>NC_063167.1:53913909-54576409 GCF_023159225.1 Perognathus longimembris pacificus
CTTCACCTGTCTGTGAATGCACATTAGTCCAAATGACTAACCAGCCCATTTGGGGAAGGGATTTCAATCAACAGACTCCTCTTTCATTTCAACCAAACCTGGAATTAGTTCAGGTAGACAGGGTTCATTTCTGATCCCCTCAGGTCACAACTTTGTTATTATGCTATTGATAGAAGTTTCTTAGGTTGCTTATAAGCAGAAATAATATGTCATATAAAGCATTATGCAAGGCACTGTTTGATGTACTCTTTGTCTTGTCATGCAGTGACCTAGACAGTTCACAATCAGTCATACTCTGAATCTTACCAAAGGTCCTTCACTTCTTATTTTTCTTCATCTGAAATGATGCTTTGGAGTTCTGGGTTTTGGGGGATCTATTTGGTGTCTCCAGATGTGGGGGTCCCTCAGAATGGGCTTTTTATTTCTGTTTTGTTGTGTTCTTTGAGACTTTTCCTCTGGCAGATTTGCCTTGGTCTTTGGGAACAGTGAGTGATGAGGTGTCAGCATGGCTTTTTCAGGGAAGAAGATGGACTATAAACTCAGGCAGGTGCTGACGAGATGAGGGAAGCAAAGGCGAACTTGGGCCAATGTCCCTAAAAATGGGTCTATTGATTTCCCACAAGCACTTTCTGCACTTACGTGTGCATACAAGTCCTCTGGGAAGGAACACCATTAAGGTTATGGAGAGGAGGCAAACAAGGGCAGGAACCAGCTACTTGGACTAGAATCTTACCAGGCCAGTTTGTACCGGTACGTAGGGTCCTGACTCACCCACTAGAGGGCACTCTCGTCACTTTTAAAGCAATAGTGCTGGGAAAACCGTGTTGTTTCTTAGCTCCAGCTTTCAGAAGCACCAGGCATTTTAAAGATGCTACATTGTGCCTCAGCTTTTGTTTTCAAAGTGTGTGATGAACTTAAGGACCCCCTTAAACTCAGCCAGGCTGGGGAAGATTAATGTCTGGAAACTCCTGTTGTAAGTGAAGCACAAGCCTCCCACATTTCCACTAAAGTGTGATTCTAACCTGGGGCTTTTCACATGTGCAGTCGCATGTTCCTCCCACCTTTGCCCACTCCTTTGCCTCCTCCACTTGCTAATAAGGCAGAAGTTTGCTTGCAGCAAGCTTTGAGAGGTGTGAGGACTCTCTCACCCACTCTCTTGTCTCATTTTGGAGAGAGCTGGAGTGCTCAGCTTGATGTGGACCAGCCCGAGGGATTCTATTCAGCTAGGATTGAGGCAAGGGAAATGACAAGCCCGGTTTCTCTCATTCACCCACTCAGCACGCCAGGGAGTGATGCCCATTAACAAAGCTACCATTCAGACGTTGGGGTTTCTAGGTCATCTGGCAGCTCCTGTGTGGGGTCAGTTATTTAGGTTTTAGTCAGAAGGCTCCTCCTCCTTCTCCTCTTTCTCCTTCCCTCCTTTAACTCTTGTCCTCCTTTCCCTCTTCTTCCTCCTTGTTTCTCATCCATGTACTTGTCCTTCTGTTTTCCTCTTCCTCCTCTCCCACCTCCTCCTCCTCTTCCATCCCTCACTGCTTCCCTTCTTCCCAGTTGCTAAACCTCTGGCCGCAGGACACTGTACCCATTCTTTCCACCTTATGTCTTGCTACAGTCAAAGAGTAGTATATGTTCTTTTCCAGGTCTATCTCTTAATCTATTGACCATTTATTCTACTTTCTGAGAGAAGTTGATGACAGATCTTCTTTCCCTTGACTTTAAAATTCCCTTCTTGAGAATATATTCACAATATTCAATGCATGTCCTATGAAACTAAGAAAACTGAGGGGATGGGTGGGGTTGGGAAGGATGAGGCATAATGATGAAAGGTATGATATTGGTCAAGAAGTACTGTATTCATAAACTGACATGTTTAATGGAAACCCCTTTAGAGACAATAAAAATAGAATAATAGAATAAACTTCCATTCTTTCCTACTCATTCGTTCTCACACTGAAACATCAAGTCCTTTCTGTTTTAAAAATGATGGCCCAGGACTGGGAATATGGCTTAGTGGTAGAGTGCTTGCCTTGCAGGCATGAAGCCCTGGATTCGATTCCTTAGCACCACATAAATAGAAAAAGCGGGAAGTGGCACTGTGGCTCAAGTGGTAGAGTGTTGGTTAGTCTCAGTGTTAGTAAGCAAAAAATAAGCCAGGGATAGTGTTCAGGCCAAGTCCAAGCCCCAAGAATGGCAAAAATAAATGATGGCCCTTCAATCCCATCTTCTCCTTCATCTGTGCTTGATTTAACTTCCCTTCTTTGCAGGGAATTCTAATAAAAGAGGTATCATAATTGTTTATTTTATTTTCTCTCTTCTTGACATTGGTTCAAACTTTCAGTAGTTCTTTCTGATTATAGAGCATCTCTTGATGGAAATATTTGTATAAAGGGGCCTGCTTTAACCCACAGAGTCTTGGCAGAGCTGTTCTGGGCACAGGGTTTGGGAAGGTTGTTTTTTTTGGGGGGGCGGGGGGGGCTATAGTTCAGCCGCAGCAGCCTTCTCTTCTTCTGCACCTAGTCACATGGAAGAACATGAAGGATTCATTTAGCAAGTTTTTGTTTTTATCCTGGAGCCCTCAATATTACCACTACCCTCACTATCAGCAAATTGTTTATGGAATTCCTATGTGCCCGGCATAGTTTATGTTTAAACATTATTTTAGAATAGTTTTAGAGTTACAGAAAAAAATTATGTAGATACATCAAATTCTCTGTTTCCTTCCTATACTAGTATAGTACATTTATTCCAATTAAGACATCAATATTAATGCTTTTTTTTTTGAGACAGTGTCTCATTTTGTAGCCCAAGCTAGTGTCTAGCTAGCATACTCCTGCTTCAGTATCCCCTATGCTAGGATTTCTGGTGTGAATTATCATGCCCCATTTTCGATATTGATAGGAATACCTTACATTCAAATGTCCTACTTCACTCAGATGTCAGGGCATGCATTAGTTGGGATAGTGCCTCAGACTTTGCTTGTTCTTCGTGACCTTTGGCAGGTTTGAGGCACGTGACTCATGTATTTCATGGCATCTTTCTCTGTTGGAATTTGCCCATGGTGCTCTGAGGAGCAGGCTGGGAAAATGGATTTTTTGAGAGGAAGACTGCAGAGATAAAATAGCCTTGCCATCACACTGTGTCACCACACACACTATCAACATTTTTATCATTGCGAGCATCTCCTTCAGCACCTAGCTCACAGTATGTTGTCAGCTTCCTCAGAAATAGTTCCTATTTCTCCAGCTAACCCGCTTGTATGCTGTACTCTTGAAAAAACTTGCCATGTGCCAACAGTACTTCGGGAGTGGGGAGTTCAGCTCTAGTTTCCTGAGGACCGATGATCTACATGACATTTCTGGAATTCTGCATGGGAAATTTCTCTTTTCTCCTTCATTTCTTACTTAGTCAATTATTTATACCTATTAGTAAATAGTCTCACATACATTTGTTCTCTACTTTGGGTTATAATCAAGTACTATTTTCTTTTGTTGAATTCTGCTCCTCACCCCCAAATCTTATTCAGCTGGCTTGTTTGTTGAGATGGGATTCAAGCAATGATCTCACAAACCTTTTGTCATGAGTTAGCCTTGAACTGTGATCCTCTCCATTACTGCCTCCTTAACATTTTCTATGTGCTTTCAAATTGATGAGTGTTACGTGTTCTGTGCAAAGTAGTTTTACTTCAGCATGCCAGGTAGCTTGTCTAGTACAGAAATTTGAAACCTTGAGACAGGGCCAACCTGTATGCCCACAGTCTGGAAGGCAAGTCCCTCCACCTGCTGCTGTGGCTCCTGGGCTGTCTGGATTCCACTCAGCCTGAGGTAGATGTTCACGAATGTATTTATTCTTCCAGAAATTCTGTTATCTTCAAAACACATGCCTATCCCTTTCTCCCTCCTTTTCTAGATTCGTCCTTGTCATTGTTGTCCCTTTGTATATACTTCCCCTTTTCCACCTCCTTCCTCTTCTCCTGCAATCTGACAGGAGCGGCTCTCATTGGCTGCACTTACCTTAATTACCATAGAGGTAATGCTTTGTACCTTAAGATTTTAAAGATTAAGTGAGATAAAATACAAAGCACTTAGCATGGTGCTTGTCAGTGTGCAAGTACCTAGTAATTAGCAGCTTTTACTAACATCTAAAAGAAGATCTTGGTATTTACTTAGTGCTTTGCAATAGAAACTTCACAGTCCCCTGTTGCTCACTAATCTCCTGAACAATTGGATAGAAATGGATTAACGGGTCCAGACTAAGAAGTGCTGATACTCCTTCATTTGCCCTGGGGCATGGCATGCCTTGGAACTTGATCCATCTACTTATATTCTCCTGCATATAGGCAAATGCCATCATGCCCAGTTTTTTGTTTGTGTGTGTGAAGATGGGTTCTTACTAACATTTTGCAGGTGCTGGCCTCCAATTGTGATCCTCGTAATTCTCAGTGGCTGGGATGAAGGGTGCACCTAGGGATCTTTGAACTGCCCTCTGTGCAGTTCAGTCTGCATCTGATATTCATCTGTATTTTTCTATACTTATTGGACAAACATTTTATTTACTGCTTCCAGTATGCCAGACATTGAACTATGAAAAAAGGGAAAAGGGCAAGTCATCTGCATCAAATGTCTGCCTTTTAGAAGCTTGCAGTGTGTTGGGGGAAGAAAATTAGACAGGAAAATGATTACGTATAATACAATAGCATAGATGGAATAGAATACAATAGAATAAATGGAAAAAAGTGGGGGAGACAGTACTTTACAGTTACAGTAGTTACTAGATATCAGAATACAGGCTAAATGTCCTACCTGCATTAGTTAATTTAATACTCCAATCATGCTCCCATATTATAAGAAGAGAAACTGCGGTAGGAGGAATAATTGCTTGTTAACTATGCAGACAGGACTTGTAGAGTTCCAGATCTGCCCTAATAGTGAAGGGACCTCCTGGAGCAGATCTGTCTATGCAGTTCATTTTGAGAGAGCTGGCTAAACTTTCCAAGCTAGAAGTATCTGGACTGGCATTAAAGGATGTGCTCAGTGGAAAGAAGGAGAGAAGTATTACTCGTAGAGGCACAATGGGCATTAACACACAGTTGTTTGAAACTGTGTAATGTATTAAGGGAATAGCTGATTGACCCAGGGGTTGATGAGTGGAAGAAAATGGCTGGTCATTACACTCAAAAAGCTAAGGCTGATGCAATAGGCTTTGGAGAGCTCACAGAGGATTTTAAGCAGGGAAGCAAGGGTTTAGATACATTCCAAAACATCCTTAGAGCAGTAGTGTGGAGGCTGGCTTGAATGTGCATCAGAATTGTGGAGACCAGGGACCTGCTGACAGGCTCTGCCATATTCGTGATGGGGCAGGTTGTAGCTTCTGGAATCTCTGCCCTGGGTGGTTTTGTAGCTTTACAGGGTTGAAGAAAGAATGGCCACAGAGTCATTTGAATTCTATTGGTATTGACTCACTCTGTCAGTGCTCTACAAAGTGACCCAGGTGTGAGCTATTTATTCACTACTCAGGCCAGGATAAGATGCCACATCTATTTTGCATGTATGTGCACCACACACACCCACCCACACACACACACACACACAAATACACATACACACAAATACACATACACACATATACATGAAGCAAAACAACATGCTTAATTGACTAAGTTAACATAGATTCTAGCACAAATTCCTTGTGGCCTTTCACCAGCCCATAACTACGATAACAGGGCCACTGCTATGAAACCAATTGATTAGTACATATAGGCTTCAAAATTCAAGCATCTTCATTTCTATCTGAATCCAGTACATGGAAAACACTATTTTAAAGTTTCCACCTTTATTTGAGACATTTTTTTATTCTACAGGCAAGCCACTAATGCCAAGGCATCATCTTTAAATTTTATTTTGGACTTGACTCTGATGGCTCATGTCTGTAATCTTAACTGCTCAGGAGGCTGAAATCTGAGGATCATGATTTGAAGACAGCTAGGCAGGAAAGTCCATGAAACTCTTATCTCCAATTAATCAGTAAAAAGCCCGAAGTGAAGCTATGGATCAAGTAGAAGAGCATCAGTTTGGAGCAAAATAGTTAAGCAATAGTGCCTTGGACCTGAGTTCAAGCCCTAGTATAGATAAAGTTATTTTGGAACCTTACAGGATGACATAGGCTTGATTAGTCATGGAAGCTCTCTGCATCATATTGGGCTATTCTCTTCTCCCTCTCTTGCATTAAGAACAAGCTGCCTTTCAGACTGTGATTCTTTCCAGCTTTATTCCTTGACTTATAGTGATTCCTTCTTTAAAGTTTGGAGGAATGTGAGAGCCCTAGAATATGAGAGAGAGAGGGGGAGAGAGAGAAAGAGAAAGAGAGAGAAAGAGAGAGAGAGAGAGAGAGAGAGAGAGAGAGAGAGAGAGGTAGTGACTGCTGTAGCCCCTCAGTATAATGTGTATATGGAATTGTCACTTTGCAGTCACACTATGAAATGGATTCATGGGTCAGTAAAATGTCTGGACCCATGTACCTTAAACATTCTTACCAAACCTGAGGTGATTTGATTTGTCCAAGGTTATAGAACTAGGAACAGAAGACTAAGACCAGCATATGGGTTTTTATACTTTTTCTTTTTTTTCCGTGACCCTTTTGGTCTGCTCCCCAGCCCTCCCCCTCAGTCCCTCGTCAGGGACTGCAGAACATGCAAAGCTCTCTGGAGGATGGAATGATATGGGAGTCTCCATTAACAACATCCCTTTTGGAGGCTTGCTTTCTGCTAATGACAGTACCCTAACGACTCCTTGCCTCCATCACTGAGATCTGAGTTTATAGTGCAGATGCTGCGAAGTGCACGCTGGAAAGGTAATTCCCAATCTCCTGAGAAAGAAGTGTCAAGTTCAGTTTACCAAAGAGCTGATCTATAATTTGGCTTTTCTAACTCTGACCTGACTCAGCAGTGAGACACATGGTTTGCCTACTACAGCCAACCTTGATTTGGACCCAGTCACATCTATGAGGGTACCAGTTTTCCACAGTGCTGGATCTGTGCAATTCCTATTGGTGTTGCCTTTCTAAATGCTATTTAATTCTACTGGTGTCCATTAGCATTCTAGTTAAATATTATCAAGCTTTGTTTAAAAATCATCAAAAGTCATCAAAAGTTACTTGTTGGAAGTTAGCAGTGATTAATGCTGGTTGGCTAAAGCTAGCACTCCAAATGGGGAGCAGGGGTAAGGGAGATCTTCAGAACCTGTACCCCCAAGTCTTCTGAAATCTACTGTTATGCAGTGGCTCAAATTTACAGCTTCCCATATGGCTTTGCTGCTTATTATTTGTCAAAGTGATCTGGCTACATGGCTCTTTTAATTCTCCATCATGAAGTATAGGTCATAGTTAATAGTGTATACTTGGAACTGGAGGTATGGTTTGAAGGGTAGCCTTGAGTAGAAAAGCCCCAGTATTAACATTCACCACCCCCCCCCCCGCCCCAGCGAAACCTATGGTAATTATAAGACTAAATACAGTTACATATATTATCTATCTATCTATCATCTGTCTGTCTGTCTGTCATCTATCCATCCTTCCTAGGTTCAATGTAGCTCCTGGCACATGGCAGCTAGTTGATGAATGCTGACTTTGAATCTGTTGCACCATGCATTATCCATTGCACCCAGGTCAGCCTCTCCATGTGATGAAATGCTGCTTTGTCCTTACCCTGCTCCTTAGTCCATGTGAAGGATGATGTGACCTCATGCTCAACAACATGGCCTTTAGTGTCATGCACACCTGGCTGGCATTCTCCCTTCTCTTTTGTATGGCAAGTGTAAGTTAATTCATCTCAAAAACCTACATTTTATTTTCTTGCAAGGAATGGAGAAAACAATAGCACTGAGTTTGTCATGGTGAGAGTTAAGACCCCAAAAGTTATGCACATGATAATCATGAGTTACATACAATTCCTGTAACGATGAGATGACCAGATCTAATAGATATATAACTAGAAACACTTACAAGTCTCCAAGTAAACTATTGCAACCGGCAAAGCATTGGGGTGCCATTATAGGAGCATGTGGCAAGGACCAGGCCATCCTGGAAATGGCATTAGCTTCAGTGAGGATGCAGTGTTAAAAGTTTAAGTCAAGGATGAAGAGGATGCAGAGGCAGACCTGGGGAAGACTAAAAATGCAGCAAGGATGTAGACTCCGAGGCAGGAGAGGCTATGCTCTTCGGAAAAGTGAAATTTAGCTGGAGGCAATAGGCACTCAGTGGAGCTGTAATTTGTATTTTCTCTCAAGCTCCTGAGCCTTGGACATAGCCCTTGCACCTTTCTTTTTTTTTTTTTTTTTTTTTTTTTTTTTTTTTTTGGCCAGTCCTGGGCCTTGGACTCAGGGCCTGAGCACTGTCCCTGGCTTCTTCCGGCTCAAGGCTAGCACTCTGCCACTTGAGCCACAGCGCCGCTTCTGGCCGTTTTCTGTATATGTGGTGCTGGGGAATCGAACCTAGGGCCTCGTGTATCCGAGGCAGGCACTCTTGCCACTAGGCTATATCCCCAGCCCTCTTGCACCTTTCTTGAAATATCATCTTTGTGTCTGATGAAGTATTCTTTGACTACTTCTGTTCTACCCTAGTGTTTGAGTTTATGCTATGTATTTCAACATCACATTATACATTGTTAAAACTGGTCTCAAAGTTTTATGTGTCTTTCTTGAGTGATCAAATTGATGGAAAGTCCATTGATGAGAATAGCCCTGATTACTCATATCTTGAATCTCTGGGAGGCTTAGCATAATGCAGCATCCACAGTGATCAACCAATATGTAGTGCTGATGTTTGATTTAGATCATCTGCCTTAAATTTGTAGTGTTCCCTACGCAGGGTGTGGAAACTATGTGTAGGAAAAGTCACTCTTTTCAGTTTAGTTTCTTGGGATTAAAAACTGAAGATATGCTAGCTACTGGTGGCTCATGCCTGTTAGCCTAGCAACTCTAGGAGGCTAAGATCAGAGGATCCTGGTCTGAAGCTAACATGGGCAGAAAAGTCTATGAGCCTCCAGCAAAATACTGAACTGGAGACTTGGCTCAAGTGGTAGAGCACCAGCCATAAGCAATCAAGTAAGAAGGAGAGTGAGAGGGAAAGGAAGAAGGAGGGAGGGAGGAAGAGGGTGAGAAAGGGAGAGAGAGAGGTCCTGACTTCAAGTCCTAGAATAATAAAAAATGATAACACCACTGTATTATTGATCAACATCATTGACTGTAAGGCAATTTATTCCTTCACAAAAAATCTCTAAATCTTGGAAATATTTTACAGGGAAATACATGTTACAGTTTTATGGACAGTATTTGCTTTTCTTTGTTTCCTGGTATACAAAATAATGATTTTTTTTAAAGATTTCATTCAATACACTAGCCTTTATATTTCAGATTTATAATAAAGATTCAAGCTCATTTGCTTTTTCATTTGTCTACAAATTCATTTACCTGATGTTGCCATACAATTACGAGGTAGCCTTAGACCACACAAACCTCCCACAACAGTCAACAACACAAGCTCACCAATCACCCAAGTTAAAAACTGCTGCATGCATTTAGTACCACATGCCAGCAGTCAAACTACCACCCTCAGCCTCAGTACCTCAGCTCATATTTTGCCTATCTTAGCTATTGTTAAGGTTCTTGGCAGAAGGGTCAAGCAGCTGAGAATTTACAGATACATTGACCTTCCTGCCTAACTGAGAAACAATTAAAGAATAAATAAGGGAACCATCTTAAATATCACTGTGTCTAAGTTGGAGGTTGGGGCTTCTATCTGTAGTAAGAGGTTCCCTGGACCTTCACCTCACAATTATTCACACAGTCATGGGTGCCCTGGGAGGTAGACACTTAGGAGGTTCGAAGGAACATTAGCAAGGAGGAAGTCATGCCAAGGTTGGTTTTTGTAGGATTACAATGATAAACTATATTTGATTGAAAAAATATGGGCATCTATGGTCAAGATGTTCAAAAATATACTTAGTAATAAAACTGCATTGCTGGAGAGAAAGGAAAGATGTATAATAAAGGTATAGTTTGCAAGATCTAGCTCAAGATCTGGATTCTGTAAATTCCAATTTATCCTGCTTTAGGGAGGAAAGGATTAGAGACCCATGGTCCTGAGAATAAGTTCTGTGTGTCGTTTGCACTGGATCTGGGTTAGCTGCATTCCTGGATGAGACAAGCTAGTTTAATTTACAAATGGAGTTTTGATACATTCAGGACTGTGAATAAGAATGAGGTGGGGGCAGGGAGGTGAGTGGTGGAAGCCAGACAAACCAGAGTAGCTCATTTCCTTTTATTGATTTGAGCACAAAGCAACGCCATTGCAGGGTAGAAATTAAAATCCTTGATTCACAGAATAGTCTGGGGGCAATCTGTAGAGACATTGTTGCAGTCTCTTAGGAGTAAATAATATGAATTTTTAAACATTTCCCAGAATAATTTACATGATTTCAAGTGCTCTTAAGCAGCAGGATGTACAGTTTTTCTTATAGCAGAACAAATAGCCCAATATTCTGGGAAAATAGGAAGAGTCTTGCTAACATTTAGCAAGACTGCATTTTTGTCCCCAATCCCACTCTCTTAAGTTACCTGGCTCCATATTCATATGGAACATTGACTATAATGACTATATTCTCCTACCTTTTCTCTCTCCATTTGTCTCCTCTGCCTTTTACCTCTACTGCCCTGACAAAACATGTTTCAGCACTTTTTAAGGACTATATATTTGTTTGTACTTAGCCAGATATTCACTGAGGGGTGTGTGTGTGTGTGTGTGTGTGTGTGTGTGTGTGTGTGTGTGTGTGCGCGCGCGCGCACGCAGTATTTTACCAAATAACATCCTATTGAGGCAAGTTGCAATCTGGAATTATGGCCCATCCATGTTTGCAAGTTGGAGTTTCCCAACCCCTTTTGGAATTTCTCTAGTTGTTATCTGTTGATGTTCTTGTTGTTTTTAGTGTCTATATTAAATTAAAAAATATGTTTTCCTAAGAAATTAGTGAGTGTTTTAGTTAAGACAATAGTGACCACAGAAATCTTAAAAAAGAAAAGTCACAGAAAAGCACAAAGGAAAATGTTTTCCCAGAGTTAACCCCTATATACAGTTTTATAAACCTATCTTTTTAAATTCTATTTATTTATTTATTTATTTATGTAAACATGTACATTTGCTATTATACAATAGCAAATTACAATATGTATTATATATATATATTTTTTTCTGTGATGGTCCTAGGTCTTGAACTCAGGCCGAAGCTCTATCTATGAGCTTTTGTGCTCAAGGCTAGCACTAAACCACTTGAGATACAGCTCCACTTCCAGCATTGTAATAGACTCTTAAAAATAACACTCTGGCTGGGGCTGGGGATATAGCCTAGTGGCAAGAGTGCCTGCCTCGGATACACGAGGCCCTAGGTTCGATTCCCCAGCACCACATATACAGAAAACGGCCAGAAGCGGCGCTGTGGCTCAAGAGGCAGAGTGCTAGCCTTGAGCGGGAAGAAGCCAGGGACAGTGCTCAGGCCCTGAGTCCAAGGCCCAGGACTGGCCAAAAAAAATAATAATAATAAAAAATAAAAAAAATAACACTCTGGGCTGGCTTTGAAGTGTGATCCTCAGATTTCAGCCTTCTGAGTAGTTAGGATTATAGACACGAGCCATTAGTGCCTGGCTTTATATATGCTTTTCAGTCT
The DNA here is from genome assembly GCF_023159225.1 of Perognathus longimembris pacificus. NCBI lineage: Eukaryota > Metazoa > Chordata > Mammalia > Rodentia > Heteromyidae > Perognathus > Perognathus longimembris. The sequence goes on from NC_063167.1 coordinate 53,925,620, forward strand.
TTCTTTTCCCTTAGCACAGACCATGATCTTTTCCTATATGACTATATATTCTTTTGGGATATACTATGTAATGGTGGCTGTATTTCTTTGTATGAAGTTCTGCTATTTACTTCATAATCCACATTTCTTGCTGGAAATTAGGTTTTCTGAATTTTCTTCATTGAAAAAATGACATATTGATCATTTGTATACATTCATTGTATGCCACACCTATGATTAATTCTTTTGCTTAATTCTCAGTTGCCAATGGTATACTTTTATTTTTAAAATTAGGATGTGTAAAATCAAAATGAATCAAAATGAATTCAAGAATGGTTAAGGGTTTATGCTGCATTCAGGAGGCTTTTGGGAATGTTTATTTTTTCCATCTCTTATGCCAAATGATCTTACTCTTTTTTATTTTTATTTATTTATTTATGTGTTTTTAACCATTTTTAGCCTATTGGGTATGAATATATTTTTCACATTTTAACTCACATTGTATAGATTTTTTTAAGGCTAAATATTACAAAGCTATTATTTTAGACTGAAACAGAGGACACGGCATCTTGTTTCATCCCACAGAAGTCAGCTGCCCTGAAGTTCAGGAAATTAGTGGTGAGCCAGGCCAGGGTGGGAAGCATTGGTAGAGGAGCAGTTTCACGGTAGCATGTCTTTACAGCAGAAATCTTGAAAGATGAGAAAGAAATATGGAATAGGAAAAAAAAACCCAAAGAGATTAATACTTGCCATGACAAGGAAGAGAATCTGTCTCCCCACTAGGCTTTATTATACCTTGTCTCCTACTGTATAGGTCAGGATAGATCTGGTATCTTATGCTTTGGCTACCAATGGGTGACATTTTGAGTGCTCTCTCACAATGAGGATCCCAATTACAGTTTTAGCATTGCTTTTGTAGAAAAATATTTTTTAAGTTTACTAATTTTGGAAACTGAAGTTATTTGTCATTTGGGGAAACAACATATCCTTTTATTTTTCTAAATTAAACATCAACCAAGGCAGTCTGAGCTTTGCCTTTTTTTTTTCCTTTCTTCTGGGTAACTTGATTCCCTAATTATAAATAATGATTATTTATTGTCTGTTAATTCTTTCACAGTTTAGGGTGAATTCCAATTAGCTATCTCCCTAAGATACGTGGTTTGTGGATTGAGAGGTTTTCTAATGCCTTCCCTCCCTAAAACTAAATGACTCAGAACCAAGATAGACTAGCAGAGAGGTTCATTTTGTGCTGGGGCTGCAAGTGCTCCAGACACCCACACTTTCCCACAGGCTGGCTGCTAGGTAAGGACTGAGCACCGCAGTGGTCCTAGTAGCATGCCTGCTCAGTTGTCACACAGAAGAGACTTGCTCTATCTGATGGTGTGCTCATTTCTGGGAGACTACAACTACTTTTTCTGAGGGAATGTTGGAGAGTCATTTTTCTTAGTGCTTTAAAGAGAACAAAATGTGGCTTTATGAGTATTCATCTCCTAGATCCTTGGGAAAATAGCTCCTATATAATTGATGGTGGGAACTGCTCCAGAGCGCCTCTGAAGACAGATTTTCATCTGAGCTTCTAGTTCATAATAAGCTAACAGTACTGATTGGTCACTCAACCAACATTGGCTTGTAGATATTTGAGGATTAAGCATGATCTTCTGGAACAAAATAACAATGTAATGCACAAAACAGGCTTAAATATGAGTGAAAACATGACAACATAGCATTAATTTTACTGTACTAATAAAAACTTCTGTCAAAATATATAAAGAATGAGGTTTCCATTTAGTAGAATTTTCTGGCTAAGATTTAAGTAGAAGGGGGTAGGGTCTTATTATTTAATAAAAACAGAGTTTTAGATTTGCTAAATGGATAGAGTTCTGGAGTCAGAAAGTGTTGATGGTTGTACAATGATGAACAATAATATTGTACACTATCTGATACATGTTGCTTATATGGAATATCTTATCATATATGTATATGTTTATATTTACAACAATTTATTTAGGAAAGGCTAAGTAGAAACTTTTTTTGTAGAGCTTTTCTAAGATTTGACTTAGTATATATGGGCTATCAATTTATATCCGTGGCTGTTTGAAAGGCTTTGTTATGGATGCTAGTTCTCAGCTGAGGATTGGCAAAGATAAAATGTGTTTGGATTCAAAACATGTTTGAAAAAGTGCTAAAAATTTATGTTGTGCATTCTTCTTTGAAACATACAGAGAGAAAAGTAATTTGGATCATAGCTAATGGGTTCTAATTTATCTGAGTTTCTAATATAGGCTCTATATTAAAAGATAAACTACCCAACTTAGTATGTAAATATCACGTTTTAATGGATTCTATTCAACTAAGAGAAGCAGAAATATGTTTTTTTCCCCACATTTCTGCCATGCTGCTTTGTGTTCTTGAGACTCAGTAAATGTTTGTGAAGATCAGCTGTGGTGCAGAGGAGAATTAATATTAAAATACATTTAATAAATAAGCTGTCAGATGATTTCCTAAGATACCACCTGCAGGAGATCGTCTGCTTTTCTTTCAGATTGCTGTGTGGAGAGGGAAGGGGCATTAATACAGAGTTCCATTGCATTGCCTAACAGGCCTTTGGTCATTACCACCAGCTCAGATTTGCTCCACCCACTCCATCATCCTTGTGAGATGAAGCCATTTTCTCACAGAATCCAGCCTCTCTCTGGGACAGAGAAAACAGAAATTGACATTTCTTAGTGTAACAGCTGAAGAAGAGTAATACAACAGACATGGATGAGAAAGTCTGAACAAAGTGACCCAGCATCCCTGGCACATTGATGACCTTTCCTTTGAATTTTCATGGTTAATTTATGTTGATCCTGTGGAGTATTATGAGGCTATGATTTTGAACTCTCTGCCCACTCTTTATAGTCCCTACCTCAAGGCACAAACACAAGGAGATTAAACATTAATTAAAGCAAGTATACAAGAAAATAAACAGTGAAACAAAAAAATATCTGGCCTTCTGACCAAGGAAAGACATTTTAGAAAAAAAGGTCTTGCGCTAGACTTTGGAGATGTATGTAACAAAATTTTACTAGACCCAAAGGCAAGTGTAATTTGTCAGGAGAAAAATTCTGTGTTTGATTCCTGGAAGAAAAAAAATATAAAACTCAGCAGATGTTGCATCAGCTCAGGTGTCCTGGGCACAGAGAGAAAAGAAGCATGGCCATGTTCAAGTTACAAGTCATAACTGGCTCTGGCATTTATTGCCCAATCATGGAGGTCTGAACATGAAATGAATTCCTTTCTTCCCTGTAGATTCTAATTCAGTACATCTCTTGGGCCTGATAGATTTTCTGCAGGTTTCTTAGCAAGTGGCCCCTAGCTCTCCACTTAGTAAGGTAAAAATCTTGAATCATTCTTTTCTCATTTCTGTTTCCACACCTCACAAAGTCATGGTAAATCTGTTTAAAAAAATCCAGGAGTCTTCTATTTCCTTCAGCTTCATTAACATCCTGGTTAGGCCCACCAGCATTTGTTCCCTAGATTATTACCACAGCGGCCTGTCTACCAGCTTTTGCTCTTATCCCTTGCGGCTTTCTTTAGTATAGTAATCATATTGATAGTATTTTTGCTCAGGAGTCTTGTCTCTCAGAGTCCAAATCAAAGTGGTTTGTTGTTGTTTTATTTTGGTTTGAGGTGAACAGGTTTTGAAGTCAGAGCCTTACACTTGGTTGAGTGGGCAATCTTCCACTGGAGTATGCCTCCAGCCCTTTAATTGTATTGGTTACTGTGAACTTTCTACCCAGGCACGTCCCTGGACTGTGATCTACCTATATTAGACTTCCCATCATAGCTAAGAAAACAAGTGTGTGCCACCAGTCTATGCTCAGTTGAAAAGGGATCTTCGTGACATCCCTATTGGGGCTGTCCTCAAAGCACAAACCTCTCAATCTCAGCCTCTGATGCACCTAGCATTATAGACATGTAAAATCATAGTCTTTATAACACTACATGATTTGGTATCACCCATGCTGATCTCTCTCACTTCATTTGTTTTTGTTTTTTTTTAATTTAATTTATTTATTGATTGAATACAAGTTTTTTTGACAAGGTGTTGTGCAAAAAGGGCACAGTTACATAGTAGGGCAGTGTGTACATATCTTGTGATATCTTATGCCCTGTTTTTCTTTCCCTTCTCTAGGTCAGGTAGACATATATAAAATACACAATATATAAAGAACATATACAGTATCCATGTGGCCAAGCCCAAGAAAATTTGCCTAGGGCTTTACATGTAATGTCGATATTAGACAATATGTCAACAGTAGTCTTATATAAACGTCCAGACATAGCTTTTGAGCTATTGTATTTCACTGAGAGGTTGGTTTTTGACCTTTATATGTTGAGTAGTTGTTTGGTTTTAGTTACATGCTATTGGGTTGCTGCCCCAATCCTGTGGGAAATACCATTTGACAAGCAGTGTTTGGTTTCACAGACCTGGTCTCTACTGTCTCTCCATCTCCTTTTCTTAACAGTCATATATCAGGGAGATCATGCCCCTTTGTTTTCTGTGTTCTAGGCTTGTCTCGCTCAACATTATTTGTTCAAGTTCTGACCATTTCCCTGCAAGTAACAGTATTTCACCATTCTTAATCGCTATGTAGTATCCCATTGTGTATAGGTACCATATTTTTTGGATCCATTCATCTGTGGAGGGGCATCTGGGTTGTTTCCACATTTTGGCTATTGTGAATTGTGCCGTGATAAACATGGAAGTACAAATGTCCTTTTGATATCTAGGGACCTGCGGTTTAGGATAGATGCCTAGGACTGGTATGGCTGGGTCATAGGGTAGGTTTATATTGAGCTTTTTGAGAAACCTCCATACTGTTCTCCAAAGTGGCTGTACTAATTTGCACTCCCACCAACAATGGAGAAGGATTCCTCTTTCCCCGCACCCCCTCCAGCATTTGTTGTTGCCTGAGTTCAGAGTATAGGCCATTCTACCTGGAGTGAGGTGGTATCTCAGGGTTGTTTTTATTTGCATTTCCTTTACTACCAGGGATGTTGAACATTTCCTCATGTTTCTTTGCCATTTTTATTTCTTCTCTTGTGAAGTCTCTCTTTAGCTCCTTTGCCCATTTCCTAATTGGTTTACTGGGCTTGGAGGGGCTTAGTGTTTTGAGTTCTCTGTAGATGACAGATATTAGGCCTTTGTCTGTTGCTGTGCTGGTAAAGATCCTTTCCCATATGGTTGGCTGTCTTTCTGTTTTGGTGGCTATGTCCTTAGTTGTGCAGAAACTTTTTAATTTGTAGTAGTCCCATTTGTCGAGTCTCTCCCCTATTTGTTGTGCCCCTGGGACTATATTCAGAAAGTTCCTTCCTGTGCCTATAAGTTCTAGCGTCTTTCCTACTCTGTCCTTCAGTAGTTTCAAGGATTCAGGTCTGATATTGAAGTCCTTGATCCATTTTGAGTTGATCTTGGTGCATGGTGATAGGCTTGGGTCTACACTGAGTTTTCTGCATATGGCTGTCCAGTTCTCCAGCACCAGTACTTGAAGAGGCTATGTTTATTCCATTGTATGTCTTTAGCTCCTTTGTCGAATATCAGCTGACTGTAAGAGTGCTGTTTTATTTCTGGATCTTCAGTTCTAATCCATTGGTCTTCCGATCTGTTTTTATACCAATAATGGCCCTGTAGTAGAGCTTGATGTCTGGTATTGTGATACCTCCTGTACTGCTTTTTTTTGCCTAGAATTGCTTTGGCTATTCTAGGTCTTTTGCTGTTTCATATGAATTTATGGATTGCTTTCTCTATTTCAGTGAAGAATGTGACTGGGATTTTGATGGGGATTGCATTGAATTTGTATAAAAATTTGGGCAATATGGCCATTTTCACTATATTGATTCTGCCTACCCATGAGCATGGGAGGTCTTTCCATCTCCTTGTGTCTTCTTTGATTTCCCTTATTACATTTTTATAGTTTTCATTAAACAGGTCCGTCACATCCTTGGTTAGGTTGATCCCTAGGTACTTTATTCTTTTTTTGGCTACTGTAAATAGAATTATTTCCATAATTTCCTTTTCTGCTTATACATTGCTGGTGAACAGAAAAGCTGCTGACTTTTGTGGATTAATTTTGTATCCTGCTACTTTGCCAAAATGGTTTATTAGGTGTAGGAGTTTGGGGAATGAGTTTTTTGGGTCCTTCAGATATAAGATCATGTCATCTGCGAATAAGGATAGCTTTATATCTTCCTTGCTGATGTGGATCCCTTTGATGTTCTCCTCTTGCCTTATTGCTATGGCTAGGGATTCCAGCACTATGTTGAAAAGAAGTGGGGAGACTGGGCATCCTTGTCTTCTTCCTGAGTTTAGGGGGAATGATTTAAGTTTCTCTCCATTTAATATGATGTTAGCAGTTGGTCTGTTGTATATGGCTTTTATTGTTTTGAGGAATGTTCCATCTATTCCTGTTCTCTCCAGAGCTTTTAATAAGTATGGATGTTGTATTTTGTCAAAGGCTTTTTGGGCATCGACTGAGATAACAGTGTGATTCTTGATTTTAGTTCTGTTTATGTGGTGAATTACGTTGATTCATTTACGGATGTTGAACCATTCTTGTGACTGTGGGATGAAGGCTACTTGGTCATGATGTATAATTTTCTTGATCAGTTTCTGGATCCTGTTAGTTAATATTTTACTGAGGAGCTTTGCGTCTGTGTTCATTAGTGATATTGGTCTGTAGTTCTCTTCTTTTGTTGGGTCTTTGCCTTGTTTGGGAATGAGTATGATATTAGCTTCATAGAATGAGTTTGGCATTTCTCCCTCTGTTTCTATTTCACGGAAGAGTTTGAGGAGTATTGGTATTAGCCCCTCACTAAAGATTTTGTAGAATTCATTGGTGAATGCATCTGGGCCTGGGCTTTTCTTTGTTGGGAGGTACTTGATTACCTCCTGTATCTCACCGTAAGTTATTGGTTTATTTAGTTGATTTATTTCTTCTTGGTTCCATTTGGGCAGTTTATACTTCTCTAAGAATTGACCCATTTCTGTAAAATTATTGTTTTTTAGTGAGTAGAGGTTCTGGAAATAGTTCCTTATGATTGTTTGAATATCATGTGTACTTGTAATTTTTCCGGTGGAATCCCTGATTTTACATATATGAGTCTCTTCTCTTCTTTTTTCTGTAAGTCTTGCGAGGGGTCTGTCAATTTTATTTATTTTCTCAAAGAACCAGCTTTTAGTCTTATTTATTTGTTGAATGGTCTTTCTATTTTCAATCAGATTTATCTCTTCTTTAATCTTTGTGATCTCTCCTAGTCATTTTTGATTCGGTCACTTCCTTTTTTTTTTTTTTTTTCTTGGCCAGTCCTGGGGCTTGGACTCAGGGCCTGAGCACTGTCCCTGGCTTCTTTTTGCTCAAGGCTAGCACTCTGCCACTTGAGCCACAGCGCCACTTATGGCCATTTTCTGTATATGTGGTGCTTGGGAATCGAACCCAGGGCCTGATGTATATGAGGCAGGCACTCTTGCCACTAGGCCATAACCTCCGGCCCCGGTCATTTCTTGTTTCTCCAGTTGTTTTAGTTTCATCGTGAGGTTATTCACCTGCTCTGCTTCCATTCTTTTAATGTGAGTTCTGAGGGCAATGATCTTGCCCCTCAGTACTGCCTTAACTGTGTCCCTTAGGTTTCTTAATGATGTATTTTCATTAACATTGTTGCTTATGAATTGGTTGGTTTCATCTTTAATTTGGTCTGTGGCCCAAGTGTTGGATAACAGTGTGGGGTTTAGCCTCCAATAATGTGTATAGCCTCTGTGCTAACCCTTGTTATTGAGGGTTACCTTTAATCCACTGTGGTTAGATATAATACATGGGATGACGTCAATACTTTTGTATTTGCTGAGGTTCTTTGTGTGGGCTATGACATGGTCTATTTTGGAGCATGATCCATGGGCTGCTGAGAAGAAGGTGTATTGGGTCACTGTAGGGTGAAAGATTCTGTATAGATCTGTCAGATCCATTTGGGATAAGTTGTTACTTAGGTCCTCAGCTACCTTGCTGATCCTCTGCGTGTTGGATCTGTCTCTTGGAGAGAGTGGGGTATTAAAGTCTCCCACTATGATTGTGTTTGGGTCTATCATGTTTTGTAGTTCTGCGAGAATTTGCTTGACATATGTAGGGCCTGTTTTGTTCAGTGAGTATACATTTATCACCGTGATGTCTTGATTCTGGATTTTTCTTTCAAATTTTTATTATCAAACTGATGTACAGAGAGGTTACAGTTTCATACGTTAGGCATTGGATATGTTTCTTGTACTGTTTGTTACCTTTTCCCTCATACCCCCCCTCTCTCCTCCCCCTTTCCCTTTCCCCCCCTGAGGTGTTCAGTTCACTTACACCAAACAGTTTTTCAAGTATTGCTTTTGTAGTTGTTTGTCTTATTTTACCCTGTGTGTCTCAATTTTGGTATTCCCTTTCAATTTCCTACTTCTAATACCAGTAAACACGGTTTCCAATATACTCAGATAAGATTACAGAGATAGTGTAGGTACAACCACAGGAAGGTGATACAAGAACATCATCAATAATAGAAGCTACAGATACAGATGGGACGTTGAAAGTAGTTACAACAGTGATATAACAATCGTTTCCATAACATGGTGTTCATTTCACTTAGCATCATCTTAGGTGTTCATAAGGGTATAGCTATTGGGCTGTTTTGATGCTCTGCTATGACTTGACTAAACCTGTACTAATTATTCCCAATAAGGGAGACCATAGAGTCCATGTTTCTTTGGGTCTGGCTCACTTCACTTAGTATAATTTTTTCCAAGTCCTTCCATTTCCTTACAAATGGGGCAATTTCATTCTTTCTGATAGAGGCATAAAACTCCATTGTGTACATGTACCACATTTTCCTGATCCATTCGTCTACTGAGGGGCATCTGGGTTGGTTCCAGATTTTAGCTATGACAAATTGTGCTGCGATGAACATTGCTGTGCTGGTGGTATTACCGTGATTTTGTTTGTGGTCTTTTGGATAGATACCCAAAAGTGGGGCTGCTGGGTCATAGGGGAGTTCTGTATTTAGCCTTCTGAGGAATCTCCATACTGCTTTCCAGAGTGGCTGAACCAGTTTACATTCCCACCAACAATGAAGTAGGGTTTTGATTCTGTATTTTTCCTTGTATTAGAATGTAGTGTCCTTCTTTGTCTTTTTGAGTTGATTTTAATGAAAAGTCCAGCTTGTCTGAGATCAGGATGGTTACACCTGCCCTTTTGGTAGGTGTATTTGCTTGGAAGATCGTGCTCCATCCTTTCATTTGGAACCTGTTTTTGTCCCTTGCTGTAAGGTGGGTCTCTTGTAGACAACAAATGCCAACTTTTTGTTTGCGGATACATTCTGCCAGTCTGCTCCTCTTTATCGGAGTGTTTATACCGTTTATATTCAAAGTGATCAAGGATAAGAGTGTTTTTTCTCCTTCCATTTTCTTGTTGGGCTGTTTTTTCCTCTTTTTATTTTTTTATTTTTCTTGTCTTTAGTGAGCTGCTCTTTCTGTTGGGCTCTGGCTATTGTAGTTTCTTTCCGTTTCTGTCTGTGTGTCCTGTACGATTTCTGTTGGGTGTAATTCCCCTCTTAGAATTCACTGTAGGGCTGGTTTTTTATTCACATACTCCTTTAGATCCTCTTTGCTATGGAAAGATCTGGTTTTTCCCTCGAATGTGAACTCCAACTTCGCTGGATATTTAATCCTAGGTTGCAAGTTGTTGGCCTGTAGAACTTGGATGGTGTTCTTCCATTGTCTTCGCGCTTGGTAGGTTTGTGTAGAGAGGTCTGCTGTTATTTGGATCCTCTTCCCATTGTAGTAAATTTCTTTCTTTGTTTTTGCTGCATTCAGAATTTGCTCTTTATTCTTAAGATCTGAAGTCTTTAATATTATGTGCCTTGGTGTGGCTTTTCTGCAGTCTGGCCTGCCAGGTGTCCTATAGGCTTCGGTTACGTGGATGGGGTCCCTTGTGAGATTGGGGAAGTTTTCTGCAATCACTTTATTGAAAATATGTTGAAGCCCTCTGCTCTGGTATTCGGCTCCTTCTTCTATTCCAATTATGCGCAGATTATATCTCTTGTCTTTGTCCATTAGTTCCTGGATTAGTCTTCCCTGAAGCTTCACCGTTTCTTGGAGTGTGGTAATTTTCTGGTTCTTGTCAGCTGCTTCATCGTTTAAGCGAGAGATTCTGGATTCCATATGGTCAATTCTTTGTGCTGTGGATTCAATTGTGGAGTTTATGGATGTCAGAGAGCTATTTATAGTTGTCAGATCAGCTCTGATCGTGGAAATTTCTTCCTTTAAAGAGTTGTATTTTAAATCTATTTTTTCATGCATTTCACTTCTCAGGGATGGTAAGGTCTTCTTTAATGGAGGTTTGCACTGTATCCATTTTTGCTTCCATTTCTTTCTTGGCTTCCTGGATGTCCTTTAAGACTTCCACTCTAAACTCCTCGAATTGTTTTCTGATTTCGTTTCTGATGCTTTCCATCATTTCTGTTAACATGGCCTCATTTGCTTTTTTATTCTCCATCTCCTCTTCAGTCGTGCTGCTTTTTGGAGCTGGTGAGTTGGCTTGCCCTTTGATGAACTGTGTTATATTTCTTTGTGATTTGTGCATCTGGAGATCTGTGGGTGGCTTCCCTGGTTTGGCTTTGTGCTGGTTCTCGCTGGTCCGTCAGCGGGAGCCTTGTGCCCTGGTGTCCTTGCTCTGGGTTTGGGTTTGGCTGTTGAACCTTTCTTCCCAATGGGTGAGCATGACCTTCTCGGTTGTTGCTGAGGTGGTCACTCTCCCTGCACTTGGGGGTGGGTAGGTTCTGTGTCTTTCTCTGCGGGACAGTGTCCTGCTGCTGTGCTGTGCTGACCCTAGCGTGCCCCTGGTGGGGGTTTGCTGGTCGCTGATTCAGCGTGTCGTGGAGGCTTATCTCTTCTTTGGTTCTTTTCTCCACTCTGTATCTTGGTCAGAGGAGCTCACCTCTCAGGCAGTTTGTCTTCCTGTGTGGACCGCTCTAGGGCCGGTGTTGCTGAGGGGCGGTCCACCCACTTGTGCAAAATCCGCCAAACTGAGTGGGCACGGGCCAGTGGAGAGCTCTGCCCTCCTGTGGTGGTGCGCCTACCAGAGCAGGTGCTGCCGCTGTGGCCCCGCCCACCTGAGCGGGGTATGCCTACAGGAGTGGGCACTGTTGCTGGGGGCCCGCCCACCTGTGTGCTGTGCTCCCACTACAATGGGTGCTTCTGCTGTGGCCCCGCCCACCTGAGCGGGTTACGCCTACCAGAGAGAGCCCCGGGTTGTTGGGTTGTGCTTGTGCCCTCCTGTGAGTCCGCTATGGGGGTCGGTATGTGTGGGGCCCAGTGGGATCAATTTTCTGGGCAGGAGTTAGCGCCCTCAGACTGTGCCTCTGCTGTGAGGGGGGCACGTGATCATGCCCAGGTGTCCCTGCTGTGCTGGTATTGCCCACCAGAGCCTGTGATTTTAGTTGTAAAAGTCCAGGAGGTTCAGGCGCCTCCAGTGGGGCAGGCATACGGCCCTAGGGCCCCTGTTGGGAACGGGGCAGGGCCGGTGCGGCCAGTTCAGGCTCCTTGGCGTCCTTGGCGCTGCTCCGCCCTTTCCCTGTTAACTCCTGTGTCTTCACAGAGCCTGATGGGACCTTCGCGCCTCATTTGGGGGTTCTTTGTTCCCTCGGGGGGGGGGTGAGAGGGAGGAGGGAGATCTAGCTTCTTTGTAGGGTTTGGGTCTCTGATAGCTGTTCTCCCATTGGGGGAGGGGATAATGGGGGACTCACTGGTCTTGGATTGTGTGTGTGTCCTGCGCCGCCGTTGCTCCTTCGGGGAGTGGAGTGCTGTGGTGTGGCGAAAAGTCACGGTGGCGTCCCCGGCTCTCCCCTTCTGCTCTGCTCAGATCCCCAGCCACTCACGTCCATTCCCTGCCGTGTGGACCCGAACTTCCCATCGCCATCATCGCAGTGTGTCTTGGTCAGTGCTCTCCCTGGGGTCCGTGGAGTCCTTGTCTGGACTCTGCACTCCCGGTGTGAGTTTTGGGCAGTTGGTCTGTCGAGCACCGGGTCCCCTTTCCAACCCTGGCCCTGTTGGGGCCAGGGTCAGCTGGTGGGGGGAGGGTGCCTCGGAGATTCTCTGGCTCTGTGTAGGTTTTTGGCTCTTCTTTTTTGCTCCTTTTTGTTTTCCTGTGTTTCTCCACTGCTTCTGGCTGCTGGTTTTGCTGGGTTCTTGATGGGGTGTTGGGTGCTGGAGTTCCCAGCTCGCTATTCAGTTGGAGCGAGTCAGGGTGCCTAGCTACTGTGGCGGCGCCATTGTCCTCCTCTCCAATTCATTTGTTTTTGACCATCCTGCTGTGGTCAAAATTCCCCATTGACTTAGCCAGAGCAATTAGGCATGAAGAAAATATAAAGGGGATCCAAATAGGAAAAGATGAAATTAAACTTTCTCACAGATGACATGATCCTATACCTAAAGAACCCCATTGACTCTACTCCCAAGCTACTAGAGCTGATCCAAAACTTTGGCAAAGTTGCAAGATATAAAATAAACCCTCAAAAATCAATGGCATTTCTATATGCTAATGACCCAAACGCCGAGGCTGAAATCAGGAAAGCAACTCCTTTTGCAACAGCCCCCAAAAACATAAAATATCTAGGAATAACCTTAACCAAAAAAGTGAAAGACCTCTATGATGAGAACTTTAAAAACATGAAAAATGAAATTAAGGAAGAACTAAGGAAATGAAAAAAACCTCCCATGCTCCTGGATTGGGAGGACTAATATAGTCAAAATGGCAATATTGCCAAGGGCTATCTACAAATTCAATACAATACCCATTAATATCCCAAAACCATTTTTAATGAAATAGATGAAGCAATCCAGAAATTCATATGGAACAATAAAAGACCACAAACAGCAAAAACAATCCTAAGCAGAAAGAACAGTGCTGGAGGAATTACAATACCCAACTTCAAGCTGTATTATAAAGCTATAGTAATGAAAACAGCTTGGTATTGGCACCGGAACAGGCCTGAAGACCAATGGAACAGAATTGAAGACCCAGAAATGAACCCACAGAACTATACCTACTTAATCTTTGATAAAGGAGCTAAAAAAATAGGATGGAAGAAAGATAGCCTCTTTAACAAATGGTGTTGGCAAAACTGGTTCAACACATGCAACAAACTAAAACTAGATCCTTATATATCACCCTGCACCAAAATCAATTCCAAATGGATCAAAGACCTCGAAATTAAAACAGATACCCTGAAAACACTAAAGGAAGGAGTAGGAGAAACACTTGGGCTCCTTGGCACAGGATGGAACTTCCTTAACAAAGACCCAGAAATGTGACAAATCAAAGAAAGGCTGGACAAATGGGACTGCATCAAACTGCAGAGCTTCTGCATGGCAAAGGACATAGCTCACAAGATAAACAGAAAGCCCACCGATTGGGAAAAGATCTTTATAGGCCATACAACAAACCAAGGCCTCATATCTAAAATATATGCAGAACTAAAAAAATAAATTCCTCCAAAACAAAACCGCAAAGAACCAACAGCACCCTTAACAAGTGGGCTAAAGACTTAAAAAGAGACTTCTCTGATGAGGAACTGAGAATGGCCAAGAGACATATGAAAAAGTGCTCTATATCACTGGCCATAAAAGAAATGCAAATCAAAACAACATTGAGATTCCATCTCACCCCAGTAAGAATGTCCTTTATCAAGATAACTAACAATAACCAATGTTGGATGGGATGTGGCCAAAAGAGAACCCTACTTCATTGTTGGTGGGAATGTAAATTGGCTCAGCCTCTCTGGAAAGCCGTATGGAGATTCCTCAGAAGGCTAAACATAGAGCTCCCCTGTGACCCAGCAGCCCCTCTTTTGGGCATCTACCCAAAAGACCACAAACAAGAACACACTAAAGCCACCAGTACAACAATGTTCAGCACAGCACAATGTTTCATAGCTAGAATTGGAACCAACCCAAATGCCCCTCAGTATACAAATGGATCAGGAAAATGTGGTCCATATACACAATGGAATTTTATGCCTCTATCAGAAAGAATGACATTGCCCCATTTGTAAGGAAATGGAAGGACTTGGAAAAAATTAAGTGAAGTGAGCTAGACCCAAAGAATCATGGACACTCTGATCTCCCTCATAGGGAATAATTAGCACAGGTTTAGGCTAGTCACAGCAGAGGATCACAAGAGCCCTATAGCTATGCTTTTATGAATGTGTAAGATAATGCTAAGTGAAATGAACTCCATGTTATGGAAATGACTGTTATATCACTGTTGTAATTACTTTCAACATGCAATGTGAAACCGTAGCTCCTATTATTGATGATCCTCTTGTATGCCCTTCCTGTGGCCATAACTTCACTATCTCTGTATCTTATCTTAGTACATTGGAAACCGTGTATACAGGTATTAGAACTAGGAAACTGTAAGGGAATACCAAAATCGAGAGACTAAAGGTAAAAAAGACAAATGATTACAAAAGCAATACTTACAAAACTGTTTAGTATAAATCGACTGAACAATTCATGGGGGCAAAGGGAAAGGGGGAGGGCAGAGGGGGAATGAGGGAAGAGGTAACAAACCGTACAAGAAATGTATCCAATGCTTAACGTATGAAACTGTAACTGCTCTGTATATCAGTTGGACAATAAAAAAATTCTAAAAATTAAAAAAATTCTGACAAAAATATTTATCATGGATTTATCTCACCTATAGCACATTGTTGATCAAATTAGAAAGTCACTTCAATAATTCCATTTTCTCTCTATGACTTTTGTTCAAAATGTTGAATTCAGAACTCTCTTTTTTCTCTTTTTTAAATTTAATTTTATTGTTCAAGGTGATGTACAGAGGGGTTACAATTACATACATAAGGTAATGAGTATATTTATTGTCATATTTGTTACTCCTCTCTCATTTTTCTCCCACCTTCCCTTCCGCCCTACCCTCCCCACCCCCCAGTTGTATAACATTGGTCTGCCCTTTTCCTTTCTCTCACCAGTTTGTCTCACCCTTCCTTTTACTGTTGTTAATTTACTATGTGGATTTATTTCTTTTTTCTTTCCTACAGTTTATCCCCTGTTGTCTCTGTGTTTGATTTTGGTACCCAGGGTGTGGTTTATATGTGTATTTTCAATTAGGAAAGAATTCAGAATTCTTGAATTTCCAGTTCTATATAAAATGCACTCCCTTAGCTTTAATACCTATATATTAACTTTGTGGAAATTTTGGGCATTATTATCTTGATTAAATTGATAACAAAAATTTCCCCTTGAAGTTTCTTGTTTGTCTAAGCCTGTTCCTGCCTTTGGACTACCTACCTTGTTTCTTCTATCTAAAATATTTCTTAAATTATGTCTCTATACTTTTTCTTTAATCTCCCTTGGATCTAACTTTCACATGAGAAAACATGCACCCTTTGTCTTACTGAGCCTGACTTACTTCATGTATTCATAAGTTTTTGCAGACCCCCCATTTCCCTGAAAATGAAATAATATTATTCATCATGATAGATGAATGAGATTTCATGGAATCACATATTCTTGACCCATTCAAGGGCATTTGGGCTAGTTCTATATCTTGCCTATAGTGCCAATAATGGAGCAATGAGTGGGCAAGTATCTTTATTGTATCCTGATTTGTAATCTTTTGGATAAATGCCCAAGAATTTGTTTGCAGAATAGAACTAATGTTTAAGTTTTACATCCAAAAATATTAGACTTTTTACACTAAAAATACAATAGATGCTTATTACTATTGTCATAGCAATAACAATAGCATTGCTTGAGATTTAAGACAAACTTATTTAGGCATGGGTAGAGTTTCCTTGGCAGTAGAATCAGGTGATGACTAATTCTGTGTGACTCTTTTTGAAGAGAAGTTCTGGTTCTTACTCTGATTTCAGAAAAGTATGGGCTGCTGGTTTTCTATTTGAATGATCTTTGGCTTGTTAAGGGCTTCCACAGTACAAAAAATTTTGTTATTACTAATCAAATCAGTGAGATTAAATATATCTACAGGATGAGAGAATCTTCTATTGTTTCAATTATGTAGGATTTGTTAAAACAGTCTTTGTTGTCCTACATTTAATCAACCTGCAATATTTTATATGCTTTTATCATTCTTGTGGTAAAAAGGTAATATTTACATTAGGTAGCTATTTTTTACATTAGCCAAAATATATGGTTAGTGCCCAATTCTGTGATGAATACTCGTGCGAGTAAGTGCTTATTAACCAAGTTTGGTGGCAGTTGTACATTTATAGTGCTAATAATTGCTAGCTAGTAATATCGAACATTTATTTCAAATATTTCAAATGTGTCTTCCAAGTCTCCATGTTAAGATTAGAATTTAGAAGTTAGTACAAGTATGTATAAATCATTTCAAACAGAAGAAATGAATGCAAATCAGAGACCAGCTGGAGGCAGATTTGCATGATTATTTTAATGTTATGATAGGACACGAACACACAGAAATTTGAATGAGAGTGCTTATTTCTCATGCCTACAAGGGCACTGAGTCTCTCTTTTGATGTGTCCAATATCACCCTGTGTTATCATCAAACCCTAGTGATAAATAATTCACAGTCTAGCATCCAACTTATCCTGTCTGCACTCTGGCTTTAAAGACTGAAATGAAATAAACATTTCTGCTATAGGGAGCTCTGTTTATCACTTATGTTATTGGTGATCTATAGAGATTGTTCCATGGTTTCTCAAAAGATAATTATACTCTCTGATCATCTATAATCATTTTTCCAATCATCAAGCAAATGGAAAATATCTACTGTGTACTGGCCAGCCAATCATAAAAGAGAACAAAAAGTAACAAGGCCATTTTCTGCAAAAGAGTCTAGACTTAGTGTTTTCCATAGCATGGAGCTAATATCTGCATGATTGAGTCTTCTTGTATGATTGTTTCTCATGCTCAGGATAAATACTTTAGTGTTATTCATAAAACTGTGCAGAAAAATGACCTTATGAGTTTTTTCTTAAAGATATGATTTCTTGCCTGCTTTCAGTTTGTTTTGTTGATTTTGATGTGTGTGTGTGTATGTGTGAGTGTGTGCGTGTGTGTATGTGTGTGTGCATATGTGCGGTAAGCTGTGGTCTTTTGTAATTATTTGTAGTTTAGGTATCAAGTGACTTACTGATTAAACAAATTTTGATAGTCATGTAAATTTAGAAATTTTACTGGTTTAAAAGAATAACTACACAGGTATTTCTCAAAAACTTCGTAAATAAAGCAATTATGCCAGATAAATGAAGTGTTTTCTTTTTAATTTTATGTTTGTGGAACAGAACACTAATGTATTGGTTGTTGCTTCAGTCTCGTGTGGTATTTGAAGAACATAAAACTGTAACATAGATTTTCATTTTAATGGGAGTGTTGTCATACCCTCATAACTTTTGTGTTACTTCTCATTAGTTTTTATAACCTATGAATTACCTAAACTAACTTTGATCATTTGAATTTTGACTTACCAATTATTTTATGGTGAGCAGAAGTGTCAGTTGAGAAATGGTGTCTGTATTTACCGTGCTGGTGTGTAAGGCTAGACATTGGGACTGTCAGAGTGTGGAGAGGCTGCCACACGGAATGCGGTTCAGGAAGGAATTGTTACTGTAAGTCCATATAAACATAATGGAAATTTAGGAGAGTTTTCTATACACTGATTTATTATTTGTAGTCTCCTTTAGCAAAGAAAAATTTGCACATTTTCTTTTCTGCTTATTTCTCCAATTCATTTGCTCACTGATATATTATTACATTTTCATCTGCTTAAGAAAATTGTGCACACCACCAGGCAGCAAGCATTAATGTCCTTTTTGTTGTTGTTGATTTTTCTGCTAAATTCAGAAGTCTCTCCCCTCCTGTCCCATGGGTAGAGACTAGTACTGACTTGAGTCTATACTTTATATCTGTGAACTCCACACTGGTGGATTCAAACACCTGTGGTTTAAAACTATTTAAAAGCCTATTTCTACAGTGAACATGTGCAGATCTTTTTCCTTGTCATTTCGGCTTAAGCACAATATAATAGAACAAGTAATTTTTATATTAGGTTAGTTATAATATGCTAATAAGAGGATAGAGTAAATGTTAGGATGTGCAAACACTACATTAGGTTATATCAGGACGTGAGACTTCATAGGTGTTTTTTGTTGTTGTTGTTTGTGGTGGTAGTGGTGGTGGTGGTTGTGAGGCTTCAACTCAGGGCCTTGGTGCTGTCCCTGAGCCTTTTTGTGCTCAAGGCTAGTGCTCAACCACTTGAGCCACAGCACCACTTCCCATTTTTTAGTGGTTAATTGGAGATAAGCGTATCATGGGGACTTTTCTATCCGGCTGGCTTTGAACTGTGATCCTCAGATCTTAGCCTTCTTAGTAGCTAAGACTACTGGTGTGGGCTGGGATTTAGCTCAGTGGCAAAACGCTAGCCTACCAAGTGCAATGTCCTGAGTTCGATTCCCCAGTACCAAAAAAACCCCAAAAGACAAACAGATTACAGGTGTGAGCCACTGGCATCTGGGAACTTTACAGATTTCAATTTCTATAAGGGTCCTGAAACCAATCCTTGTGGATACATGAGGATAACTGCTTGTGTGAGTATATACATTTCATATATAGTTTATTAAAGTGTTTATTATATAATGTATCACACTTATGTACATGTAAATTTCAGTGGATGGAGACAAACATAAATTAATGCCCATATATTTATTATTGAATCTGTTACACATTGAAACTAGTTATTGAAACTTTAGTCCTTGGTAATACACACACTTGTACATATATGACTGATTTACTCATATCTATAAGGCTATACTAGTTGTTTTTGTATGTTAGTGTCTTTTGCTCTACACTCCACACTCATTAAAACTGCTTGTTCTTCCATAGTTCTTCCCTTAATTTATTTCCAGTTCAAAGCTAGGTTACTGATCACCCTTTATGTGAGCCCAAAGCATCTCAATGGATATTTCTTTAAGGGAATTGTTTCTGCTTACCTGTTAGCTAAGTCTCCAGAAATGAGTTAGGAAATACAAGAAGCCCAGAGTGTTCCTGGTCTTCAGTACTTGCCCAGGTCTAAAAAGGGAAGTGCAGAGTTGAATGGAGCAAACCACTAATGAGGATGATTGTCATAAGTTGATACTGCTTAGAATTGAGCTTGAAATCAACATTTTATCTAGGGAAGGGCTTATGGCTTATCAAAAGATCTTTGTCACACATAGTAAATTTTGAAGGCACCATGGTTGTAATGATCCATGTAATGGTTCATGCTTTCATGGAGAACTCTCCCATACTCAATGTTTTTGGTGAAGCATTCCCAATTCAACTCATCCATTGGCAGAAGATCATGTGTCGAATCAAAGAATTCTGGATTCCTGATTGTTGTGTGTGTGTGGTAGTGAGGGCTCACACAACTTCAGTTCTGACTGGAGTACATGTCACGTTCCTAGATTCCTTTAAAAACTCTGCAGTTCTTTGGTTAAGGTTATTCCTAGGTATTTTATGTCTTTTGAGGCTACTGCAAAAGGAATTGCTTTCCTGATTTTGGTCTCGGTCTTCAGGTCATTGGCATATAGAAAGGCTGTTGATTTTTGAGGGTTTCTTTTCTTTTTTTTCTTTTAAGTTTTTTATTATCAAATTGAATTACAGAGAGGTTACAGTTTCATACATTAGGCATTGGATACATTTCTTGGACTGTTTGTTACCTCATCTCTCATTCTTCCTCCCCCCCTTTCCCTCCCCCACCTCCCCATGAGTTGTTCGGTTCATTTACACCAAACAGTTTTGCTAGTATTGCTTTTGTAGTTGTTTGTCTTTTTAACCCTGTGTCTCTCGATTTTGGTATTCCCTTTCAATTTCCTAGTTCTAATACCAGTATACACGGTTTCCAATATACTCAGATAAAATACAGAGATAGTATAGGTACAACCACAGGAAGGTGATACAAGAAGATCACCAATAATAGAAGCTACAGTTACACATGGCACGTTGAAAGTAGTAACAACTGTGATATAACAATTGTTTCCATATATCCTGCTACTTTGCCAAAGTTTTGGATCAGCTCTAGTAGCTTGGGAGTAGAGTCTATGGGGTTCTTTAGGTATAGGATCATGTCATCTGCAAAGAGAGAAAGTTTAGCTTCACCTTTTCCTATTTGGATCCCCTTTATGTTTTCTTCTTGCCTAATTTTTCTGGCTAGGAATTCTAGTACTATGTTGAAGAGGAGAGGAGAGAGAGGACATCCCTGATTGCTCCTGATTTTAAAGGGAATGGCTTTCACTTTTCACCATTTAGAATTATGCTTGCTGTTGGTTTGTTATAGACTGCCTTTATTTTATTCAGGAATGTTCCCTGGAATCCCAGTTTTTCCAGGGCTTTTGTCATAAATGGGTGCTGGACCTCTATGGTGAGAACTTTAAAAACATGACAAACGAAATTAAGGCAGAACTAAGGAAATGGAAAAACCTCCCATGCTCCTGGATTGGGAGGATTAATATAGTCAAAATGGCAATATTGCCAAAGGCTATCTACAAATTCAATGCAATACCCATTAATATCCCAACACCATTTTTTTAATGAAATAGAGGAAACAATCCAGAAATTCATATGGAACAATAAAAGACCACGAATAGCAAAAACAATCCTAAGCAGAAAGAACAGTGCTGGAGGAATTACAATAACTAACTTCAAGGTGTATTATGAAGCTATAGTAATAAAAACAGCTTGGTATTGGCATCAGAACAGTCCTGAAGACCAATGGAACAGAACTGAAGACCCAGAAATGAACCCGCAGAACTATACCTACTTAATCTTTGATAAAGGAGATAAAAAAATAGGATGGAAGAAAGATAGCCTCTTTAACAAATGGTGCTGGCAAAACTGGTTCAACACATGCAACAAACTGAAACTAGATCCTTATATATCACCCTGCACCAAAATTAATTCCAAATGGATCGAAGACCTCAAAATAAAAACAGATACACTGAAAACACTACAAGAAGGAGTAGGAGAAACACTTGGGCTCCTTGGCACAGGACAAAACTTCTTTAATAAAGGCTCAGAAGTGCTACAAATCAAAGAAAGGTTGGACAAATGGGACTGCATCAAACTGCAGAGCTTCTGAAGGGCAAAGAACATAGCTCACAAGATAAAAAGAAAGCCCACCGATTGGGAAAAGATCTTTATAGGCCATACAACAAACCAAGGCCTCATATCTAAAATATATGCAGAACTAAAAAAATAAATTCCTCCAAAACAAAACCGCAAAGAACCAACAGCACCCTTAACAAGTGGGCTAAAGACTTAAAAAGAGACTTCTCTGATGAGGAACTGAGAATGGCCAAGAGACATATGAAAAAGTGCTCTATATCACTGGCCATAAAAGAAATGCAAATCAAAACAACATTGAGATTCCATCTCACCCCAGTAAGAATGTCCTTTATCAAGATAACTAACAATAACCAATGTTGGATGGGATGTGGCCAAAAGAGAACCCTACTTCATTGTTGGTGGGAATGTAAACTGGTTCAGCCACTCTGGAAAGCAGTATGGAGATTCCTCAGAAGGCTAAACATAGAGCTCCCCTATGACCCAACAGCCCCACTTTTGGACATCTACCCAAAAGACCACAAACAAGAACACACTAAAGCCACCAGCACAACAATGTTCATCACAGCACAATGTTTCATAGCTAAAATGTGGAATCAACCCAGATGCCCCTCAGTAGACAAATGGATCAAGAAAATGTGGTATATATACACAATGGAATTTTATGCCTCTATCAGAAAGAATGACATTGCCCCATTTGTAAGGAAATGGAAGGACTTGGAAAAAATTATACTAAGTGAAGTGAGCCAGACCCAAAGAACCATGGACTTTATGGTCTCCCTCAAAGGGACTAATTAGCACAGGTTTAGGCTAGTCACAGCAGAGGATCACAAGAGCTTAATAGCTATGCCCCTATGAAAACATAAGGTGATGCTGAGTGAAACGAACTCCATGTTATGGGAACAACCATTACATCACTGTTGTAATTACTTTCAACATGCCATGTGAAACTGTAGCTTCTTTTGTGGATGATCCTCTTGTATCCCCTTCCTGTGGTTGTACTCGTACTATCACTGTATCTCATCTGAATACACTGGGTACTGTATATACTGGTATTGAAACTAGGGAAGTGAAAGGGAATATCAAAATCGAGAGACAAAGGATAAAAGACAAAAAACTCCCAAAGCAATACTTTCAAAACCATTTGGTGTAAACCAACTGAACAACTCATGGGGGGAGAGGGAAGGGGGAGAGGGAAGGGGGGAATGAGGAAGGAGGTAACAAACAGTACAAGAAATGTACCCAAACTGTAACCTCTCTGTACATCAATTTGACAATAAAATAAAAATAAAAAAATTAAAAACTCTTGCAGAAAATTTGAAGTCTGCTCTGTTCTTTTGCAATACTAATGGTAGAAAGAAGAGGTCAGACCTAAACATATCCATTAATCATTAGGAAGAAAACCATTACATGTGGGAGCTTTTTCTGCATGTTGGGCAGTGCTCTGGGGCTTTTCTTCATTTGGTTGCTACTGTAATCCTCGGAAGAAAATGGTACATTTGTTGTTGTTTTTGTTTTATTGGATGAAGCAAATGATGTTAGTAAGGTGTTAAGGTCAGTGATCTTGGGATGATAGAATAGGGAAGAAATAGAGTTCTTTCTGCCTACAACGAGCTTATCTGGGACTCTGGTGTTTCAAGGCCACACGAAAGGACTAAGATTGTGTAAAAATGAACTTCTACGTGGTGCCTATTTATATCCATACCCTGGAATTGTACTTGTAACTCATTATAGCAGTTGTCCGGTTTCTGCACCCTCATGGGGGGCCTTTCTCACATTTCTCTGCAGATATATGAACTTCTGCATAGCACCTCCACTCTGTGGAAGTCTTTAAAGTTCTCTGAGGATCCTTGTAGTAATCACAATTATTTAGGTTCCAAATTACCTTTGCCCAGTTTTAAGCAGATGAACAGTATTTTCACTCTATAAACAATGATTACTGGGGCTTATTGCTGCAATAATATCACTTTTAGTTGCCAAGGCAACTACATATCCATCACTTCCCTCCATCCATTTCTGTTTAACAAGCATGGGTTTTCTTTAAAAAAAAAATCAGAATGAACCATTTCAACTTCTTGGTATTGTTAAAGTTTTAGTCCTGGCACCAGTTCTTTGAAAATTATAGTTTTCTTTCTGATCTTCTTCTTAATGTTTTGGATGTTATTCTGCAGAATCAGCATGCATTCTAAATGGTATTGAAATAAATTACTGCCTTCATTATGACACACAATAGATGACTCTATCATAACTTCAGAATCACAGCTTCTTCAACCAAAATATACTCTGGCTGTTTTCCATTCTGTAGGTCTGTAATTACTTATTTGATATTCCATTGTGTGGTCTTAGCATAAACGAAAGGGTAAGACATAATATACGTGTATATGCATGTACCGGGCTTGCTTTACTTCCCCTCCGCTTGGGGGTCCTGGGCTTGTCCGCCCCTTCCTGTGTGGTCCTTTATCACTCTCATGTGGGAGCAATGGCCACAGGTAGCCTCGGTTAGTGTGTGGTTGCAGGGTGCCCCAAACCCGCCAAGGAAGACACAGATGCGTGGGTCCCTGGAGAAAGCCTCAGGGGCATTCTGGTTTATTCAAATGAGGAGCCAACAGGTAAACCCCCAAAGGCGGGCACAGGAGAGGGGCCACTGGTTGGCCACAAGGACTATTCCTCAGGTGATGTCATGGGCGGAGACCCAGCCCCCCAAGGCCTGGGTTCTGGGTCCCCATCAGACACGTGCTGGCTCCCAGGGGCTGGGGCTTCTCTTCCTGTTAAAGGCAGAAGGAGAGAGGATGGGCTAAAGCCAGCTGTGCCCTCTTAAAGGCGCAGCTGTCCCCAACATGCATGCTTTACTCTTAGTATGGTTATGCATTCTGTTTAATTGGACTCAATAAATTGCAATATTCTAGATCAGATTGTGGTATTTGTGACTGAAAATTTTTAATTTTTTAATTATTATAAAGGTAATGTACAGAGGAGTACAGTTACATAAGTCAGGTAAAGAGTACATTTCTTTATTTTCCCTGCTGGTCCTGGGGCTTGGACTCAGGGCCTGACCACTGTCCTTGGCTTCTTTTTTTTTGCTCAAGGCTAGCGCTCTACCACTTGAGCCACAGTACCACTTCTGGCTTTTTCTGTTTATGTGGTGCTGAGGAATCAAACCCAGGGCTTCAATCATGCAGGCAAGTACTCTACCACTAAGAAATATTCCCAGCCCCTGAAAATATTCTTGAGTATTGTGCAAACCACTGAATTCAGTTGGCCATGCTCAATATAATAGACAAAAATTTCTTTACTCCAAAGTACCCAATTACTTTGTCATACTCCCAGGAGTCAGGGGGAGACATGAGGCAACTAAAAATAATCACAGGTCATCAATAGTAGTCAGACATGCAGCTTAAACAATTTTCTTATGCTAATTGAATTATTCCTGTACTCTCCAGTTTCTACAGGATATGCATATGCACTTACACACACAGACACACAGACATACAAACACACAGACACACAGACACACAGACACACAGACACACACACACACACACACACACACACACACACACACACACACACCCCTCCTTATCTCAGAAAGGTGTGGAGAGCAGGCCTGTTAGGACCCACTCTGGATGGTCCAGATAACTTCTTGTCATCATGGCCATCTAAGAGTTGCCATAAGCTTTGGGGTTTTTGATACAGAAACCCAATCTTTAGTATGTTTCTCATGAAATCTTTCTGAGACTCAGCTCTTAAGGAATATGTAAGTCTGGATCTGATGTTTTATTTAAAGAAACACATAGCAATTAACAGCCTATCAGTAGATAGAAGAAGATTCAGAAATAAAGTGCATGTATTTTGTAACTAAAGATAAGAATGATTATTCCAGTGCATTGGGAGTCAGAGGGAATTAGCAAGTGTAGGATCACATTTGTAAGGTCTGTTAAAGGATTGTTGTGTGTTGGAAATTTATCTTCCAGTTTTAAGTACTAGGACCTGGCTAGGGTTCTTGGCAGGTACTAGCTGCTGGTGGGCAGTGTGATTGGAGCTAGTCTCTCTAACAGAGCTGAATGGAACCAAGAGAGTCTCTTACTCTTCCCAAGGGAGAACGGGAAAGAGAGCATCTTCAAGGGATCCTAGCCCTGCAGCTGTTGGATCTCACAGGTGAGATCCACTGAAAGAATACATTGGGTATGCTTGTCTTAGGTGAGTCTCAAAATTCTTTTCTTATAGTAATATGATTTGGGTCCTTTGATTGTGAATACATGAGTGTCATCTCAATGACCGGTCTGCTGTTTCTAAAACGACCTTTCTGCATCTTTCTATCCATCTCCATATGCAGTCACTTTGGACTTCTTGCTGTCCTGCACTTTGTCCTAGGCAATAATCCGACAGATCAGTAGACAATGGAATAAAGCATGGTTAGACTTAAGTTTACATAAGTCACAAGTCCTTGTGATTATTGGACTGTGGGAATTTGAGGCAGAAATGCACTTGGATGAACAGGGAGCAGAATCATCAAGAAACACTGGATGCCAGCAAAAAAGAAAAAAGAGCCAATCACAAACAAAAAGAGGCAAGAGTTGGAAACTTCTCAAATTTAAATGGAGATGATTGCTTATTGTGGCATGTAAGTGGAAGAGGAGAGATAGGCTCATGTGAAGACAACTGAACCATGTGCATAGAGCATAAAATGGCCACACATGATGCAGAGATGGATGGAAAGCAGATCTTGGGAAGGGTGTAACAGTCTAGACCACCATGTTAAGCAACATTTTTGAGGCATGAAATGAGACACTTGAAAAACATTAAGTGGGAACTATATGAGCACCCAGTCTTGAGTGTGTTTTTTAATCATTTCCTTTCATTACATTGTGAATTTTGATAAATCACTGGCAGATAATATGCCTAATGGGTACTCATTTCCTTATAAGACCCACATGACTCTTTGGGTGGAATTTAACAATCCTCTTAAAAGATTTTATTGTATCTACTTGATGATTAATGCAATGAAATAAGTGTGGTATATAAGATCCATAAAATTTCACCAAAAGATCATCTATAATAATTTGTCAGATGGTGGACTATGTCAGAGACTGTTTTCTCCGCTGTCTTAACTAATAGATTGGAAGTGATAATAAGGTAAGTAGCAAGATCGAAAATGGGAAGGAAGAACTTTTACACAGGACTGAAAATTTGTTAGGAAAGTTCCTTGGCTCCAACTTTTCAGTGTAGTAAATTCTTTCTGGTTTGGAATGGCTCTTAGTTCCTCTTTTATAACTTTTGGAATACATGCCCAATTGGAACTATTTGGTTGATATTATATTGAAAAATAAAACCAGACATAAAAAACAAAATAAAATAACATTAAAACTAGAACCTGCAAACAGAATCACAAATGAAATGACCTAGTAATGTAATTATCTGGAGACATCATAATTTCCCACAAATGCAGAGAAATGGTTCTTGCTTGTGGCCAACAAGGGCTTCAAGAGTTGAATCTGCCATTGTTGATCAGATTTGTAAAACAATGATTCCATCATGTGTGGAAAAATTTAGTTACTGTATTTGTTTATACATGGTGGTTTCCTCTTGGGGACACAAAACTTGTTAACTGCCCCATCCATAACCTGGAGCTGGACTACTCTTTGCCATCATTCTTATATTCCTATACAAAGAATGAACTGTTTTTTGTTGTAGAAACTAGGGAAGTAAAAACTTCTTAAAGAGTGGCCTGCAGACCACCATTGTGTCCTGAGAACATGTTAAATATCAAAATTTCTAGCTCCATCTCAGCCTCACTGAATTAAGCTATATTTACCTATAATCCTCAGTATGTGCATACTAAATTCTAAGAATGGCTGGTCTATCCTGTCAAGAAGCTTGGCTATACAGAAAGTGGAGTATGTGTTCGTCCATGGCTCAAGGCATATAAGCGTGTTTGAACGCATAGAGACTAGAGATGAGAAGAAATTGAAGAAATGGAAGGAAGCAGTGAGAGGCTGAGTTCTCTGGGGAGAGGGGTGGAAGAAAGAATTGCTGTATATAATTTGATATATGTTAGGAAATTTGGAAAATGGAGAATAGGTAAAAATGGTGGTCTATTTCATTTCCAAGGAAATGGACAGGCCAGGTCCTGAGACTTAGGGCAAGTCACTGCAAGAATATTCATGAGAAATGCACTGCTCAAGAATAAGAGAACTGCATTCTGCCTTGCACAAGCCATTCTTTTGGAGAATTCAAAATGCACTGTAGATTTCTACAATGGAGCAGGTCCCCATATCTATAGTTGTAAACATCATACAATGAAAGAAACTAATAAAAACACATCCAAAATGTGGGCTGATATTGTCAGTATTAATTTATAAATAGTCAGAGCTTCTTTGCAGATGACCTAACTTTCTTCAAAGATTACTTGTCTCCTGTGAGAGGTGGGAACTCTTAGACATTAGAAACAAGAATTATCTGGTCCACAGCCATAAACTGAGAGTGGCACCAGGCTCACTGTCTCCCAGTCCAAAATTCCTTCTATTTATGTAATATGATTTATCAAAAACTTGCAATCTACTGAGCTTGGAAAGAAATGTTCAAAGAATTATGCTATCAAAGAGTATTTGTGGGAATGTCTAAAGAAAAGGAATAGAGACACATACATTTAAGATTTTGTTATCTTGACATGTAGCCTTCAAGGTCCTTTCTCCTTGCCTCTGCCGGCAGGGAGGCATGGCTACTTTCCATTTTGCAATTGGTTCTTTGTTGGTGAGACTTTGTGTTACTGAGGTTATTTCTCAGAAATGGTGGTTAAAGTACACCACACTTCCTGGAATATTTGAAGGTATGTGATTCTCGGCTCTATGGATTATTTTTGAAAGGTGTCATTGCTTTTCTCTTTTAGCAGGAAAAAAAATCACTTGACAGTGAGACTGAAGCCTACTTTCATGAGCTTCCCTGTGTTCCTTTTCTGACCTACCAGTCTTTATTTGTTTGAAGAATCTGACTTTATGAATTAATTTTTTCTGATTGGGAAAATAGGAACTTTTGTTTATTGATTCTATTATGTACTACTTTTTAA
This sequence comes from Perognathus longimembris pacificus, assembly GCF_023159225.1. Lineage (NCBI taxonomy): Eukaryota > Metazoa > Chordata > Mammalia > Rodentia > Heteromyidae > Perognathus > Perognathus longimembris. Next base: position 53,953,835 of record NC_063167.1, read on the forward strand.
ACCTATGAATGGCATTTTTCAACTTTTGACTTTTGTAATTCTCAACAAACACCAAAACAGAACAGAATAAATATTAAGTAATCTGCAGTGTTGAGTGGAAGTTTAAAGAGGAGGGTATAAGTCAAGAACAGTTGTTGGTTAGGACCTGTATTAGTCAAATTTTGTACCATTGCAACACAATATCTGTTAGACCAATTTAGAAGAAGAAATATTTATTTAGTAATTTCAGGGGTTTTGGCCCATGAAACTTCGCACCATTGTTTCTGGGCCCATGGTGAAGCAGAACATTATTGTCACCGGAACATGTGGTTAAAGACCCTGTTCACTGTGACTAAGCAGAGAGAGGAGAGAGAGAGAGAGAGAGAGAGAGAGAGAGAGAGAGAGAGAGAGAGAGAGAGAGAGAGAGAGAGAGAGAGAGAGAGAGAGAGAGACAGCGAGCACACACCTGGGAAAAGATACCTATCTCCAGTGTCCAACTCCTGAGATCTATTTCCTCCATTTAGTTTCCAACTTCTAAAGCTTCCAATAACCTTAAAAATTAGTGTCATAAGCTGTTAACTAACACCTCAACACAAGGCTTTTTATAAAACCTGTTTATACTCCTTTTGTCTCCCTCCCTCCCTCCCTCCCTCCCTCCCTCCCTCCTTCCCTCCCTTCTTCCTTTCTTCCTTCCTTCCTTTCTTCCTTCCTTCCTTCCTTCCTTCGTTCCTTCCTTCCTTCGTTCCTTCCTTCCTTCCTTTCTTCTCTCTCTCTCTCTCTTTTTTTGTCTTACTAGGAATTGAAGTCATGCTTGTAAGCAGGCACTTTACCACTTGAACCACACCTATAGCCCCTTTCTGCACTGGATGCCCCTGTGTGTAGCATAGCCTCAGCTATCATCCTTTTACTTGTGTTTCCCCATGTCCTTGGGGATGATAAATGCACATCACTGCACCCAGCCATTGTCCTTTTCTTGTAACTGGGTCAACAGTCATGTATCACTGTACCCAGCTATTGATTGAGATGAAGTCTGTTGAACTTTTACACCTGGGCCTTGAACTGTGGTCCCCCTATCTTGACTTCCCAAGTATTTAGGATTACAGGCTTGAGCCATCACACTACCTACACCATTACAAAAGATATGAAGAATCTCATTGTCTATGTGAATTACATCTGCTGATATTTAAAATATTAGAAATTAAAGCTATGAAGGTCTAAAAATATTTATTAACTTAAAGGTAATAATGATAAACCCATTACATGTTCATATATATCATAAATTTTCATGAGGAGTGATTACACTTGCTAAAACTTAACAAAATTGTAAGAATTGTAGCATTTTAAACACTTTTTTTTTTTGGAAATGTAGTGTGCCTTTGTAGAAGACAGCCAGATTCTCATATCACTTGTGTTTCCAATCTGCTACAATATGTTGTGTTGGGAGAAGTGGATGAAGAAAAATGTGGCTTCACATATAAATGTAGAGGAGTATTTGAATAGCCTTTTCAGATTATTGTGAGCATGCTGCTTTTTTTTAAGGTTGGATCGAGTATGAATTCTGAAAGTGAATCAGTGAACTTTTCATCATCTGTTTCTTTAACATCCACATGACTACCTTGCATTGTAAAGTTTTCACTCTTACATAATTTGGTAGCTTCTTGCACTGGTCACTTAAACATGTAGGTTTTCTGATTTTATAAAAATTTTTCAAATTGATGCATTTAAGTATATTATGTCAAAAAATCACGTTCCTTAATATCATCACCATTGAAATATCACATCAATAAAATCTCTAATTACTGCCAAGATCATAGTGGCAGATAAAAGCTTCATAAAATCCTATTTTAACTAGAAAAGTAGATTTTTTTGTCATTGTGTCAAATGCAGTCAGTTGTTCTTCTGCTTTAAAATATTGGATTGCTTCATTTGTTTTCAAGAAAGTATCTGCCAAATGCCTAAGTCAAAATAACTTTACATTTAAGTGTGCCTTTCCAAAAAGAAATTATACTCAACAAAAAAACCCCAACTAGTTGAACTGGTGACTCAAACAATTACAGCAGAGCATTTCTTTCTGACAACTCTTGTATTTATGCATGCAATAGAAGTACTTTATGTGTTCTCCCATTTCATCACACATAATATTAAAAGCATATGTACTCAAGGTCTAATAAGATTAATAATTCTCACTACTCCATCAAGAACATTCTTAATTGAAACTGGTGTTTATTTTACAGAGAGTGCCTAGCCACAGAAACACAGTTTGAAGTGACTGGTTTAATTCATGCTCAGGTGCCAGAGCATTGATCTTCCATTGCTATTGTACTTTTGCAAATGTCAGCACAGTGAGAAAGGCAAATATGCTTTAGTATTACTAAACAGTTTTGACATGGCAGGTCCCTAGCAGGGTCTGGAGGACATGAGAATTGCTGTTCTGAAGAATTAGACCATGGGGATGAGGACTGAGAGGGAAGTTGGGAACAAATATGAACTCGGTTGAGTTTAAAGGTCAAAGACCAAGCGAATCTGAAATGAGTATGGAGTGGGGAGCAGAGATGCCATCCATCGTGATTGGTAGGAGGGAGAAAGGTTTTTCAAGAACTCCTAAAGCTCAAAATCTCAGATTCTGGGCATTCTCATTTTTCTCCATAGAATACCAGGACTCTCTATAATTTGTTAAAACAGTGTGTCACTTTCCTTGTGTCTACTCATCTGTAAAGTGGGAATGGAGTAGCATTATTATGTGACTTAAAGAATAAATGGCTTTGAATGGGGTTTGGCATAGAAGTCCTGCATAAATGTTATTATTATGAATGTGGAGTTTTGCTGTAGTTTTCTGATGAATTGAGGCAGCTATGTTTATATTCCACCAGAGAATGTCTTGGAGGGTTTATGAAGTCTCAGGTTTCTGAGTCCTCCACTAGCATTTTTTATTAAGAAGTCTGATCTGGGACCCTAACTCTCCATTTCTCTCAAGTCCCTGGTTGATATAGAGTCTGCTTTTTTGGATAATGCACCATCAGGAACAGAATCACAGGAAGTTCTCTCATTCTTTTCTTTCCTCATTACTCAGTAAGCCTGTGTCTGCTATTCATGTCAGAGGATGGAAACTTATGTATAGTTATTCTTCCTGTTTTGCTTCATTTCATTTCATTATGCTCAAGAATTGAAATTTCCCTTTTATTTTTATCTATCTAAACAATAACTTGTGACAGAAACTGATTCAATATTTACATTTTAACATCTTCAATTTTGCTGTGCCTAATTACTATTAAATCCAGATGACTAGATTCCAAAGACATGTCCGACTGCCGACAGCTTTACTCAACAGCTCTAAGCTCCCTGACTGATTTCACAGGCTAATTTGCCACTTTTCTGAACTTGCCCAAGCTTACTTTCTTGTGGGGCTTAGAAATATAGACTAGTTTCCAAGACTGCTGTCAACAAATAATTGTAAAACAGTGTGATGATAAAGAAGTGAAAAGGAGCTAATTTGGCATCAAATCCATGGGGGCTCGGTGAGGGGAGAGAAGGTTTCCCAGTGCAAATGAAAGCTTAAGAAAGTCTGAATTCAGTCAAGTCAAGAAATCAACAAACACTGTGAATAATATTCTCTGCTAAATGCTCAGTCAGTGGTGGACAGAAGAGAAGAAGATACAATGTCTTTGAGAAAGCTGATTTGGCTGGCTTGAGTTTGGTCAGGGTGGAGATGTAAATGGCAAAGTATGCTAAGAAGGCCAAAAGATTAGGCAGGGCCCTTTATGACATTTGAGTTTCCTAATCTCAGCATTATTGACATTTGCTGATAGATAAATATTTGTCATCATGGTGGCAAGGGCTCTCCTGTGGATTGCAGGACATTTAGCAGCGTTGTTAACCTCTGTCTTACCTGTCAGTAGCAACTCTCACTCCTACAATTACTTTTTTTGTTTCAAGTTTTATTGTAAAGGTAATGTACTGAGAGGTTGCAGTTACATAGTCAGGTAAAGAGTATCTGACCTCTCAACCCTCTTCCCCTATAAGTTGTATAGTTCATTTTCAACAGTGGCTAGTACGTATCACTACTGGCTGCATTATTCAGCCTTTGTTCCACCATTTCTGCACTTCCCCTTACACTCTGAAAATCAGGAAAACTTACATACAAGGCAAGATATACAGAAATAAAAACCAGCAACAAAAGGGAAAAACCAGAAAAAGAAAAAAAACACAAAAAGTAAAATTAAAAAACAAAAAACCCTCCTGTTTTCATTTCTTGGAGTTCATTTTGATTAGCACCATTTTATATGATCATATGCTCATAGATATTGAGCCCTTGTGGTCCTCTCCTGAGAATATCCTCCTTTCGTTTCAATGTGTGAGTGTTTAGAGTCCTGTTTAATTTACAATAGTCCAAGTCTAATTATTGTCTTTTACTATCCAAATAAGTAAAACCAAACAACCTGTCTTTCTTTGGGTCTAGCTTACTTCACTTAATATAATTTTTTCCAAGTCTGTCCATTTCCTTCTGAATGGGGCAATGTCACTCTTTCTGATGGAAGCATAGAATTCCATTATGTATATATACATGTACCACATTTTTTTGATCCATTTGTCCACTGAGAGGTGTCTGAACTGAATTCATATCATGACTATAGTAAGCAATACTACAATGAACATGGTTATGCTGTTTAGTGTGGCCTGGTTTGTGCTCAGTTGGATGAGTGCCCTGGAGTGGAAGTGCTGGGTCATAGGGAAGCTCTTGTTTAGTGTTTTGTGGAGCCTCCATACTGCTTTCCAGAATGGTTGAACAAGTTTACACTCTCCCCAACAGTGTAATAGTGTTCCCTTTTGGCCACATCCCCACGAGCACCTATTATTGTTAGTTTTCTTGATAATGGTCATTGCAACTGGGGTGAGATGGTATCTCAATGTTGTTTTGATTTGCATTTCTTTTATGGCTAGAGATGTTGAACATCTCTTCATCTGTCTATTGACTATTCTTACTTCTTCTTTTGAGAAGTCTTTCTTTAAGTATTTAGTCCATTTATCAATTGGGTTGCTGTTTCTTTGGGGATTTGTTTTTGCAGTGGTTAAATTTTTGAGCTCTAAGTATAGTTTAGATATGAGGCCTTTGTCTGATGCATAGCTAGGAAAGATCTCCAATTTTGTGGGCTCTCTATTTATCTTGTTAGCTATGTTGTCTGTTCTTAAATTTGATGCAATCCCATTTATCCAATCTATTTTTGATGTGTTGTAATTTTGGATCTTTGCTTAGGAAATTTCAACCCATGCCAAGGAGTTCTAGTATTTCCCCTATCCTTTCTTGTAATATTTTTGTGGTATACAGTCTTACATTGAGGCCTTTGATCCATTTGGAATTGACTCTGGTACAGGGTGATATATATGGATCTAGTTTTAATTTTCTGCACATGCATAGAATCTGACAATACTATTTGCTGAAGAGGCTATCTTTCTTATATCCTGTGCTTTTGGTTCCCTTAGCAAAATTAGGTGGCTATAGGTCTGTGGGTTCATTTTTGGGTTTTCTATTCTGTTCCATTGGTCCTAATGTCTATTCTTTTTTTTTTTTTTTTTTGCCAGTTCTGGGGCTTGGACTCAGGGCCTGAGCACTGTCCCTGGCTTCTTTTTGCTCAAGGCTAGCACTCTGCCACTTGAGCCACAGCGCCACTTCTGGCCATTTTCTATATATGTGGTGCTGGGGAATCAAACCCAGGGCTTCATGTATATGAGGCAAGCACTCTTCCCAATAGGCCATATGCCCAGCCCCCTAAGGTCTATTCTTGTGCCAGTATGAAGCTGTTTTTATTACTATGGCTCTGTAATAGAGTTTGAAGTTTGGTATTTCTCTAACACTGTTCTTCCTGCAAAGATTGCTTTTTTTTTCTTCTTCTGTCTTCTGGGTCTTCTATTATTCCATATGAATTTTTGGATTTCTTCCTTTATCTCATTGAAGCATGTTTTTGGGATTTTGATGGGTATTGCATTGAATTTGGGCAGTATTGTCATTTTCATGATGTTAATCCTTCCAGTCCAGGAGCATGGAAAGTTTTTCCATTTCCTTAAGTCTGCTTTAATTTCTTTTTTTCAGATTTTTAAAGTTTTAGTCATAGAGCATCTTCACATCATTGATTACATTAATTACTATTGAAGAGCCAGACTAAAGCCATTTTGAAGTCAGGCCCCACTTTACTACTTGAACCTGAGATAAGCAGGCCCTGTGAGCAAACCCAGGCCACCAATTATACTGGCTAGCAGAACAAGCTTATTAGGGCCCACCTAGTCAGGAAACTCCCTGCTTAACTCTAACTGCCTGGGAATGCTTAACTCTAATCACCCCGGAATGTCTCTAGCCCTGAGAACACCTGATTGCTGTAACTTTGGTTTTTTGCCTTTATAAGCCCTGTGAAATCTCAGCTTGGGGCCTTCCTCCTAACCTCCGCTGTGTTGGTGGGTAGGACAAGGCCCGATCTGCAGCTTGCCTGAATAAAGCCTTGCTTTTGCATTTCGGAACGTCTGGCTCTTGGTGGTCTTCTTGGTGGTCTTCTTGCGACTTGGGCATAACACTATGTACTTTTTTTTTTTAGGCTATTAGAAATGGAGTTGCTTTCCTTATTACACCCTTGCTGTTCTCATTGTTGGCATACAAAAAAAGTTTTGCAGGTTAATTTTATACCCTTTTACTTTACTAAAGTTTGGAATCAGCTCTATCTAGTAGCTTAGAGAAGGAACCGGGCTGGGGATATAGCCTAGTGGCAAGAGTGCCTGCCTCGGATACACGAGGCCCTAGGTTCTATTCCCCAGCACCACATATACAGAAAACGGCCAGAAGCGGCGCTGTGGCTCAAGTGGCAGAGTGCTAGCCTTGAGCTGGAAGAAGCCAGGGACAGTGCTCAGGCCCTGAGTCCAAGGCCCACGACTGGCCAAAAAAAAAAAAGAGAAGGAACCTATAAGGTCCTATAAGCACAGGATTGTGTCATCTGCAAAAGGAGTAATTTTACTTCTTCCTTCCCTATTTAGATCTCCTTTATGTTTATCTCTTGCCTTACTACCTTTGCTAGGAATTCCAGCACTATATTGAAGAGCAGTGGAGAGAGTGGACATCCTTGTTTCATTCCTGATTTTAGAGGAATCGGTTTTAACTTTTCACCATTAAGTATAATACTAGCTGTAGTTTTGTTTTATACAGTCTTTATTGTATTGAGGAATGGTCTGTGGATTCTTAGCTTCTCCAGAGCTTTTATCATAAGGGGGTGTTGAGTCTTGTCAAATGCTTTTTTTTTTAACCTATTGAGATGATCATGTGGTTCTTGTCCTTGCCCCTGTTGATGTTTTGAATTGCATTAATTGTGTATATTGAACCAGCTTTGCAACCCTGGAATGAATCCCATTTGATCCTAGTGTATGAGTTTTTTGGTTAGTTGTTGAATTCGGTTTGCCAGAATTTATCAATAAGTTTTGCATTAGTGTTATTTGGAGAGATGTCACCTTTATACTTTTTCTTCCCCAGTCCTGGAGCTTGAACTCAGGACTTGAGCATTGTCCCTGTCTTCTTTTTGCTTAAGGCTTGCACTCTACCACTTGAGCCACAGCACCACTTCTAGATTTCTCTCTCTCTCTCTCTCTCTCTCCCTCCCTCCATATATATGTATATATACATATATGTATATAATACATAGGTATATATGTATACATACATATATGTATATAATACATATATGTATGTATACATATATGTGTATGTATACATATATACATATATATGTATGATGCTGAGGAATAGAGCCCAGGGCTTCATGTATATGAGGCAACCACTCTATCACTAGGCCATATTCCCAGCCCACCCTTACACTTTTGAAAAATAAAAAAAAGTCTTTATACATTTCCCGTGTCCCTTTGGAGAATTGAAATTGTCTCCAGTGGCAAATCATCTCTTTCAGAGATTTGTTTTTATGTTGAACACTAGGAATGGAGACTGGACAGTGACATTCAGGTGAGCAATTTAACCAGATTTACAACCTGGGACAGTCATTGTTTGGTAGCACTACGCAAATGAATTGAGAGCTTGCAGACATTTAGGTAAGGAAATACCTTAATTTGTGGTTGTAGTTTGAGTGGAGAAAATCACCCCAATCTACAGAAAAGAAATGGTTTCTAGAAAAGAGTTATTGGACTTGAGGTATGTTTAGGAGATACATTCCATAGGGTTTGGTGATTAATTAGAAGTAAATGGTTAGGGAAAGAGGAATCAAGGCTGACTCCAGACTTCTGGCTTGGGTCTAGGAGAAGGTAGTGGTGCCATTCACAAATGTTGGAGCATAGGAAGAGGGAGAGATTTATTTAGGAGGATTAGGAGAGGATAGCTTGGATTCTAAATGTGTTGAATTGGGAATTGCCTGAGGAAGCGAAGTAGAGATTTTCTTTTTTTTCATTTTTAGTATTTTTTATGTTCATGAGAAAATAATTGTGTCCTAAATTATCTGGTGGCAATTTTCTCAAAAATCCCTTCACTCACACAGCTCAAGTATAGGGTAATAGTTTCATCTGTAGGTGGAGCTCTGGTTCAGGAAGACAGATGTGAGCTAAATGGCAAGTGCATGTTGAACTCTGGGCCAAGCTAAGAGAGATGCATGAGGTATGAAGAGTGCAGAAGCAAGGGTGGGTCCTTGCTGTCTTCAGTTAGAGCACGTTGAGAGAAGGAGGGACTGGAAATGCCAAAAGGAGGAATGTGTGAGGAGTTAGCTCTGCATAGAGAAGCCAACATTGTGCCCATTGTTCAGAAAACATCTCTTCAAATGATGGAAGCTTCCTATAGTCCCACATTCTTTTTAGGATCATTCTGAAGAGATTGGGTCCTTTATGGCATAGGATTTACCTGTGGTTTGAGTTATAGACCTGTCACATTTACCCCTGGTATAATCCAAGTAGAAGCTCTGAATGGTCAAATTTAGTTGGAAGACAGATACTTTGCCACCACAGGATTGATGCTGGGCCAGGTTGCTGAATTATGTAAGGGGCTCTGTATTGCAGATATATTTCCCCAGTCACAGATCATTTGCTACTGCAAGTGTTTTCTTTTGAGGTGAAGAGTAGTAGAACTACATTTCTGTTTGATAAAAGCTATTTCTGGTGAAAAGTAACAACTTTAATTTAGATAATATGTAGCTATCAGTGAAGGATTATGATGTCATATAGCCAAGTCTCAGATATCAGCACTGTACAGTTTTATACATTGTTTTCTGAGTTGTATATGCCCCACAAACCTGACCTTTGAAAGTACTAATGTATTATTGACATAAAAACTAAGTTCCAGTGCATGCTAAATGGCCATGATTTATCATGACTATTTCAGAATTGAGTCCTGTGGCCATATGCTAATTTGACTTGAAGAAAATTCTGTGCTCTGTGCTTGAATTTCATGCTTAAAAATTTCAGCAATAGTTTCAATGCTCTATTAATTAAAGTAAAACGCTTCATAACTTTTTCTGCATAATATGGAAGGCACTCAGTGGCTCATTTTTTAATTAAAATCCTTAGAAGGTTTATATTTTCTGGTCTGGCAATCTTTGCTTTTCAAATTTATGTGCCCCATGTGTCCTGCAAGAGTGGGAAGTTGAGATTTACAGCCATCGCAGTTGGGAAAGTTAAAAATTTTGATGAAATTACAACTTGTTTGTGTATTGAAATGGAAAAAGAGTGGCTGGTTGAGATAAAATTTCCCCTTTCCTGATGACCCTATTCTACTAGCCACATGTTGAGTATGGGAAAATAATTTGGCATAACACACATTTTTATTTCAGTGTTTTATTGGACTAAATTTGGACTTATATACTTAATGCACTGCTGTTCCAGGGACTTAGCAATAGGTGTACCAGATTCCCAGTATGTCTTTTGGATGTGGTCATTGTCTGCTATGGAAATGGAAGAACTAAAAATCATATCTTCAGAAATAGAAGAGAGAATAGAGAGAATAGAGGCAAGCAACATCAGAGAGGGGGGATGCTCCTGGGTATTCTTAAAGCACTCCAGTTTCTATTTCTAATGGGTTTCATTAGAAAAATTTATCTAATGAGTTTTTAAGATTAAGCTTATTACACAAGTGCTGGTGGCTCATGCCTATAATCCTAGCTACTCAGAAGGCTGAGATATAAGGATCTCAGTTTGAGGCCAGCTTGGATAGGAAAGTTCACAAGACTCCTATCTACAATGAATGACCAGAAAGCCACAATGGAGCTATGGCTTAAGTGGTAGAGTGCCAGACTTGAGTGAAAAAGCTAATGTACAGCACCCAAGCCCTGAGTCAAGCCCCCGTACTGGCACAAAACAAAACAAACAAAGGAGACTCTTGTATCCTTCTCTTAAATTACACTGTGTGTTTAAACCAGTTCAGTCTCGTCTTTGTAGGATAAACAGAATGAACTTTTCTTTGCTTTTCTTCTCTGAATATTTGAGTTGAACCCAAGGCCTCAGGCATGCTAGGCAAATCCTGTACCACTTGAGCCAAGCTCTTGGCTTGTTTGTTTAGTATTTGATTTTTAATATAGGATCTTACTTCCTTTTGCCTGGGCTGAATTTGAATTTACCTCTTTCTGTCTTCATCTCCTGAGTACATAGTGTTACAGGCATACACCACCATGTCTGCTCATCTCTCCCCCCCCCCGTGTGTGTGTGTGTGTGTGTGTGTGTGTGTGTGTGTGTGTGTGTATGTCCTTGATACATCCATCAATTGATGGCTTTTGGAAAACTTAGTCCTTATGTTAAATATTATTGGTATTTTCTATAGACTTGCAACATAAGTATAGGGACTGTAAAAACTCACAAGAATTTGAAATTAGAATTTTAAAACAAGGAAAGTGTGTGTGTGTGTGTGTGTGTGTGTGTGTGTGTGTGTGTAACTGATGGTTCATTTAGGTCTAGACAACCAGATCTTTTAAAGGTTCATGTTACGACAAGGAAAAGAAAGGTAGGATGTTGAGAATTTGATTTGAAAGTGAAACAGTATTCATTATTAAATTACAAACTGAATTTATAGGTGGCTCTATGGTTAGTTGAACTACATGATGGTTGTTTGCATTTTCTTGTATCTAGAAAAAAAATGTTTTTCCACTTGGGAAGCCAGGGTGTGATGGGTAGAATGCAAATAGCTTTTCTAAGAAAAGAATACCACAAAGAAAAAGGATAAATTGTATTTCTGTAGAGATACTAAACGAAAAGAATACGATACGTGGTGTGGTGTGGTGAGTGTGATATCCCACACATGTAACTGAAGTTACTCAAGGGATTACAGCTCAAAACCAGCTCAGGGATAATGTTATCAAGACCCTATCTCAGTCTATAAGCTGAGCATGGTAGATTCATGCCTGTAGCCCCAACTATATGCAAGAAGCATATAGCAGTTATAAGCCCCAACTATAAGCAGGAGGCATGCAACTGTCATAATCCAAGCCATCTGAGGAAAAAAATTGAGATCCTATTACAAAAATAACTAAAATTCCAGGGAAAGGAAAGGGAACATCAAAATGGTGGGACAATGGCTAAAAGGCACACCAGTGCAACAGCAATATTTATAAGAAAATATGCTGTAAACCAACTGTACAACTGGGGTGTGGGGTGGTGGGAATTGGGGAGGAAGGAAGGTGGGAGAACAATGATAGAGGGGATTACAAGTTTGACAAGAAATGTACTCATTGCCTTATATGTGTAACTGTAACCCCTTTGTATATCACCTTGACAACAAAAATAAAATATTAAAAAAATAACTAAAACAAAAAAGGTCTGGTGAAGTTGTTGAAGTGATTTCTAAACACAGGCCCTGCATTAAAACCCTAGTACTAAAATTTTTTAAAGGGAAGAAAACAGGGAAAAGAGAAACAGTCAGGAGCATTTGCAGAAAGATTAAAAATAATAAAGGAAGTACCATTGGATGGTGTTATTTGGGATGCTACTAGGAAGAACTGCCAAAGAGCAAGATGTTGTCCTTGGGAGCAGAGTGACTAATTACTAATTACTAATAATCTCATGGACACAGCATTCATTCAGCATGTATAAAATATATTGGCAAATGCATTAGGAAAACTTAACTATCCTAAAGCCTCTGGGAGAATTGACTCAGTAAAATAACCAAGTCTGCATTCAAGTAAAAGTAATTAAGTGGCTCAGCAGTCCTCCTGAGTAAAGTGACCAGCTGTCAGAGATGCCCCTGAAGGGCACTGAGGGCAATTTGGGTGAATTTTCTGCCTACTGTTAGAAGAGTGACACAAAGACAAAACCAGGTACATATTTTTGGCTTAACTCAAATGCAATGTTCTTTACCCTAAGAGCAGAGGAAAACCACTGATATTTCCCAAGGGATCTTAGAAAGAGATGTGGGTGGAATGTGTGTGTGTTTGTGTGTGTGTGTGTGTGTGTGTGTGTGTGTGTGAGTGTGTATGTGTGGTGTACATACTCACATTTACATATGATTGAACCTTAAAGGTTGTTATTATAAATGTGATGTATAGAGGAGTAACAGTTACATAAGTCAGGTAATGAGTTATGTAAGTCAGGTACATTTCTTTTTGAACAATGTCACCTCTTCCTTGGTTTTCTCCCAGCTTTTCCCTCCTGACCCCCTCCCCCACAAGTTGTAGAGTTCATTTTCAACATAGTGTCTAGGGAGTATCACTCCTGCATGTGTTCACAGCACTTACTGGAAATTTCATTGCGTAAGGTCTTTGTGGGATGGCTTGCAGATACATAGGTGAAGCCCTACACTTTGGTGATGAAAAGCTGAGCGTTGAGTGACAGCAATTAGCTTTCCCCCTTTTGCACACCAAATTAGCTCTCTAGACTTTCATAGTGAAGGCTCCTTGGAAGCTCTACGGTCAAAATGTGCACATGAAGTTGTTGGATCAGGAAGCAGTGCCTATACTTACCATCCAATGAATAGAGACCACCTGTCCTAAGATGACAAACTTATAGCTTAGATGTTGAAATCAATTATGTTTCAGTGAAAAAAATTATCTGTGTACAATTTTAAACATTGCAGGCAAGTCCTGCATTTGTGGCCTTAGAACATTGTTTTTTCAACACACTGATTTATTAGGTGTATATTGATGCAGCCTTTGGGCTCTTGATGTTAAATATGGAGGTCTGAATGTTCTGCAGTTAATTTTCCTTGAAGAAATTCCCTGTCAAAGAACGAAATACTTCCTGAGGTAATAAGTCTTCAGCTTTATAGAGATCTGACTGTGGTAGCTTTTAACATATAATTAATCTTTATTGATTCTGATTAATTTGTGGGAAGGTATAGAATTGGAGTTGAGAATATTTTAAATTAAATTGTTTTATTATTTTATTAGATGAGACTTATAAAAGCCAATTATATACAAGTGCTGGGCTAGATCCTAGGGGACATAGCAAAGGACTCTAAAAACATACTCAATCCTGTTTCATTTTGAAATCATGAAGTACTTTTAAAACCTCCACCTATGCAGACAATAATAATGTGATCACTGGAGTCCACAATTAGGTCAATGATGGAGGTGAGAGTCAGATCAGATCCAGGAATGTGGCTCTCCGTTAAGTCAGGATGTTTTCTGGGGATCCATGTATGGTTCTGTTGTATAACTTCCTCACACAGACCTGTGTGACAGAGCTAGCTCAAAGCTTAGGAAAGGTCAAAAAGCCACTCAACATCAACTTAAATAAAAATCTTCTGGAGGTGGACTGGGTTGGTAGACTTTTCAAGCTACCCAAATGATTCTTATGCATATGGTGGGCCTAAAATTGGTGGCACAGACCTCATTCTCCAAGTGATTAGCCAAATGAAGGGGAAATGGTGAACTATGTGTAAAATTGTTGAAGAAAAACATAAGAAAATCTATGCTTAAAGGTCAAAAATGAGGAACTGGAGGCGTGATTTATGTGACAGAGTACCAGCCATGACTAGAAAAACTGCTGAATGAGACCAAAGGCATTAGCTCTGAGTTCAAGCCTCAGTACTGACATTTTTTTAAAAGCAAATAAATAACAGAACATGAAGAATGGTAAAAAATGTAAGTGGTAGATATTTAATAGACTAAAAATTACTTGTACTTGTCACATTAATTCAAAAAGAAGCTGTGTTCCTAAAGTGTAGGAATTCTTAGAAATGCTTTCATTTTGCTTCATCTTTCTACCATGTAGATGAAAACTGGGTTCTCTTCCCAGTTAGAGTTACTTGACCTTCTAAAAAGGAAGGCTTATGGGCTGGGGATATGGCCTAGTGGCAAGAGTGCCTGCCTCGGATACACGAGGCCCTGGGTTCGATTCCCCAGCACCACATATACAGAAAACGGCCAGAAGCGGCGCTGTGGCTCAAGTGGCAGAGTGCTAGCCTTGAGCGGGAAGAAGCCAGGGACAGTGCTCAGGCCCTGAGTCCAAGGCCCAGGACTGGCCAAAAAATAAAAATAAAAAGGAAGGCTTAGAATTGAGACCTGGGTGCTTAATTGGGTCAGTAAGCAAGCCTAGTGTAGAAGTGGAGTCTGGTGGAGCCAGGTGCTCTGGGAGGACTCTGATAGTGGGAGTCCTTTTCATTCAACTATGGAGATGAGGTGTGTGTTGGCGGGGGGTGGGGGGGTGGGGGGGATAGGAGGACCTGGATATCCAAAACTGTTTCACAAACATGCATAATTCTGAGCATTAGCATTCATATACTCAATGCTAGAAATCTGGCAATTGCAGACTATGTCTGTGGACCATGGGAGATTTGGCAGAAGAACTGGAAGAAATTTCTCATCTTAAGGTTTGCTTCCATTGTCTCCAAGTTGGGTGGTAACAACTGCTACTTGGTAGACTCCTAAGAAAATGGAATGAGGAATATAACTCAAGAATAACCTCAGGGATGTGATGAAATTTCTTTTCCTTTCTATAGTGCTTCATCTGAGGTCCAATAGCTTTGAATTCTTATGTATTGGCAATCTTTTACCTCACAAGCTTCTTTGGAAGACTCAAGATGAATGAATATACATTTATATGTAGTCCATCACACAGAGTGTACAATCGACATCCACTCAGTGTTAGCCATTCTATAACGTCACCACAACTACCAGTGCCCCATCATTATGTTTTTCCTGGACTATGGCATCCTTGGGAACAGACATGAACTCTGTCCTGTCATTAGAATTCCAGTCCTTTAGCACAAAGCTTGTCCTCAAATCAGCACCCTTTGGTGTGTGCTAAGTGAAGATGAATCAGCTTAGAACTGATTTAACCCAAAGGCACTCATACAATTACTTAAAGTGAATTTTGTCTGTTTTCTGATGTTATTTTGCCTGACTGAAGAGTCTGTCTTCCAAATGCTTTGCAGTGTTACCGCTGAGGAAAATGGATGCTTAAGAAGAAAGGTTTCTTGTGTGTGCAGGAATCCGTAGCCTCCCCTTTTAACACCCTAAAGTGGGCAGGGTGTCGCACCACCTTGTCTGTCCTTGTGCTTGCTCCTGGTTCCCCAGGACCTGTGGGTCAGCCCCTGCTTCATTGTGCTGTATGGAAGAAGGACCTCAGAGCCAAAAGGATAGTGAGTATGATAAAGGAGATGGGGAGAGGGTGGGGAGATCCTAGTGACATGCTGTCCCCACACCTGAGCCCCCTTTCAAAAGAATATCTTGTTTGTTCCCATCAGGCAACCTCAGAGGGAAAGTTAGTGTGCATTTATGAATGGCACCCTTGCTGCTGCTTTTATGTTATAAAGGAGGAGAGAAGCCCAAAATGGCATTGAGAAATAATGAAAGTGCATATATATATTTTTTTCTCTCCAAGAAACCAAAAGCATTTCCACAGCTATATCATCCAATGCTGCCGAGTTTATGCTTCAAAGAATTAAATGAATACCTGGCAGTAAGTACTAAATCTGTGTGTGGTGACTGACAGATTAAGCACTGGGGACGTTAACGGAGATTAGACCACGGATTCCTCCAATAGGGAATGTCAGTGTTATTTTCCATCTCGGAATTGAATGAAATTGCCTTAACGTTTCTCACCATACCAAGCCTATTATAGCCTCCCAATTTGTCTCATATAATACTTCTCTCTTGAGACCATCCTTCATTTATTCTAAGAGTATTTCTCTTGCTCCTTTTCATGCAATAGCTTGGTGCTAGCTAACAAAATGTGATACATGATTTTTGGAACCTAGAAGCTTGTATTATGAGAAATAGAAAAATGAGACCATAAATGAATTGTAAGAGGCCCTATGTAATGATGTTCTATGATGCCCCCATGGAAGGATTCTTTGAAGTGAGGGAAATGACAAGAAAGTAATGCTACCTTTCAAGATAAGTACAACTTGTGTCTCTCGTCAATCAGAGACAGCTGAGCCTGGTGGCTTTGAACTCTCCTCAGCTCTGCAAGGCACTGAGTGTGTGTGTGTGTGTGTGTGTGTGTGTGTGTGTGTGTGTGTGTGTGTGTGTGGTGGGGGGTGTCTAGGAAGCCTGGATGTGAGAGCATTTCCTGGTTTTCAGTCATGCTCTGTGTCTTCCAGGTTGTAGGGCATTAGGCAGTTGACTTAATATTTATGAGCAAAATGGAGCACCTCCCTACTTTTCAGAGACGAAAATTACTCTTATCTAATAGACTCTCAAAGGCAATATAACTTATTGACAGTAATTGATAAAAATAAAGATAATTCTTTTAGGCCATTAAGTTCTCACTTCAATGGCAACCTTTCACAAAATAACTTCATTTACCTCAGGTCCAACAGTCTTCCTTTATGTTACAGATTTAGCAACAAGAGGGGGCTGAACTGCCTCATTGTTTACTCTCTGTTCCTGCCTGTATAGAGTTTGCTATAATTTAGGAGAATATATAGTAAGGGTCATTGTCCTCTAATCCTCATTCAGATTGAGGGTAAATTTATCTTATCTTCAGTGCTGATTCCCTGCAGCCCAGGTTCTTGACTGGCCATTAAACTTTCACCTTAGAGCACATCTTCTTTACTAGCTATTAAGCTTTTACTTTATACACTCCAATGTGCCCAACATAGAAAATGATCTTGGGACCTGCTTTACAAAAGTGCTATACCATCCCTAGCATAAGACAAGCCAGGTCCTGAGCCCTACTGTTGTGCTACAGAATGACCCATGTTAGCCCTGTTCTAACAGTGAGTGGCCCTTTTCCCAGGACTAAAGGGGTGGTTGACTAGAACCCATGCCATCACTTTATGACACAGGGAGGAGGCAGGACTTCAGAAGCCCACACTCAAATAGCCTTTAACCCAACTCTTAAATTTACAGGGACTTTCTCCTAGGTCCACCCTCCTGAGGTCCATCTGGGCACCAAGGGTGGGAGCACCTCTAGGCCTGACCCATACAGGCAGTTGCTGGGATGATGCTGTACCTTGCAGACTGGCCTAATGATGATGAAGACAATGACTTTATATGACAGTGCTATGCCAATAATAAGGTATTACATACATTTGACTACAATGTGGGCATTCTCCATTTATTTTTATAAGTGAACTTTTGATGGGAGGATTAGAGTCTGTGAAAGAATTAGAGCCTATGAAATAGTCTATGATATGTAATAGGTCACAGCCTACTGAAAATCTAACCATGTACCTCTGTTTTTCAGAATCAAAATCTGAGCATACAATTGCTGCCCAGATTTAAAAACCCATGGCCTTTTGGTCTAACTCACTTAAGTAGTCATTTAGGGAATGTTTTCATGTCACAATCTTGGCTGTGAGTTCATCAGATATGAGCCCATCATATGTGGAGGTGGGAAAGTGGGATAGATTGGTGCACCTGTCTTTAGACGTTTGCACTGGGCAATGATTTTGGTAACCCAGATAAACACAGAGCAGAGCTCTCTTTCCATTAAGCTAGTGAGGCTTCTAAAAGAATTGTTCATTTTTTTTTTATACATCTGCCTTTGCCATTTCTGGTCACCCTGTTGAAGCAATATGCATCATAACTATTTCTCACATTAAATAGCTTCTCAATTGCTTTTACCTCAATTCTATGGATTTTTTTCTTTCACACATCTCTGAAGTTAATTATTGCTGATAAGGATTTTTTGAGCTCACTTTCCCTCTCTTGCTTTCCTTAATTCTTCTTGCCCCAGTTTCCAGTTCCTTTGGTCTCCAGAAGGGTTCCATGTTTCATCTTTAGTGATGAATTTATCTGTTATAGTTCACATCTCAAAGCTTTTGTGTTTTTGTGGCTCATTTGCCACAGCTTTCACAGGTCTTTCATTGTTTGGTTCTGCTATTCTCAAAGATTTCTTAGAATGTGCAGGCTGTCACTCTAACATTTATCTGGGAAATTGCTAAGTTGCATTGTCTCGAGAGCAGGTTCCTGATGCCAGTTATAATGATTGCTTCAGCCTGGAATCTGTTGTACTTGGAATGCTGCTTAAAGCCCTTGAACTTGTGCGGTTTTAAAAGCATGGGTGTTTTACTCATCCTGGGGTTCGGAAACCTTCACAAGCTCTGGCCTTCACATCAGAATACTTTGTGTGGTTGTGCACATGTATTCTGCTCAAGCATGCCCTCTGAGCACCCAGTGGGGCTGAGAGCCAAAAAATTTTGGTGTGAGCTAGCAACTATCCTGTGCAACCACGTGTTTCTCCTAGGAATCTAAGATCCACTTCCCTTTCAGGAATCTTGAGGATTCTCAAGACCAAGTCACCCAAGGCAAATAACAGAAAAGAAAGGTGTTAAAGTGGTTAAGGAACCACTTGGCCCTTACCAGCCATTTACATGATCAGGATGACTTATCAGGTTCCACCATCTGTTCATGACCTTGTCAGAGATTTGCAGTCAGAGTTTCAGCTGTGATTTCAGCGTTTGTGGCTCATGTGTGTGTTCCTTGTTTTTGAAGTAAATTTTGAAGCTCCCTAGAGAATTCTCTTGGGGTTTATTTTGGCTTCTGGCTATGAGTCAGAATTAATGGCCCTCAAGTTACATTCAAGTAGCTCTGTTACAATAAGCAAGTTCCCATGGGTCTCTAAGGAACCAGCCTTATCTTCCAACTTGTTTGGTCAATCAGCACACAGAGCAGACCCACTTGCATTAACCAGAAGCAAATATCCTCCTACTTTGTAGTCTTCTTCACCACACTAGATTTGCATTTGAGATCCACATGTACCTTAGTTAGGGGTTTTCCTTGGTGTTAGTGGTAAATACACTTTCTGACAAGTATGCCTAAGTGATAGTACACCCCATAGGGCAGCAGTTTCCTGATGTTGACATTCATTTGGACATCTATGAATAGGACCTTACCTATGTTGAACTGTATCCACTATCTATTTGACTAGGCACCGGTACTAAAATACTTCGAGCATATGTATTTACCCTTATGTTAACCAGGTAGGGCCACCATAATAAAAGACCACAGTCTGGGTGGCGTAAATTACAGAAATTTATTTTCTATACTTCTGGTAGATGAAAATTAAAAATGAAGCTGAGGGCAGCAGGTGTGATGTCTCTGTGTGAGCTTACAGAGCTTTTGCTCTATGCTTAAGAAACTTTTGTGACTCTTTCTTTTCTCCAGTAGTTCACTGGTCTTCTTGAATTGATGCCTCAAGTTCATATAATCATAAGTGCTTCTTTAAAGGACTTATATCAAAGTATAGTCTCAAAAGGAATTACTGCTTTACCTTATGAGCTGGAAAATGAGGGGACATTCAGCCTATAACAACTGTCCCTTGTTAGATTTGGCCATTTAAACACCTGTATCAAAACAGCAACAGACTTCTAGTTAGACCTTTTATTTCCATTTGGAGTTAGGCAGCCTTGTTAAAGACTTTATTTCTATAATCAGAAACATACTCCATTTAGCCATAATTATACTTTGGATCTTGCCCCTTAGAAAGCTTCCTAATAGTTATATCCAGAAATCTAAGCCTCATTTTTGGAAACTGTTCCCCTATGTTAAATACAGTGGAATACTTCCAGACAACTTCATTTGTTAAAATTAAATTGGTGTTTTCTGGACCACATTTGTCCCATAAGAAGCCTTCTCAAAGGGCTTAGCAGGCTGTTGCCCCAAGCTTGTGCTTGCAACAATCAAGTTGATTTTTAATCAAGAGCCTTCTTTTTTGGCAACTTCTTCTTCTTTTAACATTTTAAAAAATGCTTCCTGATGGCTTAGGATTTAGATTCTTTGGTACTGGATCATAATGAGGAGTTAGAGGCCTCAATTTTTCAGGAAAAAGAGCACTCAATTTGTGGGTAATATTAATAGACAATTTGGGTAATGATGATAATGAGCATAATTTGATTATCAATCCCCAGCCTCTAAATATTTAAGAGGAATCAGGATTTATTTCTCCTATTACCATACAATATTGAAGAAATTCAACTGGATTTTTTTTAAATGAGGAGAAGGGTTTTTCAGGCCACTTTGAAATGCAGGTGCAGGATTCACAAATGCAAATTCTTTGGGGAGTAATCATGAAATGCTTCAGGATTTTTATAAGGAAGCTCATCAGACGAGTGAAATAAGGGCCAGTTTTTTTTTTGGGGGGGTGTCTATTTATACCCTTTTGTTAGCAACTCACTGGGTATCAATAGCAGACTCAGACACAAGAGAGAAAGGAAACAGCTGAGACATATACTGATTTGACTTAGTAGTGGACTACATATGCTTTGAAGTGAATTACTGAATGGGAATGTAGTCATTAAATGATTTTATTAATTCAGGCTGGCCTAATTCCTGAATAATACAAATTAGTGATAGTCTCCCTTTCCTCTAGAACACATAGCCAGAATTGTGTAAACTTGCTTTCACACTTCACTGGGTAGAGCCATAGGTTGGATTCTGGTCAATAAGGTTCATTAGGAACGACATAGCACTTCAAAAATTTAACATATTTCTTTGAGTCTGGCTTACTTCATTTTGTGTGACTTTTTTTCCAAGTCTTTCCATAGCCTTATGAATGGAGCAATATCATTCTTTCTGATGGAAGCATAGAATTCCATTGTGTGTATATATACCACATTTTCTTGATTCATTCATCTACTGAAGGTCATATGGGTTGTTTTCCTTCATTGGTAATAACTAGTACATGTGTAGGATAGTTTTAGCAGAGGATCATAAAGGCTCAATCACTATGTACATATGACTGTGTAAGATGATGCTAAGTGAAATGAACTCCAAGATACGGAAACAAGTGGTTTATAATTGTTATTTTTAATGTACTATGTGAAATTATTTCTTTTTTCTTTTGTTTATCTTCCCTATGGTTTAGCCCCTGTTGTCACTATTTGATTTTGGTATCCTGGGTATTGTATATATGTTTATCTGAATTAAGGAATGGCAGGGGTACATCAAAATGGTGAGACAGAAGATAAATGGTGAACCAAATCAACAGCGCTACTCAAAAGACACTATGTTAGCAATTAACTGTACAACTCGAGGTGGGGGGTGGGGAGAAGGGAATGTGAAAGAAAAATAAGGGAGGAGGCAACAAAATTGACTAAAAATGTACTCACTACTTTATGTATGTAACTGTAATCCCTCCACACATCACCTTGAAAATAAAATAAAATTAAAAAACAATAAAGGATACTTCCCTCCAAATAAAAAAGAAAAACCTGAACATCTTATGCACAATTCTCTACATATTCTGACTTGATGCAGAGAAGCCAATGGAAAAGCTAAGGGACAGAAGACAAGACAGTACTGCTTTCCTGAAACTCCATATAGAATTGAGGATTCCATAACTGCATCACACTGCAATGTGGTCAGAGTAAGAAACAAAGTTGATATAAGACACCAAAGCATGATTTGGGGATTGTTAGTAATAATTACTTGCATTAATTACAAATGCTTCACCGTTGTTTATTTTCCCAGTATCATCAGATTGTAAAATATTTGATCTCAAAGCAGCTGATGCTACAATCACATGTACCTATGAGGGTTTCTGTCCCATTAAAACATGCTCTGCTTTCTCTTCTTATTTCTAGTGGAATCATTGAATATGCTTATTTATAGGTTACATGCATACAATATATAAATTAATAACCCACCTGGCTTCTTTAGGGGGAAAAGCTCAGCTGTAATTAAAAGAAATCCTATAAAGAACAATAACCAAAGGCATAGGACTGAGTTTATAGGTTATTCTTTTTTTTCCACTGATTTTCAGTTTATACTCTAGCTTCTTCAATGGCTGTGCATCACAGTACAGCAGACACTGGTCATATGTGCTGTTTAAATTGACATTAATTAAAATTAAATATAAGTAAAATTTATCTTTCAGTTATACTACCCACATTTTACTTACACAACATTAGGACCTGGCTACCTTATTAGCATAGATTCCAAACATTTCTCATTTCTGGGTAGTTTACTAGACAGTACTGATTTAGAGCTCTCCCCTTGATATTATTATTCTTTATTATTCTCCAAAATTCTTCATGTCTCACAGACTTAGGAGCACTATGCTGTTTACTTAAAGCACATGAGATATCTTTAGGATTGTTTCAGTATAACTTCTAGAAAAGGTTCTGGGAAAATATCATAAAAGATTGATTTATCTATGTGATACAAGTCATCAAGGATTAACTAATTTAAGATATGACAGATTATGGCTGGGAATATGGCCTAGTGGCAAGAGTGCTTGCCTCATATACATGAAGCCCTGGGTTCGATTCCCCAGCACCACATATATAGAAAATGGCCAGAAGTGGTGCTGTGGCTCAAGTGGCAGAGTGCTAGCCTTGAGCAAAAAGTGCTCAGGCCCTGAGTGCCCAGGACTGGGAAAAAAAAAGATATGACAGATTAATTGTGTTTCATTCTTTGACGGACAACAAAGCTTCAATGAAGAGGAATTTGTTCATCTCTTTTTCATGGCTGAGTTCCTACTATATGCAGTGATATCACCAATTAGGTACATAATAAATATAGTTTGAATGACTTAGAAATAAAGTTGCTGTCATTAGCTTCAATTTCATCAAGTTAGAAGGGAAACTTTCTCAATGTACCCTTGAGGAGGTAATAGGGCATCTGAGTTGCTAATTAGTTAACCAACCATGAGAAGCAGATAATGAAAAGAGCAGGGGATGTGAAATCAAATATAGTTCTTGCCTTTTATGTAACCTATGAGATCCTAGACAGTCATTTCTGAATTACTATTTACTTTGTTGTACGGGCGTAACAATTCCTGTGTCACTTGATTGTTCTATTAAACTGGGGTGATATAAAAAGCTGGCATGGATACAGCCTGGAAGGAAGTACTATAGAGTTTTATGATGTAGTTCTTTACTCTGAGCTAGCCAACATTTACATCACTGACCTCAATAACAACATACAGATTAAATCTGTGTATGACTCAAACTGGTATATGATTCAGAATTCAAGAGGACTTTCAGTAAACAAAAAGGGCAAGCTAACCCTTTCAAATTTCATGAGGATAAAAATATCATGGTTTATACTTCATTTAAAATAAATTGTAACAATAATGGACAGAGGACACATGGCTTAACTTCAATGTTCAAGAAACTTGAAGGGTTAGGGAAGAAGTGTCATTTACTCAATGTGTTTGCCGGAAGTTAAGTTCCAGAAGTGGGAATAATAAGGTATCTAGAGTTAGCTATTGTTATTCCTGGGAATTTCAAATGCAGTGATGGGGTCATTAGTAAGTATTTTGGAGTTTTGCATCTCAGCTTTGGCACTGGGATTTTAAAATACCCTTTCAACCATAAATGTTATTAATGTGTGGTAGAGTCTGATACCTGATGATCTAGGATGAGGGATTCCCT
Organism: Perognathus longimembris pacificus; assembly: GCF_023159225.1. NCBI lineage: Eukaryota > Metazoa > Chordata > Mammalia > Rodentia > Heteromyidae > Perognathus > Perognathus longimembris. The sequence continues at coordinate 53,977,527 of NC_063167.1, forward strand.
AACTACCTGTGTTTACTCCATACTTCAGTGGTATTCTCTAAATTTTAGTTAGATGGAAAAAAATGCATTTTGTAAGAAACGCTTGAGTGACTTGCCCACATCTTGGTGTATAGCCAGAAAATGTTCACAGTGAGTGAACTGGAAATTATAATATTTGAAGGGAAATGCTGAAAAACACAAAGGGGTTTGTCTTAGAGAAATAATAGAATGAGTCATGGTCTTGAATGTGGCTTTCTTCGGTCTGTCTTCCACAGCAGGGTTCAGTTGTCTCTGGCATTCCAGAAGGTAAAAAGGAATGGACTGTGTGTTAGGTGAAGGAGGTCAATATGGAGGAGCACTTGCTCTCAGTACTGCTTTCTGGAGATGTTAGGATTGCTAGGCAGTGGAGATTTATAGAAACCCTACAGATTTTTCTTTATAAAAGGACTTCAACTCTGGTAGAGTTCTGATTTTATCTCCTGTGTTCTCACTTTCTTTCCCCATGTTGTCCTCTCTAGGACATAGACTTGCTCTGAGTCCCCAGGTGTAATTTCAAGGTCTTCATATGACTTCTTATAATAGAATATAAACCCCACATGGCCTATGAATTTTGTCTGATGCATTCACTAATGAATCTAGAGTAACAATGAGATATTGGAAGTGCTTATGGAACACCTGCTGTGCAAGAAACCTCTGGCATCTTCTAGTTTCTATGTAATCCCACCCACTGTAGCTTTATTTCCCCTTTCTGGACTTGAAAAACTTCATGTGAAGTGGCTACCTAGTTTTAGGCACTCCCTTCCCTACTCAAGACACAGTCTCTATACATAGCTCAGGCTGCCCTGGAATTAGTGGCCTTCCTTCCTGAATCTCCCAAGTGCTCAAGTTACAGGCATGCACTACTGCATCTGGCCTCAGTTTGCATCTTTGCTTTGAACAATGAGTATAATAATAGGAGAAGAAGACAACCATTTCCAAACATCTCTTTTTTCTTCTTTGCTATTCTGACTAAACTTTATTCACTATTAGCAGTTTTCAGGTAACCTTTGAATGAAATCCAAAGTGGAAAGGAAATACATGACGCTACTGCAGTCTAATTTGTTTCTTTTGAGCCACTTTTCGTATAGTAAAGGTCAATAATGCACAGGAAAGCTAGATTTAATTTCATTATGTGTAAAAATTAGTGCTTTGTCATCAATTACAGTTGTAAGAGAACAAATCACTAGCACATTAAGTTCTTACTGCTACATAAATTATAAGTCTTGTTAGGCCAAAAATATAAGCATCATCTTTTGTTATTTTAAAAATGCCAACTCTGATAAACAGTCAGCCTTAGGCATATATTAAAATCCTTGAATTGTGCAAAAGTAAATTTAGCATCTTAAGATAACACCTCATTTAAATTTCATACATGATTAAATATCAATTCAAAGGTCTTTTAAGATATACATTTTGAAATCACAGTAGTATTCTTTGGAAAAACTTAAACCTCTCTCTACTTTTTTATTTCTTTATTGACAAAAATCTTGAAGAAATTCTTGGTTTCTTTGTTTTGTGTTCCTGTGTGTTTTTCTCCAGAAAAGAAGTTAAATAGAGATCTAAATTCCTCTCATTGTTAGAACTAGACTTTTCTTTTTAATTGAAGTCCAGAAAGAGGTTGGGATAGCTTTGTAAATTAAAGATTTTTATCTAAACAAATGTGAAAGTCTAGATTATTGTTCAATAGCCCATCACGTTTTATTATTGAATTCAGTAGATATTCTGAATTTTTCAGTCTTAGCATAAAATGTGCCTCCTATTCGCTATCCAAGCCACCAGTTCTCATTTCTCTGTTTACCTGAGGCTATACTGTGAAACTGTATGTTTAAAAACAGCTCATAATGGCTTATCCTCATCCAGGAGACTCCCTTCAGGCAGAACAGACCTTTAGCCCTTCCAGATGAGGGCAGCCTCAAGTTCATGTCAGAGGCCTTGCAGGTTGAGTGTCTATAGTTAGTTAGGAAGTTAAAATATACTGCTGACCCTCAATCAATCTGTAATTTCTGCATATCACATTTTGTGCTTGGGGTGGGAGATATTATGTTGAACAGCATTTTCAGTTAAATATACAACCAACTTAAAGACTCCATGCAACACATGCATTAATGTTTTTAGATAAAGAGAAGCTGGTCATCATTTTCTGCAGAAAAATTATACATAATATATGTGTATATTCACATATATCAGTATTTTATCAAATATTAATCTTTTCTTTCCCATTTTCCCTTCCCTTCTCTCATTTCCTTACTTCCTCCCTCCCTTCTTCCCTTTTTTAGGTCTACCCATTTCTGCATCGTGTGTGTGTGTGTGTGTGTGTGTGTGTGTTCCTGTAACATAGACTCATAGTTTTTCACTTACAAGCATTCTACAATCACTTGAGCAGCCATTTTTGCTTGTGTTTGTTTTTCAGAAAGGGTCTTACATTGTTTGCCTTGGACTGTGATCCTCTTCTCTCTGCTTTTCCCAGCATCTTCATTCTTCTTAGCTAAGTGGTGTTTTGCAGATGAATGAATTAAGAGTGAAGGCTCTTGAACCTTATTGAATTGACCTCAATCCTGTCACTTTATAATGATGTTGTATTTGTTATCATAGTTATTTTTTCTATTCTAGAGAACAATTACTTCTTCTACCTATATTTATTAGCCTTGTGTGTTTTTACCTTCTGTCCTTTCAACAATTGTATGTTGTAAGCAATATTACTATCCCAACTTTTTGCATAAGGAAATGGCCTTGAGATTTTGCATAATATACTGCCTGAGATCACAGAGTGAATTAAGTAAATAAAGGAACAGAGACTAGCATTGGGCTCCGAAAGTTCTGAGATTTTCTTTCTCCACTGTGAAGTGGAAATACTAGTTCCTGCTATGGGACATGGTCAGGGTGAATTCATGAGATAAAGTATTTTGCATTTTCAGCTTGGTCCCTGGCACCTAACATGTGTTCACACAGTCTATAACAGATGTTGCTTTGCCTCAGCTGGAAGCTTCAATTTGTGATCATCTGCTTCCTTTCTTCTCCCTTAACATTTTCCTAGCTCCTTGCTTAAGTTCAGAACTTTGTTGTTTCTACTGTGATAGTAAACTAAATAAAGTCAGAAGTAATGAGGACTCAGGAGATATTTTAAAGCTTCCCTTGAATTCTGTGACCAAAGCTTAATGAGTAGGTGCCGGGGACCAAATAAGTCCTTTAGGCTAGTATTCTCCTGTGCACAGAAATCAGCTCTGGAGATTCCTACCTCACCCCAGTAAGAATGTCCATCATAAGGAAAACTAATAATAACAAATGCTGGAGGGGATGTGGCCAAAAGGGAACCCTACTACATTGTTGGTAGGATTGTAAACTTGTTCAACTACTCTGGAAAGCAATGTGGAGGTTCCTCAGAAGGCTAAACATAGAGCTCCCCTTCAACCCGGCAGCCCCATTTTTGGGCATCTACCCAAAAGATTACAAGCAAGACCACACTAAAAGCCACCAGCACAACTATGTTCATTGCAGCACAATTTGTCATTACTAAAATATGGAACCAACCTGGATGCCCCTCAGTAGATGAGTGGATCAGGAAAATGTGGTACATATACACAATGGAATTTTATGCCTCTATCAGAAAGAACGACATAGCCCCATTTGTAAGGAAATGGAAGGACTTGGAAAAAATCATACTAAGTGAAGTGAGCCAAACCTAAAGAAACATGAACTTTATGGTTTCCCTCATAGGGAATAATTAGTACATCTCTAGGATAGTAATAGCAGGAGATCCCAATAGCTCAATAGCTATGCCCATATCAACACATAAGATAATGCTAAGCGAAATGAACTCCAAGATATGGAAATAAGTGATATATCATTGTAGTAGTTATTTTCAACATATTCTCTTCCTGTGATCTTACCCCTGCTATTACTGTAACTGATCATAGTTCCATGAATACTGTATGTATGTGTATTGGAACTAGAGAAGGGAAATGGAATATCAAAATCAAGAGAGAAAGGATAAAAAAAAACCATTGCAATAACGATACTTACAAAACCAATTGGTGTAAACCAACTGTACAACTTATGGGGGGGGGGGCGAGGAAAGTGGCAATAGGGGCGATGGGGGAAAAATGAGGGAGGAGGTAACAAGTTGGATAATGAATGTGCTTGCCTTACATATGAAACTATAACCCCTCTGTACTTCACTTTTATAATAATGAAGAAGAAGAAGAAGAGAAGGAGGAGGAGGAGGTGGGGAGGAAAGGGACAGGGAGAGGGAGAAGGAGAGGGAGAGGGAGAGGGAAAGGAACGAGGAGGAGGAGGAGGAGGAGGAGGAGGAGGAGGAGGAGGAGGAGGAGGAGGAGGAGGAAGGAGGAGGAGGAGGAGGAGGAGGAAGGAGGAGGAGGAGGAGGAGGAGGAGGAGGAGGAGGAGGAGGAGGAGGAGGAGGAGGAGAAGGAGAAGAAGAAGAAGAAACGAACTCAGCTCTGGCTGTGTCTACTGTACGATGTTTTTCTGGTGATTTTGTTTTTCTGTAGTTTTGATCATGTTAATTAATCAAATGCTTATTGGCAGTGCTATAGGACAGCTATGGGATTGACTATGGTGAATGTGTTATATAACACATGGCTAGTCTTATTTGGCAGTACTCCATTTTCCATCAAGTTGAGATTACAAAGTTGGATTTCTAGAGATCAGGAAAGTATTTCTGAAGCTTCCTCTGAATTTCTAAATTGCTTTATTATCCCAATTCATTGATTATGTTCAAAGAATACATTTGTGTTTTGGCTCTGTGATGTGAAGGATGGGTAAGAAAATGATTTCTCTGTTGCTGGATGGCCATCTTCTCAAATAAAGAGATTCTGAAATATTGTTTTTACCTTTTGTGTGTGTATACCTTTTCCGTTTCTATTTTTGACTAAAGTGCAAGCTCTAAGTCTATGTGTTAAAATTAGAAATTTGAAATGTGCTTTTGCAGGTATCCGGGCTAGGCCAATGCTTACATAAATTCACATTACATTTTTGTAATTGTCAATGTGGTTAGGAATCTGTACAATGATCCTTTCTGGAATATTGTGGCATTTTTCATCTTCTCAACTTTGCTAATTCATCCATCCAAACTTTTTTGCTTATTAATGTTGTGTTTTCCTTCTCTTCGATAAATTTGATGATTTAAACTTTTCTGGGTAAACTCTCTCTGGCTTTATGATTGCCCCATGCTGAGAATTTTAAACATACATAAAGGAATTATATTCAAGAACTTGATCTCTGACTTTGTGTGTGAAGAACTCTTATTATTTGTGAGCATACATGCATGCACGTGCTGGTGCTAGGGCTTGAACTGAGGTTTGAACTCAAGTCCTTATTATTCTTTCACTGGACTTGTGGTTCAAAGTTGGCACTCTACCAGTTGAGCCACACCTTTATTTCCAGAAATTTGCTGCTGTAGATAATAGTCTCATGAATTTTCTGCTTGGGGTGGCTAGGAACTGTAATCTCCAGACTTAAGCTTCATGAGTAGCTTGGATTATAGGTGTGAGCCATTAGAGCCTGGGTTTGTGTAGAATTTGTGTGAAGAGAATACAGAATTAAGGTCAGAATCTCAAAGCCATCATCCACTCACTATAAAAATACCTTAACTTTTAAGTTACAATATTTGACCACACTCCACCAGCCATCATGTGGTGCTATATTTAGGCTAGTTCCTATATTATCCATCCAGATCTTTCTGCCTTAGAACTGGTACCTTGTAACAAATGCCCTTTTCTCACCCTCAGCTTTGCATGTTTAGCTTCTTTTTTATCTTCTGGATTTTACTCCAGGGCCCCCTGCTCTGCAGAGACTTGATTTACTTTGTTAGAAATGATACATTTTTTTGTCATCCTTTCCCCTCCATATTTATGGCACTCATCACACATCTCTACTACATTTCAGAGCAAGTAATGCATTTTTGTTAATCTTTGTATCCTTAACGTAGAGGACAATGCATTAACCCAAAGTTAATGCTCTCTGAATATTTGATGACTACATTAAGAGAAGGCTTAGAAGACATATCCTTTACTTAGATGGCTATAAGAATGAATCAGGGAGCCATAGTTGTGAAATCGATATTGCCTCCTTGCAGATGAGTATTTTATGTCATCTGAACAACATGCTGTCCATCTCCTGGTTGAATAATTTTGGTCCCCTATATTAAATAACAGTACATTGATTCACTGTTGAACACAAACAGATTATAACAAATACCTCTAAGTTTTATGAAACAAAAGATTTCTGGTGCTAGTGATTGATTTTGGTAGTTATAAGCTTCTCAGTAAATCTCTAATGGGACAAAAGGCCTCTGTGGATTGAAAGCTTTTCTGTAAATCAGACATAAATATAAAAAGTTCTACATGGCAAGATTTTCTTTGCCTGTGTTAAAGTAGTTTTCTTACCAGCTAACTTTGGGAAGATGGTAAATCCTTTAGAAATAGGGACATCTGGTCTGAGATTGTGCTCTCCTGCAGATGTAGTTGATCATGTGGTCATTTGAGTACAATAGAACACCCAGGAGGGTTCGCATGGCTTGTTTCAGACCCTATGGATATCAACCTGGTACTACAGGGCAAAGAACTACCTGTGCTGCTCCCTGATTTGCAGATGGAGAGAGAACATAAGCTGACACTTGTAGTGGGCCTCCAAAATTCTCTGTTCTTTGCCTCCTGAGAAACAGTACTCACCTGTTTATCCAAAGATGAAGCCATCCTTTTCGAGATATATTTGATACAACCAAAATTCATTAAACAGGAGATTGCAAAAAGAACTAAACTTTCCTGAAACAGAATTGAATCAGATATTTGAATCTTATGCTTTCTATCCAAAGAGCAAGCCCTTTGCAGTAGTTCCTATTCTTATATACATATACTAGAAATTTCATAATTTGAAACTTATTTCGCTTCAGGCTTGGTACCCTGTGAAAGGACCTCTATTATGCTTGTTAACTTATGTCTGTGTTAGTCTGAATGAATCTCTTAGTTATCCATTGATAGATGGAAGAAGCAGAGTTGCTATAGAGTCAAGGGAGAAAATCAGACTCATTTTAAAAAGGAGTGAATCTTCCCAGCATACATGCCCCCCAAACATATAAGGCCACCAAAGACAGCTGTACTAATGTCACCAATTATTCTGGTTTCTAACCTGCAATATGCCTTACGGACTTAGAGCCTAGTTCCTTTGCTCTCATTTTGTAAGGAAATAATATTACTTAGGTAATAGCTTGTGGAAAGTGGGCAAGACAGTTTGCTAATAAAGTATACGTGTTGCAGCATATGAGTTGCAAAGTAAGAGGAAACGAAGACAAATCGGAATAAAAAGACAATGGGGACTATATGGAACAGACAAAATTTAAGATCAGGAGCCATTTTATTTGAAAAACACACTTTTGCATTCTGTTCTCATTTTAGAATCCCCAGTATTGCCTCATTCCACCTCAGTGTATCTACCACATGCCAGTATCTCAGATTACACCAACTGTTTTCTTTTAATGTTATTTTTGTATTTAATCCTCATGAAAGTTAATAATGTGCTATGTCGCTACATGGCATGAAAATACAACTGATGACTTTATTGGTGCAAGTATATTATGGCTGCTCTTGTATTTATGTCTTCAGCCCTGATAGATGAATGATTCCAATGAACGTAAATCAAATGTACCCAGCCTGTAGAAATACAATACTACACTTAGAGTTTGCCTTATTGTCCGGCAGATAGTGGGGGTGTGTGAAATATTGAAATTTGAGTTAATGCTGTGTGTTTCTTCTGGAATAAAGAATTCACTTTGTCTCCTAAAGTAATACATGCTTGATGTTTGGCTTGACATTTTGTGCCAACAGACACCTCTCCTGTGGGTTCGTTCTTCTCTAAGGGAGGCTCTGTGTCTTCTTATAGCCTACTTGGATTGATTTGTATTTTCTTTTGCATGTTTTCTTTTTGCCAATTAAAGATGAGCTGAAATATAGGTGGTAGGAATCTTGTTGGAGAAGCAAATCGAATTTTTACTATATTCCTAGCAATAAGAAACACCAGAGAACCATTCTAGTTCCTAAGTTGGATATACTCGTAATTATGAAAAAGATAAATATTTCTTTACCCTAGAAAAATTCTTGCATTTGCTATTGTGCTCATTTCCAAAAATTATTTGATTTCACAGTTGAGGTCAAAGTCAAATTAAAAATATCAGCTTGTGGTTCAAGCAGCTAAATTGTACTTCTATTTAAAGTACCCCCTTTTCTTTCCCTTTTGGAAACAATGACGGATTTTCTTCTCTTTGCATTAACAACCTGATCAGTTGAAACGGATGCCAGGTATAAATAATCCAGATGGTGGTGGTACCAAGGCTGAATGTCAGCCTCCCTTGGTCTTCATAGATAAATTCATTGCATTCTTATTTTGGATGCCTGAGAACTTCAAGATCAATCTCTCTTGTGGAATTTATTGTGTTTATTAAGGCTATGTGTTTGTCCAGCTTAATTTCCCTCTAGACAGTGAAATTCTTAAGGATAGAGCTGCATTTACTTATGTTGTATCTGAGTCACTGATTTGCTGACCAGTAGAGATAGACCTCAGTAAATATTTGGAATATTAGTTAGAATTGTAGCTGTTACTGTGGATTTTTATCCTAGGCAAATATAAGTGTCATTGTGTCATGCACATGTCTTTATTTAAGTCACATTTGTTGGGATGGTATTTAGCAGTTTAGTCTGACACTATTGATTATGTAAATGTCTATCTTACACTTTAAAAAAATTTCAGTCCAAATTCTAAAACCCTTTACTGCTCTTTTAAAATGTTTACAACATGGTAAGTCACTGTATGATTTCAAGAGAAAACATCTTACATATTTGCAAAAAGGAGTTTGAGAAATCACAATGATTTCCCATAAATCATTATTTACACTATGTTCTAAATTAAAATGATCATAAATCAAATATTACATAAGAGAACGAAATACTGACATTATAACATACATTAAATATTTAGAATTTCTTGCAGTGCTTACCATGTAGAAGGAAAAAAATCAAATAATTTATAACTACATTGGGTAATAAGAACATAAAGTGTCATTCAAAATTCAATTTCAGTTTGGTAATTGAATGCTTGCTTACTGGGTGCAAAGTTTTGCTTTCTATTTCTAGTATTGGGTGGGAGGGGAAGGAAAAGGAGTAAGAGGAGGAGTGCAAAAATGAAAAGGAGGAAGAAGGGAAAGAGGAACGGAGGGTGAAGGGAAGGAAAGAGAGAAGAGAACAGGTAAGAAGAGGCAGAGAGGAGAGTGGAAGGGAGTGGAGGGAAAAGGAAGACGTAAGGATATGCTTTCTATTTTGATGACTGAAGCTATAATCTTATGATCCTAATTACACTTATTATTACTGTGGTTTTGAATATACATAAATACCTTTGGAAATCCTAATGTAACAATATTTGTGCTTTCTTGTGGAACTTTTTCCTTGTTTCTTATATAACTTCTATAATAATGTATTTAATTTGAGTCTATAAATGATGTACATAAATGTGATAACACCTGTAGGTTAGTCACTAAATAAAATTAGAATCATCTTGGAAAAAAATGTTTACAACAGTAATCGTGAGCATCAACTAACTCACTAGGTTAGTTCTAGTTTACTTTACTCCTATGAGATGATATTGTATGTACATTTCTATATATCTACGCATGTATGTACACACATGTGTATATATGTTGCAACGGATTTATAGATATGACTATGGAAAACTTAAAAAATATTGTGCTAAACTCCCTTTATAAGGTATATACTTACAAGAATCTGTGTTTAGGTTGGTAAAAAAAAACACTTAAAACTGCAAGTACTCATATGTGGAACATTTAAAATCATTACTTTGTTAAGGAAGTGTGTATCTGGAAGTAAACACTAATTAGCTACAATTATGCTTCCGGCCTCAAGAGAATTGAGGATAGGATGTCAAAGCAGAAAGATGTCTTCTATAGCAATTCATTTGCCCTAGAATAGAATGGTTTTTCCTATTGAAGTGTAGAAATGGGCCATTATGCAGTTTTACCTATCACTTAGTAATTTTTAAGAACATTATTCTTTAGGGGTGCCAAATTTTAAGTAAAGCCCTGTAGTTTCAATAATAATATGAAAATAACCATGCTACTTTGTACAAACAATCTCATTATAGTAGAACTTGTTCTCATGTACCTATTCTTATTCTGGCTCTCCTCTGTCTCCCACTCATTGGAGGAATCTGTGGAACAAATCTGACATTTTCACAGATATTCATGTTAATTAAGTTAATGTATAGATTGTCCAGTCACCTTGGAAGTATAGTCATTTTTTTTCTATTTATTGTCAAAGTGATGTACAGAGAGGTTACAGTTTCATATGTTTGGACTTGGGTGCATTTCTTGTACTATTTGTTACCTCCTCCCTCATTCCCCCCTGCCCCTTTCCCTCTCCTTCATGAGTTGTTCAGTTGGTTTACACCAAATGGCTTTGCAAGTATTGCTTTTGGAGTCATTTATCTTTTTATCCTTTGTCTCTCGATTTTGATATTCCCTTTCACTTCCCTAGTTCTAATACCAGTATATACAGTTTTCAATGTACTCAGATAAGACACAGTGATAGTGCAGGTACAACCACAGGAAGGGGATACAAAAGGATTATCATCAATAGAAGCTATGGTTTCACTTGGCATGTTGAAAGTAATTACAACCTTGATATAACAGTCGTTTCCATAACATGGAGTTCATTTCACTTAGCATCATCTTATGCATTCATAAGGGCATAGCTATTAGGCTCTTGTGATCCTCTGCTGTGACTAGCCTAAACCTCTGTTAATTATTCCCTAGGAGGGAGACCATAGTGTCCATGTTTCTTTGGGTCTGGTTCACTTCACTTAGTATATTTTTTTTCAAGTCCTTCCATTTCCTTACAAATGGGGCAATGTCATTCTTTCTGATAGAGACATAAAATTCCATTGTATATATGTACCACATTTTCCTGATCCGTTCGTCTACTGAGGGGCATCTGGGTTGGTTTAATATTCTAGCTATGACAAATTATGCTGCGGTGAACATTGTTGTGCTGGTGGCTTTAGTGTGTTCTTGTTTGTGGTCTTTTGGGTAGATGCCCAAAAGTGGGGCTGCTGGGTTATAGGGGAGCTCTATATTTAGCCTTCTGAGGAATCTCCATACTGTTTTCCAGAGTGGCTGAACCAGTCATTTTGAAGCCATCCAAACCCTTTTCAAATGCTCTATTTTCAGTCTGACTTTTTCTAATTTACTCTTTTCTCTGGATCAAACCACAACAATGTATAAAAAAACCTTGGTAAGAAGTTTCAATTATTATGTCCATCTCACAAACTATTTTTAAATTATCCATTCCTCAGACATTGCACTTGGTTAACTTAAGAAAATATTGTTTCTGAAAATATCACCTCTACTTTGGTCCAAAATAAAAAATCTGTAACACTTTTGATTTTGGAGGAGAGTAGTATTCATTTGTATTATGAATATAAGTCTGAAATGAGGCAATGTAAATGATGATATTTGCATGGGGGCCCCACACCTGTCTTGGTGATTATTCTCAAGTGATAAGTATTGATTGATAACTGAACAGAAAAAGTGCAGGATGGGAAAGGGATCCATTCTTAGACAGACTTTATGAGTTTCAAGTTAGACCCACCAGGCTAATGTTCTCTATGACTGCCATGGTTTTATTTAAGTCTGAGAAGTTAAATATACAAACAGTAGTCAGACTATGTATTAAAATAGACTCCTGACTCACCGCCTATAGCATTCTGTCTGTGAAGCCAACTCTGACCCCAAACGAACAGCCTAGGAATCCAGCTTATTGTAAGACTTAATAATTTCAATTGCTATTACTAGTTACAAACTAGGTAAACAATTATTTTATAGCCATTAGCTACAAATGGACAAATCATGCACTTTCCCTAATTATTGCCTCTATACCCAACTTAGGACCAACCAGAGAAAGCTTAGTCAATCACATGGAATGCTACATTGCCAACTTACAGCTGTCCCTTCAAGTGTGTCCAGTCAGGTTACACTTTGACAATTTCCTTGTTTCAGGATCAAGCTTTGAGGCTCTTAAAGGCTGACAGACTAGCTGATTCTCTTCGTATGCAGTAAGTGATGAGTAACTTGCCTTTGCTTATTCTCATTTATTTAGTTTTTATTCCCATGGGCATTAAAAATATTTTTTTTTGGTCTCTGAAGGTGCACAATTCAATGTAGCTATTGTTCATTGGGGTACATTAACATTTTCTAGCTCTGGAGGGTCCTGTAGCTGAGATGCACCATGATTCCCAGTTGCCATTCCATGTGTGGAAAGGTCAGAAAAGTAAAGTTCATTACTAAATGTCAACTCATGCATTAGGCATTACTGTCTGCAGGTCCTCTTCCTTCTCAAGCTACTGAGAAGGGAGGAGCAGAGACGCTTCTTTAGGACAGAGATCCAGGACCAACTATTTTTCTTTTTACAGTGAATTAGTATGAAGGAAAGCCTTTTCAAATATTGTCCTAAAAAAGTTGAAATAGGGATCTGAGCTTAGCAGGTCACCAAAGGACTAGTCCTTGCTTATCGATGAGTTAACTCAGAACTTACAACTGTCTTGTACTTTAATTTGTGCCAATAACAGGGCCAGGGAAAATGGGAGTGACAAATTTGTCCAGTTGTTTCTTTATCTTGCTCTAATGAAAATTCAATGACATTTCAGCAATGACTTCTTTAAAACCTTAAAGAAGGTATAAATGTTAAGATGAGAAGTTGAAGCAGTTGCCAAGAACAGTTTGAAATCATATCATACCTTAGCATTATATTTAGTTTTTTTTGCATTAGGAGTAGTGTCTGTGTTTGTTATATTTTAATATGGTCATCTTGGAGCTTTAATAGAATGAAATAAAGAAGGATGTAAAAAGGTTTAAACACAATCATGGAGATAGTGTTGTGCCAAGTCGTGAAACCACCACCAAGAAGACCACCGAGACTCAGACATTCTGAAATGCAAAAGCAAGGCAAGGCTTTATTTAAGCGAGCTGCAACTCGGGCCTCGTCCTACCCACCGACACAGCGGAGGTTAGGAGGGAGCCTCGAGCTGTGATTACACAGGGCTTATAAAGTCAAAGAACTAGGTTACACAATCAGCTGTTCAAGCAAGCAAGATTAGGACACAGGTACAAATTTGATTGGCTCAGGGTTCGATTCTAAAATGGGGTTCACGTGGTAAAATGGGGCTCACGTGGTAAACTGGGGCCTGACTTCAAAGTCTGGCACTTCAATAGATCTACATTCTTTTCTAGTAATCTTTTATGTTATTAGTAAAGTTTTTGGGATCCTCTGGCAATATACTAACATCCCAGTAGTCTTTCAAAATAATTTAATTTTATGAAGCTTTGAACCTGCTGAATTGATTCAGTTAATGGAAAAGAATGCTATTAGTATTATTAAATTTAATATTGTACTATTTAGTTTGCATTTGTTTGTTTAGAATTTCGTCAGGAAATATTGACCCCGTAACAGTCATTAATGGCTTTTCCTCATGTCTGAGGTGAGGTGATGCACATTAAAGGGTATCAGAATCCACTTTAAAAATGCCAAATATTTCTGAATACTCTTGTGCCATATTTCCTTTGTTTTGTTTTGTTTTGTTTTGTGATGTTAAGCTCTAATACAAGGCCTCATCCATGCTAGACCAACAGTAACATTGAGCTACATCCCAGTCCATGGAATGCTAAGATATTCTAACAAGTACAAGGAAAGGACTTCTTATTAGTGTGCCATGCTGGGTGCTAGGAGCTCAAGCCTGTAATCCTAGCTACTTAGGAGGTTGAGGATTGCAGTTCAAAGCCAGCCCAAAAAATACCATCTGTGAAATTCTTTCCTCCAATTAACTCTCAAGAAAGCCAGACTCCACAGTTGTGGTTCAAGTGGTAGAGCACTAGCTAGCTTTGAGCAAAAACACTCAGGACAGTGCCTGGGCCCTGAGGTCAAGCCCCAGTGCTGGCGTGCATACACATACACACATACACATCATAATCATAATCTTAATAAAGCATATGAGGCACTTTTCTTAGTAGTTTCCTCCTGTTACCTTAAATGGCAATGTATTTGTGAAGATTACTGTATCACTTTCTTTCCTAGATTTGCATGCACTACCATGTTTGATTGGTAGGCCAATGTAACGACTGTTAAATTCATTCTGAGATTACCACCACTGCCGAGCATTGTGTTAACAGCTCCATCCACAGTCTATTATTTCCTCATAACAACTCCATTTGACCTGCATTCTTAGTGAAAGGAATATCTTCCTGGAGGGCCAAAAATGATTCTTGGGAGCCAATAATCTTATTTTTGTTTTTCCCCTTTGGTTGCTGTTTTTTATTTGTGTACTTTTTGTCTTGTATGTAAGTTTATCTGATTTGGGGTGGAGAAGGGCAGGCACAGAGATAGTAGACAAAGGGTGCACTAATTCAGCAGTGATACTCACTAGACACTGTGTTTAAAATGAACTATAGAACTTGGGGGTAGGGGGCTCAAGAGAGAAAAAAAAAAGAAAATGAGGGAAGAAGTGACACTGTTCAAAAAGACCTATGTAACCATAACCCCTCTGAACATCACCTTTACAATGAAAATAAATAAATAAAATAGTAAAAATAAAGGTATACATACAGTTTATATATATATATATATATATTTACCAAAGGATATCTTTGGTATAAATATTTAATGACAGGACAATTTTTAGATGTCTAAAAAGACTAAGTAGAGGGATAATAATAAACAGTTTAAGAAGTGCCATCATCTGGTATTATTTTTATTGAATACATGTAAAATGCCTATCAAGAAATTAAATAATGTTCCCAAGGTCATAAAATTATTACACAGGAAAGCTCTGATTCATATATGGTCTTTGTAAGGCCAAAGCTGTGTCTTTATCTGTGACCTCCCATTATGTGATACTTGTTCGACTCGGCTCTTCCCTGGTGCTTTTTGCTTCCTTGCTTCTTACATTTTGTGTTCACTCTCCCCTGAAGGCTACCTAGGTCCTTCCAACCTGCTATTATCTAATCTAAGATCTAAATCCACCTTTTTGGCTCTGTTGTTAATTGAGAAATGAATATAACGAATACTCCAAGAGTATTCATGCTACTTAGCATGACTTAGGTCCAGGGCTTTATTTCAGGATGAAGGAGGGAGGACAAGAGCAAGAGAGAGAGAAAACAGGGGAGATGCGGGTGGGGGGGAGAGAGAGAGACAGACAGACAGACAGAGACAGAAAGAGGAAGGAGGAGAGAGGGAGTGGAAGAGAGAGATTTTTCTGCTGCTTTGAGGTTGGAGGAATAGTGTTTGCATTTTAATGTTCATGCAGAGGAAATATCAAGGGACTACTCCTTCCCAGTAGGATCTGAAGGTCTCTCCCAGGACAGTGGGAAGTT
Organism: Perognathus longimembris pacificus; assembly: GCF_023159225.1. NCBI lineage: Eukaryota > Metazoa > Chordata > Mammalia > Rodentia > Heteromyidae > Perognathus > Perognathus longimembris. Next base: position 53,992,985 of record NC_063167.1, read on the forward strand.
ATTAAGAATTATGATTTGCAGACTCGTACACTTTGAAGCTAGGAGGCAGCCAGATGTGTATCTCTGTTGAAGCCCTCTGTGTTCTGCACCTTCATCTGACCTCTTTTCCAGAGCCCCCTGCTGTTATTGTATAAAGTGGGATCTATAGCTGAGTTTCTCTGTGTAGCAATTCTAAGGAAATTCAATCCTCAAAACACATTTTGAAGTAAGCAGAAGCAACCATGAGAAACATTGCTGTTCCATTCAAAGGTTGTTGTTTTGTAAGAGCCGAATACTCCGTCTCAGCTTTTATCTATCTATCTATCTATCTATCTATCTATCTATCTATCTATCTATCTATCTATCTATCTATCTATCTACCTATCTATCTATCTATCTATCTATCTATCTATCTATCTATCTATCTATCTATCTATCTATCTGTCTGTCTTTCCAGTTAGAGAGCAATACTCAAACTCGTTATCTTATGCTTTCACTTATTGGCTGGCACTCTACCACCTGAGCCAGGCCTCCAACCCTGCACATTCAGCTTTTAAACTAGGGTTATTAGGATTGATTTATCAAGGATTAGTTTCATTCACTTCTTGCCAAATGGAAGATTAGGAATACAAGAAGTAGCAGCACATCAAATTTACCTTAAGCAGTATGGTTCAGAAGAATTCTCTGAGAATGCTACCGAGCCAGTCAGATGCTAACATCCCTTAGCTTACCCAAGTACACCCAGCATCTCTTCTGAAGAATGGAGCTGTTAAACTTGAGTGAGTGGGGATGGCCCCTGTTTTCAAGGGAAAAGCTAAAACTATTCAGAGCCTATTGCTCAAAAGGGAAACAAGATTATCTCCAACTGTTTTCTCTTTAGGCCATCTCCCATGGGAATTTATGCTAGAGAAGAAAGGAAGTCACAGTCATGAGTTTCCCATCAGCCCACTAGGATTCCAGATAGAATGAATGCATTTCTGGTACTGGGAATGCAGGGTTTGTGATGATTCGGAAAATCTTGTTATGTACCTATCGTGTACACAGAACATATCTTTTAGAAGATATTAGAAGGTATCTAGCTTTAGAAAAACACATCTTATTTCTTCAGTAGAAGATAGATACTCCAAACTTTAAACCTCACCTTTCTGGATGTGAAATACTTCCTGCTTTTCAATGAATTATATTGGGTGCTGATGAATGATAATGGAATAATAATACTTTACTTGTAGAGTATGCTTTTAACTTTTTAAAAGTACTTTCCCTTCCATTTCTTTTGTCATACTGCCAGGCAAGCCTGGATTTGGATGCAAGCTGGACTGAAGGGGGGACTGACGAAAACTCCATAGGTCAGAGCCTGACCATAGCTACTACTTTTCTGAGTGAAGGAAGTGGCTTTACCTGGACTTCCTTTCCAGACTGGGCCAAACAAGCAGGTTTCTTGCCAAGAGGGTATTATGGGAAATGCAAAGTTCTTGTCTTTAAAGAGCACCGTGTGAAAATCATGGAAGAGTTAATGATGGAGAATTGAAGGATGTTGCTCAAGCATTGATAGTGGTGGGAACCTTTGTGATTAAGGAGGGGACTTTGAAGTCTTATGAATGTAGACACTCTCATGAATTTTTTTTTTCAGGTTAATAACAACATAGCATTCTCTGTAGTGCACCAGGGATTATGGAAGATTTTCTAGCACTAGTTTCTAGTTTTAAATTACTTCCTTCTCTATCTTCTGGCCCTGTATACTTTTCCTCATCATCTTCTCTCAAAGAGCCCTTTCCTCTCTAATTTTGCCTGATCATTGATTAGGGATGGTGTTGTTGTAAGGGAGTTCAGTAGGTAAGAAACAGAGAAGCCACATTTTGAGAGGTTAAACTGGGTATCTTTATTGGAGAGCCAGTATCTACAGGTGGAACCCTGTCTCAAAGACCTGCATCCCAGAAAAGAGCTTGAACCAAGCTTTTAAAGACAAAAACTACATGCTTGAGTAGAGAGACTAAAACCCAATATGAGCAGACTATATTAGGAAATAGCTCATATGCCAGCACAACTTTTCCATCTAGGGAAGTAGCTCTGGGGTCAGCTTAGGCTTTCCATATAAGGGAGATATGCTTCAACCTTGCCTATATAAGGCAGAATCAGAACATTCTCTATAGCAAAACCCTCCTAACAATAAACAGCATGACATCTGCAGTTCAAAGAATGGCCTCTCTAGGCTTTTCAGAGCTGGGTGGAAAGTCCTCTTTACCCAGTAAGGCATTAGGATGGCTGTAAGAAGTTACTTAATCCCATACCCCTTCAATATATCTTTGCTGTTATCTGGGAGACAAACTCAAAGTTGTTCCTTCCTGCCTGTCTTGTAATGAGATGTAGTTTTTATTCTTAACATAGAATTATTTGCATCACCCAAGTTCTGAGGAGAAAGGGTCTTGAATGATGGCTGCCTTCTCTGAAATAATAGGCTCCAGAGCTTCCTAACATAGTGAAATGTTAGATCAGAGAGGGGAGGTGCTAGTATCTTTCCTCTCATTATTAAAGGTGTTCTGACCAAAAAAAAAAAAAAAAAAAAAAAAAGGTGTTGGCCTTCTCCCTCCTCTCACTTCCCACACTAGGCTGCTTTCTTTGTTCTTGTCTTCCTTGCTGTTGCCTTGGAATCTCCACATATACCACTGTGCTCGGTGGGGCAAAGCAATTACAGAAGTCTAATAAATAATAAATTTCATTGCTCAGACAGATCAATAAAATGCATGATAAGAAGAGGCCATTATGGAAAATAAAAATTCACAGGAGAAAGCCCATAGTATGAGGCAATCTTCAGCCAGGAGAAGCTGAGCTGCCTCAAATATCAAGTATCAAACAAGCCATCATGGAGTTCTTTGAAGCCTTTCTTTGTTAGAACGTCTACAGATGTTTGTGGGTCTGTTCACTTTCAGATCCAGTGCTGAGCAAGAACAGAGACATTCTGTATCTAGGAGCTCAGCAATTTAGTGCAGGAGATGATGGGGTAGCTCAGCTAATTATAATGCAGTGTTACTACTTGTGTAAATAGTAAAGAAAGGTTTCTTATAGTGATCCAGAGTGGGAAGAACTAATTGTGGCTAGACTTTTATAATCATTACTATAAATTATGTGTAGGATGCTATTTAGGGTAGAATTCTGAGTTAAGTAGGTGTGAGGGAGCTGTCTTAAATTTTTTTTAATGTCAAAGTGCTGTACAGAGGGGTTACAATTTCATAATAAGGCCGTGAGTACATTTCTTGTCAAACTTGTTTCCTCCTCCCTCATTTTTCTCCTACCTTCCCTCCTCCCAAATCCCCGCCCCCAAGTTGTACAGTTGGTTTACAGCATATTGTCTTGTAAGTATTGCTGCTGTATTGGTTCACCTTTTACCCCTTGTTTCACCATTTTGATGTGAGGGGAACTATTTTCTAAAGGTAGAAAATAGTACAATGGCTAATGTCATTGCTTTTTCCTCATAATTCTCACCCAAATATTGAAAGACTTCTATTTAGGGCAGTGTAGATAACTTGACTTACACTCCCACTACATCTGCTCCTGTATTTCAGATTTTTACTTCTTTTTTGTTGTTGTTATGGTCTTTGGGCTTGCACTCAGGGCATGGGCACTGTTCTTAAGCTTTTTTTTGTTCAAGGATAGCACTCTACTACTTGAGGTACAGCTCTATTCTTGGCATAAAGCTCTACTCTTGGCAATAAATGCTGGTTAATTTGAGATGAGAGCCTTATGCATTACCTGCCCAGGCTGGCTTGGGACCATGATCCTCGGATCTCAGCCACCTCTGTAGATAGGATTTCATGTATAAGCTACCTGTACCCAGTAGATTTTCACTTCTTCAACTAACATAAGCCAAGTGTAGGCACAAAAGCAAAAAGACTCTAGGCTCCAGTTTATTTGTAGAGCTGGCCTGGCTACCTGAGATTTCTAAGGGCTTTCGGTCTAGAGTCCTGGGCAGCCCCCTGTCCTTCTGTTGTTTTGGTCTTCCTAGAAGGAAGAGTCTGAAGATCCCAGTTACTATTATCCTTGTTGTGTGGAAGAACAAATCAAAGAAAGGACATTTTGCCTGAATGATGTTCTTTCTTCTCATTTACCTACCATTTCCTTAATATTTGGCACATTTAAATTTGACCATTTCTTTTCTCTGAGTATGAAAGGGAAAATATAGATAGAAGTCTTGAACTCTATAACAAGGAAACATCAACTTTTCACCACAGCTCTGTTGTGAAATCTGATGCAGGGCTGAGATGACAGTCAAAGAAGACCATGTTCTCTTTTGTTACCGTATTTAATCTTTTCTTGTGGATTCTTCCTCCTCTAAAACAACAACAACAACAACAACTCTTTATTTCCATATCTTAGGCACAGGGTTTGTCCTTTTTCTTATTTTTGTCTTTCTCTAATAAGGTGAAATTTAGTACCTTAATACTGAGGAAAGCAGTATACCCTTTGGAATTAGAGGTGAGTTCAAATCCAGGAACTACTACTAGTATGACTACATGACCTTGATGAGGTTGCTTAATCTCTTGGGGTTCTCATTTACTTAAATGTAAATTAAGAAATAAATTAGTATCTTTGGGTTTTCTGGGAAGATTAAGTAAAATAACATGTTTATTATGTGTTATATTGCCTCATAGTCCAGAAATTCAGGAAATTTTAAGTATATTTTTGTTCTTTATTAATTGATGTGGTATGGTAGAAAGAGCTGATGGGGACATTAGTTCCAGATGACAATTATTAACTGTCCAAGGACAACTTTGAAATCCCTTACTAGGGTTTAATATTTGCTTTTTTGCAAATTGTGAAAATGTTACCCCAAAGAAGATGTATAAAATACTTAGGCATGGTTTCTACATAAAAAAGATGTTTAAAAATGATGCCCCTCTTCCTATTTCAGACCTATATGAGGTTTCTAATGCATTTTAATTCTTTTTTTTATGGGGAGGTGTGTGGTCCTTCCTAGGGCTTAAAATTAAGGCCTGGAATCTCTCTGAATTTTTGCTCAAGGCTACTGCTCTACCACTGGAACCATAGCCCCACTTCTGGCTTTTTTGGTGGTTAATTGGAGATAAATGTCTCACGGACTTTCTTTTCTAGACTGGCTTCAAATCATGATTCTCAGATATCAGCCTCCTGAGTAGCTAGGATTACAGTCATGAGTCCCCAGTATATGGTTTTATGTTACTTTCACTCATAATTCTTTCTCTGTTTGTAGTAGAGTTATATTGATTTAGTTTTTTTTTTTATAGTTCCTTTTTTTTTTTTTTCAGAGCTGAGGACCTAACTCCCGGCCTTGCGCTCACCAGGCGGGCGCTCTTCCGCTGAGCTAAATCCCCAGCCCCTGATTTAGTCAATCAACTCAGCCTTAGTACTGCAAATGACTAAGTGTTCAACAAATGAGTATAAAGACTGTGGTGGGTGCCATCGATGGCCTTGATCATGAATTTCTTAAGTCACTTCTCAAGGCTGTCATTTCAACTCCAGAAACCGGGATGGAGATGCATAGAGGATTGTTGGTAGCCTGTCAACTGACCTGCCCCCTCAGCTTGAGTCTCTGAATGACTGCAGAGCCAAGTCCCCTTTGCCATTATTAATGTATGGACATATGTGTGCATATAAACACACACAGAAAAATGGAATATTTGGAACAAACTATTTCCTTGGAGCCAGGTAATTTGGGGATCTTTTTGTCCTGGCAGTTTGATCTACCTTATTACTCCTTTTTTATCCCATCAATCTCCATGGTCAACTGCAATAGTTGCCAAAGCCAAACTGTAAAGCACTGTTGAAAGAGCACTAAACTCAGAAGCAGAATTAGACTTAGGTGTTTTTTGCATGTAACAGCTATGCCATCTTTGGATTCACACATTCTTCATCTTCTTATTAAAAAGAAGAAAAAGGGGGACATTCTGTGATTTAATGAACCAATTAAGTTCTTGGGTTTCAGATTACAAACCTACAAAATATGTCCCAGAGTTGTTGTGAAGCTTAATTCATATAGCATATATCATAAACAGAATTTGTAGAGTCCTATAGAATTCTCTATTTAAAATTGTAGCCAATAGATGTATGTTGTTATAGAGTACCTAACACACTGCCAGTCTATATGAAGAAATTCTAAGGGTTGTGTACACTGGGCTCTGTACCCCAAAGAAGAATATCAAATGTCCCATTAAAAACTTTTGATGTTGATAAATGTCAAATGGAAGTGTTTCACATATATTGGTTTAAATCAAGTATGTTGTTGAAGTTAATTCTGCCTTTTCTTATTTTTAGTGTGTCTACCAGAATATTTAAAATTGCATCTAAATGCTCACATTACGTTTTGTTTGGATGACCCTGCTGTGAACATTAAATTATTTTTATTTAGTGCAAATGGGTATCCTCTAATCCTGTATGTGAGTTGTCTTGGGTAGTAGGAATTGAGAAGCAAGATTACTTTAAATGAAATTGGTGGTTTATATTTTGTAGGGGTGTCATTGGGATCGAAGAGCCTATAAGAGCAATGTCTGGTGTACTGATGTGTTCACTCTGCAAATGGCAAGCATTATTATTTCATCACACCCTTCATCCAAAAGCAGCATCCACAGTCACAGGAAATACTAGCTTTGAATTTTCTCATTAAGGAAAACATTCTTTTACTTCCTCTTTTTAATCACCTCTTCGAAATGGTATTTGCAGTACCAAAGCTGAGAGTTTTTGTTCTCCTTTGCAGCCTTTGTAATGTCACCATCTCCCTAAGCATGCAGTTATAACAGCTAACCTCTCTCTGAAGCTAATCTAAGGAAACTGGGAGCAATTAGCTTCTTTGGTATTAGGGAAATGGGTTTCAAGTCTAGCAATCTCTATTTAAAGCCCTTTGCTTAGCTAATGTTTTTCTCTAATCAAATCATTGCCTCTTAGGTGATATAGGAGGGGCCTAGAACTAAACAGCTTTTATACTGAATAGAGGAATGTGTAATTTTTTTTTTATTGCCAGTCCTGGGCCTTGGACTCAGGGCCTGAGCACTGTCCCTGGCTTCTTTTTTGCTCAAGGCTTGCACTCTGCCACTTGAGCCACAGCACCACTTCCAGCTTTTTTTCTATATATGTGGTGCTGAGGAATTGAACCCAGGGCCTCATGTATATGAGGCAAGCACTCTTGCCACTAGGCCATATCCCCAGCCCAAATGTGTAATTTTTTTATTTATTTTTTCTTGAAGACCCATACTTTTGACTGCTTACACAAAACCTGCATTTTCTAGTATTACTTTCTTGGAACCAAATACTTGTTTTCCTTGACTGCTCTCTTCTTTTGTCTTTCCCCATGTTGTCTCTTTTTTCCTCTATTTCGCCCCCCCTCCATTGTTGTCTCTTCAATTTTCCCTCTTCACTTCCATGTTTTCCTTTGTTGAGAAGACAAAGATAGAAAGAGGATGCTGCATTAGAAAGCCCGATAAATGCTTACTCAAGCCCAGCTAGAAGCAAGAATTTGCTGCGATCCAGTAATAAGACAATTTTTCTCAAATCCTGACTTCCTTTCTTTTTTTTTGTCTTTTTAAAAAATTTTATTGTCAAACTGATGTACAGAGAGGTTACAGTTTCATACATTAGGCATTGGATACATTTCTTGTACTTTTTGTTACCTCCTCCCTCATTTCCCCCCTCCCCCCTCCCCCTTTCCCTTTGGCCCCCATGAGTTGTTCAGTTCATTTACACCAAGCAGTTTTACAAGTATTGCTTTGGGAGTCGTTTGTCTTTTATACCCTGTGTCTCTCGATTTTGCGATTCCCTTTCAGCTTCCTAGTTCTAATACCAGTATACACGGTTTCCAATGTACTCAGATAAGTTACAGAGATAGTGCAGGTACACCACAGGAAAGGGATACAAGAAGATCATAAACAATAGAAGCTACGGTTACACATAGCACGTTGAAAGTAGTTCTAACAGTGATATAACAATTGTTTCCATAAAATGGAGTTCATTTCATTTAGCATCATCTTATGTGTTCATAAGTGTCTAGCTATTGAGCTCTTGTGACCCTCTGCTGTGACTAGCCTAAACCTGTGCTAATTAGTCCCTATGAGGGAAACCATAGAGTCCATGTTTCTTGGGGTCTGGCTCACTTCACTTAGTATAATTTTTTCCAAGTCCTTCCATTTCCTTACAAATGGGGCAATGTCATTCTTTCTGATAGAGGCATAAAATTCCATTGTGTATATGTACCACATTTTCCTGATCCACTTGTCTACTGAGGGGCATCTGGGTTGGTTCCATATTCTAGCTATGACAAATTGTGCTGCGATGAACATTGTTGTGCTGGTGGCTTTACTGTGATTTTGTTTGTGGTCTTTTGGGTAGATGCCCAAAAGTGGGGCTGCTGGGTCATAGGGGACCTTTATGTTTAGCCTTCTGAGGAATCTCCATACTGCTTTCCAGAGTGACTGAACCCGTTTACATTCCCACCAACAATGAAGTAGGGTTCCCTTTTGGCCACATCCCCTCCAACATTTGTTATTGTTAGTTTTCTTGATATAGGACATTCTTACTGGGGTGAGCTGGAATCTCAATGTTGTTTTGATTTGCATTTCTTTAATGGCCAGTGATGTAGAGCACTTTAATATGTCTCTTGACCATTGTCAGTTCCTCATCAGAGAAGTCTCTTTTTAAAGCTTTAGCCCACTTGTTGAGGGGGCCATTGGTTCTTTGCGGTTTTGTTTTGGAGGAATTTTTTTTTAGTTCTGCATATATTTTAGATATGAGGCCTTTGTCCATTGTATGGCCAGTAAAGATCTTTTCCCAATCCGTGGGCTTTCTGTTTATCTTGTGAGCTATGTCCTTTGCCCTGCAGAAGCTCTGCAGTTTGATGCAGTTCCATTTGTCCAACCTTTCTTTGATTTGTCGCATTTCGGGGTCTTTTTTAAGGAAGTTCCGTCCTGTGCCAAGGAGCCCAAGTGTTTCTCCTACTCCTTCCTTTAGTGTTTTCAGGGTATTTGTTTTAATTTCGAGGTCTTTGATCCATTTGGAATTGATTTTGGTGCAGGGTGATATATAAGGATCTAGTTTTAGTTTGGCGCATGTGAAAGGTATAGTAATAAAAACAGCTTGGTATTGGCACCGGAACAGGCCTGAAGACCAATGGAACAGAATTGAAGACCCAGAAATGAACCCACAGAACTACGCCTACTTAATCTTTCATAAAGGAGCTAAAAATATAGTCTGGAAGAACGATAGCCTCTTTAACAAATGGTGCTGGCTAAACTGACTTCCTTTCTATTGAGATGGTTCTCAAGGTTCTTTTGAGAACATGTTCTTCTATCTTCCCATGAAAGGGTGACCTGAGAGAGTAGAGATTGTGTTCATTGGCCCCTTTCTTTCATTTTTAATGAATAGCTTAATGGAGATAGGATTCACTTATGATATGGTAGAATTCATCAATTTAATGTGTACAGTTCAGTGAGTTTTAGTATAATCATGGAGTCATGAAACCATCTCTTCTAATTTCTTTAACTCTTTGAAAGGTAGGTACCCACTAGCAGGCATTTCCCATTCACTCCTCCTTCAGTCCCTGGCAACTACTCATCTATTTTCTTACTCTATAAATTTTCTCATTCTGGCAAAATATTATGTGATCTTTTGTGGCTACTTTCCCACACAGCATAGCTTGAAGTTATACCGTTACCAGTACTTGATTATTTTTATTGCCACACATTTTGCCTTTTATGACTTCACCAGTTTTGTTTATTGTTCACCAGTCGTGACACTTTTAAGCTATTCCTGATGTTGCTATAAATGTACACATTTGGTTGTGTGTGGACATGGAAGTAAGAAGTTCTCTGGGCAGATACTCAAGGTCAGAGTACTGCACCATATAGTAAGATAATGTAGTTTAATAATAAAAGTGTAGTCACAAGGAAGAACAAATTGCATTATTTAGACATTTTACCCAAAGGTATGGTCTGTGCTGCTTCTGTGCATTGTTGCCACAACTTGTTCTTGTCTGTTCTTTGGATTTTAATTATCCTATTGATTGAGAAATGGTATCTAATTGGTTTGCTTACATTTTTTTGTTGATTAAAATAATGAAAACCTTTTTATGTATTTGCCATCTTTATACCTTTAGAGAAATGTCATCTTCAAAATTGAATTGTCTCTTTTTTGTTGGGTTGAAAAAATGCTCTAAACATTTTGTGTTCAAGTCCCTTGTGAGATATACAATGTATAAATGTTTTCTCTGATCCTCTATATTGTCCTTTCACTTTCCAGAAAGAATCATTGTGTTTGTTATGTGTATGTGTATATGTGTGTATGTATGAGAGTGAGTGTGTGTATGTGTGTATATATATATGTATATATAATATGTCACATATTTAATTTTGAGCTAAATTCAGTTTATTTTCTTCTGCTTTTGGGCTCTCATCTAAGGAATTATGGCCTAATTCAGACAAGTTTCTCTCAGGCCTTTTAATAATGGAGATACACAGAAAATGATAGTTTGCCATTTCTCACCAACTCTTGTCAGGCTCCAATGGCTTCCAGACCAAGTTTTGGTGGTGCTGTCACTGAAGTGTTAAAAACCTTATTTTCATAGCTAGCTGGTGCCGTGAGGATGGCACAGCTGCTAGGCATTTGGACAATGCAGCAATTGCTTTAATTGGACATTCCTCATCCCTCTAGTCTGACTTGTTAATGGCTTTTTAAGTGAGACACACCAGCCAAGTGAATTAGATGACTTGGCAAGTCAATTTTCACTCACTTGGAAGCATTAATCCACGGAAAATAAGCAGAGGCCTTCAGCCAGAAGGAAACCTGAATTTTATTTGCAGTGGTGAAAGAGAAAGAGCTGTCGTCTCTTACCAGCTGTTGTCTCTTTCCAAATGTACTTCTAAGAGCCTGAAACAGTTCTTCTTTTCCAACCATTCTCTCTCAACCTTATTTCTTCAATTCAGCTCTTTTTCAGTGCCTGCCTTGTGGCTCAGAGGCAAGGCAGAAGAGTCTATCATGATATCTGTTTTAAGTAGCTCCTATTCATAGAATAGAAGATATACCTGTTGAACAATTCAAAATCTGTTTATTGTGTTCTGTTGTCAGTCAACTACTCTATACAAGTTTTCCTCACAGAAAATAATGGTCCTTAATAACCTATCATCAGTTGCCAAATTTGATGATCTTTCAGGTAAGCTTATATTTATAATTTTGATATTCCTTCTGTGAGCCACCCCAAATTTCTACTTGACTATCATACATCTTTATGTAGAAATCATTACAGTGTAATTTTGACACATAAAGATGAAGCTTAGTTTCTCCTTTTATTCTGTGCTTGTATCAGGACTTGAACGTGTGGTCTTCTGCCCTCAGCTTTCTTACTTACAGCTGATGCTTACCACTTGAGCTCTGCCTTCAGTTAATTTTGCTAGTTAATTGCAGAAGGAGTTTCACAGGCTTTTATATTAAGGCTTGCTTTGAACCAGGATCATTCTAGTCTAGATTCCTGAGTAGTTAGAGATGAGCCATGAGCATCTCCCAAGTTTCTTCCTTCTTTCTCACCTTTCCTGCCTCCAGTAGCCTGTTCTCTCCTCTGATCATTACATAACCACCCATCTATATCTATATTACTGCATCTTCATTTAAACCATCCTGTCATTAGATCTGATGTATTTATGTTATGTCCTTTCTTCATCCTGCTTTTGCTCACACTTTATCTTTTTCCTATTACCATAAATGGCTTCTTCCATATTCAAATTCTCCTGTAATCCTCTTTTTTGGCCAGTCCTGGGCCTTGGACTCAGGGCCTGAGCACTGTCCCTGGCTTCTTCCCGCTCAAGGCTAGCACTCTGCCACTTGAGCCACAGCGCTGCTTCTGGCCGTTTTCTGTATATGTGGTGCTGGGGAATCGAACCTAGGGCCTCGTGTATCCGAGGCAGGCACTCTTGCCACTAGGCTATATCCCCAGCCCTCTCCTGTAATCCTTTGTCTATATTTCCACCACAATTATTTGCAAAACTATGAAGCATATCTTGATAGTCCTTTGTTCACACATCTTCAGTTATTCTCCAGTGCCTGGCAAATAGGGTCTGAAACTCTGCATCCTATATAAACATACTAATTTTCACCTCAAGCACCTTCCTAGCAACATCTCTCTTCATTCTATTTTTTTTTATAGTTTTCTCATCACACCCCTGTCATCTCTAATTCCACACCTCCTATCCAGTTTCCTCTGCCTGGATTATCTTTTGTCTTCTCTGTTAGGTAAATTCTCACTGTATGATCCACTATGAACTTGTAGTCTCCCTTGAGATTCTCACATAGAGTTCAGTCATAGTTTTTTAGTCATATTTTGTGATTATGAAGAAGTTCCCCCCACCTCCTCACAGCATTTTCCAAACACTTGCCAATCTCCGTCTTAAATATCCACCCTCAAACCTATCCTCCTCTAGATAACCAGAGAGGTTATCTCTAGCAGAGATGTTCCATGAAAGGTCTAAAGAATGAGCATACTGAACTAATATGATTAAAACTGTTCTCATTCACAAACATATCTGAATTTCACAACAATCTACAGTCTGCTTTAAGAGCTTTTTGTGTGACAATGTGTTAATTTTGTTTGATTGTGGAGGGAGTTATGGTAGCAGGAACAGAAGCCAAAAGGATCAAGTGTGAAGAATTTAATGATACTGGATTGTCTATGGAGAGCCAGGCCAAGCCTGGAGGGGTACATCTGATCTGATACATGGTGCTTGTCAGTCTAAGTGGTATTGTAATAGGGTAGAACCATGGACAGTGACTCTAGATTAGATTAGATGGAAACCCAAACTCAGTATCTTCCATTGTGTTGTCAAACAAACCCTCCCTAAAGTGTTCTATAATAATAAAAAAATATGCTGCATTTAGTCAGTTCTGGCAAGTTTATCAAATGGAATTGATTCCATATGTATGTCTTAAAAGTGTACATACGTAGGTAGGTAGATAGATATATCTATATGTGTGTACATGCACAGGTGTGTAACATCTATATGTGAATATACATACATATATGTATATATAGAATATAGGTTGGAAAAATACAGATATTGTTTCTAATATACCTCACCAATGGCCTTGACTTCAGTTCTATTTCTGTGTGTGTGTGTGTGTGTGTGTGTGTGTGTGTGTGTTTATGCATCCACACGCATATGCGCATGCTCTGGAAACCAAGATTTCATTCCTGGGTTGTTAAAGGCAATGAACTGAAATTTTGCAAAGTGAAATTCTTCCCAGAATTTATCCTTGGGGGAGTATTCAAATAGCAATGTCCAAGCCTGTAAACACTGCTGAGAAATGCTGTTATTGCATTTAAGCATCTCTTCTCTGTAAAGTTAAGGCATCTTGATTGAATTGGTAAGCTGCTTTGTGATAGTGTTCAATTTAAATGAAGTTTGCAGAGTGGAGGATCATAAGGCAGTCTCTCGTGGAGTGAAGATTGCTGATGAAGTCTACCTTATTGCTGTATGTCAAAAAATTAAATCACTGTCTGCTGTCATGAAGGAATCGATCAGATTCTAGTTTTGATGGCACAGTGCTACTAGAGAAGTCTAAAAGGCAAGCATATAAAACAGACTGTTACCATTTCTTTATTGTGTCATTTTATGGTATTGGAAATACTCTTGTCTAAGTGTTCAGTTTACTAAAATATCAGCCTATTTTCAAAGAACACAAAAATATAACACCCCTTCTATGCACACCTATATGCATCTACACACACGCACATACATATATGAGTACACCCTAAAACAGTAAAAATCTGAAGGAATTATATCAGAAAGTATGATTTTGCCTTTAACAAAATGCCAGGAGCCTTGATATGTAATGATTAAAAGTATTCTCAAATTAAATACTTTTCTGTAACATTCTTCTTCTAGTAAAATTAGACAAAAAAGCATATGCTCTATTTTTTTTCCCCAAAGATGGAGGTAGAAATGCATGTTTGCTGAGTTCTCGATAGTCCTAGACAGGGAAATATTGTCACTACTGCTCTTGGCCTGCACAAAGATGGAGGAGTTTATTTCAAATGTAAAAACTTCACATGTCCCTTAACTGATACAGAATCACAGCTTTCTTGAGAAGATTGACTAGGTCAGCACACAAGAACTCAAAAATTGAGATGAAGCATCAGACCTTTTAGGGCATTTCACGACTTTGCCAAAATGTTTCCTGTATTTGATTTAATTTCGGAATTATTTTTGCTGTTTCTTATTTATGATTGGCTCATCTGGGTCAAGTCCTCCAAGGAAAATTTACTGCTGCATTTACAATAACCCTAATCACTGTGGTGCTGTACAGCTGGTATACACTTGGCTAAAAACATAAGGCACGGAAAGCCAAGCATCCTCAACATTTTTCAGCTTTAAGGATCCTTTGTACTGAAAAGTTTCCAGTATCCTAGCCGATGGCACAGATTGCTGGGTATAGATTCGTAGCTGCTAGTGGGATTTTTGTAGAAGGCTGGGGTGTGAAGCACAGACATTGGGATCTAGGGTGTGAAGTGCAGATACTGGAATCCTTTAAAAGATTCTCAAAGTGAAATGTCTGTAAATGAGATAGAAGTCCTTTGAAGGAAGCAATGGTCTGGAAGAGTCTAAGACTTTGTATTCTCATTTTGATAATTTTCCCAAGGACCATCATATGACTTTATTTCGCTGTTTTTACAGATAGAAGGAAGCATAAAAATGTCCCTGTGAAATCTTGAAACCACGGAGATGCAGAACATAAAACTTAACCATGCAGCTTTCCTGTATCTTCCAGGAAAGTTGCTATTTCTAAACCTAGGTGGATCAGACAATAGTGCTCTCGAGCTCTAAGAAGGATATTTGTGTGCTTGGCTGCAACTATGAAAGCTACTGGAGAATTAATGATGCTCCCTTCCTCAGGATAACAAAGCTGTGTCATGCCATGTTTTTAAAAAAATTTTTTCTCTTCTGTTCAGATTGTTAGAAATTTCTCTTTGTGGCAAGAGAAAGTGACAATTGTCTTCCTCTTGTGGTGTATCTATTTTTGGTTAGCAAGCAGGAGGCAGAGTTTGTACTGGCTCAAATTTCAAATGTTCCGTGTGTGTGTGTGTGTGTGTGTGTGTGTGTGTGAGAGAGAGAGAGAGAGAGGGGGGGGGGAAGAGTTCACTCTGATCATGGCAAAATGGTAGAATAGAGAAAATAGCTGGTTTTTATTTTTACTAGATTCAGCCTTGTACAAAAGTTGAACTTAGATTCAAGGCTATCCTCCTGCAGACCTTCAGAAGCTAGTTATTTGCTACTACCTGCCTGTGAATTTCTGGCCTTAAACTGTCCTCAATTGTACATTAAGCTGTCTTTGCCCTGTGATGTGTCAGAAAACAAAATTTAAACACATTGAGGTTAGGTATCTAATTGGATTTTATTAGCCAACCATAAAAGAAAAACTGGTTTCTGCGAGGTAGTTGAGCAGAAACAAAGAAACAGCACCATGAAAGGGAAAAGGATATAGCAGCATGTTGTTATTTCAGTTTCGTTTCTTTGCATAGGTAAAAGCAGGAGAAGCTTCAAATTTTTGTGGGCTCAGGAGAAGTGGATCTTCCTGGCTGACTGTTGTGAACCTGTCTTTTGGAAAACTGCCCTGTTTCTGAGTTTAATTTCATATTGTATGGCACTGAACATGAATGGCTGTTCTGGATGTGTGTGCTCTGTTCAAGCCTAGTAAAGGAACTTGGATCAAAAACAATGACCTCCCTTAAATACTATTTAACAAATCTTCCCAATTCCCCCACGTCAGTTCATCATCTGTTTGCTTCATGACCTGAACACCTTACTTCTCTGTGCCTTACTTTTTCCATGTATGAAAATTAAAATAAAATAAGTGAAATGGGGGATTATAATGTTTGCTAGGTGTTTTGAGAGCTTTGGTCAATGGATGCTATTAGAGAGTAATTGTGTACATTTGCAAATTTGAGTCATGAGGCAATCAGGGTTAGGGTTAGAGTTTTGGTCAGGGTTATCTGTCCCCATAAGCCACAGAGATTATTATTATTTTGTTTAAGAAAGGACAGTGTATTAGTACAAGGCTAGTGTGAAGAAATAAAAATTAAATGGTAGGAGAGCAATGCACTCGGAGGCTATCTGCATACCAATTTTGGGTTATCTGTCCTTTCATGTGATCTATGTTCCATGGTTTTCCTATAACTGAAAAGAAAAAGAATCAATTGAACTCTGGAAGAAAAATATAATGAACTTGGGAGTAAAATCTTGTGAACATTGCAAACTGTCCCCACAAGGCTAAATTTGGTCCTTGTGTGTATTTTATTCAGTTACTACAAGATTAAATCTAAATATTTTTAAGAGGTTTTCAAACCCACTTTGCTACAAGCCCCGTTGCTCTGTAATGTTGTGTACCCTTCCTGTTTCTCTACATTGCAAACCACTGAAAGTATTAAACTTGCAGCCCCTAGTTTAAAGATTTGCTCCTTTTGATCAAAGTGTGGATGCTTAGCTAAGGGCTCATTTTTTCTCTTATATGAAAAGAAAGGATATACCAGAACAATAATTAGAACCACAGTAGAAATAAATGGGCAAAAGTGAAAAGCATTATAAAAATCTAGAAATAATGATGTAAGATACAATGAAGATCAAAGACACTTTTTTACTGTGAGAACTGCTGTAAAGGAAATGGTAAACACACACACACACACACACACACACACACACACACACACACACAACAGGATATACTGATACAAGATAACAGTAAAATTAGAGACTTTGGGGTTTTTTTTGTTTGTTTGTTTTTGATTAAGATTCAATGCCAAGGGACATTTAGGTACAATTAAGAAAAGACATAAAGGAATAGTAATCCTGACTAGGCAAAGCTGAAACTATGTAATATTTTAACAATAAAAATTATGGTACTTTAGCTTAAAATATATTTCTGCTCTGTATACAACCATATTGTTAGACTTGTTATAACGAGCATTAAATTACCTATAACATTTTTAAAAAGAACAGAAAAAGCTAATGGTCTTCCCTCCCTCCAAATTTTGCTTCTTTGAAAGCGCCATTGTTCAATAGATTGCAAATCTGGGTACTTTTTGAAATTGTAGTAATTTTAAAAGACAGTACTCATGTAGGAGAAGGCCAGGTATTTGGAATATTCCTTGATCATCACAAAAAGGCACTGAAACCAGAAGCAGCAAGAGACTCCATAAAGGGTACAAAGAGTAGCGATGGAAATAAAAGCAAATTACCCAATAGGTTTCTCTCCAGCAGGGTAGGTGTGTGTTAAAGCTGTATTGAGTGGCAACCCACTGCTTTCCTGAGTTTAAACTGTATCAACCAAATCTAAAGTACAAGCCCATTTTAACAATGAGAATTGAGAGAATATACACAGTTTGGCCAGAGGGTTTTTGTTGTTTTTAAGTAAGCTTTTAAAAATCTCTTTGGTTATTTATTATGGATCTCGAGGATGGCAGAATATATTTCAAAGGAAGTGGTGTGTGGTTAGAGTTCATAAAATTATGGGACCATAATATTTAGGATATTAAAAGAAACCTCCAGGAGGCTAGAGAAAATATGTCCTCTTTAGTTATAAACAGGATATACCAAATAATATTTTCACAGGAGTTGGAAAATTATCCCAATCACAGAAGTGAAAATCTGTGTAAAGTGATGCATTCATAGTTATTTTGAATATCCTGTCTCTATTCCGGCCTATTGATTATATTTCTAAAGAAAACTTATGGAAAACAGATGTCGGCCGGCAATTAGGTTTGATGAATCTCCAGATTTCAGCAATGAGAAAAGAACTGTTAGGAAACAGCTAGTTAATATGAGTACACCAGAGATTTTTTTATCTGTTGTGAGTATAGAACTATTACAGGGAATATTGCTCCATAATGTCATGTTTATAAAGACCATCTCAGACTTTATGATTTATAATAATTCACTTTCTTGAATGTCAAAGGGTGATCTAATACCTATGCTACATGAATACGGTTTTATTATCACCAATGAAAATGTCTTTATTTCAAAACTTAAAGTAACTCATTTAATAAGTGTTGTATTGATGAGAATTTTTGCCACAACACTGACATGGCTTACATAAGAGGTCCTAAAGCCTGAATGGGTAACAAAATGATTTGGGGACTTCATTAAATCTTCAGTGTCTGTATGCCTCTTACACCCTTGAGATTCTGATATGATAGATAAATCCAGGGTGGATATCAGGCATATATATACATGTATATGTATTACAAATATATACATACATATACATGTATTTCATATTATACATATATTAATATACAATATATGCATATATATAGGTTTACAAGTGTGAGCCACCATCATGTAGCTAGGCATTGATATTTTTAACTAGCACATGATCCATTCTAGATAACAGTCAAGTTCAAATAAACACTGCTGTAGGTAGGCCTGATATAGTTAAAAGAAATTCCAAGTACCTTAGGTGCATTATTGTAGTAATAGTAGGTCTTTGTATTACTGTGTGCATTCCAGTAATATCTCTGCCACTTATTACTTCATTTTCCTGCTTTGAATAATTTGCTCACTCCCTGGCTTTTGATCCCATGTTAGTATTCTCTAAGGATAGCTGATAGCTTCTAAAATGAGCTGAAATTCGCAGTTGATACAGCCCAAGAAAGAGTGACATACTATTCTTTTTGCATTATATTGGAGAAAAACAGAATGTGCTAGAAGCCAAATGATGTACTATTATTTTTCCAATATCTTACACCCTTGTTTGCTTTTCTTTTCACCAAGTAGCATTCTATATATAAAACACATCTACTCTATGAAGCAGGTAGGACACAAAGCTGCTTGGGCTGGCCTCCCTGTGACCCAGCCCTAGCTTGTCCTGATGCCCTCGACTTGATGTGAACCTGATTTTGTGTCCTATACAAAGGCAGTAAGCAGACTGTGGATGCCTTTTCATGTTTCAATACAACAAGAAGGAGAATATGTTCTCTTTCTAGAGTTAGTGTTTAATTTAAATGATTCACAGGTAATCTTGTTATATTGGAATTTGTTCATAAGATACAAGGAAGCCACATTTTGAGAAGTTGAGTCAGGTGTCTTTATTAGAAAGCCAGTGACTACGAGTAGACTCTTCTCCCAAAGACCTGCAGCCCAGAAAGTTGTGAGCACAAGCTTTTGTTTTGTTTTGCCAGTCCTGGGGCTTGAAATTAGGGCCTGAGCACTGTCCCTGGCTTCTTTTTGTTCAAGGCTAGCACTCTGCCACTTGAGCCACAGTGCCACTTGCAGCTTTTTCTATATATGTGGTGCTGAGGAATCAAACCCAGGGCTTCATATATACAAGGAAAGCACTTTACCACTAGGCCATATTCCCAGCCCAGAACAAATCTTTTAATGGCAAAAAATCATGTGTTCTGGGTGGGAACCATGCCATAACCGAAGTGTTAGCCCAAGTAAACCATATAGGGGAATAACGGTAGCAAAACTTTGTTGGGGCTAAACAGCATGACACATCTGTATATCCTCTGGAGTCCCAAGCTGAGTGAAAAGCCCTCACCACCCAGCAAGGTGTCAACACAGGTTACTTAGACCCAATATCCTTATTTCAATCTGAAGTGCTTTGCATCACAAACTTATCTGCAATTTCTATATGAAAATTCAGTTTTAAAATAAAACTATATTAAGCTTAACATTTTTTCCTAAGGAAGTACTTTTTCAGTAGCTACTCATTAAATACTTTCTAGGTAAGGTACAATTCAATTTATACAATATGATATGCCTCTACGCAGAAATTATCCAATCTTTAAACAAGGAGCATAGACATTGCCATCAAACACTGCCAATTCAGTTCCTTGTTTTCTTAGCTCTTTAAACAAATGGCAGTCTCTTTAGCAGATATGGGTTTTTATCTAGATGGTAATTCTATAAGCATCAGGGCTTCAGGTTTGGCCGAGAAAATCAATTTCATTGTCATTTAGAGTGTCCCCTGGGATGAAGTAATATTGGAGAGAGCATTGTATTCTAGAATGTTGACTGTTTGGAGGCTTGGAGTTTGCTTAAAAAACAAATTATTGCCAATCCAATTAAGATTTCTTTGACCACTTATTATACACAAGATATTTGGGCATTGTAGGGTAAGTTTGCATCTAGCTAGAAAGACGGGCCTGACAGTAATAAAGCTTGGTGAGACCAAATGAAGAGCTAATACTCAAAGTGTCCTGCAGAATTCACAGTAGAATTGAAGAAATGGAAACCACTGGGCTAAATAGCAGACTGAAAAACCCTGCCAAGTCTTTTTGTATGTACTTTTGATGCTCAAAGTTTACTTCCTCCAGAATTTTCTAGCGGCATGGGAGCATCAAAGATTCTAAGCTCTTTTAAAGGTGGCATGAGTGTCCCGTTTCCCGGAGAAAATTTATATTCTCCATGCCTTTTCAATCCTGTTTTCCTATTTTCTGTGCTATAAACCAAACCTCATTCAGGAAAATAAAAGATAAATGCATGTTCCCAAAGAATAACAAATTATGACGCTCAGCTGAAATGGCCATAATTTCTTTTAGGAAATGAAAAAATTAAACATGTGGGTGAGAAGCATAAGAATGAAATTTGCTAGGTTGTCATGTGCGTACCAAA
This sequence comes from Perognathus longimembris pacificus, assembly GCF_023159225.1. Taxonomy (NCBI): domain Eukaryota; kingdom Metazoa; phylum Chordata; class Mammalia; order Rodentia; family Heteromyidae; genus Perognathus; species Perognathus longimembris. The sequence goes on from NC_063167.1 coordinate 54,013,576, forward strand.
AAAAAAAATCAAAGGAAGCTGCAGCAATGGAACTTGTAATGACAAAAAAAAAAGAAAACAAACTCAAAACAATTGAAATAAACAACTGTTGCAAACAGTAAGGGTGAGGATGCATGTGGCCTGAGTGGACTGTAATGCACTGGTACCAGTACAGGCTCTGAGAAGAGAGTGCCTGGCAAAAAAATCCTGCCTCCATCACTGACTGGAAAGGCTTACTTGACCTCTCTGTGTCCCTGTTTAAAGTGACAATACCTATCATTTGTATTGTTGAGTAAAACACTTAGCAAAATGCTAAGTCACTGTACATAAGTGCTAGCTGTTATCATTACCATCTCTTCAAACATCATTTGTTCTCTAATAAAAATTAAACTCTCTCTTGGATAATCTCATAATTTAATATCAGTGCCTTCTCTTAAGTAGTTTAAAAGCTCTCCCTCTTTACCGATTGCTGTGAGGAAAACTGTAAGAGAAATGGATGCCATGACCTATCTGCTGTTGAAAATAACATCTCTTTATTAGTACATAAAGACCAGTGCTGAGTACGTATACTCTGAAGTTGAATTTAATTGAATTTGGAGCAGTTAGCATTTTTCCTGTAAATGAGCTTCTGTATTTGCTCTGGAGTTGGCTCAAGACAATGGATGAATGAATGGTTGGTGTAGACCATAGGTCAGCACTCAGAGTGACACGGGTCCCTCATCATCTTTAGACTCCGTTGCTTATTTTTCCTTTTTCCCCCAAAGCCTAGAATAACTGCATTGTTTCTTCCAGCTAATTACCTCACCTGCTTTTGGGCCTTACAGCCTAAGGCTAAAGACCTGTAGGTGACCTGTAGTAATGGCAAGCAGAAAGCTAATGAGACCACACTCCATATTTGGCATAGTCTTAGTTTGAAAATGTACTAGGGAAGCCGGGCAGCTTGAGAGCACCATGTGTCTGCCTAATCAGAAAACATTGAAATGGAAAGATGTTGGAATAGAAAATCAAATGTCATTTATTCATCAGCCCACACATTCCTAAGTATCTTCCTGGAAGCCTGTGCATACGCTTTGTGGTGGTGGCCTTTTAAATGTCACACTGCAGAAGGGTTTCTGTTTTTAGTAAAGGCTGATCTCTTAGGGAATGAGATAATAGTTAAAGTGATAGCTGCCACTTATTGAGCACTTGCTATGTGGCAATACTGCACTCAACGTTTTTCTTTCTATCATTTCCTTCAATTGGGTCAACATCCCTGTGAGATAGGGCATTATTATCATCATTTTGTACTCAGGGAATCTGAGGTTTAGAGCTAGCTACTTGTCCAAGGTCATAGGAAATTGCTGAGGGGAGATAGGAAGCTGGGGCTGTCTGATTTCAAAGCTAGTGCTTTCAACCACTTCACTAAACTTCATGCACATGGTACGGGATACAGCTTCTACTGACAAGATATTTCCACTTGAAGATAAATCAGGTCAGATAATTAAGATAATTAAGAGTGGACCCAGAATAAATTAAATATATTTATCTCTTTTTTATTCCTCTCAGGCTCCTTTTTTTTTTTTTTTTTTTTTTTTTTTGGCCAGTCCTGGGCCTTGGACTCAGGGCCTGAGCACTGTCCCTGGCTTCTTCCGCTCAAGGCTAGCACTCCGCCACTTGAGCCACAGCGCCGCTTCTGGCCGTTTTCTGTATATGTGGTGCTGGGGAATCGAACCTAGGGCCTCGTGTATCCGAGGCAGGCACTCTTGCCACTAGGCTATATCCCCAGCCCTCAGGCTCCTTTTTTAAAAATTATTTTTTCAGGATTGTTTTGTTTTGGTTTATAAAGCCACAATATAAAATGGACATCATCTGTGTGTACGTGTGTGTCTACATGTCATTACTTTTTTAAGGATTTTAAATTGATAAGTAAAAATTGTAGAACTTATATGTGCAAATGGTGGTTTCACATTTGTATAGATTGTTTAACAGATAATTAAACCTAAATCTCTATTACTTCACATAGTTATTTTAATGAAATACTTGGCATGTAATTGATTATAATTTTCCAATATGTAATTGTTACATGATTTCATTTGTAATAGCTTTGTGGAATACAGTATATGTCATGAACTTATTTGTCTATCAAACTGAAAATTTGTGTCCTTTGATCAACATACCTCCATTCTTGTGTTTGCCTCCTATCTAGTCCCTTCCCTTAATTCCAGGTTTTAAATTCAGGGACTTGCAAGCGCCAGGCCAGCACTCTTTTACTGACCTACATTCTAGCCTGATGTATTGGTCTCAGCTACATAAATTAATTTGGTTATATCATAATGTATCCCATCAGTGTTACATTGATTTGCACGTGCCATACTTTAGTCAGTTGTTCTTTTATCAGTGGATATTGGTTCTGTTCCATTGGAGAACCTTTACTAATACCACATGAAACATGAAAGCATTGGGAAAATGACAAAAGTATTCAGTCCTCACAATTGTATATACCTTTGTAAGCAACGTAATAGTTTAGCTTCTCAGCTCCAGTGTTTCTTTCTTTTGGAAATTGCTGGTTTGACATATTTTTCCCTAAAACACCACATTTCTAGCCAAGTGCCAGTGGCTTATGCCTACAATTTTAGTTTCTCTGGAGGCTGAGATTAAAGGATCATGGTTCAAAGCAAGCCCAGGCAGGTAAGTCTATGAGATTCTTATCTTCAAGTAACCACCAAAAATCTGTAAGTGGAGCTGTGGTTCAAGTGATAGAGCATAAGTCTTGAGAAAATAAGCTAAGGGAGGTCACTCAAGCCCTGAATTTTCTCATGCAGAAAAGAAAGAGAGAGAGAAAGAGAGGAAGGAAGGAAGGAAGGAAGGAAGGAAGGAAGGAAGGAAGGAAGGAAGGAAGGAAGGAAGGAAGGAAGGAAGGAAAAAGGAAAAAATGGATAAAAGGAATAGAGCAAAGAAGAAAGAAAGAAAAGAAGAAAGAAGGAAGGAAGCGAGAGAGAATCAGAGAGAGAGAGAGAGAGAGAGTCCACTACATTTCCTGAGTGTTCAACTCTGGCAATTGACAGACTCTTTGTTGATGTATAACAATCAGTCATTACCTGGATCAGGGTCATCCTTGTTGAGGGCCTTGGAAGTATATTTTTTTCATCTTTCATTATTGATTACCTTTTGTGACAGACTATCATCTTGCAATAGGTGACATTTGGTCAAGGTAAGAAAAGATCTGAAGTGAAAAAGCAACTGAGAGGCACTGGGTAGACAAATAATAGTTGTATCTCCTGCAATCATGGTAGTGGAAACAGCAGTAAGAAAGAGTCTGCCAAAAATTCAGTGTCACTTAGATCAGGTACTCACCATTGTTAGTTTGTCTGCCATAAAGAAGCCACTATGTACAATTACATCTGGAAGAAGCCACATAGATTGCTTCTATTTCCCTCATCTTCCTATCAAGTCATTAACAGTCAGAAATTCTATTCTAAGCAGGAAAGGTGTCAGGAAGAAGCTGGGGTTAGCTCTATACAGCCATATCTGCATCATAGTAGTGGCTTCAAATTGTCTTCAGACTGAACTGGATTTATTTGTAGTAATGAACCTATCTCTCTATATTATAGTCATCAAGTTATCTTCAGAAACCATTATTAGTTTAAACTTTTAAGACTCACTGCTTCAATTCATCAAGCATGTTTGTCCTGTGCACTTAATGAGATTCTTCAGTGAACAGAAATTGTAATGACTATTGCTATGGCTTTGTAGTATCTTTCATAAAAATAATAATTTCAGCTTCAAATGTCTCTTTAAGTTGCTTGGAATATCTTTCAGGAATCCGTTCCTTAAATCCATCCTTCAAATGGCAGATGGAGTAGCTTCCACCGGAGCAGCTGAGTAGAAACAGGGGCAGAGAGACTGAAGTACCTAGATCTGAACCTACATTGGTTTTATCCAATTGTGATCCTGTTTATCACATTTGAATAACAATTTATATATTCAAAGGTAATTTGTGTTTAATATTATTATTATTATATTGTTGATCTTGAACTCAAGGCCTGGGTGCTGTTTCTGAGCTAGTGCTATACCCACTGAGCCACAATTTCATCTCTGGCCTTTTGGTGGTTAATTGGAGATAGACTCACAGACTTTTCTGCCCAGGCTTTCCTGTACATGACCCTCAGGTCTGTCTCCAAGTAGCTAGGATTGCAGGCATGAGCCACCAGTGCCCAGCTGTGTTTACTGAATGAATAGAACCTCTCTCTAAACTAGGAACAATAGATATCATGAGACATGATTAAAACAAAGTGGAACTTCTTTTGGTCCTAAAAACATTCAAGTGATTAGTGATAGAATTACACCCCATGACTCTTTACTGCTGATTTCCTACTAGATGATATTACCTACACATACATTTTCCTGGATAATACAGTGAAAGCTTTAAGTAATATAGCTTATTCCTCTGGTTTTTTAAACAAAAATTACTTATTATTTTGAAACTGGTTAACTCTTGGGAGCATTAAGGTACCATTCAAACATCCAACAGTAAAACTCATCACCACTTCGCTCCAGGAACACTTACACAGGTGACAATGACCATGCCTTTTCTCCCAGTTGGCCTTGGAAAGGAGAAAGAAAAAGGCCATTATTACTAGAGCCTCAGCAAGCACAAAATTTCAGGGCAGCTGCAGTTAGTGATCTTTTTCTTGTAAGCATGTGTGTGTGATGTTTATGGGAGGCACAATTAAATATTTTGAGAATAATTATGACTGTATTGGCTACCCAAGTTACCAGCAGGTTAGTGTTATGTGATGGGACAGTGCTACTGACAGAATATCATGCACTAAGCACAGTTTGGAACAATAAATCAACATTTATCACTATTCTAAATCAAGACAACAAAATTTGACTGAGTGTGGTGGCTCATGCCTATAATCCTAATGACACTGATGGAAGAAATTAGGAGAATCATGGTTAAAGGTAAGCCTAGGCAAAACTTAGCAAGATCTCCTCTCAACCCATAAACTGAGCATAGTAGTAAACACCTCATCTGTCCAGCTATGTGACAGGTGTAATGATGAAAATTGAGGTCCAGCAAGATCCCATTCAAAACAATAACTAAAATTAAAGGACTGGGAGCATGAATTAGACGGTAGAGCATGGACCAGCAAAGTATGAGGCTGGGAGTTGAAAGCCAAAAGGGGAAAAGAAAAGAGGATTATAAATTCCAGTTGTTACCTTTTCTTCCTCCAGTTGTTACTCTTCCTTCCTCCCCATGTTAGAAGCTCCCCTACTAATCCACATATTAGACTATTATCAAATGCAAGTGTATTTCCCAGTTCCCAGTTCTTCCCAGTTCTTCATTGCAAAAACTTACTTTGATCAAAATTAAAGTGAAATGAGATTGAAAGTGAGACAGAATATTTTAATACAGATTTTGTAGCCAACATTCACCGAACCCTTCCAATTTGTATGAACAAAGATTTGGGATTTAGGAGAATCTGGTATGGGTCTTGGCTTCGCTGCTCACAGGCTATGTGACTTTATTTATATCTGATTATTTACCTAAAAATAAAAAGGCTAATATTTATCTGTTGGGAGTAATTATAAGAATTAAATGAGAGTTTATAGAGTCTCATGCTTAGGGATGGAGTATTGTACTTTTCAAAACATTCATGGCACATTGTCCTGTGCTGGAGTATTCTCTGAATTAGTTGTGGGAATTTCCCATTTTTGTATTTACCTCTTACTATTTGCTCAAAGATTGTGGTGCAGTGGGCCTTGTTTAGGGCCCAAGGAACCTATACACTTATAGGAAGGTGGTGTAAAAATCAAAGTTAGAAATATGCTTTAGGGTTTACAGCATGGTCTAATAGGTTTTTACATTGAATTTTTCAAAATTTACCACCGAATTCCACAAATTTTTGCACAGCAAGAGATTACAACATTACTATTAGCTACTAGTTGTTCATTTGGCCATCTGCACACAGCTAGTAGTGGAACAGGAATGAACTTATTTCCTTTTAAAGGAACTCTGGGCTTTACATCTTAGGAGATACAGTGTTTTTCAGCTTAGAGACAACTTTATCAAATAGATCCATAGGTACTTCTCAGTCTACAGGGCAGGACTCTTTCCCTTGCTCCAGAAAGGTGCTGAGTCTCATAGGGAGTTGTCTCAGAGGAAAAATAGCTTGAAGCTTCTGCTTTTGGAGGCCATATTCTGTGTATCTGGCTCAATCTGCATGTACATGTTCTTATCATCAGATATAGAACACAAGCTCAAGGGACAGCAGATGTGGTTTCCTGTCCATGAAGGTAGTGTTTTTCTAAAGCATCGAGGTTGAGATTGATCTCCAGGGATAAAAGAACAGCAGATGTTCCCAGCACATCATCGAACAATTGGCTCAGTTGGTGTTATCTACATTTCCCATCCATCTGTTCCTTTTTGATTCCTGCAGACACATTCCCTGTGAGTGTATCAGACACTGACTGTTTCTCCTTATGTCCTACTTGGGGTTTGGACAATCAAGAAAGTTTGGAAGTAATGAAACTTCTCATTTGCTGTTTTCCTCTCTGGCCATGTGTTAGGTTCTGTCTCAGGCTCAGCTTCACTGCAGGACCCATTCCGGTCAACACAAGGTTGTGTACTATATAAGGCCATGCTCAGGACTTATAGAGAGACAGCATAGTAGATGGTGAGAGGATTGGTCTAAGGAGTTGGTAGTGCCATCATGAAGTCCCTCTGTGTCAGCTGCTTTACAACCTTGGTCTCTTAGGGGAATGCAGATCTCCTTCAAATCCTAGGGTGTGGATTATGGCAAAAAAAATATGGTGGGGCTTTTTTCTTGCAGTACTCTGACCCCTCCTCCCCACATATTAAGACTAGATTATGGGCCCTCCAAGTCCAACTTTGTGATCTTAATTCCTTCCTTCCTTCTTCTTTTTTACTTAGCTTTCTGGACTTGGTCATTCAATGATTTCACTTATAAAGTTGTTAGATTGTGTTCTCTGTCTCCTGCCTTCCCATTCTGACCAAGCTCTGTCCAAAGTTAGATGAAGCAAATATGTATCTCTCTGTGTCGATTCCCTCATATTCTGCTTTTCCTTTCACATGCCAAAGATGAATACCTGTAACTACCCTGTGTTTTGCCACTTTATCTTTGGGACCACTCTCAAAGCAAACTGTAGTACTACCACTAGTAAGAATTCAATATTCAGCATTTGTATATTTACAAAACAATGTATTTTTCTGAAGAATGTAACTTTTTTTAAATTATCACCTCTGTAAAATGGCTAGAAGCTTGGGAGAGGGTTTTGCTCTCTGTGTAAGATGCAAATAAAATGAATTCATAGCAACTAAGATTCCAGCTTTAAAATTGGTTCTTTGTGAATCAAAAGCCGCCAATATTCTGTAAATCCTCCCTAGACAGGATTTCTTACAGTAATACTGGCTGACTCTGTAATGACTGTGGCTTCTTTGATATGAGGAATCAGTCAATAACTCATGAAAAAAGATTTCAACATTTTACCTTTTATAGGAGAGAGAAGAAGTATAAATGATCTCAAGTCCACTTGACTTAGCAACCAAAATGCTTTATAATTTTTTAATTGATTCATCTACAAAGAATCCATTCCCTGTAGAACTCACAAATCTCCACTTAGGTAGGGAAGAAAATTGTAGGCTTATCCCCATGGCTGCTTGAAATTCCATTATTGATGTGATGAGCTCTTTGTTCATCATTTTGTATTGAGCCACAGAAAATGCATGAAATATATCTTTCTCCATTACTAAACCAAGAAATGGCAGCACTGCTATCTGTTAATTCAAGATTTGTTTTGCTTTGCCAAGTGGATTTACCATTAATTTCACTCACGCCACACAAAACAGTATAGCAGTAACATGAAAAAATAGACGTGTGATTGTCAAGTACTAGCTAGAATTTATCTTGATGATGCTTGATGCAGATTTAAGAGAGGAAGAAAACAAAATTAATCCATCCTTCTGGGGTGCTATAGTGAGGAGAGACTGCCACTGCAAACAGACCCTTTCCTTTCTGAGCCTGTGTTGGCAGCTTTTTGCCTTTCCCTTCAGTATCCACAGGAAAATGTGGTGCTGGCCATGCATCTTGATTTGGAGAGAAAAACAGAAAGTGGATTTCAGAATCTCAAAGCTCTGGTCCTTATGCATTAAGCTGTAGGAAGCCCTTCATTTTTAACTAGCTTGGAGTTTCCCATTATAGTTTGAGAACACCTCAAATGAAGAATATACTTTAGGTAGCAAAGTAGATTTGCTACAAATTAAGGTATTACCTGATGGCTAAATGAATCTGATACCTATTTCTCCTGCTGTTTGGACACATTGTTTTTCCTTTATACTGTCTATGGGTATTCTGCTTAAACATGGGACACCTTTCTTAGGAGGCCCAGCTAAGGGCTTCTGGGGCAGAGCTCTGTAATTTTAATATCATACAACACAGAATGACAAACTCTTTGAAGCCCTTTGCCTACCAGGGATTCCTAGGGTCTTCTTGTCACCACCTCCACTACCAAACACTTGGTTATGTGTCCTGTATTGCTATATGTTTCATGGGCTTTAATGTTACTATTGTAGTCACATTGTACTTTATTAAAGAATGAATATCTGGTGTCATTTTGGTCTCAAACTGTAAGCGATACTCATTATAAAAACATGTAGAACTATCTGTAGTCCATATCCAGCAAAGCATGCAGAATTGAATGGTGAGCGTTATGGGATGTGACTTCTTTCATGGCCTCATCTAATTGTTTCATTTCTTCCTTAACCCCTTTCTGTTTGCTGATGTTCATTAGTAAGTTTCTGTTAAGGTTTCCAAGAGATTGCATGGAATAGAAACCAACCAACATAAATACTGGGGACATAGGGCAATGATTTGGCTAGGGAAGACAGCCTGGCCTGTTTCTGCAGGGTTGCTACTAATAGTGGCCATGCTGGAATGAGAGTGATTTATTGGCAGGTATTTCAAGAGAAGTCAGAATTCAGAAGTCTAAAGTCTTCTAGGCAGTTATAAAGTCTCAAATTTGTATAGGTATGTATAGAGAGAGAGGGAGAGAAAGAAGAGGAGGAACATATGTGTATACACACACATACGTAGTCCTATCTATCTATCTATCTATCTATCTATCTATCTATCTATCTATCTATCTATCATGTACATGAAAAAATTGGGGACCAATCTTTAGCTTTCCACTGTAATGAACCATTTACCTTAACATTCTGTTTGGCAGCTACCCAGATACTCTTTGATGGACTATCCTGCCATGGCTCTTTTAATATAAAGCCATGAGTGTTTGGTCACTTGCCAAGTATTATTTGCTGATCATCAAAAACTGTTGAAGGTTCTGAAAAGGAGAAGGAAAATGAAAACCTAGTTGTTTAGTTTTTTAAAGACCATGGACAGGGTCACTTTCACTGTGAAAATGCCTTCCAATCTCCAAAACCTAGCTGAGTCTATTTTATCTCCCAAACTCTACACTTAGAAGAGAAATCATAATGCACATGTGACTGATACCCAGTTACAGAGACTTCTATTTTGGCCGAAGGTGAGATCTCCAGTTAGATTTGAATCTATGCTTCCTGACACAGCCATACACTGAGATATTATCATTCCAGATAAAAGATTCAAGGTTGGCATCTAAGTACTAGTTCCTGGAAAATTTCTTGCATGTACAAAATAGCATTAATAGCAGCAAGTTAAAGTTATTTTCTATTACTAAAATTTTTAAATCTGGAGCCAACTCAGTAGAGATAGATGAATGCAGATGATTGGGGGCCTCAGAGGCAGATGAAAAAGTGACCATTCTAAGTCTGGCCATTTACATCCTTGTTCAATTCACTCCTGAAAGAAATTTACCTCAAAATTGTTGCAAGAAGCTCAGGGTTTGGGGGTTGTTGACCTTTTCTATTCTTTGAAGGAGGATGTATTACTCTAGAGAAACAAAAGATCTGCTTGTCAGTGTGTCAGAATTCAGCAAACAGACCTACACATGGTCCCCAGAGAAGAAAGGCTTACAGCATATAGATGATACTATGTAACTTTGACCTATTTCATCGGAATATCACTAAATCCACATTTGGGGGCCTGGCTAGCTGTCTTGTTGGTTTTTATAAATTGATCCACATATCTCTTCTTTATTTGATGGCTGTGGAAGTCTTTCTCTTGTGTGAACTTGAGTTCTTATGGGCTGTCTTTATGCTTACCATATAAAAGTCTCTGCAAGTCTTGCTGAGAACTTTCCAGGCTGTGCAGTACGTAGAGATTGATTTTCTGCAATAGGAAAGCTTGTAGAAGAGGAGTCTATCTCTATTTTGATATGCTGTTTCATTGCTGTAACTCTTTAAAGCCAGAGACTTTATCAGAGGAATGACAGAAAAAAAATAATATTCATCCATTCATGATTATTCAAAATTATTTACTGAACGCACACCTCATGTCTGGCTCTACTCTAGATCTGGGGCAATAACATCTACTAACCAAATGAAAATCTGTCCTCAGTGCCTTTACACTCTGGTAAGTGAAAAAAAAGACTCAAAATAAAGCAAAATAAAATGAACAACACAGCATTAAAGAGCATTCCAACTGCACATGGTGTCCACATGCCTGTGGTCCCAGCTAGTGGAGGTAGAAGGATTGTGGGCTGAGGCCACAATCTGAAGAACAAACTCAATGAAAAAGAACTTGGTTGCGTGACCCAAATGTTAAAGCACTTGCATGCCAACACTGGACTCTAAGTTCATTCTCAAGCAATGGGAAATGGGAAAGGAAAGAAGAGGAAAGAAGAGGGGAGAGGCAGAGAGAGAGGAAGAGGGAGAGGGAGATGGAGAGGAGAATGACATAGACCAAGAGTAGGAGGCTTTCTGCCTGGAAAATGGAGCCAAGCAAGTATGAGCAGGAGTATGGGAAAAGACACTGTTATTCGAATTGTGGAGGTCAAAGTTGGTCACTAGGCAGAACAGAAAGGGAGCTCCAGACTTTCTTATTTTTATACACATCTTTCTCATTGTATTTATATTTTTAACATAAATCAATTTTCCAGTTTAATGTCAGTCTCCAACTGAGTGCCAGCAGAAAGTTCTTTTCTATACCACTGAGACAGGGTGATGAGCCCATTTTGTTTCCTTGATCTGTACTACCAAATGGATTTTCCCTCTAACTTGTGGACCTTTACTGGCCTAGTGCCCCACAAAGACTGCTCTTGGGACTGACTGACCTAGGAATTGTGAGCAATAAGAGGGTAGGAGGGACTCAGCATTCTCAATAGTTTGGGAGTCACCACAGCAAGAGGAAGAAGAGCAGAGAAAGCCTATATGGAATGGAAATTGAAGGCTATCTTTGGCTGTTAAACAACTTACAGGGCAGATCACTATTCATACAACATAGCAAGGATAGGATGAAGTAAAGCCTGGTTATTTATAAAAGTATTCAAAGGCTGTACTTCATAGTCCTTTCAGTGACAAGAATTTTATTATGTTTAAACTTAAAAAATAGAAAATTTTTATTATAAAGAAATATATCCTGGTAAAGAATGAATATTGAAAAAAAATAAGATATCTGGGAAACCATCAAGTTGTACTTCATGTTATATCATTGACAGATATAAAATTTGCATGATTAGTACTTAAAAGGAAGAGTAATAAAAATTTCTAAGAAAATATATTTATTTTATCTGTAAATAGGGCTTTATAATTTTTTAAAAAGTAGGGAAAAACACAAAACATTTACCACATACAAAATTAACACAAACCAGAAAAAAGTCACAGTAAGTTGGACCAAAGGTTCATATCCTTTTTATCTTGAAGAAAAATTCCAAGCCTTAGTAGCTAATAGAATGGAAAGAAACATTTACCCAAAGTGGAAATGAACATACAACAAATAAGCTTACCAGACAAAAGATATATTTCATTTAATCAAAGAAAATAGGAATTTAAACTAGAAAATCTTTGGTTTTTCCAATCGATAAAAGTTAAATAAAATTGAACATTTAAAGCTAGAAAGGTAAGACCAACCTTTCACTCTTAAATGGTATAAGAATGAGCTCTCCCAAACCTAGACCACAGAGAAAAAAGGCACATGGTCTCCTTGATATATGATTGTTGGGGGGCGGGGAGAAGAGTAGAGATCATGTCTGTAAAATAACAAACTTCTTTCCAAATGGTATTTCCAAATGTTTGGGTCAGTGACTTTACATTATGTATCTAAAATCAAACAATTACTAAATAAACATAAAAAGGTCTAGGACAGACCTATCAAGAGGATCACAATAGCTCAACAGCTATGTACATATGATTATATAAGATGAGGCTAAGCAAAATGAATTCCAAGGGAAGGAAACAGGAGGATTTTACTGTTGTCCTGGGTGAATTTCCTTTGGCATACCCCATGTGTACACTGTATATGATTTTGGTACACTGGATGCTTACTTGAACTAGGGAAAGGAAAGAAAAATGAGGGAGGGTGTAACAAATATGACAAGAGATATAATCACTACCTTATTATATAACTGTACCCCCTCTGTACATCTCCTTGTCAATAAAATTTAATTTAAAAGAAAGAATGAGCTCTCCAAGCCACACAGACTACAACACTGAAATATTTATGGAAACTTTAAATATTTCTATTCATCAATCCATGAATCTAGCTTTCTAGGTATGATCTTAAAAAAAATGAAATGCTAATGTTTGAGCACAAAGTTACACCACAGCCTTATTTTTTCCAATAAAAATTGAAATCAATCTAAATATCCATTCTTCAGTTGTGTAAGTAAATTTTACTATTGCTATGTGAATGATGTATCTATTGTCACAGACTCTCTGTACCATTTCCTGTGCTATATATACTATGGAAGTCTACTGCTAAAATCACGGGCTAGTTCCTCTGTACTTCATTCAGTGATAACATGCTATAGGGCCCAGGGGTGAGGACCCCATTTATCACAGAAACGAGACTAAACATAAAACTTCAGGAAGGAGGAAAAAAGAGCACCTGTTAGCCCTGTATCTAAAGTCGGGCACACTTAATATTTCAAGCTTTTCTAAGTTTTTTCTAAGTTTTGAAGAATATATTTGTAGTTCAAGAGACTTTTGCTTAGTTGTCGTGTCTTCAGACTGTTCTTTTGATTATTCATGTGTGCATGTGTGAGCATACCGTATGTGTAGATCTGCATGCATATATTAATAAGTTTATATCATAATTCTTCAAATTAATATAGGCTCTCAGCCTATTTCAATTCAGCTTACAATTTTAAGGATTTGGGGCTGGGGATATGGCCTAGTGGCAAGAGTGCTCGCCTCATATACAGGAGGTCCTAGGTTCAATTCCCCAGCACCATATATACAGAAAATGGCCAGAAGTGGCGCTGTGGCTCAAGTGGCAGAATGCTAGCCTTGAGCAAAAACAAGCCAGGGACAGTGCTCAGGCCCTGAGTCCAAAGCCCAGGACTGGCCAAAAAAAAAAAAAAAAAACCCAAACAATTTTAAGGATTTTATAAAAATTCTAACTCACTCTCCCTTTTTATATGTGCCAGCACTGGGGCTTGAACTCAGGGCCTGGGCACTGTTCCTTAACTTTTTCACTCAAGGTTAGACCTCTTTTTTTAGAGCCACAGCTCCACTTCCAGCATGTTGCTTGTTAGTTGGAATCTTACATACTTTTCTGGCTGGGCTGGCTTTGTTGAATTGCAACCAAGATCTCGGATCTCAGACTCTTGAATAGTTAGGATACAGGCATATGCCACCAGTCCCCAGCTAATCTACCCAGGAAACAGCTGCGAGATCTGTGCACAGTGACCAGAGAAAGCATGGGATGGTCCTCTGGGAGTTTGCCCTTCATGCCTCAGCCTCCAGAATTGGGTGTTTCCCTTTGGTCTGCCTTATCTCTGATCAGCTCACTCTTATTACTCATCAGTCTTCATCAGGAATCCACAAGTAAGCAATTCCAGAACTTTGGGTGGAATGCTAGTGAAAACTCTCTCTGCAGCTCAAACCTCTTCAATCAATAGAAGTATGTCAGCAGGTCTCTAGTGTGACCTTACATCATCCTGATATTATTCTGATATTATATTTAAAATGCTAGCCCATCCTCCCCATCTGATTTCCAGTCTTGAGAGGAAACAGTAAATGCCCACACAAGCATTTTAGAGGGATGAAGGTGAAGAGGGGTGATTTTAACTATTTTGTACAAACTCATGTGGTTTAACAGTTTCTGATAAACCCTTTCACCAACTATCTGTTAAGGTGATAGCAGAAACACTCAAACTCAAGGAATACTGAACTTCATCTTGGGGTGAGTTCAAACCTGACAGAAGCCATTTATTCACTACAAAGTAGGAAAAGGTCATTATTCTCTGAGATGTTCATAAATGGGATCTAGAACAACATCTTGTATACTGAGTTGGAGATGGTGCCCGCATTCCTTTAGAGAGCATCTTGTTTTCTGAGTGGGTGCAGCATTATCCAAAATGCATTGAGTGCAAACTTAGCTTCATGGTTTGTGACAGATGTTCTTCTGGAATGTTCTTTGCTGGCATTTAGAGTAGAACTTGTGACAAGATGTTGATATTCATGCCAATCAATGAGAACAGGTTGTAGCATCAGATTGCAGAATCTGGCTTACCTTGGGAACTTCTGCAGCAAGAGCTTTGTCTACAGAACAGACTCGAATCTTGATCTCTAAGTTCAATGTGTAAGAACTAGAATTTTTTTGCAGTGTTCATTATGATTTGAATGCTCCCATCTATCCCAAATAGAGATTGTGGCCTTTCTTGGTGCTCTGCTTCCACTTGTTAGCACTGTAGAGTTCTGCTCATTGCTTGTTTCCCTACATTTAAACAATTGCCTTCTGTTTCCGACACTGTCCAGGCTGTGGCCTTGCCTCATGGACACTATTTGAGTCCCCTTCCCCTCTTGCTTCTTACCACAAAGACTTCGTTCTTCCTCTTAGTGTGCCTGGTACTAGTTTCTACTGTTTTGTCAATGATGTTTTTAGTCCTTAGGCACTTACTTCTTCTTCTTCTTTTTTTTTTAGGATAATAAAATGAATTTTTTTCTCTTCTTATTTATTGTCAAAGTGATGTACAGAGAGGTTACAGTTTCATATGTTAGGTCTTGGGTACATTTCTTGTACTGTTTGTTACCTCCTCACTCATCCCCCCTCTCCTCTCCCCCTTTCCTTTTTTGCCCATGAGTTGTTCAGTTGATTTACACCAAATTGTTTTGAAAGTATTGGTTTTGGAGTCTTTGTTTTTTTATCCTTTGTCTCTCGATTTTGATTTTCACTTTCGTAGTTATAATGGCAGTATATACAGTTTCCAATGTACTCAGATGAGAAACAGTGATAGTGCGGGTACAACCACAGAAAGAATTACAAGAGGATCATCAACAATAGAAGCTACAGTTTCACATGGCATGTTGAAAGTAATTACAACACTGATATAACAGTCGTTTCCATAACATGGAGTTCATTTCACTTAGCATTATCTTATGCTTTCATAAGGGCATAGCAATTAGGCTCGTGATCCTCTGCTGTGACTAGCCTAAACCTGTGCTAATTATTCCCTAGGAGGGAATATCTTGGGACCTGCTGTTCAGGACAGATGCCTAGGAGTGGTATGGCTGGGTCATAGGGTAGGTCTATATTGAGCTTTTTGAGAAACCTCCATATTGTTCTCCAAAGTGGTTGTACTAATTTGCACTCCCACCAACAATGGAGAAGGGTTCCTCTTTCCCTGCACCCCCTCCAGCATTTGCTGTTGCCTGAGTTCAGAGTATAGGCCATTCTAACTGAAGTGAGGTGGTATTTCAGGGTTGTTTTTATTTGCATTTCCTTTACTACCAGGGATGTTGAACGTTTCCTCATGTTTCTTTGCCATTTTTATCTCTTCTCTTGTGAAGTCTCTCTTTAGCTCCTTTGCCCATTTCCTAATAGGTTTACTGGGCTTGGAGGGGCTTAGTTTTTTGAGTTCTCTGTAGATGATAGATATTAGGCCTTTGTCTGTTGCTGTGCTGGTTAAGATGCTTTCCCATATGGTTGGCTGTCTTTCTATTTTGGTGGCTATGTCCTTAGCTGTGCAGAAACTTTTTAATTTGTAGTAGTCCCATTTGTCGAGTCTTTCTCCTATTTGTTGTGCCCCTGGGACTATATTCAAGAAATTCCTTCCTGTGCCTATAAGTTCTAGCGTCTTTCCTACTCTGTCCTTCAGTAGTTTCAAGGATTCAGGTCTGATATTGAAGTCCTTGATCCATTTTGAGATGATCTTCGTGCATGGTGATAGGCTTGGGTCTACTTTGAGTTTTCTCCATATGGCTGCCCAGTTCTCCCAGCACCAGTAGTTGAAGAGGCTATGTTTATTCCATTGTATGTCTTTAGCTCCTTTGTCAAATATCAGCTGACTGTAAGAGTGTGGTTTTATTTCGGGATCTTCAATTTGAATCCATTGGTCTTCTGATCTGTTTTTATACCAATACCAGGCAGGTAGTAGAGCTTGATGTCTGGTATTGTGATACCTCCTGCACTGCTTTTTTTTGCCTAGAATTGCTTTGGCTATTCTAGGTCTTTTGCTTTTCCATATGAATTTATGGATTGTTTTCTCTATTTCAGTGAAGAATGTGACTGGGATTTTGATGGGGATTGCATTGAATTTGTATAACAATTTGGGCAATATGGCCATTTTCACTATATTGATTCTGCCTACCCATGAGCATGGGAGGCCTTTCCATCTCCTTGTGTCTTCTTTGATTTCTCTTATTAGATTTTTATAGTTCTCATTAAATAGGTTCGTTGCGTCCTTGGTTAGGTTGATCCCTAGGTACTTTATTCTTTTTTTGTTTACTGTAAATGGAATTATTTCCATAATTTCCTTTTCTGCTTGTACATTGCTGGTGTACAGAAAAGCTGCTGACTTTTGTGGATTGATTTTGTATCCTGCTACTTTGCCAAAATGGTTTATTAGGTGTAGGAGTTTGGGGACTGAGTTTTTTGGGTCCTTCAGATATAAGATCATGTCATCTGTGAATAGGGATAGCTTAATTTCTTCCTTGCTGATGTGGATCCCTTTGATGTCCTCCTCTTGCCTTATTGCTATGGCTAGGGATTCCAGAACTATGTTGAAAGAAGTGGGGAGACTGGGCATCCTTGTCTTGTTCCTGAGTTTAGGGGGAATGATTTAAGTTTCTTTCCATTTAATATGATGTTAGCAGTTGGTCTGTTGTATATGGCTTTTATTGTTTTGAGGAATGTTCCATCTATTCCTGTTCTCTCCAGAGCTTTTAATAAGTATGGATGTTGTATTTTGTCAAAGGCTTTTTGGGCATCGACTGAGATAACAATGTGATTCTTGATTTTAATTCTGTTCATGTGGCGAATTACATTGATTGATTTACGGATATTGAACCATCCTTGTGACTGTGGGATGAAGCCTACTTGGTCATGATGTATAGTTTTCTTGATCAGTTTCTGGATCCTGTTAGCTAATATTTTATTGAGGAGCTTTGGGTCTGTGTTCATTAGTGATATTGGTCTGTAGTTCTTTTTTTTTTGGTTGGGTCTTTGCCTGGTTTGGGAATGAGTATGATATTAGCTTCATAGAATGAGTTTGGGATTTCTCCCTCTGTTTCTATTTCGCGGAAGAGTTTGAGGAGTATTGGTATTAGCTCCTCACTAAAGGTTTTATAGAATTCGTTGGTGAATCCATCTGGGCCTGGGATTTTCTTTGTTGGGAGGTTCTTGATTACCCCCTGTATCTTGCTGTAAGTTATTGGTTTATTTAGTTGACTTATTTCTTCTTGGTTCAGTTTGGACAGTTTATACTTCTCTAAGAATTGATCCATTTCTGTAAAATTGTTGTTTTTTAGTGAGCAGAGATTCTGGAAATAGTTCCTTATGATTGTTTGAATATCGTGTGTACTTGTTGTAATTTTTCCGGTGGAATCCCTGATTTTACGTATATGAGTCTCTTCTCTTCTTCTTTTTGTATGTCTTGCGAGGGGTCTGTCAATTTTATTTATTTTCTCAAAGAACCAGCTTTTAGTTTTATTAATTTGTTGAATGGTCTTTCTATTTTCAATCAGATTTATCTCTTCTTTAATCTTTGTGATCTCTCTCCTCCTAGTCATTTTAGATTCGGTCATTTCTTGTTTCTCCAGTTGTTTTAGTTTCATCGTGAGGTTATTCACCTGCTCTGTTTCCATTCTTCTAATGTGAGTGCTGAGGGCAATGATCTTGCCCCTCAGTACTGCCTTAGCTGTGTCCCATAGGTTTTTTTGTGATGTATTTTCATTGTCATTGTGGCTTATGGATTCGTTAATTTCATTTTTAATTTGGTCTGTGGCCCAGGTGTTGGATAACAGTGTGGGGTTTAGCCTCCAAGAATGTGTATAGCCTCTGTGGTAACCATTGTTATTGAGGGTTAACTTTATTCCACTGTGGTCAGATATAATACATGGGATGACGTCAATACTTTTGTATTTGCTGAGGTTCTTTGCGTAGGCTATGACATGGTCTATTTTGGAGTATGATCCATGGGGTACTGAGAAGAAGGTGTATTGGGTCTCTGTAGGGTGGAAGATTCTGTATAGGTCTGTCAGATCCATTTGGGATAAGGTGTTCCTTAGGTCCTCAGCTCCCTTGCTAATCCTCTGGGTGTTGGATCTGTCTCTTGGAGAGAGTGGGTATTAAAGTCACCCACTATGATTGTATTTGGGTCTATCTTGTTCTGTAGTTCTGTGAGAATTCACTTGACATATGTAAGGCCTCCTTTGTTCGGTGAGTATACATTTATCACCGTGATTTCTTGATTCTGGATTTTTCCTTGTATTAAAATGTAGTGACCTTCTTTGTCTTTTTGAGTTGATTTTAATGAGAAGTCCAGCTTGTCCGAGATCAGGGTGGCTACTCCTGCTGTTTTGGTAGGTGCGTTTACTTGGAAGATCTTGCTCCATCCTTTCATTCGGAGCCTGTTTTTATCTCTTGCTGTAACGTGGGTCTCTTGTAGACAACAAATGGCAACATTTTGTTTGCGGATCCATTCTGCCAGTCTGCTCCTCTTTATTGGAGAGTTTATACTGTTTATATTCAAAGATATCAAGGATAAGAGTGTTTTTTCTCCTTCCATTTTCTTGTTAGGCTCTTTTTTCCTCTTTTTTTTTTTTCTTGTCTTTAGTGAGCTGCTCTTTCTGTTGGGCTCTGGCTATTTTAGTTTCTTTCTGTTTCTGTCTGTGTGTCCTGTATAATTTCTGTTGGGTGAGGTTCCCCTCTTAGAATTCGCTGTAGGGCTGGTTTTTTATTTATATACTCCTTTAGATCCTCTTTGCTATGGAAAGATCTGGTTTTCCCTTTGAATATGAACTCCAGCTTCGCTGAATATTTTATTCTATGCTGGCAGTTGTTGGCTTGTAGGGCTTGGATGGTGTTCTTCCATTCTCTTCGTGCGTGGTAGGTTTGTGTGGAGAGGTCTGCTGTTATTCGGATCCTCTTCCCATTGTAATAAATTTTTTTCTTCACTTTGGCTGAATTCAAAATTTGCTCTTTATTGTTGAGATCTGAAGTCTTGATTATTATGTCCCTGGGCATGGCTTTTCTAGGGTCTGGTCTGCCAGGTGTCCTATAGGCTTCGGTTACCTGGATGAGGTCCCTTGTGAGATTGGGGAAGTTTTCTGCAATCACTTTATTGAAAATATGTTGAAGCTCTCTGCTTTGGTATTTGGCTCCTTCTTCTATTCCAATTATGCGCACATTATATCTCTTGTCTTTGTCCACTAGCTCCTGGATTAGTCTGTCCTGGAGCTTTACCATTTCTTGGAGTGTGGTAATTTTCTGGACCTTATCAGCTGCACCATCGTCCAAGAGAGAGATTCTGGCTTCAATATGGTCAATTCTTTGTGCTGTGGATTCAAGTGCGGAGTTTATGGATGTCAGAGAGCTATTTATGGTTGCCAGATCAGCTCTGATCATGGAAATTTCTTCCTTTAAAAAGTTGTATTTTAAATCTATTTTTTCATGCATTTCACTTCTCAGGATGTTAAGGTCTTCTTTAATGGAGGTTTGCACTGTATCCATTTTTGCCACCATTTCTTTCTTGGCTTCCTGGATGTCCTTCAAGACTTCCACTCTAAACTCCTGGAATTGCTTTCTGATTTCATATCTGAGGCTTTCCATCATTTGTGCTATCATAGCCTCAGTTGTTTTTTTATTCTCCATCTCCTCTTCAGTCATACTGCTTTTTGGAGCTGGAGAGTTGGCTTGTCCTTTGATGAAATTTGTTATATTTCTTTGTGATTTGCACATCGTGAGATCTGTGGGTGGCTTCCCTGGTTTGGCTTTGTGCTGGTTCCTGCTGGTCCGTCAGTGGGAGACTTGTTTGTGTCCTGGCTCTGGGTTTCTGTTTGGCTTTTGAACCTTGCTGCCCAATGGGTGAGCGTGATCGTCTCGGTTGCTGCTGAGGTGGTCACCCTCACTGCACTTAGGGGTGGGTAGGTTCTGTGTCTTTCTCTGCGGGATAGTGTCCTGCTGCTGTGTTGTGCTGACCCCAGCGTGCCCCTGGTGGGGGTTTGCTGGTCGCTGATTCAGTGTGGCGTGGAGGCTTTTCTCTTCTTTGGTTCTTTTTTCCACTCAGTATCTTGGTCAGAGAAGCTCACCTCTCAGGCGGTAAGCCCACATGTGTGGATTGCTCCGGGACTGGTGTTGTTGAGGGGCGGCCCACCCACTTGTGGGAAATGCACCAATCTGAGTGGGCGCTGCTGCTGGGGGGCTCTGCCCTCCTGTGCAGGTGTGCCTATCAGAGTGGGCACTGCCACTAGGGGGCCCTGCCCACCTGTGTGAAGTGTGCCTACCATAGCGGGCGCTGCCGCTGGGTGGCTCTGCCCACCTGTGTGGTGTATGCCTACCAGAGCGGGCCCCGGGTTGTTGGGGTGTGCTTGTGCCCTCCGGCGAGTTTGCTGTGGGGGGCGGTATGTGTGGGCCGGTATGTGTGGGCCCCAGTGGGATCAAGTGTCCAGGCACGGGTTGGTGCCCACAGACTCTGCACCTCCCCTGTGAGAGGGGCATGTGATCTGGCCCAGGTGTCCCTGCTGGGCTGGTATTGCCCACCAGCGAGCCTTTGACATTTGTTCAAAAAGTCCTCGAGGACCAGGCGCCTCAGTTGGGGCTTCCAATGCCTGCTGGTCCCGGGCCCCTGTTGGGGAAGGGGTGGTGGTGGTGCGGCTGTTTCAGGCTGCCTTGGCGCTGCTCCGCCCCTGCTAGCTCCTGTGTCCTCCCAGAGTCTGAAAAGCCCTTTTGCCAGCTGATTTGGGGGTTCTTTGTTCCTTCGGGGTGGGGAGGGGGAGGGAGGGAGCTCTAGCTTCTTTGTAGGGTTTGGGTCTCTTATAGCTGGTCTCCCGTTGGGGAAGGGGGTAATGGGGAACTTACTGGTGCTGGATTGTGTGTGTGTCCCGCGCTGCTGTTGGCCCTTTGGGGGTGGGGTGCTGGGGGGTGTCGGTTGGTCGTTTGGGTGTGGCAGCCCCGGCTCTTCCCTTCTGCACTGCCCAGTTCTCCCACCGCTCATGTCCGATCCCGGCCGTGCGGTCCTGTACCTCCCGTCCACCGCTGTCTTTCTCAATAGGTCTGCGCACCCCCTGGGGTCCATGGAGTCCTGGTGTCTGGACTCTGTGCTCCTGGCGTGACTTTTTGGCAGTCGGTTTGTTGGCGCCCAGTCTCCTTTCCCAGCCTGGCCCTGTTTGGGCCAGGGTTGGCGGGTGGGGGGAGGGTACCCCAGAGATTTTCCGGTTCTGTGCAGGTTATAGGCTCTTCTTTTTTTATTTTTATTTTTTCCCCGTTTCCTGCGTTTCTCTGTTGCTTCTGGCTGCTGGGTTTGCTGGTTTCTTGATGGGGTGTTGGGTGCTGGAGTTCCCAGCTTGCTATTCAGTTGGAGGGAGTTGGGGTGCCTGCCTACTGTGGCAGCGCCATCTTCCTTCTCCTTCGAAATGGTGTTTATGACTTTTAGCTGTTTTGCTTTGGGCTTGTTTTTAATCTTCTTAATTGATTTTTAGAGGGTCTTAAATATTGTGCTTACTGATTTAGTGTTAACTATGTTTCAAAATCTTCTCTCCACTGTGATAGATACCTTTACTTTTTGAGGTATTTTAAAAATAAATTTATGAAGATGGTCAAGTTATCACTGTTCCTCATGGTTGACATTTGGTATTTTGTTAGAAAATTATTTTTGTGCTGGAACTCTATGTAAGTATATGTGTGTATGTGGACACACATGCAGATATATGTTGATGCGTGGTACTGACGCAAACAAAATCAGAGAAACAGAACAAGGAACAAACCAGGAAGCCTAGAAATGAAAATTGTTGTCTGTATAGAAACACAGTGAAAGAGGTAATATTGCAGATCATTGGGAAGGAGTAACTGTACTGAGTGTATAGGTATGTACAGATGTGTATATGGTGCATATACATGCATGTCTATCTATGCATGTGTATAAATTTAAAGCCTTTAATTAATCTTTCGTGAAGAAGAGCTCTTATTTCATGCAGTTTTTGACTGCCTGTTAATTGTCCCAACATCACTGTTTTCCCAATGTTCTATCATAACATCTCTTATGTACCAAATTTTCATGTGTTCTGCATTCATTTCTGTGCTTTCTGTATGTTGACTATAGTGTTCTCTTTTTCCTTTACTGGGGATTGAAGGAAGGTACACTTGCTAGGTGAGTGCTTTACTACTTCAGCCAGGCCTCCATACCTCTTGTCTATTATTTTGAGGTAGGGCTCACTTTATACCAGAGCTGGTCTAGGCTGCCACTCCCCCCCACACACCTCCAACACACACACACACACACACACACACACACACACACTTGTGCTTCCCCATTCCACGCAGATAAGCACACAGCATTACTACATAGCATTGTGCTTCCCTAGTAGCTGGATAACAGATGTCTGCCACCATGTCCCACCATTGGTTTAGCTCTTGGGAACTTGTTTTGTGTTGGTTGTCTTTGACCTGGGATCTCCAGATCTCTACTTCTCAAGTAGCTAAGATTATAGGCTTCAGCCATAACACCTGGCCATTTATTATAATGTTTAAATCTGCTTAGATTGCTCTCCTTCCGCTTCTTCACCCAATGCACATTGTTCTTCAGGAATGTTGTGGTCAAGCTTAGTCTTTTGGTATTCTACATACTTTTGTAATTAGCATAAATTTTCTAGTATTTTGTTGAATTATACTTTATTTATGGATTAGAGGAAGAACTGAAAACTTCATAACATCATAATATTTAATGTCTATATTTCTACACTTTATGAATTTACATCTTTAATATCTTAAGTGGGTTTTTTGTCAGTCCTAGGGTTTGCCGGGCACTGTCCCTGAAATATTTTGCTCAAGGCTAGCTCTCTATCACCTAAGCCACAGCATCATTTCTAGTTTTTGAGTGGTTAATTGCAGGTAAGAATGTCATGGGAACTTTTCTGCCAGAGCTGGCTTGTTATTTTAAAGGTATCTTTGACCATCACTTAATCTGACTACTGTTTGGCATTCTTTTTTGCAATGGTGATTACATAGGTGGTGAAGAGCTTTTTACATTTAGTTATTTTTAGTGTTTGAAGAGCCCAAAAACACTCAAAGAAGGCCTAATGCAACTGCTTGAAAGGAAAAGAAAGAGATAAAAATATAGTGCTGCAATTTTACAAGTTCAGTAAATTTCAAGTTTAGTAAATTTGCTCACAACCCCTGCAGGATTTTTGTCTAATTCTAAACACAGTCTCTCAAAGTATTGTTTCTCTTATTTAAATGAAAGAAAACCAATATTCAGGTGAACAAGAAGCTTTTTCAAAGCCAAATAGGTTTATAATAAATCCCCAAATTGAAAGCAAGTGTATTTTACTCCAATACACTGGCTTTTCCTCCCAGGCCTCAAGGATGTTCAGATTCTCTAAGCATGGGCTACAGTGATTAGAATGGATAATCCATTCTATAGCCCCATATGTATGTCTTTCCTCCTGCCTCTAAAGCAGAGGTCTGATAGCTACTTTATCCATCCCCTCTTTGTCTCTGTTGCTGGCTGTGGCAGACAACTGGTCCTCAAGGCAAGGTTTTTGCTCACCTGATGAGGCAGATAGCAGACAAGAACACCTTATCTCACCTAACTGCATTTGGATGCACATCACCCAGCCAGGGGATGGAACTGTAAAGCAGCAGTCTGTGTAGAGTCCTTTTTAATATTTTCCTTAAATAGTCTGTGATGGAAAACTCTGATAACAATGCAAATGAAAGCTTATGGCTATGAATAGTCCCCCTGTGTAGATTTGATTGGGCAGGATTCTTTGCTGAAAATGGCTTGGATGCCTGAGCACAGTGCTCTTCAATGAGAAAATTACCGCAAGCCATCTTGCCATCTGTGATTCTCAAAGGTGGAATCTTCTTCCTGAAGACACAGCTGCCATCACTCACCTGCACTTTCCAGCAGGCCTGTGGAGCCTGCGGGGGAATGGCAGTGAATGTTGTTGTAGAAAGAACAGCAAAGACCAGTCCTTTGTGGGCAGGGATGACTGGTTTTCTTACTGGCTTGTCCAAGGCATCATCAAATGAGCATTGCCTTTAAGCTGGGTTCAGAGTTGTGGCACCTAGAGGAATGGCTGTCTGAGGCCAAATTGAGGCACCCACAGTGACGTGTCTAGCAGTCTTTACTTCTTAGAGCTGGAGTGTAATTTGATGCCTATAGTAGACACACTGGACATCAAACCGCTGTCAAGGCTCTTTTCAAATAAAAAAAAAGTAGGAAGAGGTTGACAGAACATATTAGAGATCTTCTTTATAGATCCACTTTGACGAAAAAAAGGCAGAAGTTAGTCAACTGTGTGAGTTCACTGTATTTCCTTGTTATAAAAATTTTTCGAAAAAATATTTTTGAAAGGGCCCAATAAGAATTTTTCTCCCTCTCTTTCCTCTCAAGGTAAGGTAGTGAGTACATTTTTTTTTCTCCCACTTTCCCTACCTAGACTCTCCCCTCCAAAGCTGTAAAGTTCATTTCTAACATAGTACCTTGTGAGTATAGTTGTTGCAATATTCATCCTTTTTCCTTTGTTTCAGTGTTTTGTTATTCCTCTTCCCTTCCCCAAATCAGATAAATGTATACAGGAGACACAGGGTAACTTCTTTCTTTTTTTTCGATTTCAACTTTACTATGTTTTGAATTAATATTCACCTTAGCAGGAAGATGAAAAGTTTTAAAACTACTATTTATACTTATTTAATTTCTTTCATTTTATACATATAAAACTACATATATACATATATAACTATATAGTTATACATAAAATATATTATGATTATATATAGCATATAACACAATATATTATATATCATATATAGTTATATGTGACTACAACTATGCAAATATATAGTTATAGTTATATTTGTAACTATATATTTACAAGTATATATTTACACATATATATTTGAAAATATATAGTTATAGTTATATTTATTGCCAATAAACTGAAATACTAGAAGCTGCTGCTGTTAAATCTCCTGTTTTTATCCTAAGACTGTTATATTCCTTTCAGCTTGGGCTGATAGATCATATTTCTTGTATAGCCATTTAGCATTTTTTAATTCTGGCAAGTGAGAACATAGTGCTTCATTTAGAATATGTACCTGTTTCAGTACCATGATCTTTTTTTGTTGCACATCTCTGTTGTGGCCATCAGAGACAGATGACTGAATTGTATGTGCATGGCCAGGAGTTGGTGGTTCAAGCCTATAATACTGCCTACTCATAAAACTTAGACATGGAGGATCGAAGTTCAAAACTAGCCTAGACTGAAAAGTCTGTTACCCTCTATCTCCAATGAACCAGAAAAATGCAGGTCTGGAGATCTGGCTCAAGTAGTTGAGCACCAGCTGTGAGCAAAGAAAAGATGAGCAAGCACAAGTGTATGAGGCCTTGAGTTCAAGCCTCAGTACTAGAGACTGAAAACACAATTATATGCATTGTGAAGCACAAAAATTTGGATTCAAATAGACTTCTGCTAAAGTCCTAGCCCACTTTGTTGTCTAAACTTTGACAATAAATTTAATCTATATAAGACTCAGGATTTTTTTTCTATAAAATAAGGTCGGGGGGGCGGGGTGGCTGGGAATATGGCCTAGAGGTAGAGTGCTTGCCTCATATACATGAAGCCCTGGGTTCGATTCCTCAGCACCACATATGTAGAAAAAGCCAGAAGTGGTGCTGTGCCTAATGGTACAGTGCTAGCCTTGATCAAAAAGAAGTCAGGAACAGTACTCAGCCCCTGTGTTCAAGGCCCAGGATTGGAAAAAAAAAGTTAGTAATGTTCTTTGTAAGTTGGTCCTAGAAGAGAATAAAACAATATGTGAAATTTTAAATAAGAGATCAGATGCCTACTGAATATTTTTCCCTCCACTTGCTTCCATGGTCAGAATGATATGTGTGTGTATATTAATCAATCATTTAATGCTTACTTTGTGTCATAGATTGATCTATGACCTTTATAAATATGATACCATAATATGAAATACCCTTCAAGTATTTTTCATTATCCCATTTTGTAGTTAGAGAAGCTGAAGCACAGACAGGTTTAATAATGTGCTGAGCAATGCCTGAATGGAGAATACTAGAGCCACTAACTGGTATTTATATAGACTATTTGTTCTTCTGGAACAATTTATCCACATATAAGCATTCATTCAGCCTTTTCCCCATGTTCAGACATATTGCCAAGATTCCAGAGACCTCAGATATGCCTCCTCCAAATCACTCCATCATCCCACTAAGGGTAGCCACTATGACTTACAGTCTTTATGTTTTCTTATTAGTATGTCTCATATTTGTGCAGATTTCTTAAGAAGTGAGGTATTTCCCCCCATTTTCAACTGAAAATATTATGGCCCTGAGATACAGCTTTGAAATCAATATAGATTTTGCTATTGAGTCTGCAAATTTTCCCTTTCAAGGCCTTCGGGGAACAGAAAAACAACATTGAACAAAAGCACACTTAATTACAAGTTGATTTTCTATGTTAATAATGGCAAAGTGGCAAATGAGTGACATAATCTACAAAATCTATTCTCCTCTGGCTCAAGTCAGAGGGAGTTGCTTTTCAGCTGTGAAACAGGCCAGAGATGGCTGCAGCCTCCTGGGGAGTGTGGTCATGCCTCCCTTC
This sequence comes from Perognathus longimembris pacificus, assembly GCF_023159225.1. Taxonomy (NCBI): domain Eukaryota; kingdom Metazoa; phylum Chordata; class Mammalia; order Rodentia; family Heteromyidae; genus Perognathus; species Perognathus longimembris. The sequence goes on from NC_063167.1 coordinate 54,040,721, forward strand.
CACACAGAGCACACAGTGTTCAGAAGTATACACATGGGGATTCAAGTGAGGCCAAGAGCCCAGGGCAAAGTGTTGAAAAATGAAACCAGTGCAACAGACAGCACCCTTCTGTTTAACCAGATCCCTGGAACCAGACCCAGAAAATAATAACTACAAAGTGGTTGTGCTTGGGTCTTTTTCAACATCTTGGTCTCATTTCGTTGCTTGGTTCTTGTGAATGGACCAAATCTCACTTTGCTATACAATAATTCAACCCAGTTAGGAGTTTTCAGGGGAAAGTTAATATGTTGGTTTCTATTCATTATTATTTGAGCTCATTGATACAATGTGAAACACAATGATCAGCAAAGAGAGGAAGGGATGGAATGTATCTCGAGGCCATCACAGGTGTAGGTGTGTGGTGCTGCAGTGAGCACCACGTATTTCACTGTGTATTTCAGCTCAACTGATGATATCAGGAACATGAAAATGCCTTCAGTTACAGTGAAAAAGTAGGAAAAGACTGAAGAGGATATTCAGACACATGGAAAATGAAACTGGAAAAAAAAAAGAAAATGGAATTGGAAAAGTTGGAATGCACCTAAGTCCTTTTCATTCCAAATTGATACCCACATGCTACCTAAAGTGATTAGAAAATATTTGTAGCTGGCCTGGTTTAGGAGACAAATGTTGTCTTTTGTGTTTTCTACCTTTTGCCAGCTGAAAGGGTTTTATCTCCATTGTCAAGTTCATTTCCTTCCCTTTGTCCTGTTTTGAGAGACTGGTGAAATTAAGCTTCAGTGATGAATCTGAGCAGAAATATTGATAGCAGGATGAGAAAAGAGGCTATGAACTCATGTTTTCCTATGTGCATATATATATAGATAAATTTGATGAAATAAATTTCTGTAAAAATACACATGGACATTATAAAATATAATTAAGCCTGAATTTAGTGATGTATTTTAAACTTTAAAATTTATTTGAGCATTTTCTTTATCAAAGTATTTAAAATAACATTATTATTATTATCTTTAAGTAGTTGCACAAAGGAGCTGCTATGTAACAAAGCAGGTTCTGAATACAATATCGACTAAGACTATATTTGAATATGCCAGTAATGATTATAGATATTTAGTGAATGATTTTTAAATGCAATCAAAAGTAGAAAAATTTAATTGCACAAATTCTACTTCTCAGGAACAACTTTAATTTTCTAATATCAGAGAAATAATTTGTATTTCAAGATCTGTGTGTGTGCGCTCTGTGTGTGCGTGCACACTGTGTGTGTGTGCGTGTGTGTGTGTGTGTCAGCATTACTACTGGCTTGCTAAGTAAGAGTTCTGTTACTTGAGCCATACCTCTAGCACTGTTTGCTTTTATTTTTGAGCTAGGCTCTCACTTTCTGCTCCAACTGTCCTGGAGCATGATCCTTCTATATCTACTTCCTGAGTAGCTGAGATGGCAGGCATATGCTTTCATGCCTAGCTTTTATTGGTTGAGATAGGGTAACTTTTTTCCTTGACTGGCCTCAAATCTCAGTCTTTCCAATTTTAGTCTTGTGGTTAGCTAGAATTACAAGTGTGAGCCTCCCTTGCCATCTCAAATTAATTATTTTTGAAATACTATACACATTCTTGAAGGACTATCTTATGGAGATATGCTATACTAAATGACAAAACTAAACTTTTAAAATTTTACAGTGAATTTTTCTTTTCATGTGTCTATCTGTTTAAATGTTATAGGAGAACCTTTTATTTAAACAAACTCAGACAATTTGGTCCTAGAGCTCACGGAAATGTTTATACCTGAGCAGGACCATGAGTCTAACTGGTGACTTTGTCCCTTTAACTTGGGAGAAGGCATGATAGTTTGGCCCACCATTTATCCTGAAAATTAGAAATAAAGTAAATTCTGGCCTGCTTATACTTTTCTATGTTCTGTCCTTTTGGATACCTTGCCCCAGTTGATGTTTGAGAAGTTGACCTTAGGTATCTGTGATGACTTTTAATTACTAAAAGATACATCTTCTAGGTTTTCTGTTTCTTCAGTGATGTTGGAGTGGGAGGAAGAAGGAAGTAGATACACAGTGATGACTTTAGAGTTTTCTTTGCAGCTCTTCTGTTTGTGCCCAGCAAGGTGAATCTCTCTAAACACATATGTTCTATCTATCCAAAAAATAAATATGTGAGTGTCTTTTCTTCAGTTATTTCTTCAGATTGTTTGGAAATTTCACAGGTTGAGGAAAATTTACAGACTCCATGTGACAATCTATAAGGGAATCTTCATGAATATGTTATTATTAACCTCATCTCTTTGCCATTCATCCCTTTCTGTGCCCTTGGATTGTAGGAAGATGAGAATTTTATGATCAGTTTAGGCCAGAAAGCTGAGTTAGGTATGCATAGAATGTTGAAGGGACAGAAATTTATGCCTTGTAAATTATTGTCATTATTAGATTTGTAATTTTATTTTTTGATTTGGTCTTACATAAGGTCAACCACTCACAAGCCTCTGAGAGAAGAAGAAAATTAGAAGTCAAGTGCAAGTAGGTATCACCAAAAGATCGTACAATGAATTCATTAGCAATTAAAAAACAAACTGAACATCTCACAAGCAAAATCGCAGAAAGGAAGGCTTGGGGGCTAGAAAGTCAAATAATCTTTCATTTTTAAAGAAACTGTAGGGTATTTTTTGTATTCTGTGGGGGCCGAGTGAAATAGATAGGAAATTCTGATCGAACAGGTGGGATTTACTTATTTTGCAAAGCTTTAGCCAGCAAAAAAGGAAAAAAAAGGAACATTTTTTGGGTCCAATTAGCAACATTAAGATAAATTTAATGTGCTGCCTTCCTGGGATTTGTGTCTTCAATTTACAAGCTTTGCAGATAAAAAAAGAAAATCAATTTCATTTTATTCTATTTCCTGGGGAGATAGCAAAAGGCTTGGGGACTTGGGGAGGGGGACTTCTTAATTAGGACTATTATAGAAACAAGTTAAAGAACTAAATATCAAATAGAGAAACTATCTCTTGAGGATAGAGTATAGATGAAGGCGGAGTATTGATTGAAGGTAGATTATTGTCAAGAATTAGTAGGTATGGCTTCTTAACCTACAGAGGTAAAGGCGATCCTACTTGGTTGCTTCTGCCTAATACCATGTGTTACTGTTCTGCCAATCCTCCATGCAGACACAGCAAGCTAACACATGTGATACCAAGAAACATAGAGTCAATGTGTGCTTGTGTTCCTTTTCAAGTAAGAGAGGCAGGAGATAGGACAGGGAAAGGAAAATTAAATTCCTTCTTGGTTTTCAGCTGCATGCCAACTCAGAATCAGACTAGACCTGGAGTTGTGGAGAACTCTTTATGCCTAGATCTGAAGGAGCCAGGAACACATACTTATTTCTCTGTAGCAGAAGCTTAGATGTTAATAGTCTATAGCAAAAAGTCAAAATTATCACCCTAACCTATGAGAAGTAAAAGAATGTGAAGTCAGAAAACAGTATTAGTGACAAAGCAGAGGAATGAGCTACAATGAACTACAATAATCCAGCAGGAAGTTTTCTAGTCCAAGCCAGCAAGCCAGTATCATGGTTGAGAAAGTTGTTGTTGTAGGTGGTGGTAGTGGTGGTGGTGTGTGAGTATGTTTGAGTGAGAGTGAGAAAGAGAGAGAGAGACAGAGAGAAAGAGAGGTTTGAAAGAGAGACTATCCATGAGACATAATGGACACAATAGCTTAAGTGCACAATTTTCAGCTCCACAGAAACATTTTAATTAAAAGTTTGAAATAAAATGAAATAAGTGGTGATCATCATCACCATCGCCTTCATCATGACTCCCATCCACAAGTGTACAGTATTTAATAAAACTTACGTTATGTTTACCTCACACCAATGTAATCTGTCTGTCTGTCCATCTATCTATTCTATAGAGGAAGTGGCTCTTGAAGATAAACCTGCCCAGGACAAGGAAGGGAATCATGCCTTGACAGACTAAATGACAATGAGAAAAGCTTAGATAGACCACTTAAAGGGGCTCAGGGAGACTAATAGAGAAACACAGAGAGAGCAGGCAGGAGGAATATGCAGAATCAAAGTGAAGCAAATAGAAAGAAAGGAACATGGCTAAGCAGTATCACACCAGCATTGTAAGGCCTGCACTTCAATGGTTATTTTCAGGATAGGTTCTTACTTCCCACCCAGGCACATGCCTGGACTATGATCCACCTACTTTTAGTCTTTCCATCTCACTGGGTTCACCACATCTTCCATCTGTAGATTCTGGTTTTTATAGGCTTTGCTTCTTGGGCTGGCCTGGCACTACCATCCTCTTAACCCTCCATATAGCTTGTGATGACTGGCACATGCCACAGTACCAAGAAGAGCTTCAAGGGATTTTTGGCCCTTCCTGGTTGTAGACCACAATCCTCTCATTCTCAGCCTCCCAAGCATTGTACCTCTTCTTTAGGTGAATTAAGAGAATACTTGTTTTTTTTTTTTTCATGAACTGTCTCAGTTGCTAGAAAGGTACTAGCACCTTGTGACCATGATCCAGCCAAAATAGCTGGGAATCGTGAGGTTGACATTGATTTGAGGCAGGAAATTCTCTGACTTGACTCTCAGGATAGCTACCTGGTATGTACACCAGTGAAATGGACCACAAGAACCTAAACATTTTTGCCATTTAAAGTCACACAGTTTCTTTCACCTTTATTGATTGTCCCTGGAAATTTGGTGGCATGTATAGAGAACTGTTTCTGAAAGGCCCGATAAGATGTGCTATATTTAAAATGCCATACAAGAAACCCCATGAGGTGAAATAATTTACAACTAAAAACTATGCATTTCAATCTGTTCTGAATTCTGCACTTTCAGTTTTGCCAGAGATGGCTGTAGGAAGAAATCAATAATATTTTTTTAAGAACCAAAAGTTATTAAACCTGAGCTAGCTTGGTTCTCATGATATCAGGGCCAGAGAGGAACCCACAGGCAAAGGGTTCTTAAGAGCATAGTGCCAGCCATGCGGAGACTGTGTGCTCAAACATCCTTGACCGTGGAAAGTGATTTTAGGTGAAGTAATTCTCATTTTGCACAAATGATCACAGTGTGAGTCTGCTTGTGAAGTTAGCCATAGACACCATCCAAATCATTACAGAGATAATTTGCTCAGTTAAGTGAATAAAGGCATTTGGAGTTATGTATCAGTTTGCTTTTTGACATTTGCAAGTTATTTTTCTGGTGTCTATTGACACAGGTGGAGAGTGGGATGGTACATAAATCCCATCAGAAATGGAGTTAGGTGCTTGCAGTAAACTGGAGCCTCTCTCTTTTCTCAAAAAATAAAAAAGCAATTACTTTTTGATTCCTTGTAGCAGGTGTAAGAAGCCAGTCTATTTAGAAAATGAATATTTTGTTTAGGATCTTCTGGTAGTAGCAGGTTAATTAAAGAATGACTCTATCATCACCAGCCAAAATTGCAGATATTATGAAAGCAAGCCTGTTTGACAGCTGCTGTGTGAGAAATGCACCATTGGTTTAAGCATTGTTAAAAGTTACTCCATTGAGTGAGTTTCTCCCTTTGCAATACATTTATTCAGAGAGGATTTGTTCATTCTCCTTTTCTTGTAGGCATACACTTTTCTGAACAGTGTGCCAGTCCTGGGCTTCACTCAGGGCCTGGACACTGACCCTCAATATTTTTGCTCAAGGAAAGCATTCTAAGCCTCAGCTTCACTTCTAATTTTTAGGTGGCTAATTGGAAATGAGAATCTAATGGACTTTCTTGCCCATGCTGGCTTCCAACTGTGATCCTTAAATCTTAGCTTTTGAGTAGCTAGGATTACAGGTATGTACTCAGCACAGCTAAACCCACTTTTATGGATGAGAAGCTAAGCTGGGTATAGTAATGCCTTCTTAGAAGTCCAGCTATTCAGAAAATGAAGTAGAAGGACTATGGAGCAAGGTAGTCTCAGGCAAAAGAATGAGCTACTAGATAGGGTCTAAAACAAACTAAAGAAAAGGTCTAGTGACATGGCTCAAGCAACAGTGCTTTGGAAGAACCTGAGTTCAATTCCAGAAATTAATAAAAAAAATTAAAAACAAAAAAGTAACTAACTTGTTCAAGGTCATACAGCTTTGAGCAGTAGAGTCAGCTTACCAGGCAGCTGCCTTTCCAACTTGACTCTCTTGGCCTGTCCTTCGATGCCTAGCTGAAAAGCCAAGTGGGAGAAACTGATGTTTGCTTGGACTTTGAGTGTTCACTCCCTATTTCACTGATAGTTAGACATGTCTGCTTACCACAATTGTAATCTGTGAGGTTGATAGCCTGTATCCTGTAGCTTTGGAGGAAAGGTAAAAGGTATAAAAATTATAGTGTAATATCATTGTATACACAGACAAGACCATACTAAAGCTACTAGTACAACCATGTTCACTACAGCCTTATTTACCACAGCCAAAATATGGAATCAATCCAGATGCCCTTCAATGGATGAATGGACCAAGAAAATGTGCTATATATACACAGTAGAATTCTACTCATCCACCAAAAAGAATGATATCTTACCATTCAGAAAATGGAAAGACTTGCAAAAAATCATATTAAGTGAATTAAGGCAGACCCAGAGAAACATAGGTTGTATGGTTTTCCTCATTTGTGGTAGCTAGAATGTACCTATAAATGTAATACCTTTGATGGGGCAAAGCTTTATGTTTCATTCATGATATGATTAAAGAATCATGTTTTCAGTGAATGTGGGATAAAAGGACTTCAGAAACACTAGATTAAACAAGCTAACTTCATTAAATTATACCAAGTGAAGTAATGATAGAAACACTCCTAAAAGCAGTCTATATTTTGAGTTTGGGACCAAGGGTCACCAGGGAATTTAATCAACAAGCATTCACCAAGGTCCTGCTGTTAGCTCAGCCTGAGGCAACCACAATCACTTTATGCTCAACTGCGCAGTGAGGCACATAGTGGGAGCAGCTCTTGATTGCTTCATTCTACCTACCCTGTGCAAGGATATGCCTGCTTGTGTGTGGTTTTGTCTCGTAGAATTCACAGGATAAGCTCAGTCTGCATTTTTTGATTTCTTAGTAGCATTCTTTTCCTTTTGAAATAAATTTAAGTTACACATTTAGTAGGAAAATGCATTATTTTAAAAGAAAGTTGAAATATTACAGATAAAACAAAAAATTCCACTAATCATCACTTCCAATTCCAGTTTCCTGGTCTCTTTTACAGAGCTAACACCTTGACTAGTCTGTGTAGCAGAACTTTGTTAAAAATTCATTACCATATGTACAAATCTGTAAAAACAAATACCATAATATTTTATATATTTTATTTTATAATTTTAAAATGTCAAGTTTGTTATGCAAAAGAAAAAAACTGTTCTAAATTATTAGACTGTGATGATGTTTACAACTCTGAATATTCTAAAAATCATTATTCTTTCTACTTTCGATGAGTATAACATATGAATTATATCTCAATAAAACTCGTTTTAGCCAAAGAATCTGAAACATCTTCAGGTAAAAAACAAAGAGCATAGTTATTAGGCAGCCAAATGTAACAGAATAAGTGACTGTGCTGAATAACAGTTAATGTGACTGAGTAGTGTCTGTAGTTTACAGTCTTTAAAATATTTTTATTGTCAAGGTGATGAACAGAGGAGTTACAACTACATATATTAGGTAGTGAATATATTTCTTGTCCAACTTGTTCCCTACCCCCTGTTTTGTATATTTTAGCACTAATGATAATATACTGTATATAATCCTTAGTATAATATCCTCCCTCCCTCCCTCCCTCCCTCTCTCCCTTCCTTCCTCCCTTTGTCCTTTCCTTCCTTCCCTTTTTCTTTCCCTCTCCCTCTCTCTTCTTTCCCATTTCCTCTCTCCCTCTGACTATCACACGTTGGAGTTATTCCATAATTGGGCATGCAGATCTACCTCATCCTATTATGCTCCTCCAGCCACGTGGAATGAACATTATTCATTCAGCCGCTTCATCTTCTGCTAGAAATTTGTGTTGTTCCATTTTATGCTCTTTTATCACCACTGAAATGTTGCCTCTTTGAGTATATAAATATGTTGCTATGCTGTTCTTTGAAATAATACCTAGTAGTAAAGGTCATTGAGTCCCAGAGATGTGACACATAACAGTAGTAGCAGATCCATGACAAGAACTTAGGTCTTTTAGTTCTATACTCAGCTTTGATGGTTTATTTCCTCCTCTCATTCCACAGCTACCTCCATACATATCCCAAGGCTGGGTTGTTTGCAACTGACAACCTAATTCCTTATAATATCCTGAAGGCTGTCTAGGCATTGCTTGCTGTTCCTTGCCCCAGCCTGCGGGGTTTCGTCAACAGGAGCCCGAGGGGGAATTGACCTGAATGAGAGACAAACCAGACACAAGGAGGGAGACCAAGACAGGATTCTGATCAAGGTCTCAAACTTTATTTTCGCAGGGCAGCTTATATAGTAATCAGCAAAGGGTAACTCACACAGACAGGGTCATTAGGTTGCTAGGTTACAGAACCATGGGATGGTCCTTCTCAGGACAGGGACTGAGTAAAGTTTACAAGGTTGTTAATTAAAACTAGACAAGATGTTAGGCTTAACAGGCAAGGTTGTAAAAGCATCAAACATTCTTATCAGCTAAGACTTATAGTGTCTTCTTGTTAGAGCATGACAAACAGTGCCAGATTTTCTTATCAGTTAAGTTTTATAGTTTCTTTAAGTTACATCCTGACAGCCATTTTGGCTCCCGGCATCTCCTCCCTTTTTATTATAATTAAGAGGCCAATTATTACTTTGGTGGGGGTGGAAGGCCCAGAACATAGCCAGTGCTTTAGAAGACAGTTTTTGTACAGTTATATCGGGAATGGGGGCATTAACCCATGGAAGGAAGTAGGGACCCATCCCCCTAAAGTGTTTTAATGATCCTTTTTGAGGGGAGAGGATTTTAAACGGATCCAACCTCTATGCAGATGGGTATGCTTCCACGAGCCCGAACGGCAATTGTTTATAGCCCTCGCCGGCAGATACCGCTAGGTTCTACCCTCCCATAGGTGCCCATGGCATATGTGTCTAGCCGGTCCGGGTTCCGGCTGCCTTGGAGCGCAAGGCTCTCTGTCCTGGCCACACAGGTAGCAGGACACAGTGACCGAACCGCTGTTGTCCTGCCTTTGGCTGGCCAAATCCAGCCTATGATAGTGAATTTGAAGGGGTTTAGATGCAAGGGAGTCAATTTGCTGTTTTACAAAGCTCATAATTCTATTAAAAATACAGGGGCCGACAGCCACAAAAATTAACATTCCAAGCAGAGGGCCTAGTAAAGGGAGAAGATAGGGAAGGAGTCCGTTCAGTCCGGTCCACAATGGGCTGTCAAACAGTTCTTGCCTCCGTTTGATCAGGTCCTCCTGGAGGCTTTTGACCTTGTCTCTAAGGATCCCAGATTTGTTGGCATAAAAGCAGCAGCGTTCCTGTAAAGCTAAGCAAATCCCTCCCTGTTCTGCAGTAAGTAAATCCAGTCCCCTCCTGTTTTGTAGGACTACTTCAGCCAGGGAGTCAATTTGATCTTGAAGATCGTTTATGGTGCTGGATAGTGCCTGAACATCCTCTATTAATTGATTAGACAGTTTTGCATAAGAATGTACAGCTACTCCCAGGCCTGCAGTTCCCGAGCCCAGGGCAGCAGTTACACCTAGTCCTGCCAAAAGGGGTATAAGTTGAACTGCTCTTTTCTTTCTTCCTCCTATCATATCAAAACTAGGAATGGGTAATGGTTCACTACCTGGAACAATGTCTATGTCTGGAAGTAACAAAGCAACCACACACAATCCGGTCCAGTTAGCAGGAAGCATAGAGAAAGCCAAGTTTCCTCCACATACAAATATCCTTCCTTTTGGGGGGCAAAGGGGGCTTGTGGGAGAAGAATAATTAGTTACTTGTAAGCATTTGCCAAATGAGATCAGGCCCACATCTATATCTAGGCTATTATTTTGGAAATCACCATATATGCAAATAGAAAAATTACCAACAGGTTGTATTTTAAAAGGCAGACTTGGACTGCAAGTAAGATTGTTATCTGTAAAATTAATTAAGTTATCAGAGGGAATAGCAAGGGGCATGGGCGTTCCTAAAGATATGCATAACCAGCAATCATTAGCCAATTCGGGGTTGGAAGTATTTAGGATGTTAAGTGTGGCCTTTAGGATATCCGAGGTATGGACATCTAGATTTGTTTCCTTGGGCCTTGGGAGGGCCAAGGGGTGGTAATCAATTTTGGGGTAAATTTGTCTTTCTAGTTCCTCAAGCCTTTTTTGTACTTCAGCTTCTCTAATTATATCTGTAGGTCCTCCTCCATCAGAGATATGAATAGGGGCTTTAGTGGGCCAACAGGCATCAGCACCTGGGGTGCCCATGCAGGAGGCTTGAGTGTATTTATTGTTGCCCACTACTTGAGGAAAATTGGACCAATCGCCTCCCTGAACTGCCAGTTTATTTTTTTGTAATATGGCAGTAAAATATCTTTTGCCATCCGTACCAGTGCATTCCTGTACAGTGGAATAACAAGAGGAGTGCATTTGGGTAACATAGCTACAACTCTGGGGACATTTTCCAGGAATACCATTATTGGATGGTATAATTTTTGGTTTATTGATGCATATCCATTCTTGTTTTCTAAAACCTCCTGCATTACTAGGCTCCATCTGAAGGTATGCAGTGCTAGTGCCACAGTCAACAACATTAGTATATCGTTTAGGAATGGTCTTAAATCGTCCTCCCTGACACTCACATGGGGGACCAAAAAGGGCTTTAAGCAATTCTTGTTTGTTTATCGAGGCCCCCAATCCAGCATGAGTTGTGAAGGGCAGGGCCAACAGGATTGTTGTTATAAAGGTCCACGTTGTCATTGTTATTCCTGAAAAAGAAAAAGGTGTTCTCAGGGGGTCATGTTTCCCTGGAAGATAGGTTATGATCAACAGTTTTAATCAAGCATTCAGGAAGCCGGCATGCTGCACCTTCTTTGTTGTCAAATATACAAGCAGACCGTCGACCCCAGATTAATACAGGGTCTGGGCTTTTCCATTGAAAGGTCAGTGGATCTTTCCACATAACAGTAGCATAATTATGAATTGTTTGTGGATGCCAGAGACGATCGGCTGCAGATTTTCCATTAGCGTCTAAAGTTAAGAAATTAATGACAAACAAGGCATGATGAAGAATATTTTTGGGGGATCCTTTTGTGGGGTAAAATTCCCCCGTTTTTAATTTCTGAAGAGTATTTTTAAGAGTTTGGTGAGCTCGTTCAACAATTCCTTGGCCTTGAGGGTTGTAGGGAATGCCAGTAATATGTTTTATTTGTAATTGGCAACAAAACTGTTGAAAGTTTTTCCCTGTATACCCAGGGCCATTATCAGTCTTAATAAGTTTGGGCTTTCCCATGACTGTTAGACAATTAAGTACATGGGCAATAACGTTTTTAGAGGCCTCTCCAGTGTGGAGGCTGGCAAAAATAAAGCCACTAAAAGTGTCAATAGTGACGTGAAGATATTTAAGATTACCAAAAGAAGGGACGTGGGTAACGTCCATTTGCCAAATTTCATTAGGGACCAATCCTCTGGGGTTGACACCTAAGTGAGGGATTGGTAAAAAGGTGACACAATTGTGACATTGTTTGACAATTTGTCGTGCCTGCTCCCTGGTAATGTTATAGAGGAGGCGCAGGGTTTGGGCATTAAGGTGATGCAGAGAGTGAGCTTCTTTTGCTCGAGCTATAGAGTCACATTCGATCAAAAGGGCAAGTTGAGTTGCTTGATCAGTTACTTTATTGCCTGCTGTCAAGGGCTCTGGGAGACCAGAGTGAGCACGAATATGTCCTATATAAAAGGGACAATGTCTAATTAAAATATGTTGTTGGATTAAGGAAAACAATGGAGTGGCATTTGTAGTTGGTTTAATATAGGATACTGTTTCAAGTAAGGGAATGGAGTGGGCAATATAAGCGCTATCTGTATACAAATTAAAAGGAGTATTAGGTAACTGAATAAACACTTGTAAAACAGCAAAAAGCTCAACCATTTGTGCAGAGCGATAAGGGGATTGTAGGGAAGTGGTTTGGTTGTCAATAGTAAAGGCTGCCATTCCATTTGAGGACCCATCAGTAAACACCAGGGAAGCGTGGGAAAGAGGTTGACGAGAAGTTTGAGTGGGGAAAACAAGGGATTGGTATTTTAAAAATTGGAGGAGTTTATCAGCAGGGTAATGATTATCAAAGATTCCTTGAAAAGAAATGCAAGACACCGTCCAAGTGTCATCATTTTGCATTAGCCACTGAATCTGAGTGGGGGAATATGGCAATATTATTTTATAAGGGTCTCTGCCAAACATTTTTCTGCTATGTTCTCTTCCAACTTTAATTAGTTCTGCCACCCAGGTGGCATAAGGGGTGAGAACTTTAAGCGGGGAGGCAGGTAAATGAACCCAAAAGAGGGGTCCCTCTTGCCAGAAAACTCCAGTAGGTGTAAAGCTGGTGGCACAAATAATAAATTGGAGGGGTTTATTGTAAGAAATAAAAGTTACTTGTTGATTTGTGATGGCAGTTTCTACTATCTTTAAGGCCTCTTGGGCGGGGGTAGTTAGTGACCGACTAGAGGTTGGATTTGGGTCCCCTTTAAGGATGTCAAATAAAGGCTTAAGTTCACCAGTGGTTAGTTTAAAGTATGGCCGAAGCCAATTAATGTCTCCTAAAAGTTTTTGAAAATCATGCAAGGTACACAAATGAGAAGTCTTAATCTGTAATTTTTGACTAGTAAAATAACAATGACCTAAAATAAGACCAACAAATACTTGCCAGAGTTCTGCTGTAACACTTAGAAAACAGCAGACTGAATGAGATCCATGTGCCATCAAATCAAATCATATTATTTAACCTTACCTTACCAGCAGGTGGAAGAGAACACAAATGAATAACAATCAAGAGGGCAAAGGATCAAGACAATGTAAAAGTCTCAGCTTCAGTGGATCCCAAGTGGCTTATGTCTTACATCCCGAATCAGTAGGCCAGCAGGAGGGATGGGTTGGATCTGGGCAAGGCTGTAGTGGCATCTCTGAGTCCCCTGGATAGATTGTCACACCTTCTTCTGGGTTTCCTGCAAATTTCTACACAGACTGGTTAAAGACATTTGAAACCTTCCAGTATTCCTTGGTTGTTTACCCTGAGTACTCTGGCTTTTGTTGGCTGGTGCCCTACTGGTTTAAGCAGGTTGACAACTTTAAAAGATTTTAGAAGGCTTGGGCCTTTAACCATCTTCTTAGTCACAAAATCCACAAAGACCAAACGCCAACAAAGTCTTCTCTCTGCAGCAGCCACGGCAGTTTCTGAGACATGGGGGGGGGGGGCGGGGGGAAGATACCAATGCTTCCCCAATGCAACCCTGTGGCCACCAAACACAACTCTGATGCTTTTAACCTTGGAGTAAATCTTGGTTGCAACTCTGTCATGATAGGCCTGCTATAAATCCAACTCTAATCTTGGGAGGGGGTGGGGCAGAGCTGGGCCTGTCAAAATCTTTACAGGACTCATAGATTTCCTGAACAGTTTTCCATGAAAGAGAGAGAGAGTGAGGAATCAGTGAAACTAGGCAGTTTGGGAGCAGACTGTGGAGGCAGCTTCCTGTAGCCACGGACTGCCACAGTCCACACAGCTAGCGCAAGTGCATCTAGCACATATGTCGACCTGAATCCTATAAAGCAAAATATTAATCCTGGGTCAGGAAAATACAGGTTAGCAGCCACATTTGTATACTTGTTTTAAAATGACTCTTGTCCCTTGATCTTAAAGAGTTTATGAGAGCACAGAAAAGAATGGAGAAGCAAAATCTTAATCTATACCAAAGAATTGTCAGGATTAGATGTACACTTGACTTTTAACATAGATAGAAATAAAGAATAAAACACTGGTTTTACATCAAGGTACTTATATCACGTGCTGTATATTAGAACTTTTTGGAGTTTTTCTTAGATACACTTGCTTGCACCCAAACATGGGTTTAAAACCTGTTTTTTTTTGTTGTTGTTGTTGTTTTACTTTTACCAACAGACATACAAACAGACAGACAAACAGACATACAGACAGTTGTGCACAAGCTTTGGGGCGCGCTTAGAATTGTTTTTTAATTGGCCATGTAAATTTTCTGGAATTCCAGTAGCAAAATGATATTATTTTGCCCATATTTTAGAACCACGTGGTTAGAAAACAAAAAACTTTTTCAGCAAACAAAAATTTTCACAGATTATCTGAGAAGCCACATTTTGAGAAAGCAGTTTAGCTCCAATGAGGAGCTGAAATGGGACACTATGACCAGAGAAGGTCCAGGAGATGGGAGACAGGGCATGAACAGAAAGAACACAGACATGTGGCAAGGCATAATGGCAAAGGAGCTGGTCAGAGCCTTAGCAGGCTCACAGCAAGACAGCTTCACCTCCCAGCATTTGAATTGCAAGGCACCTTTGAATTGCAAGACCACAGTTCCAGAGTTCAGGGTGGGCTTCCACCTCCAACCAATTCTATTGTCCACCATGTGCTGAATGCTAGAGAAAACTTAGGATTTAGCCAAACAAGCAGAATTTAATGCAATCTCCAAACTTAACAAACATCAATAACAAGAATAAAAAACCTTTCTTTGTGTCTTTCAAAACAGATGCTAAACAAACATTGGTACCTTTGGAAGCTAGCACCAGCCCATCACATATCACAAGCAGGCAGGCAGGCAGAGTTTAGAGAGAGGCAGAAAAAGAGAGAGACAGAGAGAACTTCGTCTGCCCAAGCACTCATAGAAGTTAAATAAAATATTCCAAATTTGTAAGGCTGGGCTCAAACTTGAGCAGCTTTTAGATTGTGCTCCTCCCATTGTAGAGCACTCGGTCAGGAGAAGTTACCTCAGTGGTGTTAGCACTTCCCTAGCCTCAGTAAGACGTCCGATAAAATCACTATACGGCTCATGGGGCCCTTGTCGAATCTTGGCGAGGGAGGTGATAGCAGATCCCTGAGAGGGAAGGCTTTTCCAGGCTTTAAGGGCTGCATGCTGAATTTGAACAAGCAGACCCGGAGGAAATTTAGCCTGCTTTTCATTAGTATTAAATGGTTTATCGCCTAACAATTTTTCTATGGTCCAGGATTTAGAATGGCCACCAGCAGACATATTGCGTCGGGCTATGTCCTGACATCTATCAGCATAATCAGCCTTCCATAGGAGGAAATCGCCCCGTGTTAGGGTGGCTTTGGTCAGCATGGCCCAGTCATTAACTGTAAGCCATTCATCACTTAGCGATTCTAGAAGGGAGATGGTAAAAGGAGCAGTAGGGCCATATAAAGAAACTGCATTTTTTAGTTCCTTAACATGTCTGAATTTGAGGCGGCGGTATTTTTGAGCTCTGATGATCAAAGCCTCGCTGTCCTGTTCCTCCTCTGAACTTTCTGGCTCTCCTGTCTCTGATACCTCTTTTTCACCCTCCTCTTCACCCTCTGCCTCAGCCTCCTCTTCCTCCCCCTCTTCAGGTTCCTGAGTTGGAGTCTCACTGGGGGTATTCTTTGTTGATTTAATTTGGGAGCAAGTCACAGGGAAGGCGTGAAGAGTTTGTTTAGATTTCGGCTTAGCTTTGCTTAAAGAGGTGGGAGGAGATGTTAACTCTAAGTCAAGATCTCACAACTGTTTAAGTAGCTGAGACCTTTCCTTTTTGGCTTGAAGAAGGGCTTTTAAGGACTGAGCCTCCCAGGAGAGTTTAGCTGTTGCTTGTCTGGTTATTTCCTCAAGATCGGGGGAATCGGCAAGAGTGGGAGCACAAAAGGAAGGTGCTGTATTATAAGGAGGTGGCCGTGTGCTGGAAGCGGCCAAGGGGGGGGCCAGTCAGGATTATGGTATTTGGCTGCCTCCTCCCCTAAAGTGGCCCTATCTCCCGGTGGCTAAACCAGAGAGGGCCGGGTAAATGGACTTTGGGCCCCTAGGCTGGGGATCACTGCTGACTTCAGGCATGGGAATGGAAACAGAAGGACAAGGAGACATAACAGAGGGAGGGCGGGGCCTTATAGCAGGCTCCTTGTGGAGAGAAGCCTGGCTCCCTTTGAATTTTTCTTTTAGGAAAGTTTCACTATCCTCAACTACCTTGGAAACATCCGCCTGATAATGGCGGACTTGTAGAACCTCATGTATAAGATTCCAATAGGAGAAGGCCTGCACAGGTACCTTCTTGGGACCAAAAGTCTGACAATAGTCTTTAAGGCAATCTCCAACACGACACCATCTTTTTTTATCTATCGTCCCTTCTTGTGGGAACCATGTACAAATATCTTCCAAAAATATAAAAATCTCTACTAAGTCTTTTTTCTTAACCCGTACTCCTCGTGCCTTGATAGAGGCTTTTAGCCCCCAGAGAAACAGCTCATGCTTGCTGAGTGTTTGTCCCATAATTGCGTCGCCTCTCTTACCTCACGGATCTGTATCGCAGATGGGCGTTTCTGCGGTGATCTCAGTGCGGATCTTCACTCACCGGCTGGGTGGCGATCCAATGAATGGTGCAGCTGCTCTGTGAGGTCGACGTTCAGACCAAACTCCGTTCCTCGAGCCCCACGTTGGGCGCCACTCTGCCCCAGCCTGCGGGGTTTCGTCAACAGGAGCCCGAGGGGGAATTGACCTGAATGAGAGACAAACCAGACACAAGGAGGGAGACCAAGACAGGATTCTGATCAAGGTCTCAAACTTTATTTTCGCAGGGCAGCTTATATAGTAATCAGCAAAGGGTAACTCACACAGACAGGGTCATTAGGTTGCTAGGTTACAGAACCATGGGATGGTCCTTCTCAGGACAGGGACTGAGTAAAGTTTACAAGGTTGTTAATTAAAACTAGACAAGATGTTAGGCTTAACAGGCAAGGTTGTAAAAGCATCAAACATTCTTATCAGCTAAGACTTATAGTGTCTTCTTGTTAGAGCATGACAAACAGTGCCAGATTTTCTTATCAGTTAAGTTTTATAGTTTCTTTAAGTTACATCCTGACAGCCATTTTGGCTCCCGGCAGTTCCTTGTCTTGCTTTGGCTGGCAGATCCACTAGTGTGTTCTCTGGAGGGAAATGGCTTTCAGGGGGCTGAAAGCTCTGTGTGAGTCAAATAGGGAGCAGGTCATTGCACTAGTGCCAACCCAACTGATTTACCACACTGTTGTACCAGAACAGTCAGTCGTACTCACTCACAGCTAAAAGTGAGGTCTGAGTGAGAAATGTAAGGAGGGAAGTGCTTAAATTATTAAGGAGGAAGGTTGTCAGGGGGACGGAGAACCACAATCTATAAAGCTGGCCTGTTTTGCACAAGGAAAGAAGAAACGGGTGTTATAAATGACCACTGTATTTAAAATAAAAGGGATTCCTGAAGTATGAATTTAAATTTCAGAGAACTTAGGGTTTTCATGATGAGCTTTCTTTAATATTTTACAATGGCTTATTGGAAGGGTTTCTTAATTAAAATCTCTAGCACGTTGTTGCAGTGGGAAGATTGGAATAGCAGTGCCCTGTGGCAGCAGTGCCCCCCTCATCAGCATCTCCAGCTGAGGGGCATCATGCAGCTCTGTCAGAGGGGATCCTGACAGAGCAGACACTGTCCAGGGCACAGAGCCTGACCAGCTTTTTGTGGCCTCACTGCCCCAGCCCAGCCAGGACATTCCCTGGGACCCAATTAGCAGCTTAGAAATAGCTTCCAAGTGTGTTGCAACCACTGAGTTAAAGAGGAATAACAGACATGAAAGAATCAAATGGGAAAAGAACATTTTGGATCCTGGAGGAACAAGTTGCTTGTCAGAGATCTAATGAACTGAAACAAAATAAGTTGCTCCTTCTTAATCCTCTTTGCAACACTGCTAGAGTTGGTCTGCTTAAGAAAAAAAAACACCAAGTTGCAAAAGAGAGAAAAAGAACAAAGAAATATTTATTATTCCCATGTTCATTTGCTTATTTATTATCACTTGTTTTTAAGGATATAATAAAAAAAGGGAGAGCATCATGAATGTTCAGGTTGGCAAAAAAAAAATGATTTGCTGATTAGTGATATGCAATTTGTTCCTGGAACATCTTCAATAATGTTTGAATGTCACATTACATAACACTTACAATGATTAAACCAGAAGATGAAATGAGATAGGATAGATCTCATGTTCTTCCCTTGACCAGTGGACAACTCATCTCATTAATCTCTCTTGCACTTACAGCCTTAACTTGAATAAGCAATGTTATTGAGTGAGATTTATAGCCAACAGACTGAGTAGCTTCACAGAGAAAAATCTTACAGCACTATCTTTGAAAACCCTCAAAGACAATTGTTGGGATTTGTATTCATTGTATCCTGTCATAAAACATTACCCTAACCAGTATGAGCAGTGAGCCTTTTCAGGAACTTAATACTCAGACAGCTACATTAAAATAGGTGGTTGTTGATGCTCCATGTCATGGGAAGTTGCAACATTCCCAGCTCCAACTTAAAAGTATTTTGTTAGAAATGATGTCTACAGTGTAATAGCAAATGTTACACTGATATGTCAGAGCTTTGAGAAATGCACATGCTAAGTCAGTGAGCTTGTCATCAAGATCAGATCAGACCACTAGGAAGAAGGTATGAGGATGCCTTTATGAAATGTTTTGTAAGAATGGAACTGAAACATGTGTTATATTACTGTTATAATTACTTTCAACATGCCATGTGAAACCGTAGCTTCTTTTCTTGATGATCCTCTTGTATCCCCTTCCTGTGGTTGTCCCCGTGCTATCACTGTATCTCATTTGAGTACCCTGGATACTGTATATACTGGTATTAGAACTAGGAAAGTGAACAGGAATATCAAAATCGAGAGACACAGGATAAAAAGACAAATGACTCCCAAAGCAATACTTGCAAAACCATTTGGTGTAAACCAACTGAACAACTCATGGGGGGAGAGGGAAAGGGGAAGGGGGGAATGAGGGAAGAGGTATTTAATAGTACAAGAAATGTACCCATGGCCTTACATATGAAACTGTAACCTCTCTGTACATCATTTTGACAATAAATAAGTAATTATTGTAAAAAAAAAAAGGAATGGAACTGGTAATCATAACTCCTTCTTTCATTTAAAATTTTGTGACTAACATCTTGGCATTTGGTATCTACTAAATACCATTAAATAAGGTTGGCTTAGTATATGTAAGTTTTTAAGGAAGTGCCTTGCATACCTTGGAACAACAACCAACTAGGGAAGGGAAGGGAATATCAAAATAGAGAGACAAAGGATAAGAAATGAACCAATGCAACAGCAATACTTATAAAACTTTATGCTTTAAACCAACTGTACAACTCATGGGGGGAGGGAAATGTGGAAGGGGGTAAGTAGGGGAAAAATGAGGGAGGAGGTAACAAGTTGCATAAGAAATGTACTCACTACCTTATGTACAAAACTGTAACCCCGCCATACATCACTTTGACAATAAAGAAGTAATTTTTTAAAAAACTTAAAAGGGGAATAAAGGTTTAGCTTATTGATGGCATTACAATTGGCAAGGATCAATCACCTCTCAATAGCACTTCCAGCTGAAGACTAAGCCATTTGAGGAACACTTCATAGTCAAGATAAGATTTCACCCATATTTCTGCCTAATTGTAGGCATTGTATCTTTTGCAGATTTGCTCATTAGAGTTGGTAACGTAAAAATGTAGATATTTTGATAGATGCTACTAAGGCAGTCTTCTCTTAAGACAACATTAATCTGTCACAGAATGTGGTCATTAAGCCTATATAAATGTCTACACAGAACTGGAAGTGACAAGAAAATATTAGGCCCAGGAACTGGAAGTGACCTGAGAAAATGTTAGGCCTATTTATCCTCTCTCTTGATTTTATACATGAGGAAATTGGTTCCAAAAGAACCTATCAGAATATTTCTAGTTAATTGAGAAACCTAGAACTAGGCTGAAATACAGGAAAGGCAGCTTTCCTTTTTTTAGCATCATGGCTGTTACCCTTGATAGCATATGCAAGGTCAAGAGGAGAAATGAGCATATTAAAATCCCAATACACTGGGTAGCTTCCCAGTCTGAGGTCATATAGAACTGTGCACTTAAAGAGAAAGCAAAAGTAGTAACCTTTTCTTCTAAGACCTTCAGTACATTTATTATATTTGTAAACATAAGGGTTTCAAACACAATAGGTAATGTTACCTCACAGGGACAGACTGCAGGGAAGTCCATGCATGCACATACAGTTGCAAGAGAGTGTGCAAAACTTGATTCCTTCATCCAGGAGTGGGAAAGAAGGATGACTACCTGATCAGTGAAAACTTCTAGAAGGAAGACAAATTTGCCACTTATGTAAAGCCATTTTGGAGCATGTAGTCTTGCTTTGTGCAAAGAAAGCTGTTTAAGAGACACTATACATTTATTCAATGAAAAGAAAATAGTTCTTTGTACATTGCTAAACGAACTGCTAGCCTTTCCTCAGTCTCAAGTCTCATTTTTCCCTTTATTCAGCATTTAAATACATTTAATGTTATGGATTTACTGCTAGTAGTATTTTCCAAAAGCTCTTTTCTACCAATTTCTGAAACATTGGACCCTGGATCACTTTTCTCCTAGGTGTGCATTATTATTGATTAGAATGGAAACACTTGGTGTGTATTCAAAGTCAGAAAGCACTAAGAATAAGTTCCTCTTAGGATCTTCTTAGGGCATATCTTTAGTTTGAGACTATCTGTTTTTTTTTTAAAACTTTTAAAATCTATTGTTTCATGTGCAGAGTGAATGTTAACCTCAATATCATTTAACTGGAGCCCAAAAGGGACTATCATATTGTACTTCTAATCAAAAACTAAATTGAACATAGTGGTAGACATACAGAAAGAGAGAATTAGATTTGATTAGATTAGCTTTAACTGGCCTGGAATAAAACTGTCTGCTTTCCTGTTACTTGTCAGTGTTCATAGCAGGTTTTGTCTACAAAGCTGCACTATTATTTCCAGCTGGTAAAAGGCAGCCAAGCAGAAAAGACACTCATAAATGTCAGAAAAAGAATATTTTTTTTTGCATTTCAAGGGCTTTGAAGGTCAAATTCAGCCCACTTACTGAAAGCAGAATGATGGTTATGTGATAGCATATTGTTCAGTGGTACATTTAGGCATATAATTTATGTGGAGTTAATGCACTTGTCCATCACTCTTAAGAAGGCAAAAAGTCCTGGGAAGCTTTGATTTGTTTTTGTATCTTTTGCTCACCTTTTAAATGACAAAATGCTTCAAATTTCCATAATGTAATGATCAAAGATGTTTAACTTGTTTAAAGCTGTTCGGTTTGTGGAGTATAATTCCTTCCTGGTTCCTCTTCCTGTACTCTGGTCCTCTTGTCTGGCAGCCGCTCCAGTCCACATTATGAAGAGGAAAAACCCTGTAAGGAATATTTGCAAATCAGTGAGACCTTCCTCACTGGCTCTGGAAGCCTAATTTAGTGAGCTGTTTTCTTTTTCTTTATGAGATTTCATTTTTTTACCCACCAGGGAGCCTGAGCAATTATAGTTTAAACCTACCAAATAGGAATGCTCTTTTATATCAAAGAGCTTCTTGAAGATTTTTTCTAAGGAGATCCAGAGGTTATATTCCAAGGTGTTACTAAGTATGGCTCTTTGTAGTTGAAAACTATCTATAAATGTCCTACCAAGTGAATTAGTCTTTATTTGGAGATGTTGAGCTTTGGTACTACTATATTTGGTAAAAGGTAGAGATTGTGTATATGCTGTATGTGTGAGTGTGTGTGTGTGTGTGTGTGTGTAAGAGAGAGAGATAGACAATGAAAGTTATAGACTAGAGAGAAGAAAGAGAATGTGTGTATGCACATAGAATATGTATTTGCATCTCTGTTCAACTGAGTGTTAGTACTTATAAATTGTATCCTGATGAAGAATGGATAGAGAAAAGATAAGATGTAGAGAATGAAGCAGACTTTTATTAAGCCCTCTATATGTGTTTGACACATACAAAAATATATGGAAGAAAGAAGAAATTTATCTCTACCACTTTGAGAATTAAATTAACCCAAGACACAGCAGAAGAAAACATATCACTTCACTCAATATAGATTTGGCATGGTACTGGATCTTCATGAGAACATGACCCTGGAGACAGAGTTAAGCAGTTATCTACTAAAAGAGAAAAGAACAGTAAATTGTGAAATGGTTAGATGGTTAACTGTAATTTTCCTCAGATTTCTCTGTGTGTATATGCTGTTACTGGTGTTGCTGTTTCTTAGCTTTTTCACTAAGAGCCACCACTCTACTACTTGTTCCACAGCTCCACTTCTGGCTTTTTGTGAATAATTGGAGATAAACAGTCTCACTGATTTTCCTGCCCAGGCTGACTTCAGACTATGATACTCATATCTCAGCCTCCTGAGTGGTTCTAATTGCAGCTGTGAGTCATCAGTGTCTGGCTCTGCTTGATAAAAGCGTTACTTTTTTTGTATAAGAAGATATTTCATGTGGCATCCACATGGGTATTTATCTCTTGTGTCTAAGACATCGAAGGAAGAACTTATTGTAAATGATGGTTATTGGGTTTTTTTTTTTTTTTTTGTCTTCACTTAGTTCAGTCTTTAAACTCAGGACTTCACTGTCTCTCTCACTCTTGTCTCTCTTCTGTTTATCCATCCGTCTGTCTACTTGGCTATTCACTCTTCAAGAATATTTGAACAGGGCTGGGGATATGGCCTAGTGGCAAGAGCGCTTGCCTCGTATACTTGAAGCCCTGGGTTCGATTCCCCAGCATCACATATACAGAAAATGGCCAGAAGTGGCACTGTGACTCAAGTGCCAGAGTGCTAGCCTTGAGCAAAGAGAAGCCAGGGACAGTGCTCAGGCCCTGAGTCCAAGGCCCAGGACTGGCCAAAAAAAAAAGAATATTTGAACAAACTGCTTGATGGTACAGTAAGAAATATGAAGAAACTACCAAAGAAGAAACTTTTTCCAGAGCCTGAGAAAGATATTTTTTCTGAAACTGAAATTTTGCATAGACAAAACTAAAAAATTAAAAACCTTGTAAGTTGAGCATCCCCAGTTCCAAAATTCAAAATCCCAAATGCTGTGAAATCTACAGAGTGATGCCCATACTTTTGGATTAAATATTTTCAACTGATAAATCAATGCTAATGTTCTAACACCCCCAAAATTTATAAACCTAACAAAACCCTTGTTGTCCAGAGCATTTCTACCAAGAGATAGTTTGGTATTTGAGGTTATCAAGTAGGCGAGTTTAATAAGAACCACAAGAAGTGTACTCTATTCCTGCTTCATTCCTCATGGAGAAGGGATTGGGAAGTCAATGAGATGAGTTTGGATGAATAGCCTGAAATCATGCCAGAAAAGAGCTTTTGTAGCTGAAATATAATGACAAAACATAGACACCTTACTTCACTTGAAGAGAAAATGACCAATTGAGAATGGAAGTGTTTGAAAAATATGTGGAATTTTTGTTTGGGTGGAAAGAGGAGGAAATCTACTAAAATATTACACAACAAAACAAGACATGATCTGTATTCAACAGAATCTTTATGTTTGGTGGCAGAGGGGAGATGAGATTTCTTATAACACATGACATTAGGAAGTGAAACTGTTCACTGGTAGTTCATGCTTATAATCATAGCTTCTCAAAAGGCCAAGATTTGGGAATCCTTATCAAAAGCCCTGAGACTTTATCTCCAATTAGCCACCAAATAGCTGGAAGTGGAACT
This sequence comes from Perognathus longimembris pacificus, assembly GCF_023159225.1. Classification (NCBI taxonomy): domain Eukaryota; kingdom Metazoa; phylum Chordata; class Mammalia; order Rodentia; family Heteromyidae; genus Perognathus; species Perognathus longimembris. Next base: position 54,064,501 of record NC_063167.1, read on the forward strand.
GTAACTCAAGTGGTAGAATGCCAGCCTTAGCCACAAAGCTAAGGGATAGTATTGCTGCCCCAAGTTCAATACTAGCAATGGAAAATACCAGCACAGAAAAAAAAATTCTCATATCATATTCCAGGAGGAACATGAAGTAGTAGAATTTTTCAAGCCAAATTACCCTGGAAAACCGTTGTCCATTGCATGGCAACTTCCAAAGCATCTAGGAGGCTACAGAGTGTCTGAACCCCAAATGAAACAAAACTTGGATTTTTCCCTGAAAGTCAGCATAAATATTTGATAAGGTCTGCCTTTTTGTGAAGGGGCCTTCCTTAGTATCTGTTAGCAGAATTATTTGTTTTCTTAAGCTTTTCTTTATGTCCTCAAGGCAGATTCTAAAAGCTCTTAAAGTATTTTGATTTTCGAATTCTCACAAAAGTATTTTTTCCTTTCACAGTAATTCAATATAAAAGGCAATAAAAGTGATATATTCAGAAGTATTCAGGACCTGCTATCAATGCCACATGGGAATAAACTGCTTTGCCACTTGGCCATCCCATGGGAAAAATGAAGCACAATTCACATATAGGAAATATTGTGTGCAGTTCGCCTCTGTTTTGCTTGTATTGTCAGCTCTGCTGAAAGGCAGCTTTTTTTTTTTCAGGTAAAAACTGCCCTGTCTTGCTAAACTGTTCATCTATTTTACTTAGAAAGAACAGGCTTTGTCAAAACAGGATCAAAGCCTGATTTGCAGCATATCACCAACGCCCCACCCCCACAGCCTCCCAAATAAAACATGTACAGATATCAAGGATATGGGCCAATTTCATGCTTTGGAAAATTACCTAATGGATTTGGTGAACACTGTGTAAGTGAAAATGAGTTACTGGTTTTCAAGCATCCTTTTTGGAATTGGTGGTCAGATGTTGGAAAGAAGGAGGGCATGGTGCTCAAAAAATGACAGATTAGAACTCAAACAGGCACACTATGCCAGTTCACCCTCTGGCTTGAAAAACTGGTCTGATATTCTTGTGTGTTTTAGGCATGTGCATGCCTCACTTCTAACTTTAAGTGGCTGGGAAAATTCAGCCATTGCAATCTAATTCTTCTAAGAATACAGGTCACATTTGGGACCCATTGAGAGTCAATACCAGAACTGCAATTTTTTTTTTTAAATATTCCAATCTAGCACAGTCAAGCTTCTCACCAATTGAGTGTGTTTGTTAAATTTAGAGTAATAGCTCTGTTTCTTCACAACTATTTATTGGCAATTCCTTCTCTGGGAACTAACTTCATGCCTATTTTTATGATAATCTTTACTGAATAAATATGAATTTTTGGCATATAGAATAAACTAGTATTCTCTAGAGAAATGTTCATCTTTATGTAGTTCTACATGAGATACAAAAAGATATTTTCTCCCTTTAAGAATACACATAGAATGAAAATTCTTAACATCTCTTTGTTTTATGTGGCGCCATTTTCAAAAAGATTGCAAGCCTTCACAAAAGAGCAGAGTAGACATTTAAAATTCTCATTGTGATAGCTAGGGATTTGTGAAAGTTGTTTGACCATGTGTATTAACCTATCAGTGGCCATATACATATAAGAGAATGAAGCTGTTTTAGTCTACAGCTGCATGAAGAAATAATGGAAAGACTTGCTTCCAACCAAGAGTTAAAAAAGGAAATAATCTCTTTCTCTGCAAACTTTTTCTCAGCAGGTGCAAATAGCTGCAATCAGGTAGGCTTAGGTAAGTGGCAGCTGCTATCTGCCAAGTTGAAAGATCACAAATTCTCACCCCATTTCTGTTTCAATTACATAGACACCAGCTTCAATTTGTGAGTGTCTATAGGCATGCCTAACTCGGAGATAAGAGTTGGGCCTGGACCCAGAATGGGAATCCTTTGCAGAGCTATGCTGTGAACTTCCTTTGTTATAGTTTCTTTGTTCTGGGCAATTAGGGTCCCTGGGTCATTATTACAGAGTCATTAGACTTAGGAAACAGTAGGGATTCTAAAAAAGAGAAGTACAGATGAATAAATCCAGGCTGTGAGAGGTCAATGGTGGGACTTGTGGTCACATGGTCTACAGACGTATTAAGATAGCTTCTGGCAATAAACTACAGCCCATTTAATAAGTGATAAATCAATTTGCATCTGCCCAGAGCATTTTGCTGAACAAAAGTTGTATCCAGACTTAGTGGGTTATGGTACTGTGATTTATTAGCAAAGTCTGTCATGAAGAAGGTGGGCTGTAGGGTACCTTAGATTCACTAAATTAGGTTGATTGATAAAAGTAGCTTAGTGATTACTGTGTGAAGTATGCTTCTGTCATAACCAAGTGCTTGAACTATTCTTGGAAGGGTAGGCCAGCTTCACAGAAGAGATGACATTTGGATTTCATCTTGAAGGATAGGTCAAAGTTACTGAGACAAAGGGGAGGGAAGTGAAACAAGAAGACATTTCATGAAGAAAGAATTTAATTTTCATGATTATGATTTTTATAGATGAGGAATGAGAGGAAGATATTTCAGGTAACAACTTCTAAACAGAGCTGCGAGTTTAATTCCTAAGTCTCCGAAAACACATGAAGAAGTATGGAATAAGTTGGGGCTCTTAAATTTGAGTTGCTTTTAGGACATCCACATTGAGTTGCCTATTAAATGATTAGGTATATGGCACTGATTGATATGGTGGTGAGAAAAATTATTACTGCTAACAGACTTTGTGTGAGTAAGCTTTTGCTTAACAATAGAGATCTTTCTGCCTTTGTGACTCTAGCATAGGAGTCTTTAAGTAATATACTAATATACTTTAGTTTCCAAAAGCAATTCAAATTGCTGCCAATGCAGTATTAAATCTAAAATTGATAGGAAAACTGTTGTGCTTAGAAATTCAAGTATTCCTGGTACCATACTATTTATTATTATCATGAGACCTGTGTTCTGGCAAAACACTGCTTGTGTTTTAGTGAAAGTCAGTTTACTATGTATAAATAGCTCTGTAAAAGTTGAACTTCGACATATAAGAGAACAGTGCATATTTCCTAGAGGCATACTGAGACTTGTTGCTCCATGGGGATAATTTTCACCAAAAACTAAAACACAAAGAGTGTGTGTGTGTGTGTGTGTGTGTGTGTGTGTGTGTGTGTGTGTGTGTGTTTCTGGCCCTGGGACTGGAACTCCGGGCCTTGCTGCTATCCCTAAGCATTTTTTACCAAGGCTGAAGCTATGCCACTTGAAACACACTTTCACTTCCAGCATTTTGGTGCTTAATTGGATATAAGAGACTCACAGACTTTCCTGCTTGGGCTAGTTTTGACACTGTCTTCAGATATCCATTTCCTGAGTATCTAGGATTACAAGTGTGAGCCACAAGTGCCTGGCTGCAAGGGCTGTTTTTACATTGGTAAACTCTGTGTCTTAAACAGCTCCAACTCCATCATCTTTTCTTTATGTGCCTGTGGTATGAAATCTTTGGGATATGGGATGTGGGACAATGTCAAAAGCAATCCAGGCAACATTTCTGATTCTCTTTGTTCCTTTGGGTTTAATGATGATAATGAGGGTGGCAGTGGTGACTACAGCTATGACAATGATACCCTCATACTAATTAACATTAAAGATGTTTTCCCATGCTTTAAATAGCAGAGAGTGGAGTATGTCCTAATCAGTACCACACTCAGTCCTTAAGAGCTTTCAACAAGCTAAATTTTTTCTTAATTTAATTTTATTGTCAAGGTGATATACAGAGGGGTTACAGTTTTATATATATAAGGCAGTGAGTACATTTCTTGTCTCCTTCATTCCTTCATTCTTCTCCCACCTTCCCCTCTGCCTCCCAATCCTTACCCCCTGAGTTGAACAGTTAGTTTCCAACATATTATCTTGTGAGTACTGCTGTTGGATTGGCTCACCTGTTAACCTTTGTCTCACCATTTGGACATTCTCCTTCCCTTCCCTAATTCAGTTAAACATATATACAATACCCAGGGTACCACAGACAGTATTGTGTTGTAGCAAGTGGTCACCTGGTAACACTACGTAAGTTTTAAATCCAACTGGTAGTATGAACTATGTCAAAAACATGTACAAGTCACTGCTTTGGGGCTTATATTCTCTGAGAAGAATATTCTTTTCCTTGTTTTTTCTTGGTGTGACTTTCTGAATGGCAACTTTGAGTCTGGAATATTCTAACTCAAAGTGAATAGTTATTTGATGTTTAGTTTTTCAGCAAAGATATCTTCTCAGACTCTGTAGCTTATTCTCTTTGTATTTTGAGTAATAGTGAGTAACAATTAATGGTGTCTTATAGTTGACAAAATAGTATAACCATAAAAGTTCACATTTACTTAGTGCTTTTTTTTTTTTGCCATGCAGTTCCCTAAGGGGTCTTTAAATGTAGAAACTCGTTTAAAAATTGGCCAATCTTGTCAGATATGAACTATCATTTTCTACAACTTCAAGTAAGAAGACAGTGTCATAAGAGACAAAGGCAAGTGGTTGAGGTTATATATGTTGACTATTTAAGGGTAGTCTATATGAAGCTTATAGGTAGGTCAGAGCTCAAAAATTTCATTTTGATTCTGAGAATTATTGGCATGGTACCATACACTTGCTGAGCACATAGAAAAGTGATGCAAACACCCCACTACTCAGAAAGGAAGACTGTCCTTGCCAAAAGGGTAGGGTCATTCCATTATGCAATTCTTTCATGAGATTCGAGCTTTAAGTATTATTGTCCTCCAACAAGAGTTGAGTTTTGAGAAAGCAGGAAATCTAGACATTTCAGTATGTACCACAGAGACTATATTGCTTTGAGTAGGCCTACTAGTTTACTGTCATTCAGATTTACAAGTTCTATCAGGAGTCTGTCTGTGAAAAGTCCCATTTAGCAAATACTCAAGTTTCTCTCATTCTACTTTATATTTCCCATCATAAACCTCTCCCTCCAGCTTGCCTCACAGTCACATAAATTCCACATCGAACTCTCCCAGAGACGAGGTAAAGAAAAGAATAATTTGTGAGATTTCATTCCTTTGAGGAAAACATACATTTCCTAATAACCCTCGTATGTAGCTTTTCAGATAATTTAGCAATTCTATTCAGAAGACAACAGCTCCCCTGGCTTTTCTTTCTTAATTTATTATTTCATTGTTTCCCTAGATATTTACTGTTTCCTATGGTTGAAATAGACACGATGATTGTTGCTAATGTGAGAGTTGTTTCTAAGATTTTGTTCACTTCTTCAAGGAATTCGCAACAATATTTCAGAAAAATCTTACCCTCCTATTTTTCCTGCCTCCTCTTTTCTTCTTTCCTTTTCCTTCCTTTTTCTATTCACTCCTTCCTGCACCATTCATTCAAATACCAGAATTCAGGAGGAATGAAGAAAGCTTTAGGAACAAAACATTATTTCAATTGAGTTACTTTGGCACTTGCAGAGGTGGAGTGGCTAGAAAACAGCAGGGGGCAGGAAAGAGCACAGTGAGCAAGGTCATGGGATCTGTGTAACAAAGAGTATCTGGAGAATGGTGGAGAGTTCCACAGGACATGGGAGTACATGAAAGGGAGAGAAAGAAGAAGATACTTTCAGTTATCCATTCTTCTGGTCTTATTTCACTGGTGACAGAGACTCGTGAGGTGATATTAGAATATGCTTTAAAAAAGATGCTATACATACACAGTGGAATTCTATGCCTCCATCAGAAGGAATGACACTGCCCCATTGGTAAGGAAATGGAAGCATTTGGAAAAAAGTCATACTAAGTGAAGTGACACAGACCCAAAGACACATAAACCCTATGGTGTCTCTCATAGGGAATAGCTAGTACAGCAATAGGCTAGTCATGGTAGTGTTGTGCCCAAGTCCTAGAAGACCACCAAGAAGACCACTGAGAGCCACACATTCTGAAATGCAAAAGCAAGGCTTTATTCAGGCGAGCTGCAGCCCGGACCTTGTCCTACACTCCGATGCAGCGGAGGTTAGGAGGAAGGCCATGAGCAGAGTTTTACATGGGTATTTAAAGGAAAAAAACCACAAAGTTACAAAAAACCAGAAGTGCAAGCAGGGTTGGGGTGCGAGAACAAATCTGATTGGCTCGGGGCTAGAGGTTCTCTAAAATTGGTCAGAGGACATTCCAGAGCAGTCCATGTAACTGGAATGTTCCCAAACCGGTTTGGCCATCTGGGAAATGGGCTTTATGTCTGGTTGGTTTCAGCACAAACATCTGCACAAACAACTTAATTCCTGGAATCTGTACAATTTCTGGATAGTTTCACCATAAACAAGCCATTTCCTGGTCTTTATGTATGTGCTGGGTTATTCTTAGCTTAACACAAACAACAAGATGGTGGCAGTTTCAAGATGGAGTCGTCCTAGTCTTTCAGTAGAAGACCAAAATACCCCAATAGCCACACCCATATGACCACATAAGAAGATGCCAAGTGAAATGTACTCCACGTTAAGGAAACAAGAGTAATACCACTGTTGTAATTATTCTCAACATGCCATGTGAACTCATACTACTTTTTTTTTTCTCTTTCTCCTTATCTGTTTGGTTGACTGAGTGGCTTGTTTAGTTCTGTTTCTCTTGTACTCCCTTCCTGTGGCTGTACCCTGGCTACGACTGTATTACATCCAAGTACCCTGGATACTGTTTATATGGGTAATAGAACTGGGGAAGGAAGAGGGAATACCAAAATTGAGAGACAAAGAGCAAAAAGACAACCATTCAAAAGCAACACTTAGAAACCATTTGGTGCAAACCAACTGCACAACTCTTGAGGAGGAGAGGGGAAGGAGGAGGGGGGAGAGTGGGAAATGAGGGAGGAGGTAACAAGTATGACAAGAAATGTACTCACTGCCTTTCATACGAATCTGTAACCCTTCTGTATCATACTTTGACAATAAAGGGGAAAAAAGATGCTATATAATGTAAGAGTATATAAGTAGGGTGTCGCTTGCTTACCTGTAGACCTAGCTACTAGGGGGCTGAGATGAAAAGATTATGGTTGAGGCCAACCATGGCAGAAAAGTCCACCAGACTTCACCTCCACTTAACCAGAAACAGCTAGGCTGCACTCATAAGTCAAATGGTAGAAAAGCCAGTTGTAAGCGAGAAAGGTAATCAAGCATAGCGTCCCAAGTCCAAGCCATGGTGTTGACACACACACACACATACACACACATACACACACACAGAGGGAGAGAGAGAGAGAGAGAGAGAGAGAGAGAGAGAGAGAGAGGAGTGTATAGATTCACATTAAAAACAAAAGGTCTTAATGATAACATTATTCATATCACATCATCATTCTCATGGCCTTGGCTAGAATTTCCTCTTTAATAATACTAGCACCACCAGCATGTCTGCTTCTGTTTTACTTCTGTGTCCTGAACTCCTTGAAAATGAGTTAGATTCAAAGACATGAATTTATCAATTAACAACGAGAAGATTATAAGCAGGTGCTTGCAAAACACAGGTGCCGATGAACACTGTTAGGTGACTAAGAATGAAACAAAAGTGCCTGGTCTGATTACTTAATGATTTTCACTGTTTCTTGTTGGTTAGTACCTCTCTTCCTTCCACAGAATGCCCAGGGAAGGAAACAGATGGGTGGGAGCATATTTACTCCCATAAGTATGATGGTTTAAATGAAAAGAAAAATAATCTTAGGACCATGTAACCAGTTTTTTTTTTTCATCATTAGAACTAACCATTTGGATTAACTATCTCTATGTCCAGCCATACCAAGGAAATGTTAGAGCCCTTTATTCTGCTTCTTCAGCATACTCTTCTCTAAGTTGTAATTCTGAAGAACTTTGATTTCTTCCTGCTTTACACAGGGCACACACTGAAGCAATATGATGAAGAGAAACAGGCAAAAGGACATAAATGGGTTTTAGTTTATAATTAAACAAAACAAACTCAGTGAGAATGTAGTCATGATCATTTTCATGTGATACTGAAACTATTTTAATGAGTAAGTCAATCCAGAAAAACCTAAAGCTATCCCTTAAATAAAATAAGAAGATGTACAAGCATATTTAACACTCTAGAGATTTTTCACTATTGGTTTAGTATAGATGTGAGAAGATCATTGTGACCTCTTATATCTTCTGAGAAACTCATAACTACTCAATAATGTTAACTTTAACTTCTCTATTATGTTTTCAGCCATAGGAAATCACTGTTGGGGGGAAAATCACTGAGAAAATTTCAGCCATTTATGTTTTTGCTTTAGGGCTAGCTTTGTGTGTGGAGGAATTTATATGACAACAGTGCCCAGGATGTCTCTATTGTCCTGTTTTTGTTGTTGTTGCATTTGTAAGTTTTACTGAGTGTATACATATCTGATGTTTTGGCATAGGTCCCAAATTCTAACAGCAGACTACAGTACTGAACATGTTTTGTTACTTTTAATTTTTATGGAACTGCCAACACCTTTCACTATTTAAATCATACTAGAGCCCAGCCTCTGGAGTTAGAATATCTGAGTTCACATTTCATCTTAACATTTCCTGAGATTTTTGGTAATCTGGGAACTGTGATTGGCTTCAGGAGGTTTGACTGGTGTTTCAATGAAGCCAGTGGAAAACCCTGTTTGTGTGAGTGTTTGACCTTCTGCAGTAATTCTGTCACAAGACAGGAGGAGTTCCCTGTGTTTGCCTCTCCAAGTGATTCCTGGATCTGTCACAGAAACTACTTACCTCAATACTTTCTGATTTCTTGCCTTCTACCTTTAGAAATGTGCCCTTTTGTTTTTCCCTTAATTCCCTTAAGCTACCACCTTTACCCCCTCAATGTAAGCCTATAAAAGCCGGATTTGGGTGTAGGTTAACCCATTTCTCGCGGTAGTTTCAGATTATTACTTATGTAATATTAAATTGTTTAATAGAATGTATCACTACATAGGTATTTCTTCATTCATTACCTCGAAATTTGCTGGTTGGAACTGGCAGGGGAAATTACTCAACTTCTCTACAATACTTTCTTTGTTGGGAAAAATGACAGTATGTGGGTTTGTTAGGACTGACAAAAATCATTAAATACTATCTTTTGTCAAGGTGATAACAATTATTTATGCATTTGCACTGTAGCTGGACAAAATTCTCTTACTAGTTACACCTAGCAGTGGAAAAAACCCATATCTCTGAAAGCAATCATTGCTGCTTTTCATACTAAAAAGAGAATGTAAGTTTGAGAATACTCATGAAGTAGCTTATTATTGCTCTTTCTCAACTTCTCATTCATCTATGGGCCACCACCTCTAGAATGAACTTTCTCAAGTCAAACCTGATGAATTCCACATTTAGATCCTTCTCTTCCACAGTGTGAGTGCAAATTCTTTGTTGTGATATGCAGTGTTTTCATAATTATGTCCCTCTGTTATACTGTAGCTCTTAGCCTTCCACCCTCTTTAAAGCCTACTCTCAAATGTATTTCTTTACAATTCATCAGCTTCCTAGACTCTCACATGCTATTAAGTCTTTCATGCTGATCTTGGTCGACATTCACTAATCTCATTGATAATCTCAATGATTTCCTCAGCGACTATAGAGCAAAGGGTTGCTTTAGTTAAGCAACTGCATAGATCCCATCCAGGAGGACATCCACCTTTTTATTACCCTCCTTTCCTAACTAACTCCTATAAATAAATAAATGAGATTTTCCCCTAGAGCCCAACACAGTTTAATAAACAGGATTCAGATCACTGCCTCAACAGATAAAAAACAAAGGTTTTATTTATATACTCTGAGCTTTGCTAATTCATCTGCATGTAAATGGCAAGAAGCTTTATTGTATTCAAGGAGGACTAGATTTAGAGTTGGCAGTGACACAAGACAGACATACACTGTTTTTTTTTTTTTTTTAATGCGGGAGAATTCACTTTGAGAAGATCACAAACAATGAGTAGGGACTCATCAATGTGTATAGTAACTGAGTAATTGTATTTTAACTCAGCATTGTATTTTAAATTTATCACCAGATAAATGATGGCATGTAAAGGAACTTTAACACCATGTTGCACTGGTGCCCAGCTACTTCAGGTCATTAAATAATACTATAGAAATTTATTTTCATATATAGTATATTATGTAGAAAACATACCTTTATTCTACTATCACTTCTGAAAAAGAAAATTCAAAAAAATTGAAATGCCAGCTGGATTAATAAAGTCTTTATGGTGAATGACAAATTCTGTTAGAAAAACATGCATAAATTTATGTAGATTGCAAGTACACCAGAACCAAAGCTCTGCAATTGTGTTTTCTCCCCACCTCATGAATCTTCCTTGGGTTTTATTTTGAAATAGGGATGCCTACACTAAAGTCTCATAAGTTATATTCCAACTCTAAAGAGCAAGCAATTGGAATGTCACATTTTTGATGCATACTTTTGCAGCAAAGGGGATTAAAATTTAAATGTCTCAGCTGTTAAAGCCCCCTTCAGACTTGCCCAAAATGAAGAACAAAGAAAGAGAAAGCTTCCCCTACAGCAATTCATCAGACCTATTGGGACACAGTGACATTCTCCAAGAGCTTCTATAGATATGTTGCACCAAATAGTCAAGGGTTTACAGCTGCTTGGATATTTGAGAAACAAATTTGTCTGATTCCTATCATGAAATTTTCATGTCCCAATCAGTGTTCACCAATTGGCCAGTACCCACCAAGGACCTCACAATTTCCATTTCTATCGTAATAATTAGCTTCCATTTCTTGAGTTCTCCTTTTGTGCCTGGATTGTGCTCTGCTTTTTCTTTCCATCAATTTGATTTGCTATGCCTGACTTCTCATCTTTGTAGAATGACTGTTTATTAAGTTTATGTCTGATTTTTTTGCAGAATGAAAATTTTATTGAAGCATTTCTTTAACATTATAAGCTGCTAAATACTTATATTACTTTCTGTAGTTTAATTGTAGTTTTTTGAGGATATTCTGACTCCTACAGTAAAGGCAGCAGTGCACACTTCCACAACTGTTAGATCACCAGTATCTCAGGTCAAATCTTCTAATTTTGAGGCTTTATGAGCTTAAAACTGCTATGAGAACATACCATTCAGAAGGAATTTATTGATGGGAAAAATCAGACAACTGGAAATATTGTGGTGTACAAAGTGTCAATTTTAAGTAAATGGAAAGGATTAATGCATTTTCATTTGATTAGAAAATGATTAATATTTTAGAATTATAAGATGTGGCACTGCATTAATTTGTCCTTTCATTTATGCTAATGTATAGTGGATAGGACTGATAATTACATCTCACTTAATGCATTTGTACTTATTAGTTTTTGTTTTATGGTTTGAAAACATCTGTCTACCAGCTTCTCCTACCATATAGAGTCTATGTTGTCTTCTTACTAAATAAAGGTTTCTGGTCAGATTACAACTATTCCTCTGGCTCTTTTTGTTATGTCTTTGCTATCTTATTCTTCAGGCTCCAATACCATTACCTCAGATGAGCATTTCCAGAAATGTCCCTCCCCTAGCCCCCAGGCCTGCCCTTTCTCTGGATTCCCAAAGCATGCTGTGCATACTTCCCTTTACTTTATCTGACACACAGCATCATTTTTTCTTTTATTTTCTTTAGTTGCCTAGCATTCATACCTTTTTTTCTGTTTCTCTTTCTATTTAGAATGTGATCTCATTGAACAATTGCAACTTAAAGTTGTGAAAACATCTGTAATGAACATGTATAGTAGTATTTTTTTTCTAACACACAGTTATTATATGATGACTTTGAAATGTCTAATCCAAGGTTTGCTTTGCATTGCTGAAGGTCAAGATCAGGCTCTGACAGAAGTGACTTCTAGAAGAAGCACATGTGTGTTCAGTTCTGTTGTCTTTGCCATCTGGAGCACAGCATGTGCTACAAGTTTTACCTCTTCTAGTAACATTTCTGGGTTTTATGTCGGCACTATGAGAATACTTTTATGCAGAAAAATAATACAGCAATACAGAGAAAGGGTTAGGGCCGGGTGGAGACTAAGGGACAGAAGTTAGACTGGAGGTGTGAGTTATGAAAGGAAACCTTATCCCAGTGTGAATTCAATTCCAAGTGGAGTGCAGAGGGGTGGGTGCTTGGATTCCACTCTTCACTTGCTCTTCCACCCTCTCTATGCTCATGACTTGGTTCCCTTTGATAGACATAGGAGTAGACATGGATTACTAGGGAGCAGGCTTTTATGACTGCGATTTCACTTTGTTTTGATGTTTCTCTCAAAATGGTTGGTTTAGTTTCTTCTCATGTATGCATGATGTTTATGTTGCTACTTGTGATCAGAAGGTTCAGAAAAATGCTCTGTGCCTTTGTCTCTCAACCTGCAGCCAACGCAATGCAGTTCAGTGGCTAAGAGAAAGAAGAGAGCCATGCTGTGCTCTGGAATAGACAAAAGCACAGATCCCATCTGGTTCTCCTTCAAAGAAAGCTGTTGCTTTGTATCTAGCTACAGTATGGTGATCAAAAAAAAAAAAGTACAAAAGCTCTTACCTGTTTACTTAATGGGTGACTGGCCTCTTTGCTTTTATTTAGCCATCTGTTCTGGTCTATGTCCTTTTAAACTTGTAAGATCCATCACCTCATTTAAGCTGTTACCTTGACACATTGCAATGTTGTGGACATAATGATTCCGCAGAGGAGCAAATTAAAACGGTTTTTCATGATTAGAAGGTTAAATGAGGTAAGGCTGTGGTAGTTAGTGGTGAGATAAGGGGTTTTGAGGAGGCAAAGCTCAAGGGACTTGCAGGTGATTAGAAAATTAGACTGGCTAGACAGAGGAATGTGAGTTTTACAAATTACAGGAACTGAGCAAGAAGGAAGACTTTCTTTAGGGGTCTGACTTGGTGGGGGGGGGGGGTGCCGAAGGTTGTGCTGCTTGGGCAGAGGTTGTGACCGTGGGTCCAGGGAGGATGTTGGGCCATCTTTGGGTTTCTTTTTCTCCTCAGGAGATTCTGTGAGGAGAAAAATTCAAGCTGATTCTCCCTGAAATTGGCCAGGTCAAAACATCATACTGATGCAATAAATATGCAGTTATTCTCAGAAAGTTATTTGGCTTTCTTTAATTAAAGTCAAAGAGTTATCAGAGCTCAAGTTCAGCTTCATAAAGGAATATTTCACTATGTCTACCGTGTACTTTACAGCAGAGTTCTTTCTAAGGTTTGTTCTCTGCTCTTTCTCCTTGCTTTTATCTTGACCTTCTTTCTGGGACTGTGGCAGTTCCACCAGGATAACCACACAGACTTTGAAATCCAGAACCTACAAGCCTAAGCCTTTACTTTCTTAGGATCATTAATTACCCATCTGGTTGGTATCTCCTGCCATGATCAAGTATTATTGAAATTTTTTAGGCTCCAAATCTCTGAAAGTTGTGTCTGCCTTTTTTGTTCCCATCTCAAGTAAAATTTGATTCCTCATATCTAAACAGCATATCTCATGCCTTTTCTCATTGTTCTGTTTCCTCTCTCTAATATAATTTCCATCCCTCATTTCCTCGGTCCTCCTAACTACTTACTTCCTATCTTTAATATCTCCCTGTTCCAAAGAATGTTAAACACTCCTGTTTGATTACTTCTATTCACTGACATCTTTCCAGAAAGAAAATAATGAGCAGACAAGAAATCTTTGGCTTTACCTCATCTGAAAAGTTATACATACTCCTTTAGCTTGATTTCTGAAATGGTCTATCATAATCATGATCATTTGTGTTTCTAGACTTTTCTCTTTCATGCCATACTGTAAGACAAATTACTGTGCCTATGGATAAGCCCCTGTTTTCTTTCTGTCTGTCTGTAAAGTTCAGCTCACACATCCCTACTAATTGAAACTCATGTGTTTTGTCAAGAGAAACCTCAGTTTCATCTCTGCTCTCTCCCACTCCCATCAGATACAACTGTTCCAGCTTTCATTCCATGGTAGTACATACAGGGGAAGATTCTTATAGTGTTCAGCATGAAATGACTCATTTAGCATTTTGAATTCTACCTTACACATCCAATAGGACAGGCAGAGTTTTCAGCCCATAAAGTGCTAGTGACAAAGGCAGAGTACTGAATGATGGAGACTGTGTCTATAATAATATGACACATTGATCTATTGATCTATGTATGTATGCATGCATCTCTCTCTATCCATTTCAATCAAGTGTTTGCTGAGTGCTTATAGTGTGTAAGGTTCTAAGGATTGTTCTAAGGACAGTGGGATAAAGAAAAACAATGTAATATAGTATATTCGAGTTTTCCATAAATACATAACTGCATAGAAGAAAGATCACATAATTATAAAATGGAAAAAACACAGTAGAATTACCTTTAACTTTAATATGAGAGAAGTGAGACTTCTCATTGAACTAAGGATAAGCAGGTTGAGGATGAAAGGATGGTTAAGAGGAAGGAACTGAACCATTAGAAAAGGCTTTATCTAAGTTTGTTTTACAAAGTATGTAAGAGGATGCAGTGACTATAAGGATAAATGGCATGGCAGAAAGAGAAGATGACCAGAAAACTTTTCTGTTTGCTCTCAGAAGTATATCCTGAAAAAGCAACCTACTTATCATTTTCTGTTGCCAAGTAAAATATATTAAATGGTCGAATCCTTTGATTGTGTGAAAGAAAAAAGAGAGGACTAAAGGAACCCCTCTTGTGATTGCTCTTATTTAAAAAACATTCATTCTTCCTCTTCTTCTTTTTTTCCTCTTTTTCTTGTTTTATAGAGAAAGTCGGTAATTGCGGTGAGCTTTATAGTGGCATTCCTCTTCCTGCTGGTTGTGCGCCTGATAAATGAAGTGAATTTCCCATTGCTCCTAAACTGCTTTGGACAACCGGGTACAAAGTGGATACCATTCTCTTACACATACAGGCGGCCCCTTCGGACTCACTATGGATACATAAATGTGAGGACACAAGAGGTAAGACTTCAGAGGGTTACCTAACATTTTGGTATCTATGGTAACATGCTTTTTTTTGGGGGGGGGGCAAGATGGCTTCTAACTCACTGCCTTTACTTCTTATTTCCTAGAGAGATTCTGTGACATCTCTCTTTCCTTATTTTTAGTTGATACACTCTTAGTTGATACACATCTAATGTCTGTCGCTTCTTCCTACATGAAATCTTTCAGTTCACTGGCTTCATATGGAGTTGACGTTGCAATTACCTGTTTTCCTGGGGGTTTGTGGCATAACATACATGTCTCTCCATTTAGACACCCTGATCAACAGTTAGCAGCTGGAGAACTGGCTGGCTACAGCTCTTTGTAGAACTTCAGAAAAGCATTTGTGCTCTTTAAAACTCTGTAATCCTTGGATCTGGAGCTAGAAAAGGCCATGCTGATTTTAAAATGTGCTGTAGCTGCAGAGATCATGGGATTTAAAGAGTTTTCAAATGTAAAGGGGTTAAAAATCATTTAAATCCTACAATCAGTGTACCTTTAAATCTTTGTAGCTAATTGATAGCACAGAAGAGGATAGCTGTATATTGACAACAAAAAAATGCATTGTATCATTGCTTTTGCCATCACACATTTATGTCCTGAAGCACAGTAACAAATGGTGACCTCACAAAATGTGTGAAGTGCACACAAGTGATTAATAAAAAATGTTTTTATTATTCATTTCTGTGGGTTAAGTGTGAGACTCATTTCCATAGATGCAAATGCCAGGCCTGTGTAAAGATGTTGGTAACCAAGGTACAGGGCAACAGGGTGTCTGTACAAATGGAGAGATTTTGGGGATCAAATTTCATTGAAATGTTATTTTGTAAAGACCCTTGTAGGGAGAGTCAAACACAGAATGCTACTCCTGTTCTGACAGCTATTCTTAGCATTTTGTGAGAGACACTGACAACTTAGCCCATCCCATTTTGTGAGCAGTATCATACCTGTGCCATTGCTTCTAGTTAATTTGACATTTTGAAAATTGTTTCTGTGTCTGAAGAATTTACAGGCTTTTGATTAGCTCATTATAGTTGGGACTAAAAGGCACCATTAGTAACATACAATTCCTAGGAGTCTTGTCTGATATTTGTCCCTTAATTGTTTTAAAATTAATTTTAATTGTATTGTCTGAATCTGTTGAGTGTTCTAATCAATGGATTACCTATATAAGGATATGTCTTTTAGAGAACAGTTTATCTCACTCTTGCCTTTGTTCCTTTTATTTTTGGCTGTCATTTTATTTTCTATAATTCTACATTACAGTTAATCCTTTCACAAGTGCCTGTCACAGTCTGAAAATGAAGCATGTGATTAAAGTCTTTCAATAGTTATTCTCATAAGAGAAATGCCACCAAATATCAAACACTTGTAATTTATTTAAACACTTGTGAAATGCTAAAGGAAAAACTAGCCCAGGGATGTGATTGTTTAGTTGGTCATTTTAGCCAGGCTACTTTGGAATTCTTTTAATAGAGTTTTTAACACAATGACTTTACCAACCAGAACATTATTTTCCTTTTGCACAGGTTATTTATTGAGAGGAAATATGATTGCTGGAAAGAGCTCAAACATAGTATGAGTTCCAATTCTGACACCTAGTTACACTTACAAAAAGCATTCTGTTTGCTTTAGGGTAAATTTCTCAACCTCTGAGTCTCAATTGCATTATGTGCAATTTGCAGATAGCAGTATCAACTTCATAGTTACTTACATGACTTAAAGAGGACCAAGTGCATGAGGTGCTTAGCTCTACACTGGTGGTCACTGATGATCTTTTGCTTCCACATCATGTGTATCACTATGATATGAAGTGTTTGAAATGTATGACTGAGTCCAAAGTACTGAATTCAAAAATGCTAGAATTTACACTTAATTCTTAATAATTTTGGACTTGGAACAATGAACATATGAAGAGCTGCTAAATTCCATTAGTCATTAGTGCTTTGGTAGCTAAAACCACCATGACAAAAATTAAATTAAACAGAGGTATCACTATTCATTAAAAACCAGAAGGGCAAAAATTTGAGAAGTTGGGTAATACCCAGTGCTGGTGAGTTTATAGAGCAACAGCAATTCTTGTAGGGGCAATATAAAGTCGAACAATCTCCTTGACAAAACTCTTCTCGTGTTATTAAGTAAAATCTAAGATCTGTACACCTTACATAGAAGGATTCTAATAGCATCAATAGTACTGATGCTCATAAACCCATACACCAATAGCACCATTGTTCATAACAGTCATATACTCTGATAGTTGTCAGTGGGAGAATGAATTACAATTATGCTACATATACCAAAATTCTATGTAGCACTGACAACGAAGAGAGTGCAGCTATATATCATAATATGGAAAATGAATTAATGCATCCATTGTGATGTTATTTGTAGCACACAGGAAGAGGCAGAACTGAATGAGGTTGCCTAGGGACATATATACAAAGCAAACAGGAAATCAAGGAAGTCATCACCATGGAAAAAGAAGTAGCATCTTCCTCCTGGGAGAAGTGTGGGCTTTGTTTCAGGATGCATTTCTGGGATATTAGCAATGTGCAGTCTCTTGATCTGTTGGAAGTTCATGAGTATTTATATTTCAAATATTTATTAGATATTCATTTAGGTTTTTCTGTACTTTTTGTGTGTCTATTTCATACTGAAAGATTTAAAATATGTTCTAAGCCAGGTAGAATAGCGACCACTCAGACCAGAAATCATATAGTTGACTTCTTCTAATTTAATTTCAAGAAATAACTAAAAGGAAACTACTAGACATTAAGGTATTCAAAGCAAACCAATAATATTGAAATAGGAAGTTTCATTTTATGTAAAGATCGACATATCTAGGTAATTTATTCCTCTAGTTCTGGTCTGCACTATCAACCAGAGGTCCCATATACTATGAATGTAAATGATGAATAGAAAATTTTGTATGGAATTTGAAAAACAGCTGATGAATACCCAGGAGGGTGATAGGTTGTCTCTTTAGTTCAAACTATTCTAGGTTAAGGTAGGAGAAAAGCAAATTTTTCTGACTGTATATCACCCATTTTATTGATTTCCTCTTTTTCTTTCACAGAGTCTCCCCTCCCCTACCACTTACTCCATGTTTGTGCTCCGTTGTCATGTCATTCTCAGTTACTTATTGTTTTTTTTTTCTTCCAAATAATGGCTTCATATGCAATTCATACTGGAGATAACTGCAAATAAATAAAATCAGGATGAGAAAGTCTTTAAGAGCTAAAATAAAATTAATATAACAGGTATATTGAATAGTGAGCCTCAAATCATAATTCTTTAGGTTTGTAGTCCATTATAAATGTTCATCGTCCACATCCAACATAAAAGCCAGGCTAACAAGAAAAAACATATGATGAAGTTATTTGATCATGATTTTACATTGTACAGGACTGAAGACCAACATACCAAGATGAACCATTCATTTTTACACTTAGAGTCAATGAAACTAGGAGAGCCTGGATCCTGTGGATTTCTTCTTGGCTTTTCAATTGTAGCTTGCTTTCTACCCTAATAAAGGCAGGATACTTTCTGAAATAGGAGGTCTTTTAATTTATAATAAAACAAGGTTAATCAGAGAATTTCTTTATGCCCTCCTCTTACACAGGAAGGTGGAAGAAAGAGTAAGACATGTAATAGTGGAAAAAAGTTAGAAGCTTCGGAGAGAAAAACAAGTTTCTGGTTTCTACAAACCATCTTGGAGAAGAATTCCAGGTTCTGTATCTTATCTCAGGGGTAAGCAAGAGATGAGAAGCAGGAGAGCAGGAGGGTTGGGGCTGAGAGAAACTTTGCTCATGAGGCTGCTCTTGAGGCCATCACTTAAGGTATTGTTTTTTCTGAACCTTACCACTTCAGTGGTAGCTGAACACCCTTATTCCCCTGTGCATTCCATTCATCCAGAGAAGTGTTAATGGTCATTACTAAAATGAGCCAGATGACCACCACATTCATATACTTAACGGAAGATGTTGATCCTTAGGTTATCTCATAAATTTCTTTTCCCTAAAATATATATTTACTGTCTTTCTATAAACTTCCTGTTTAGTTCTATATATAGAATGCCTGGAATTATTTCCAGGAATAGGATAACTGCAAACATGGTTCTTATTAAAAATGTTTCATTTACACAAACAACTATCACTCACATGTATTTCTAAGAGAAGAGCAAAACAAGCAAACAAACAAGCAAAATAACCCTAAATTAATCATATATACACTTGGCAATGTCTTTAAATCCTTTTTTTCTCCATAACACAGATCATAACTATTCATTTAAATTATTACTTATAGCAGATAGGGAAGGGATAAATAATTTAATTATCACAGAGCTGGTTTCAAGCCATCATTGTTTCTTCCTGTTGAGATCATGGTAAATTTTAGTAACATAAATTAGCTTCAGGCTAGGTTTTTTCTTTTGTTTTTGTACTTTCCTATTCTGGACTAAGTGATATTTTGTTCTTGTGTGACCTGCTGAGAAGACACATCTCAGAGTAAATAGCCTGCAACCTATTTACATTTTCTATTGTGAAAGAGAATCAAGCTCCGGTGATCCAAAGAATATGACAACCAGATTTTTCTGACGATTAGTAGGAGTGACAGATTCTCCCTAAGATCTGCTAAGAAAACTATAACATACCAGAGAGGAGGAGCTGAAAGGGGTTCTGATATTTGAGAAGGGCACCATCTCACGTGGGTACCAGAGAGGTGTGAAGTGAGAAACATGGGCTGTTCAGAACATAGGATAGCAGTCATGCACAGGACTGTGTGCTTTTAATGGCTTAAGAATTTAATGAAGCTAAAGCATGCCTAATTTTTAAATGGGGACATTAAAAAGTCTAAAGTAGACTAAGTAAGGATAGCATCGATTGCTGTGACAGACAGGGCACAGTAGCCTAATTAAATATGCACATAATATATTGATGTTGCAATAGAATTTCCCAAATTGTGGTTATAGTAACAATTAAGGAATGGAGCTGACATTCTTGGTAATGAAAGCACACACTGTACAGATTCAAATGAATGTACACATGTAACTAAGGCTGACTTGAATGATTTTTCTATATTGGGAATATAGGCTTTAGATGTCACATAAGCACACTGAGAACAAGTATATGCAAATGTATGTTCTCCAAATTTCAAACTGATCAATTTAATTGTTAATTAAAATCTGAATATTCCCATTTGTGTAATCATAAAGCAAAAGAAATTTCAACTATGTGATTGCTTTAGAAAAAGAAACAACTAAATTAACATATAATAAAGATTACTTATTCAACATGTGCATATTGGATTCCTCCTTTTAAAGATAATTTATTGTTTTTCTAAGTACACAAACATGTATTCCTTGAGTGGAAAAGAGACAATTATGTTTCTCATTCTGATTGTAAAGTAACAACTCTCAATTTATGGCCAAATATCAGGACAATGAAGTATTGAACGAGCAGGTCAGATAGCACTTTGGAATGGAGTGAGCACAGAATCTCTTGTGGGAAAGAGGAGATCTGTGCTTAGGGGATAGATTGTATGTGACAGAAAGAAAATTTAGAGTTGGGAAAAGACCAAAAGTTAATCAAAAACATTGTTTATTTTCCTTCCATTTCTTACATTTCATATTCTTGGGTACATTACATTTCACTCTACCTTTTTTTTTTTTTTTTTGCCAGTCCTGGGCCTTGGACTCAGGGCCTGTGCACCATCCCTGGCTTCTTCCCTTTCAAGGCTAGCACTCTGCCAGCTGAGCCACAGCGCCCCTTCTGGCCGTTTTCCATATATGTGGTGCTGGGGAATCGAACCCAGAGCTTCATGTGTAGGAAGCAAGCACTCTTGCCACTAGGCCATAGTCCCAGCCCTCACTCTACTTTTATGACTCATTGTTTGACTGGCTACCAAGACTTGGATTGTTCTGTTCCCTGACACTGCATGGGGTTGGTCACTTCTAATATCCCTCTACTCTTTGATACTGATGTGACCTGTGACCAGTTGAGGCACTATCTCAAAACTGAACTTCCTTCCAGACACACGGATATATTTAGGCCCATTTGATCAAAATTAAATTTTCTCTGGGATATCCAAGACTCAGAAAATGAATTCATTAAATGATTATGACCTACAATATGAATGGCACCCAACGAAAGGAAAAGACCACACTCACACCTGAAAGACAGCAATATACATATATACATACAATATACACACACATCCTGAGCCCAGACATTTTTGAGATAAAAACCCCCTCAATTGTGGTTTATTTGTATAAGCATAATTCCTTCCCCCTGACTTTCTGTATTGAACTGTGCTTTTGACACTTACAGTCTAAAGGGTCCTAGTTAATATATCTTATCTATTTTACAACAACCACTACTACTAAAATTCATTAAACATAATGCCACAAGGAAAATGAAGTAATTTTTTCCAAACTCATCCTCTCAAATCTGCTGGGAGGCTAGCTGAGAACTGACACTTATGAGCTGGCTTATGCATGACCGGGAATCACTGCTATATACCTTTCTGCTTAGGAATATGTTGCTTAGTAAACTAGCCTAAGAATAAGAATAAGAAGAAAAAAGGTCACAATTTCCCAAGATCACAAAGCTAGAAAATAGCTAGACAAGCCTGACTGCTTCCTGAATTTCTAATCATACTCAGATTATAAATCACATAGTTTTAATGTAATTATCAGGTAAAATTTTTTTTATTGCTATGAGCCATTGGTAATCAAAAGAGATTTATTTCCACTTTACATATCACATCTGCTATTGATGAAGGATCCATTATTATCATAGAGTTTTTTTTTAAGGTAGTAATTGTTTCCCTATGAAGATATAAGGGAATTTTACTCATTACAGAATCTTACATAGAAAAATGCTCATTTGCCAACTGCCATGTTAACACCTTTGAAAGGGGCCTATTAGAGATCTAGATATCAAATTACTTCAGTGTGAAAACA
Organism: Perognathus longimembris pacificus; assembly: GCF_023159225.1. Taxonomy (NCBI): domain Eukaryota; kingdom Metazoa; phylum Chordata; class Mammalia; order Rodentia; family Heteromyidae; genus Perognathus; species Perognathus longimembris. Next base: position 54,086,375 of record NC_063167.1, read on the forward strand.
AACAAACAGTTCTTTTCTCATATATACTTTGACTAGAGGGTCTTGGTGTTAAAAGCTTTTTTTCTCTTCTCAAGTTGATAAGCTGGCAGAATAATTAGTAAAGAATATTTGTTCAATGACAGTATTAACCATGAATATCAATTACAAAATATTTAATAAGTGCTAACTCTGTTTCAGTTAGACTGCTAAAGACATTATAGACGCATTAAAAGTGGCATTTACCAAGGATATTGCTGAGATGGACTCCTGACCAGTATCCAGATTAGTATCACCAAGAAGGTATTGACATTTAGCATATAATTATGGAGGCTGAGTCACTTACTTAACAAGTCATTCCACTGTACTTAATAATAATGAACTTTCATTTGTTTTCTTGATAATGGCCATTCTAACTGGTGTTAGGTGGAAGCTTAATGTTGTTTTAGAAAACAATCACTCACAGATGCTGTTAAGGATGTAGCTAAAGGGAAGGAACCATAATACACTATTGTTGGGAATGTAAACTTGTCCTGCCATTCTGAAAAGCAGTGTTTATAATTATAAGATATCACAAGAAATGTACACACTGCCCTATTATGTAACTGTACCCCTTTTGCACAACGCCTTGTCAACAAAATTTAATTAATAAATAAATTTTAAAAATAATTATACATAGAACTACATTATGATTCAGCCATTCCATTCCTGGGCATTTACCCAAAAGATTACAAAGCGGGATATAGTAAAGCCACGAGCACATCTGGATTTACTGCATCATTATTCACTATAGCCAGGTTTGGAATCAGAGCGGCTGCTTATAAATAGATGAATGGATCAAGAAAATGTGGAATATATACACAATGGAATTTTGCTCATTCTTAGAAAGAATATTTTTGTACCATTTGTAAAGAAATGGACCCATTCATCTACTGAGGGGTATTTGGGTTGATTCCATACGTTAACTGTGGTTAACTGCTACGAGCATAGTTGTGCTGGTAGCTTTAGTAAGACCTTGTTTGTGATCATTTGAGAACTTGTTTGGAGGTTCTAGCAGGGGAGCTCAGCTACTCATATACCCTTGACCAAAGATGGGTCCTCCTCTATCTGGGATGGTCGACCGAGCGCCCAGCTTCGGGAGGAATGCACATGGAGTGGTGAAGGAGGAAGGGAACACCCGCCTAGCCAGTCAGATCAGCTGAATCAACCCTAGTGATCAATGGGGTGACAGATGTTGCAGTCAGATCGCCCTCACATCTGTGATCATTTGAGTAAATGCCCAGGAGTGGGATTGCTGGATCATAGGGAAGTTCTATGTTTAGTCTTTTGAGGAACCTCCATACTGCTTTTCAGAGTGGTTGAACCAGTTTACATTCCCACCAACAGTGTAGTAGCATTCCCTTTGGACATATTCCCACCAGCATCTGTTGTTATTAGGTTTCTTGATAATGACCATTCTAACTGGGATGAGGTGGAATCTCAATGTAGTTTTGATTTACATTTCTTTTATGATCAGAGATGTTGAACATTTGTTCATATGTCTATTGGCAATTCTTATTTCCTCTCTAGAGAAGTTTCTTTTTAAATCTTCTTTGAGGATTTGTTTTTTTGGATTATCACTGTTTTGATTTTGGTGCCCTGTGTCTTGTATATGTGTTCATCTCATTTGAGGAAGGGAATAGTAATAGCAAAATCATGAGATAAAGGACAAAGTATAAATCAATGCACAAGCAATACTCAGAAGACACTATGTTAGAAATGACCCTTACAACTTGGGGAGATGGGATTCATAGGGGAGGGAAAGGGGGAGAAAATGAGGGAAAGGATAACACTGACAAGAAATGTACTCATTACTTATGTAACTGTAACGGCCCTGTACATCACCTTTACAATAAAATAAAATATTTTTTTAAAAAGGGAAAGACTGTTGAGAATAAAGCCAAGGAATTTTAGAACAACAACAACAAAAATATCAGGCATCATAAAATAACACTCAAAATATCCCCAAAGAACATTAAAAATGGGTAGATTCTCCTCCCACCTTTCTTTCTCCCCAATCCCTCTCCCCCAAGTTGTACAGTTAGTTTACAATGTATTGTCTTGTAAGTATTACTGTTGCATTGAGAGGTAACAAGTTTGATAAGAAATGTACTCATTACTTCACATATGTAACCACAACCCCCCTGTATGTCACGTTGACAATAAAATTAAATTTTAAAAAAGGGGCAGATTTTGTCAAAAGATCAAATCTGCACATATGTAGGATAGGCAAGGGAAAAGAATTCAAAACTAAAGGCCTTAAAATCTATTTAACAAAGCAATAACAGAAAGTGGCACCAATCTCAAAAGAGAGAATCTCACCTACCTGACAGGCATACAAGACTCCTAGTAGATAGGATCAGAGAAGAAATACCTCTAGACACATTTTAGTGAAAACTTGGACTTAAATAACAAGGACTTATTTTTAAATGCAGCAAAATCAGAGGGGACGTTATAACAATAGAAAGAAGCTTAAAATTACTGCAGATCTCTCCACACAGTTTCCAAATGCAAGGAGAACATGGAGTGGTATATTGTAATTCAAACTTTGAATCCAAACTGGTGTGCTTAATGAAGCAAATATTCACAATTAAGGGAGAAACTAAAACCTTTCACAACAAACAAAAACTAAAGGGAAACACAACCAGCACCACAAAGGATGCTAAAGGGAAGCATCCAATCTGAAGAAAACAATCAAAGTCATAGAAACATATCATTGAACAAAAATCATGAGAAGACTAGTTTATTAACCACAAGAAGAGGAAAGAGTCATAATACAGGAAAACAAAACAATGGCAGGAAATATGACAGATTTCTCCATTGTAATATTAAATATTAACAGGCTTAGATCCCCAACCAAATATTGTAAAGCAGAAAACTGGATCAAAAAACAAAATGCAGCTACTTTTTATTTCCATATACAAGGAGTTCAAGAATTCAACCACACCCAAAGCTAATAATAACTCAATTGAAGAAAAAGCTAAGGAGAGACTTCTCAGAAGATATGGTAAGAATGGCAAAGAAATACATTCCTAGCCATAATGGAAATGCAAAGCAAAACAACTCTAAGATTCCAGCTCACCTCACTTAGATAGACCAACATAATGAATTCAAACAGCAACAAATGTTGGTGGGAAAAAAGGAACCCTGTTGTACTGCTGGTGAGAATGTAAACTAGTACAACCACTCTGGAAAGTAATCTGGAGGTTCCTCAAAAACATAGGTCTTCCTTATAACCCAGCTATATTACTCCTGGGCATCTACCCAGACCATCCTGAGCCAGGATACTATAAAGACACTTGCACATTCATGTTCCCTGGCACACTATTCTCCATAGTCAAATTATGGTAACAGCCCAGATGCCCTACAGTAGATGAGTGGATCAAAATATTGTAACTATATACAATAAAATTTTACAGAAACAGAAAGATTAATATTATGTCATTTGCAAGGAAATGGATGGATCTAGAACAAACCATGTTAAGTGAAGTAAGCTATGCTCAGAGAGACAAATGGCACATATTCTCTTTCATGTGTAGAAGCTACATCTAAAATATACTAGGACATGATCAATTATACAGGACTCTAAGCATTCATTTACACACAGTGAGATCAAAGGAGGATACTCTTAGGGGAGGAATACAAAGGTGCAATGCCTGTGTGCTTCTGATCATATAAAATAATATTTATCAAAATGAACTTCAGGAAATAAAAACAAAAGGTTTTCTCTACATTGTTGTTTTCTTTTCTTTTCTCTGCTGTCTTGTTTGTTTATCTACCTTTAGGAAGGTAAGAAGGGACACAAAACTGAAGGGACAATGGCAGCAGAAGAACTCACTAGACACTATGTTGAAAATGAACTATTCAACTTAGGGGTTGGGATGGGAGAGGAAAATTGGGAGAGAGTGAGAAAAGGGCTACATCGTCCAATTACAAAGGTACTTTTTACTTGAGTTTTGTAACTGTAACGCCTCTGTACATCATCTGTATAATAATAATGAAATGGAAACACCTTAAAGCATCATGCTAAATGAAATAAGTCAGGCCCAGAGAAACAAAGGATACATCTTTTCCTTGGTACCTGGAAGATACATTTAGCTTATATATTTTAAATAATATGTTGGGTAATATGCAAGTATATAGAAAGGTTTTAACTGAAATTATGTAGCTTCAAGGGAGAGCTCAAATACTGTAATTCCTTAGAAAGGCAAAGCCAAAGTTCATCAAGATAAAACACCAAGAAGTGGGTACTTGGAAGGGATGGTGTGGGGTCAAGGGGAAATGGGTAGACAAATAAAGAGGAGAAGAGGGGTAGAAGATAGTCAAGAATCCAATGTATATCCTACAAAATTAAGAAAAGTTAAGGAAGGAGTTGGTAGAGTAGAGATGGTGAGAATTTTGAAAGGGGTAACATTAATCAAGATATATTGTACTCACAGACTTCTTTATTAACTGACAATTCCTTTGTACATCTAAAGATAAAAAATAAATTAACTGGAAAATATAAGTATGCAAAAATGATAATGAACTTTCAAATAATTCCAATTAGACAGTTATATTCAGTGTCGGTGTCTTAAAGATAATTTATCATTAAGTATGACATCAAGTTGTGATTTCTCATTTTTAAGAGTTAAGCCATATAAAATATTACTCATAAAAGAAAAAAATCACTAGTGACTATTAGAAAACTACTATATAGTCATTATATCAAATATTGTCTAGTGAAGCATGGAACATATATCTGATTAGGGAGCCCTTTGACTAATAGACATTCTCCAGGTGCTCTAATTTGGCCGAATGTCCCCCAAAGGTTCATATATTTAAAGATTTGGTCTTCAGTGCGGTGCTATGGAAGGGTCTTGTTGACGATCTTTAGGGGTGTGGCCTAGTGAGAAGTAATTAGGTAATTGGGGCATGCCTTTGATGGAGATTGTGAGACCTAAATCCTTTCCTCTTTCTCTTTTTGTTTTTGTCCATGAGTGAGTAGTTTACTCTTTCATGCACTCCCACCATAGTGTGCAGTCTCACCACAGTATTAAAATAATTGGTGTGCCCAACGTGGATCATGTGGATCATGTCACTAAGTGATCAAGTCACCATCTCACACAGCAATCATTCCATTGCTGTGGGCAATAATGAACTCTCTCCAAAATCCAATTAAATAATTGTATTCAGTATGGAAAAAATTGTCAGTATGTAGATGACATCCAATTGTGACTTCTTATTTCACAGAGTAAGGCATAGAAAGGATTGCTTAGAAAAGAACATCTAAACCATGGGCCAGAGCAAATATTTTCTCATTATAGATTAATTATATTAGACATCTCATTGTAGTAATGCAAAGCTGACTAATACACCAAGTATTTACTGAATCGTTTATTGACCTAAAATGAAATTGAAATTGAGTTCTAGGTCTGACAATAGCATGGTTTAAGATATCCTGACAGCCCTCCTGCTGGAACACCTGGTCATACTGGATAAAATAGGGCACATTAGTTAATACCCAGCTGATTTCCATGGAAAGGAGGAAAAGCCTTTTGTACTTGAAGCATAAAAGGAATAGAAAGATGGCAAAGCATAAACACAAAAGCTGTGGCTTCCTGGGGCTTTCTCAGGATTAGTAACTGAGTAGAACAGCATAGGACAGGACTGAGAAGTGAGCCCAAGAAAGACAAAAAGTGAAATCTCCTCACACACAAAAAAACTTATTCATGTATTTGGTCTTTGGGTGAGGAAATTCAAAATATTTGACCTAATCCCTAGTGGAATTAGAATTTAAATTTCACTTTTCACATTCTATGATTCCAGCAAACAGAATCAACCAAACACTACTTCCCAGCTAGTGATAAACTAAGACTTCAGTGTTGGAAGACTTCTTTAGAGAGTCTGCACAATCCAGACAGCGAACTGACTAGATAAAATTTACCATTTATTATAAAGTGCACAAGGAGACAGTCTACCAGGATTATTTACTACAGAAAATTGTAATGTCTCCCTATTCCTTGTTGTAATGCTTCATTACATACTATATGTTCCTTCTATTGCTTTAATTCTGAAAAATCCTGAATTCTAAAACATACACCTCTCCAAGTGATAGAATAAAGGAATATGAGCTTGTATCATATACTCTAAAATGATTAAGAATGAAGAAAGAGTCTCACTAAAAATCTGATTGCTTTGCCAAATAAATTAAATATAATACCTAGAAACCAATGCATAAATAAATGGATATTAAATAAAGAGAATAAATCTGTGGTTAAGTTAGACAGTCAATGTGCCCTAACACATATGCCATTTTCTCTGTTAGTCTTTTCTGAGTAAATAGCATATTAATATATGTAAATTTCCAAGGCCAATGACTAATTATATGTAAATATGACTAATATATGCAAATTTCCAAGGCCAGTGACTAATTTTGCCAGTGACTAATTTGGAAATTAGTCACTGGCAATGCTAGTGACTATGATTGTCACATGGATGTAAATGAAGAGCCAGAGATTATCTTGGTTAGTTTTAAATGGTCTCAGAGTGTTTTTTAATTCCTGTGTTTGTTAATTCATGAAATCATTAATTCTGTGGCGTCACACTGACTGAAGCTATGGCATCATTAGGTACTGGAATTGTAAAGAATAAGACACTTTTGTCTAAAAACACATAGCAACTTTTGTAATGTTAACTGAGTGCAAGAGTAATATAGAAAGAGGACTACTTCAGCTTTTTAAGTGTACAGGTGGAAAGATTTAGAGACAGCACCTGAGAATACTAACTGGTGGGGTATGGGTCATGAATTTTAGCTTTCTTTTTATTTAACATGATTTCCACTTTTCCAGTAAACACATATTGCATTTATCACTAGAAAAGTACTTTTTAAAGAAATACGTATTTGTGAAACATTCTGTTGCTATTTCTGCCATAAAAAAATAGAACATGAAGTGTCAAGACAAATATATTGTTTGGAATGCTTTTCAAGTTATTTTTTCACTCCTTAAGTGTGAGTTGCTCATTGTGACTTTCTTCCAAAGAATACAGTATTGGAAGATGTAAAAGTTGAAAGCTATCTCACTTAGGATTAATGTCAAAGGTGACAAATTATATTGCTATAATATACTCTTTCCGTGATATGATGACAATAGCACTTTATCTCTGTGGCCTTCTTCCTCAAAACCCAGAGGCCTTGACTATTCATGAGGAAAATACCACCCCCAAAAGAAATATGCAAATAAGGGACATTGTACAAAGCTCTAGACCACTAATTTGCAAAACCTGTAATGTCATTGAAGACAAGAAACCATCGTTGATGATATTATGAACTGTAATGTATCCTAGATGGGGACATGAAATAGATGAAAGATGAAGTAATACTTCATTAATACTTTAACAAATGTAACACCCGTGCAAGATGTTGATAGAGGGGAATTAGGTGTGGGATATAGAAAAATGTCTCTATGTTTGCAATTTTCCTGTAAATCTAAAATGATCTAAAAGAAAATTTATTTTTTACAATGATTTTGTGTTTTTACCTTTAAATCTGGAAGGATAGAATTTTCATTGACTGAGATGGCAAATGGTGACAGTGAAATTTATTAGTCTAGCTTCCTAAGAAATGATAAGACAAAACTTTATTAATACTTATCATTGTTTTAATTTACAATATTATCATAAGTACTTATTTGGGAAAATAGTATTGGAGGCAGAATTCCTGCCCTGATAATGATATGCAAATTCTTTAGTGATTTCCTTGAGAATCCATGTGGAAGTTGGAGGTTTTTAATCTTTATTGTTTGTCCTTATACCCTGCAATAGTTCCTTCTTTTATGATTTAACTCATGTTTTGTAATGTGAATTATCTGTGAAATTACTTGGATGGAAATACACTAACTAAATAATTTTGGTGGCTCAGTATCTTGCCAATAACTATTTCTTTAACTAATATTTGTTGGCTTCAGGAACCTTGCCTATCTTTCAGGTATCTATTCTTAAAGCTCACAAACTTTCAACATGTTTTCAGAGGTTAATAATAATAACAATAATAAAACATAATAAGATAGCCAATAAGGATGGGAGAGTTACAAACCAACACATGAGGTGCTTCCTGTTTGTCAAATACTGTTACAAGAGCTTTATACTAATTAATTTAATATAGCATAACAAACTTGGGAAGTAGGCATTATTATTATCTCATTTTGTAATCAAGGAAATAGAGGCCCAAGGGTAATATCTTCTGAACCTTGGCTGCAGAATCTCTACTTTCCCACATTGTCTGTTATAGTAGAAGCTACCACTTGTATAAAAGAATCCCTTAAAAAAAAAAAAAAAGAATCCGTTCTCTGATAGGAAAGACATGTAAAATATGGAGGCAAAGAGAGGAACCGGTGTATATTTTATTTAGGTTAATTACCCTTTCCCTACAAAATATCTCTCCCATGTTAGTTATTGCGTTGTATTAATTATACATGGGGGGTGTATTTCACTGACAACATGTCTTATATATGCTGGGAATGAGCAAACAGCTGACACCTTTTCATACTCTCTTAGCATGGCTCAAATAGTTAACCTTTTGCTTCCTAGTTTTATATATTTTATTAAATTTTTTTCTTTATTAAAAAGGTGATGCATAGGGGCTAACAATTATATATAAGTAAAGTAATAATTATATCCATTTTAGACAATGTTATCCCATTCTTCATTTTCTCCCACTTACCCTCCCTACTCCCTTCCTCCCCCCCCCCCCAAGTTGTAAGGTTGATACCTAACCTGTTGTTAAGTGAATATCACTGTTGTATTAATTTGTCCTTTGACCTGCTGTTTCTGTGATTCCTTTTCCCTTCCCCTGGTTGAATAATCTTTTATACAAGATGCAAGGTACAGAAAATTCATAGAGCTGAAAAGAAAAAAACGTAAGAATAAAAGTAAAAAATCAAATTCTATGCTTCCATCAGAAAGAATGACATTGGAAAGACCTGGGGAAAAAGATATTAAGTAAGTAAGCCAAACCCAAAGAAAAGTAGGTTGCATGGTTTCCCTCATATGTAAGAACTAGAATATGCCTATGATATTCTCAACAGAGAATCTCAACAACCCAATTGCTTAATACATAGGACTGTGTATACTAGAGTGTGCCAATCTGAACTCCAAGATATGGAAACAAGAAGTTCTTATTATGTACTGCTCCCTAGTTTTAGTTTTATATTTTATATTATTTTATTATTACATAATGTGTATTATGTAGTTTTATATTATTTTATATTTTTTTTCTGGGTTTTGTTCCTTTTTCAAAAACCTGGAGACAGTATTTCCATATAAGTAGTGTGTCATAAACATAACCATTGAGCTTACGGAATGCATATTCTAACCATGGCAAAAGCAAAGCACAATGATTAAGCCCAACTTTGGAAGCATACTGCTAGTCCTATATCTGTCAACTGTGGAGAAAGTGAAAATTTCAGACCTATTTCATTTACCATCCTAGTTAATGCTTATTGGAGATGTACCTTAGCATTATGAAAATAAACATTATTGTAACAATTTCTCTGTCTGCTAAAAGTATCTATAGAAGCAGTTTGTGGAAATGTAGCATGTGTATTCACTCAAGCAGAATTCTTGTGGCATTTATTAGGACTTCAATAAAGGTTGAACAGGTATTCAAAGGTATTTTTCTATTTTTCCTATTGTGAGTACAAGTTCTATAAATGATATTTATTATACTTTATTTTGATACACAGAAATGTTATTAATTTTGTTTTTCTCACATTTGATCAGTATGCTATGCTCTTCTGAATTTCTAAGTTATAGACATTTCTTTTGTATTGTTTAAGCTTGTAATCTCAAATTTAAGTCTTTTCTCATATTTTTCAATATTAATTATATTGACTATATCTTACCAAGCAACAGTAAACAACAGCACAGAATGACCTTAGATATGTGTGTCTATATGTTATATTATATTATATTATACATAATTTTATATAATACATAAATTATAAAATATAATTTATATTATATAGTAACTGTATATTATATAAAATAATATATTATATTAAATAATATATCATATATATTATAAAACAGTGAGAATGCTTTAAAATTATTTTTCTAAAATTATACTTATATGTATTGAATATTATCACCTGACTTTTAAACATCTATTGGAATAACAGTCCATTTTTTTCTCACAAAAACTATTAAGATGTAAATTAACTTAGCAATTGATCATTTTACTTTTTGTAGTGTATGTGTGGCCAGGATACTCCAGGGAAATAGAGTAAAGTTTGTGTGTGATGTACATACATATATCATATACATATGTGTGTATATATATATATATCATATGCATGTGTGTGTATTCATGAATACTTAGAGGACATAGAGGCAGATTTTAAGAAACTTACATATCACAATGTGGAGAATGGGCTGAGTACAGTTAGTTCTTGCCTGTAATCCTACCTACTCAGTAGGATGAGATCTGAGAATCACAGTTTAAAGCCTTTCTGGACACACTCATATCTCGAATTAACTACCAAAAAGCTACATGTTTAGCTGTGGCTCAAATGTTAGAGTACCTTGACCAATAAATTTCCAGACCGATGCATAAGCTTAGCAACAGTGCACAGTCCTGGAGTTTGAAATTTAGGACTAGTGCACACACACAAAAAATGTGGAGAACAGTTGAGGTCATGTGTGGTAGGGGTAGTCATCAGTCTGAAGATTCAGAAAATCTGTACTTTTGAATTCTTCCTTTCTAGGAGAGATTGGTCTTTGCTCTTTTCGGTCTTTTAATTGAATGAGGATAACCTGCATTATGCAGGGTGGTCGTGTTCACACAAATTCTACCAATTTAAATGTTAATTTCATCTAGAAAACATCTTTGGAGAACATCCAGTACAATATTAGGCTAAGGTGCCATGGCCCAATCTAATTCATATAAAATTAACTATCACAGTATATAATTATTGAATCACTGAATTTGCAAAATTTCTCACACATACTCTTGGGGCTATATAGAATTATTTCATGTTGTAGATAAGGAAATTGAAGATAGGACTGATTATTACATAATTCACAGCTACTCAAAGTCACACATACTCCAAGTGAGTTTTAAACCCTGAATCCTGAGCCCTAGGTTTTAGTCATATGACCAATTTCAGCAAAAGAGCATCCAAAGTGCTGACACCCTTTTCTCCAGATGGGCTCTCCATCAGGGTTCAGCTGCCTGACTTTACTGCAAGATTTGATAGTGATTGTCTTTGTGGAAATGGGGAACTTCATGGAATATGAGCATATGAGCCAAAATCTTTGCGTTCTGATGTGACTTTCTGTTGCCTTATTGCAGTCCACAGCTGGACCAAGCACCAAAGCTTGGCTCTCCTTTGGTCTTCTTACTCTATTTTATGGAATTGTATGAAAATAACCAGAACACCATTCTTGCATCTGGATGATAAATTGACCTCATAGTTTTCTCTCTGTACATGTTTTAAGTTACAGTTCTATTTTGAGTTACTTAAGCCTTGCTTCAAAAGCCTGGTGGTTGATAACTGTGTTTCAATCCTGACCGTATCAAACCTGTTAAACTGATCTTCTTGGAAATAATACAAATTTTTAGATAGACTATGTTTCAGGACAACAGTCTGTAATAAACATAGTAGCTTAGCTAAATTAAGGAAACTAGTGGAATATAGTACTTGGTGCTGTTGATTTTTAAATTAGATGGAAATGGATATAGTTTGTCCAAAATCTACTGAGGATAAAAAAATAAAATGAGGGAAAATTTTGTTTGGTGAGCTAGCTATGTGACACATATCCCTTGTATTTATTTCTTGAATGTTCACTCCAAAGAGGAAGAATTGGCTTTGATATCCGTGGAAGCCACACAAATACAATGGGCACCAATCGCCCTCAGCATCCCAGAATGTATGTATACATGTATGTTTTAGTGCATACGCCTGTGGTCAATGTGCTTATATGATTCTCTTAATCTGTTTTCAGTCCATTTTTATTTTCTGTACTTTGCACCTCACATGAGCTCATTCATCTCTTCAGTGAGTGGTATACCTGTGTCAAAATTGTTATGTTGACATAAACACAGAATATAGTAACATAGTAGTAGTTAGCATCTGACCGCTACTGACATTTTCCAGTAGTAGGATGAGTTATTTCTTGTTTTTGCTTTTAGCATTGAAGAATACATCTTAAATACACAATTGTGCCCATGATCCTTCTCCTTTTAGTGCATCCTGCCCCATAACTATTTTTCTCTGTACACAGAAAGCCAATTAGGATATGTCACTCAGAACTCCTTTCCTTAACTGGTTCTCTAAGTGTGTATGATGTAATGGCCATAGGAAGATCTTAGCAAAATAGCAATATATTTTATACTGGGCATTCAATTTCTCACTTTCATGTCTTAGGTCAAACTGACAGTTTTCTGTATGCCATCTTGACATGTAGAAGACAGAAAAATTTTCTGGAAACCCAGTTAACATGTCTTCCATGATGGTTTGTCTGATTCTCTTGTTAGTATGTGGCTCTTTCTTGTGAACTGTTTTGGCTCTTTATAGGAGAAATAACAGTTATACATACTTGCTCATTCTTTTGTTCAGTAAGCCTGTAGACACATTATCCTACTTAAGAAATAATCTTATGACCTTGACAATATCAACTATTTTCAACTGAGAACATTAAATAAATGAAGCATTGAGAAGTTAAGTAATTTGTTTTTCTTTCCTTGATGTACACATTTGTGGTGGGAGGCAAATGAATCACTGAAGCTAAAGGAAATTAGTGAAAGTGCCATTTATCTTCATGTTTTATGAAGACTGCAGACCATGTTCACCTCATAATTGATTTATCAAAATTTATGTAAGGTAAAAATGATTTTAGTCAGGTAACAATCACTCATGCCTATAATTCTGGCTACTTGTGAGGCTCAGAGTAGAAGCATCATGGTTTCAGGTCAGCCTAGGCAGAAAAGTTTGCAGACCCCTGTTTCAAAAATAAACAGCATAAAGGGCTGGAGTTGTAGCTCCAGTGGTATAATCCCAGCCTAGCAAGATACAAAAATCTGAGTTCAAAATCTAGAATCACTAAGTAATGATTATTACAATAATAATAATGCAATTATGATTACAATAATATTATTTAACAAGGAAATACAAAATGGCATTGCATTTGTAGAATGGTGCAAAAAGATAATTTTATAAATCAGGCTGATTAGTACTTACTATGTACCCTATAAGTGATTCTAAATCACAATACAAATATACCTAACATTTAGGGGTTAAAAATGAAGAGTGCAAGGATTCATTTACCATGACTAATTGAAGTTAAGTTAGTTTTTACATGCATCTTCTATTTTCTAGCGTTGAATTTCTTCTTGACCATTTATATTCTTTTGGTCTCAAATTACCATAGTGTTACAAAGTACTTCTTGTGCCAGGCAGTTCTTCCAAGTGGTTTCTGATGGAGCTCCTAACATCTTGCTGTACACTTTCTTCAAACAACCCCATGTAATAAGTTCTATTATTTTCCAATTATTTACAAATAATTCATCCAAGGAAGAATGAACTTAAACAACTTATTCAAGGTCAGTTGGAAGTATCACAATCTCTCTCAACGTTGTAGAACCAATGTTTTTTTTTAATCAAAATCCTGTAAAATCTCACAGTTGCCAGAGACTACCCTCCAGCCACCATTGCCACCGGAACCTTGACTCCATGCCCTTCTGCATTTCAAATATTTCCTGCCACATTTTTCTTACCTTCAATTAGTTGTAGAAGGGGGTTTCACTTTGCCATATCCACACATGCACACACTGTTCCATGATCAGAAGGCATTTCATCACTATCCCTTATCCTATTTCCCCTTTCCAAAACCAGTTTTATCATCTTTATTGTCCTATTGTCACAAATATGTATTTTGACCATTTTCACCCTCTTTCTTCCTGTTCCCCATTCTCATGAGTGTCTACAGCCTGGACAGGACCTGTCTTAAAATTACTATCATCCGTTTTTAAGACTTGTACTACACTTTAAATGTTCCAGGATTGGACCTATTGTCAGAATCTAAATAGTACCCAAATCCTTAGTGGCAAGAAAGTCTGGGAAATGGAGATGTTAGATTTTCAGCCCTTTCTATGCAGGATAGGCAATTGTAGAGAACATAAATATGGATACTGAGTACCAATAGTTGAGATCTGATATAACTGTGATAATGCCACTAGATTACTGGATTGGATTTCCTTTTCAATGAGACTCTATTAATTTGGTCATTGAATACTGTCACTCAATTATGCAGTGGTATCACCTGTCCACTGGATGGAGATGAACAACCACATAATTTGATATCCAGGAAGACTACGTAATGAATAGTAGGAAAAAAGATTGGAAGCAAATGTATGTTTTCCATGGTTTATGACAGTTACTTATGCTATGGAAAATTAATAGAAAGATAATTCAACAAATGAATGTCTAAAGGATTAGCTCATATGCATTCTATTTGCAGTAACTCAGTGGATATTCCACTATCTAAATGCTTCTTTAGTCCAACTTGTTAAGTAATGTGCAAAAAGAATCTGCTCCCCCAGTTCCTGCTCAACTGCTACCTCCTTAGAGTTGTTTCTTATCCATAGCCTTATTTTCTAAGTGCTCTGTGAATCATCTAGTTAAATACTACATAGATTGCCATCAAGTCTTCACTTGACCAATCATTTGCTTGAGCCTTTGCTTACTGGCTCCCAATACAGTAATAGGCATGATACTATGTGCCCTGTACTTTCCCTACCCTGTCGGGGTCTTTGGCCCCTGTGCTCCCCCAACCCACAGGAGAGACGGGGAAAGGCATGCCCCTACCGGACGAGCCAAGCAAGGAAAGGGTCCGCAGGCTGCCCACACCCAGCCCTCCCTCACCGGAAAAAAATCAGATGACCTAGGAGTCAAGTCAGAGCAAGATCTCGTTTATTGGGGAAGTATGTACCACTAATATAAGGCACAGGAGCCAATCAGGTCTAAGATCGGCAGGAAGGGGAGGGGTGTGTACCTATCTAGGGACTGTAAGGGGAGGCATGAGCTGTCCAACAAGGGTGGAAGAGCTGGGGCGTCACAGCCCATAGTACTGCCTCCGGGTTATAACCAAAGACACTTGTAGCAGGTGCGCATTGTTGTTAGGCGCCACCATCTTAGCCACACGTGGCCCCAAGACTGAGAAACAGGCAGGGCCAGCTATTTGACTTCCAAGTGTGCCCTACATCTCCCCCTTTTTGTTTTACTGGTGGGGGGGGAGAGATTGACACTCAAGAGGGAGTCCTGTTATGCGCGGGGCAGCTGTCCTCGATGGAGCTCCTCAGCGCCCAGCAGCAGGTCGCGTCCTTGGCATTCTTGGGGCCGCCATTTCTGCACCACGCACTTCTGCCGGAGCCCCACAGCCGGTTGACGAGCAGCTGCGCATTGTCCCGCGCCAGTGCCTGCAGTGCCGTTCTGTGCCATGCACTCCCTCGCGGGCATGCTGGTCCCCAGTGGCACCACCACTCGCCGCTCACCTGCTGCCAGCGCGTGGGAGGCCACGTCCCACACCAGGCCGCTTTTGTTCCAGGGGCGGATGCCCTTGAAGTGCGCAGATTCCCTTGCGCTTGCTCCCGGGCCCAGCCGGCCCCCTTTCCTCTTGCGCTTCTGGCTGCTGCTTCTCCTCTTGGCGGCCTCCTTCTGGTCCTCCTCCCGCATATCGTTCCTCCGGCCGGCTCCGGTGGCCTCAGCACCACTCCTCCAGGCAGCCAGGTTCAGCTTTCCACTCTGCTCCTCCAGACAGTCTAGTTCCACTCCATTCCGCTTCACACCCCTCCTCTCTCCTTCCTTAAACAGTCTTCTTTGTTCATTTTCCTGTCGTCTAAAGCTTAGTGTGAGATTGCCCCATCTTTTCAGGGATACCCTTACCTCGGAACTAGCTTGGCTTGGCTCGACAAATTTCACATTTAATGTGAGATTGCCCCATCTTTTCGGGGATACCCTTACCTCGGGTCGTCTAAAGCTTAAACCTACGCTTCCTTGTGTCCCACATTGGGCTCCAGTTGTCGGGGTTTTTAGCCCCCCGTGCGCCCCCCACCTGCGGGAGAGACGGGGAAGGCACACCCTGACCAGATGAGTCAAGAAAGGAAAGGGTCGACAGACTGCCCGCACCCAGCCCTCCCTCACCGGAGGACAATCAGAGGACCTGGGAGTCAAGTCAGCGCAAGATCTCGTTTATTGGGGAAGTACTTGCCACTAACATAAGGCACAGGAGCCAATCAGGTCTAAGATTGGCAGGATGGGGAGGGGTGTGCACCTATCTAGGGACTGTAAGGGGAGGCATGAGCTGTCCATCAAGGGCGGAAGAGCCGGGCATCACAACCCACAGAACCACCTCCGGGTTATAACTGAAGACACTTGTAGCAGCTGCACATTGTTGTTAGGCGCCGCCATCTTAGCCACATGTGGCCCCAAGACTGAGAAACAGGCGAGGTCAGCTATTTGACTTCCAGGTGTGCCCCACACTACCCCTTTCAACTGATGCAGACAGAGTTTGCTTTGATAAGATGTGTGTCAGGTGGGCCTTTCAAAATGTGTCAATATTCCTTTATAAAGAATAAATATGGGGCTGGGGATATAGCCTAGTGGCAAGAGTGCCTGCCTCGGATACACGAGGCCCTAGGTTCGATTCCCCAGCACCACATATACAGAAAACGGCCAGAAGCGGCGCTGTGGCTCAAGAGGCAGAGTGCTAGCCTTGAGCAGGAAGAAGCCAGGGACAGTGCTCAGGCCCTGAGTCCAAGGCCCAAGGACTGGCCAAAAAAAAAAAAAAAGAATAAATATGAATGTAAAAGTAGCCATTTATTTGCCACAGAGAGTGGCAAGGAAGATTTACTAGCTAATAAGCACCCCCATCTGTCAGTGTGTTCTGTCTTTCCTGGTTATTCTTCTATTTTGATGGAGAGACTTTTATTGTCTCGTGATTTTTTCTCTCTTAAATGTCCTTTTCTAAAGCTTCCTGGAAGATTGGAACTCAGGGATTTCGGTTTATGGCCTCATGCTAATCAGCTCAGATTTGTTGCAGTTATTAGTATAATTAATTTCCTTGTACTCACAATTTCTCCTACCAAGACATAATTTGGTGGCAGTGTCAATGTGAGCAGAACATCTCTCACTGACTTGGTGGTGTTAATGGAGCTTACCCAGGTTAATGACAATGGAGATCCCCAAATGGAACAAGGCACTTGGTGCAGATGTCTTGGGAGCCAAACTTGCTAGAATGCTTTTCTGGGAGAATATATTCCCTAATGTACCAACAACTGGAGTCTGCATCCCATTTATTCCTCTTCACGGAAGCTTTGAGAGGGTGATACTTTATCTAATCGTTCATTCCTTTTTAACCTCTTCTAGTTCAGGGGATGGGCTCAGCAACGTTAAAAATGTTGGGGCTGGGCAAATTGATTTATTTCCCTGTGTTCAGCCCATCATGTTCAGATTGAGATAAGACACTTAACTTCGCAGAGCACTAAGTTGCCTTCTATGCAACATGGTTGATACCACGTCCTCGAGAAGAAATAAGGCCCTGAAAAAAAATCAGGTTTTTACTATGCAAAATCTGTGCTAAGCGTTTCAGGGCTATGGCATTCCATGAGGGAGTGAATAAGTTGGTTACAAAGTTAAAATCCATGCTGTGAATCTTTCCTGCATGGTCCTTGAGAAAGATAACTCTGCAGAACCTGATATCTGCCCATCTCTCCATTCTCGTCTTTTTTTTTTTTAATACCCTTTCTCTGTAGTGCTCAATGTTTTGGCCATTCTGAATCCCTCCGAAGTTTAAAATGTAGAAAATATTTAATATGTTCCTCAATTTTCAAATGTATATGTCTTTTTAACTTTCTAGGTATTTTCTAACTCTTTTCTAAATTTCTCCATGGAATACTTTTTTTCTTAGTGGAGCCCCTGATTTTATAACAACAGTTAGACAATTTGTTCCATTATCAGTCTACAGAGCTTTCTTTCTGCATATAATTATACGTTCCTGAAAGATCATAACCTTTTTGTATCTCAATTTCTTTCATTTCCTTCCTTCTCTTTCTACAAGTAGCAACTTCACTAAGAAAATAATACTACTAATAAATATTTAGCAAATTCTAATGTAGCCTTCCCTTTCATTCCTTTCCTTTTCTTTTTCCTCCATTCCTTCTCTCCTTCCCTCCCCTTCTCTTCCCTGTAAACATTTGTAGTAAGACTCACAGGTATGCTATTACATATATTCTTAAATTGGTATAGAGTAAGTATTTACTAAGATACTTTTTACACTTAAGATTCTACTTTAATTTGTATAATTCACCTAAAAATCACTATCTTATATTGCATTCACTTTGATAGAAACTAATATGTATCCATCATCATAATAAGAATTTTTTCTTATTCCAAGTCAGTGAAAAAAAGTTACCTTTTTTGTCACGCCTCTGTGAACCTGGTTTATCCTTGTTGATCCATGTTTCTTTTTATTTTTATCTATGTATATACAAATAATAAGATTTCTAAAAATTTCAAAGTTTCTTTCTGTTTAAGTCAACAATTACACAATTTGATCTAATTTTTAATGGACTATGTGAAATTGTTACTTTTTTCTTTCATTTTTCTTTCCTATGATTTATCCCCTGTTGTCACTGTATTTTATTTTGTTACCCTGAGTGTTGCATATACACTTATCTGAATTAGGGAAAGGAAGGGGAACAACAAACTGGTGAGATAAAGGATAAAGGGCGAACCAATGCAACAGTGATACTCACAAGACAATATGTTGGAAATTAACTGCACAACTGGGGGGAGGACTAGGGAAGGTGGAAGAAAATTGGGGGGTACCAAGTGTGATAAGAAATATATTCACTACCATATGTATGTAACTATAAACCCTCTGTATGTCACCTTGACAATAAAGTTTAAAAAAAAAACCCAGAATGTAGAACCATTAAGCATTACTATCTTTTTCAATGTTTTAAATTAATTAATTCATTCATTTATTCATTCATTCATTTAGTTGTGTGAAATTATCAGGGATTGAACTCAGTGCCTCAATGATCTTACTCAGCTTTTTTGCCCATGCTTGGAGCTTTACTGCTTGAGTAATGCTTCCTGTCTGGCTTTTTTGTTCATTAATCATGTATGGAGTATCCCAAACTTTTCTATCCTAGGCTAGTTTTGAATTTTCATCCTTCAGGTCTTTAGCCTCCTGAGTAGCTAGGCTCAAAAATCTGAACCACCAGCACCTAACCAGATTACTACCTCTTGATGAATTAAAAAGCTAGCATACCATTCCACCATAGATGATTTTCCCTGGTGGGATTGCATGTGTTTATTGTGTACTAAATAACAGAGTCTTCTCTCTTATTTACTCTAATTTTTAATTTAAAATTTTTATCTTTATTATTATTTTAGTAGTCTGGCTGTGACCAACAAAAATCAATGTTGATCTAATCTGCACCTTCTATTATGTTCTAAAGTTGCTGTCTACATATCATTATTTAGAACTCAAATGGATTCTATTTCAAGAATTATATTAATTATACTTTGCTGAGACTTCTGTATACTTCCCTTTAGTGGAACTTATAATATCATATAATAATAAATTGCTTCTTGGTTTGGATATTGTTATTTTTTTCAGGTTATACCGCATGTCCTACCTGGAAACTCTAGTCTTAGAAGAAGTAGAATATAGGAATAAGTGTGAAATACTAGATGAAGTAAAATGACTAATCACAGAGATTCATCAGTATTCTTTTTAAGAGTCCTCATTGGTGTTTATTTTAAATTGGTCATTTAGGTTAGTGATCTCCCAAATGATTGACAATAAGGTGCAGAATAGAATCATTTTATAAATCCACTTGAGTCCATGAAAATAGAATTAAAATATTTTTTCCAATTTTGTCATATGTCAGTTAGACTCACCTAAAAGATTAGATGAAATACCCACTAGTTGGTCCTGACATGAAGGTTTCAACTTCATGAGGTCTAAGGTCACTCTCAAGTTTGCAATTGTACCATGTTCACACATATTGTTGGTGCTTTTGAGACAATGATCTGAGAACTACTGATTTTGTCCCTACTCTCAATCCCAGGAATCAGAAAGCTTCTGGGTGATTTTAATTCATACCCAGTAGTTATACATACTTGTGATAGTACTGTATCTCTACTGAAGTATTTAAACCAATCCTATCCTGCCCTCTAATAACTTAACCAGTTTGGTCCAGAGCACTCTGAATTTTTACCTGTTTGGGAAAATGCCTTCATCTACTTGCTTTAAAAGATCATTTAGGAGTAGAATTCTGTCTGAAGCCCATCTCAGTAAAAAACAAGAAAGCAATATATCAAGAAAACTAACAATAACAACTGTTGGAGGGAATGTGGCCAAAAGGGAACCCTTCTTCATTGTTGGTGGGAATGTAAACTGGTTCAACCACTCTGGCAAGCAGTATGGAGATTCCTCAGAAGGCTAAATATAGAACTCCCCTATGACCCAGCAGCCTCACTTTTGGGTATCTATCCAAAAGAACACAAACAAAATCACAGTAAAGCAAACTAGCACAACTATGTTCATCACAGCGCAATTTGTCATAGCTAGAATCTGGAACCAACCCAGATGCCCCTCAGTAGACGAATGGATCAGGAAAATGTGGTACATATACACAATGGAGTTTTATGCCTCTATCAGAAAGAATGACATTGCCCCATTTGTAAGGAAATGGAAGGACTTGGGAAAAAATTATACTAAGTGAAGTGAGCCAGACCCAAAGAAACATGGACTCTATGGTGTCCCTTATTGGGTATAATTAGTACAGGTATAGGCAAGTCACAGCAGAGGATCACAAGAGCCCAATAGCTATACCCTTATGATCACATAAGATGATGCTAAGTGAAATGAACTCCATGTTATAGAAATGATTGCTATATCACAGTTGTAACTACTTTCAACGTCCCATGTGTATCTGTAGCTACTATTATTGACGATGTTCTTGTATCACCTTCCTGTGGTTGTACCTACACTATCTCTGTAATCTTATCTGAGTATATTGGAAACCATGTATACTGGTATTAGAACTAGGAAACTGAAAGGGAATATCAAAATTGAGAGACACTGGGTAAAAAAAGAAAAACAACTACAAAAGCAATACTTGCAAAACTGTTTGGTGTAAGTGAACTGAACACCTCATGGGGGGAAAGGGAAAGGGGGAGGAGAGTGGGGGGGGCGGTACGAGGAACAAGGTAACAAACAGTACAAGTAATATATCCAATGCCTAACGTATGAAACTGTAACCTCTCTGTACACCAGTTTGATAATAAAAATTTGAAAAAAAAATTAGTTAAGACTTTCACTACTTTTCTTTTTAATGTATGATTTCCAGTTACCAAACATTGCCCATCACCTAGTGTCTACTTAAGTAATGCATGTTAAATGAATGGGTATGTCTTATAACAAAAACAGCAAAATATTCCATCAGAAAAGGCTGACTGAGCACTTATCTCTAATTATGCTGAAATAAGTAACTTTTAAAAAAATTAAAAATGTTAATTTTATTGATCCAAAAGTGCTATGTAAAATAGTATGCTTCTTGCTTTCTATTTCCAATTTTTCCAATATGGGCTAGCCAGCAGTCAGTGCGGCAGCTATACAGGCTATGTGGATTTTAATAAGGGCATATATTTTTGGAAAGGATAATAAGCAAGTCTGGAGGGCAGGGTCAAATTCTCAAAGCCTTTCTGACAGGATGCAAAGATTAAAATGTATTGTAGGCTGAAAAAGCTGAGAGGAAGCTGTAATTTCTCACCATGGATTTCCTTAGAGTGCCATTAGCTTACCAAGAGGAATACAGGGTAGATTGCATTTACATGAGGGAAGTAAGGTAGAGCTCAGTGATCTGGATTTTTCCCCCCTTGGCATCTTTTCAACTATATGTTGGAACAACAGAATTTTGATTCAAAACATGTTTCTTAATATGGTCTAGGTTTGCAAAGAACAGAATATTTCTTGTTTATTCATTTCAATTACCATGGAATGCCTTACATTTCCATTGTAAATGAATATCAGGACAATAACATAGAGGTCTCTGATTATAAACAATTGGGTATCATGGTGTTATCAAGGACTCAGTATTTCATTTGATTCCTTGTCATGGAGGAAGTGTCAACATATTGTTTGGTTTGTGAGAATTGCATTGGGGGTGGTTTTTGTTTAATACCTTTGAAATTCTTTTTCTGTGATCTTTCTTTTTATTATTATCTTTAACGAGTTATAAAATGTAGATGCCTAGCATCATGTAATATGATCATATGTACATAGATATTGAAATATTGTGATCCTGTTAGGACTATCCTAGACAATTACTAATTATTACAAATGAGAGAAACCATGGAATCTATGTTTCTTTGGGTCTGGCTTACTTCACTTAATGTGATTTTTTCCAAGTTTTCCTATTTCCTTATGAATGGAAACCAAGAGATTTTTATTTATTGCTGTTGTTTTTATGTACTACATGAAGTTATTTCATTTTTCTTTCATTTTTGTTCCCTACGGTTTATCCCCTGTTGTCACTGTATTTGATTTTGGTACCCTGGGTATTGTATATACCTTTATCTGATTTAGGGAAGGAAAGGGGAACAGCAAACTGGTGAGACAAAATACAAAGGGTGAACTAATGCAACATCGATACTCACAAGAAAATATGTTGGAAATGAACTTTACAACTTGGGTAGGGATTGGAGATATGGAAAATGAGAGAAAAATGAGGGAAGGGGTAACAAGTTATATAAGAAATGTACTCACTGCCTTACATATGTAACTGTAACCCTTCTGTACATCACCTTGACAATAAATTAAATTTTAAAAAAGTAATTGCCATTTAACAAAACAGTTTATGAATGGAATATATCTTCGTGTCACCTCTTTCAGTATTCTCACACATCCCTCCCCTGCCTACTCCTTCCCTCACTCTTCTTAACGTTGTGGGGTATACACTTAATTCTTCAGGCCCAGAGAGACAATGGATGCATGTTTCCCTTGTATGTGGAAGCTAGATTTAGCTTGTAATATTGTAAGTAAACAATTTGGGTAGTATGCAAGTGTATACAAATGTATTTAACTGAAATATGGTAGATTCCAGGGAGAACTCAAATAGTATAATTCCTTAGAAAAGCAAGGTCAAAGCTTAACTAAACAAAAGACCAGGAAGCAGGTACTCGAAAGGGGTGGTATGGGGTGAAGAGGAAAAGGTACTTGATTGGTACTTCAGGGACTGGCTACAAGAACATCAATCCCATTATAGTGGTGAGGAAAATAAATCATTAAAAGTTTAAATAACTGAAAATAAGTAAGCTAGTGATTAGCAAGGGCTAAAGCAGGTTTGGCACCATCCCCTTTGTTAAATACCCTGGTTATACAGCATATCACAACCAGCCCCTTGCTCAGTTTATCCTTAACTGTTAGATTTATTCTTTATTGCTTGATAGGAGAAAATATGGCTGGGTGGTGGTGGCTTATGTCTGTAATCATAGCTACTCAGTAGGTTGAAATCTGAAGACAGTGGTTCGAAACTGGCCCTAGCAGGGAAGTCTGTGAGATTTTTATCTCCAATTACCTTTGGGGAAAAAAAGCCTTAAGTAGATCTCTTGCTGAAGTGGTAGAAAGCTAGCCTTGAGCTCTTGAGTGAAAAAAGCTCAAGGTAACACTAAGGTCCTGAGTTCAAGCTCTAGCACTGACACCCTCACCCTCATCCCACAAAAAAAAAAAAAAAAAAAGGAAGGGAAAAATGAACCTATGATTAAGGTCACACACACACACACACACACACACACACACACACACACACACACACACACTGCGTTGTGAGGGCTGATTAGGGGATCTCATCTCCTAGATTTAAGTATAACTCCTTCCTCCAATTCCCCTGCCATAACAAAGGATTTCTTAGCTATTCCCTCTCCTTAGCTTTTCCCTCTTCTCTGGTCTGTGCTGCCTTAGTGAACAGCAGCTGCATTCACAAGTAGCCAGAGCTTTCTCTAGAGGAGCTAATGTGCTGGCAGAGTGAAGACAAGCTGGGCTCAATTCACAGGACCAAGAGGACATCTGCATTTGTTTTTCAATCCCAATTATTCCAATCTGCTCACTGTGGGAGGGATGACATATCTCTCCTGCAGAGCCCAACCTCTAATCTCTAGACTCCCCTCCCGTTGCTTAAGTAGAGGCCACATTGAGTGCCATTGGATGTAGAGCCATCCTTTGTGTACTCTCTGGCTGCTGTGTCAGCAACTGGATGCAAGCCCAGGCCCTACAGGACTCTAGACTTTGGAGCTGCTGGCCTGGTAGCAAGAGCTCAGCTAGATGTCCCAACTAATAAATGACAGAAGCTACTGTGCATTTAGATGTTAGAAGATGGGTGCTGGTGGTTCATGGCTATCATCCTAGCTACTTAGAAGCTGAGATCTGGGGATATGAAACCAGCCCAGGTAGGAAAGTCTGTGAGGCTCTATCTCCAATTAACCATGAAAAAGCCAGAAGTGGAACCATGATTGAAGTGGAGAGCACCAGTCTTGAGAAAAAAAAGGGAAAACACCTTAATACAAGCTCTAGTACGAGAGAGAGAGAGAGAGAGGGAGAGAGAGAGAGAGGGAGAGAGAGAGAGAGGGAGGGAGGGAGGGAGGAAGGAAGGAAGGAAGGAAGGAAGGAAGGAAGGAAGGAAGGAAGGAAGGATAGAAAAAAAGGAAGAGTAAAAGGAAGGAGGGAGGGATGGAGGGAAGGAAGGAAGGAAGGAAGGAAGGAAGGGAGGGAAGGAGGGAGGGAGGGGGGAGGGGGGAGGGAGGGAGGGAGGGAGGAA
Source organism: Perognathus longimembris pacificus (assembly GCF_023159225.1). Classification (NCBI taxonomy): domain Eukaryota; kingdom Metazoa; phylum Chordata; class Mammalia; order Rodentia; family Heteromyidae; genus Perognathus; species Perognathus longimembris. The sequence goes on from NC_063167.1 coordinate 54,111,255, forward strand.
GAAAGGAAAGGAGGGAGGGAGGGAGGAAGTTACCACCCTGTTGGGTTTGGTCAAAGTTAGCTGAGATAGTAAACAAACTTCCCTTTGTGCAAGGGAGTACCAGTGGCTTTTCTTCACAGTTGTCCTACTTGTGAAGAGAGATCTTTTTGAGGTAAAAGGGTCAAATCAAGTTGCATCACACTTGAAATCCAGTGTTTTCTGAGCCACTATCATTGCTGCTGGTTAGAAATGGAGAAGCCCAGAGCCAAGCCTATATCTATTTAATCAAAACTCTGCAGTTTAACAAGAGTGCTAGACAGTTTGCTTGTTTGAGAAGCCCTAGCTTAAACAACACTAATGAGATGACTAAGACTCCCAGAGGCTTGGAAGATACTTGGGGACAGACACTGGTGTATTCTTTCGTAGCCTAAGTGGGGTCATGTCTAATAGAGATATACTCTTAGATCTGCAGATGGGCTCACATAAGCCTTCCTCTCTTTTCTGGCCCACACTCCCATATCTAAAGGACTGCATGAGCTGTCCAGATAAGTAATTAGCAACCACAGAAGCCCTGCAAGCTTTCTCCTGGCCTTGCCTGCACCACGTGGCCATCCACAAAGCAGCTACTTACTCTATTGCACCTTACAGTTAGCAAAGCCAACAGCTACCTGCATGAGGAAACCACAAGGCTAATAGGAGTAGCATACTGAAAATGATGTTTTGGCTATTAACATTTTATGGGTGGACTGCTTTGCAAAGCTGAGGTAAAGCATTACTCTTTCAGGATTAATATATTTAACAAAATGTCTGCCAGGAGAGGAGGCTTTTGCTGATAAATACAATTCAGCTGTTGATTTATCTAGTAATGGAGACTTGAAATTACAGGAATCAATGTGTATGTGAAAGCAATTGTCATTTGTTTAATTATGTTTTGCCAGCAGGATGAGAGTACACATTATGCTGGGTGCAGCCAAATATATTTCGGCCAGAATCCTGTATTGTAAATGACAGGCACCTAAATGTGGATAAAGACAAAAGACTTCTCCAGTTCCAGATTCCTGGATGCTTTGCACCCTGGGACCCATTCATTTAGCATAATAGATCTGTTTTCGCTACAGACTGATTTTAATGGGTGATTTTTTAAAATCCCAATGGGACATTTATCTAGAATCATTTAGTTGTAATTGGGGAGAGAAGATGGACAGTATGCAGGGGCCAAAGATGACACTAATGGTAATAATTCTACAATGGCCAGACAACCCTCACCATTTCCCCAACCAAATACTCAAAATATTTGGCCAAAAAGATCAGTAATGTTGAGATTGAGAAATCCTGTTTTAGAGAACTCTTGCTTATGATGTGACTTAAGGAAATGGGCTAAGTCCACATACTCTTTGTCAGAATACAAATTAGGTAGATACAAGGGTCATGTCTGGTTATACAGGATTATCCTTTAGGATTTCCACATGATGAAATCAAGATACACTCACAGTAGGAAGGACTAGAATGTTCCTCCTGCTACTATCATCTACCTGGACAGGTTGAATACTGTCACTTGTTAACAGCATGCAGTCACTGAGGTCATACCCAGCTGTCTTTTTCCTGCATTCTGATGGAGCTGCTAGATTTGGAAGCCTGGGCAGTGCTTTATCTATTCCAGCTCTTCTGTTTACTAAATAAGTGACCTTGAGAGTCATAAACATAATAGTGTCCTCCAAAGCTGCTCATGTTTCTATCTGTGGACCCTACCAATATGGTATCTTTTGTGACAAAGGGAACTTGTAGATGATATAGGTAAGAAATACAGATTTCCAGGAGCTGGTGGCTCATGCTTCTAATCCTAGCTTCTTAAGAGGCTGAGGTCTAAGGATCACAGCTCAAAGCCATGTCAGGCAGGAAAGACCAGTGACTCTTATCACCAAGTAACCACCATAAAACTGGATGTGGTGCTGTGGCTCAAGTGGTAGAGTGCTAGCTTTGAGTGAAAGAGCTCAGAGACAGCACCTATGACAAAATCCTATGACAAAAGAGAAAGAAGAAAGAAAGAAAAGAAAGAAAGGAAGATAAAGAGAGAGGTGGAGGGAGGGAGGGAGGAAGGGAGGGAGAGAGGGAGGGAGGAAGGGAGGGAGAGAGGGAGGGAGGGAGCGAGAGAGGGAGGAAGGGAGGGAGGGAGGAAGGATTATCTTGAGGTAGTCAAGTGGGTCCTTCTAAGTGAAAATTGAAAACAGAAGGATCTACTGGAGATTTAAAAAGGCCGGGCACCAGTAGTTTATGCCTATAATTCTAGCTACTCAGAAGGCTGAGATCTAAGGATCACAATTTGAGGCCAGCCAGAAAAGGTAAGTCTGTAAGACTCTTACCTATGGAAGTGGCGGTTTGGTTCAAGTGGTGGAGCACTAGCCTTGAGTGAAAAGTTCAGGGACAGTACCCAGACCCAGAGTTCAAGCCCTGTGACCGAAAAAAAAAGTAGAAAGAAAAAAGAAAGAAAAGAAAAAGAGAAAAGACTCTTATCTCCAACTAAGAACCAAAATGCCAGAAGTGGAGCTGTGGATCAAGTGGTACTCTTGAGCAGAAAAGCACAGGACAGTATTCAAGCCATAGTATTGGTAATAAAAAAAAAAGGCTCTTTCTAGAGTGAAGATCACTGAAGTCCTTTAACCTCTGTGGTTCAGGGGGGTTACCTTGTGCAACAGGTGGGGTTTAGGGTGGTCAGCTTTCCTCTCAAAGAGGCACAGACCTCGTAGAAAAGAAACTATTGCAGAATTAGAAGACCTTAGCCCATGACTACACAGTCCTCTGTCTGCCCTGCCTTGCCAGCTTCTAATCCTCCATGAGAAGCCAAGCTTAGTCAAAGGATAAAATTAAAACATTTGAAATATAGTCCATGAACTACTTTTTCTAAGGTGGGAGGTAGAATGGCCTAGTAAGGCTGAGAAAATTAAGATGCTGAAAGGCTGTATGTGGCTTTCTGTTTTGGAGTAGGTCTTTTCTTGGAAGCCAGGGTGAGGATTTGAGAAGAATCAGAATTTGAGCACCCAGATGGCTGTCAAAGTCAAGAGCAAGCCTGTCTAACCCCCCTCACCATGACCAGTAACAGTATAGGTTTACCCCAGCTATGAGCTTTGTCAGTACATTCTCTTTTCATCATGACCAAAAGCAAGGTCACGAAAGATGGGTATAGTATGTATTTCAACCTTACTGCTACCAAAAATTCCACTTGTAAGTAAAAGACATTTTTTTCTCATTAACTTGGCTGTTCACTTTAGGCTTTTTTTTTTATTTTACTCAAATGAATTTCTCCAAGCTATCCTTTACTATTTAATAAGATACATTAAATACCTTCAGATCTATATTCAGGGAAGCAAAATACTCAGAATATGAAAACAGAATGACCATGTCCAGCTGCACCACCCTTTCAGAGAAAGTACTCCCCTTATGCAACCTAGTCTTTCCCATCTGCTGTCTCTGCAGCCTGGGGTGCTATAAGAGGAATGTAAAGGAAGGCCGAGAAAGATAGGAAACCCCAGATCTGGAGGATTAAAAAAAAACAAAACGGGGTCAGATCCGCCTGTGCTGTGAGTTCTATGTCCTAGAAAGCTCAGGAAAGTAGTCCAAACCACAAATAAACCAGGCATACAGCCAGGATGAGCAGCTAGAAAAATTCTTTGGAACTGTCAAATACTGGTGTGCAGAGTTTCCCCTATCCTCAAGGTCAGAATGAATTCCTTGCACAGTTCTTTCTTCTCAAAAATTCACCACAACCCCCTACAGAGTACAGAGTACCAGGAGGACTAAACAAGTCCTTCTATCTTCGAAGTCCTTTGATATTCTTTGATTTTTATTTTCTTAAAGTCTTGAAAGCTTGGTAATACCATGGAATAGTAGGGTTTCCTGGCATTGTATGATAAATGTGCTGGTTGAAAGTCACTGTAAAACAAGTCTTTACTGAGGAATTAAAGCAACTTGAGAATTGCTTCAAATCTTGTGCTCATTCATTCATCCATCAAATGTTTGTGGCAGCTACTGGATATGAGGCATTGAGTTAAATATTAGATGGGGGAATAAATGAAGAAGAAACCCTTTCCTGATCCCTGGTACCCATAAGACAGGAAATAAGTAGGCAAATATGCAATTGAATTATAAATTGTCAAAGGTATTATAAAAGAAAGGAGCATGCTATTGTGCTATGGAGTTATTTATGAGTGGTAGCCCAAGGATGTAAAAACTAACTTTAGATAAAACTGCAGGGAAGGACTTCCTAAATTTAATCTGAGACCTTGTCGATGAGACAGAGCTGAGTATATCATTACAGGTCAGAAATGGGAACAATTTTCACTCTGGTTATTCTGGGAGGATAAGAAAGCATGTTTTCAAAGGGAGGTTTTGATTTACAGAGTCACATGGTCTAGGGAGGAAAGTTTTCTTTTGTGCTTCTGAATAGAACTTTCTAATTTCTTGTCTCCCTGGCTATATTTTGTTTCTTTTACCCATCTTATTTTTTTCTCCCTACCTGTGAGTAACATCTGTATACTCTTCTAATGTATTTGTATGTCTGGTTAATTGTTTATATTTTGTATTTGCCCACTTGTTTTATATAACACTGACAGCTGGGTAACAAATTTAAAGGGTGTACTTGGCTGATAATTCTGGTTGCTGGGTGGTCCATGCAACATATTGCAAGCATCCTGATATAACACAGCAGGAAAACAGAAATGGAATAGGCTTCCTACACAAAGGGCAAGTTCATAGGGTGACTTTGCTTCATGAAACCTGGCCACTCAAGAACCAACATTCATCATGAAACCAGCCTTAGTCCTTCCCTGGCTAGTGCCCACATGACCTTGCCACCTTTTCTGGGAATTTCCTCTTGAAATCTAGTATCTAAAAACTACCAAACTTCTAGCATGTGAACCTTTGGGAAGCACATGCAAACTCCATCCATCTATACCACAGCAGACTACCATTTGAATGTGAGCACGCCAAGATGCAGCTTTTATCTATTTTGCTACTGATGATTGCATCTCTACTGCCTAGAAGAGTAACCGGCACACAATAGGTGCCTAGTGAATGCATTCTACTGCAGTAAACTATTTCTTTTGCTCCAAAAGCGGAATGTAGTATTAAAGAAATAGAATTTTGAAAATGACCAGCTCTAAATAATATGCATGTGTTACAGAATTGTTAGAGTTGAATAGAGTATCCATAAAGATGATCTTCAAACAGGTGAACAAATATCTGGTGAGCAAATATCACTCTGATGGTTCCCTATGTTCTATTTATTTTATTTGTTTCTATTTTTATTTTTTAGTTTAAATTTTATTGTAAAGGTAATGTAGAGAGGGGTTATAGTTACATAATTAAGCTAATGAGTACATTTCTTTTTGAACAGTGTTACCCCCTTCTCATTTTCTCACCCTTTTTGCCCTCCTGACCCCCCCATCCTCCTCAAGTTGTAATGTTCACTTCTATCATAGTGTCTAGTGAGTATCACTGTTGAATTTGTTTTCCCTTTGTCCCACCATTTATGTGATTCCCTTCCCTTCCTCAAATCAGATAAACTTATATAGAGAACAAAGGGTGCAGAAATAAAAAAATTGACAACTGAAAATCAAAATTGAAAGATAAAGGATAAAAAGACAAATGACTCCAAAAGCAATACTTACAAAAACCTTTTGATGCAAACCAACTGAACAACTCATGGGGGTAAAGGGGAAGGGGGAGGGGGTGGGGGGGAAATGAGGGAGGGAGTAACAAATTGCACAAGAATGTACCCACTGCCTTATGTATGAAACTGTAACCCCCCTGTACATCACTTTGACAATAAATAATTATAAAAAAAGAAAATAAACCAAAGGAAAAAAAGAAAAAATTGAAAACAGCACAATAAAAAAGCTGTTTCTTCTTATACCAGAATGAATAATTACCTTTGTATCTGGTGTGCAAATTTTAAGGTCATACATGGATGGAGGTGGTAAAGCCAGGCTCCAATGAGATCTGCCTGTGTCCAGAGAGCATGCTAGATGGTCCCTGAGGGTTTCCACATGGTTAGGACAGCAACCAGTGCCTTTCAGGATCATAATCATGATCAATGAAAATGTAATTTGGTAAACCAAGATCTGAGGAAGAGACAGGAAAACTGTCTTTGTATTGTGAGGCAAGAAGAGTCAAAATATACAGCTAGAAGGTTGGCCTAGATGACTTATTTTAGTATTTTATTTTTTTTTCTCTCAAATTTTTATTTTCAAACTGATGTACAGAGAGGTTACAGTATCGTACGTTGGGCATTGGATACATTTTAGATGACTTATTTTAATTTTGCTGGGAGCTAAAAGTAGTAGACTAAGTTGTTACTATGCTAATTTTTAAATTTGAGAACTTGACAAAATTTTCTTGAAGGATCATGGAATTTCATGAAACTCAGTTTGACATTGAACTTCATTGCCTGACTTATGTAAGTGTTCAGTGAGCACTCAAGATATAACTGTCATTATAATCCTTATAAAGTATAGTCCCACCCCGCTAACACTGTATCTTATCTGAGTACCCTGGATACTGTATATAATTGTATTTGAACTAGGGAAGGGAAAGAAAATATCAAAATCGAGAGACAAAGGACAAATGATTCCAAAAGCAATATTTACAAAACCACTTGGTATAAACCAAGTGTACAATTCATGGGGTTGGGGGGGGAGGGGGGTATGAGGGAAGAGGTAACAAGTTGAACAAGAAATGTACTCACTGCCTTACACCTGCCTTTAACACCTCTGTACTTCACTTTGACAATAAAGGAAAAAATTATCTTAAAAAATAAAGTTAATCCATATACAAAGAGAAAATTTTCTCACATGTTATTATTCTCTCTTAAGAAAGGTATCTGAGCAATGCTCTATGGCTTATGTCTATAAGCCTAGCAGTTTAACAGAATGAGTTTGCAAGGATTGAGGCCAGCCTAGCAAATAGTACATGAGATTCCAATCTAACCAATAAATCTTGGCCATTGTGGTATGTGCTTATCATCCCTGCAGCACAGGAAGTGTTAAAAGGGGGTGTGGCCCAGGCTGGCTCAGGAAAACAGGTAAACTAGAAAAAAGTAATGAAAAAAGACGGCGGAGGAGCGGCTGAGCCCTTCAGAGCTCCTCCGATATCGTAGTTTTCTCACCTCATAGAAACTGTTTCTCCGAGAAAGACAGCCAAAGTAAGTTCTAACAGTACAGGGATTCTGAACAGGAAGGAAAAATCGACTTTGCTGGTCTGAAAACACAGTTTTGAGCTCCGGGCGGCGTCCCGCCGCGGCGCCAGCGCCAGCTCTGGCACAGTGCTGGGCACAGCCCCCCGTACTCCGCGCAGCTAAAGCGAGATATACTCCAGACGGCAGCCGAGCACGGAGGACCTGACATCGCAGAGACAGCGTGAGTACCCCGCAAAAAAAAAAAAAAATTATTCTCGCTTGTGCCCACAGTCCAGCTTCTGGAAGGGATCCCTGTCCCCATCGCCAGAGCAAAGCGCCATCTTTGCCACTGGCATAGGGTCAGACCAGACTGGAACTGAAGCGGGCCTGGGGAAAGCGAGGTCAAAAAAGCCATCTTTGAAAAGGGCAGGAGGGGCGGAATCAGTGAGAACCAGCTCCACCCAGAAGAACGCCCCCTGCCCTGGCGGGAGGCGAGCCCGGGGATTATCCAGAGATGCCGCGCCCTGCCCGCCGGAACTTCTAAACTTAAAGCAAAACTGCGAGCAGCTACCAGGGGCACGGAAACAACAGACAGAGGAACAAACAGTTCCGGGGACAGCTAAACGGTCCCGTCACAGAGGAAACTAATTCCCAGCCCAAAACGGAGCTGCATTCCATAGCTACCTATGCCAAAGAGGCCGCCTCCCTCAGGCAAGCAACTCTTAGTGGAGCAAAACAGACCAGAGGCGCCACGCTCTGCTGAGTTCACAGTCTAGTCAAGACCAGGCATCAAAGGCAGCGGCCCCACAGCAGACAGAGGAGCCACAGTTCCTGTGACTGCCCACGTCCCCATCAACAGAGGACGCCCAAGGCCTGCCTGCAAGCTGTGCGAACCTCAGAGACCCACGATTGCACCAACAGGGGAGAAGGTCAGAACAGATCCACCCCTTGCCAACTGAAATCAAGTCAAACCAGCCAATCAGGAAAATAGACTGCAGTCCATTGCAGGGAAACCAGAGACTGGTTTCTTTTTCTTTTCAAACAGTTTTTTTTTTAGCTTTTCTTTTAAATTTTCTTTTTAATTTTTTCACACCTGAAACATCATTGGCTGTTATTTGTTTTTTGTTTTTTTGTTTGTTTGTTTGTTTTCCATTTTTACTGGTTTGTTTTATCAAGTTTTTTTTTTGTGTGTTTGTTTATTTGCTTGGGTTGTCCCTTTTCTGTTATTTTCCTTTTTATTTACTTATGCTTCCTTGTTAAATAATTTTTCTCTGTTTTGTGTATCTGTCTTCCAGTATTTTTACTTCATTTCTCTCGTTGCGTCCTCTTCCTTTAAAAATTACTTTCCTATAAATAACACCTACACCCTTTTCTGCTAACTCTCCAGTGTCTGTCATTTTATCAATGTGCTTTCTACTGATTCTACTCTTCTCCACATTTCCACGTCACTGAAACTAAACCAAAATCACCCCCCCCCAATACACTTTACTCTATTCTCTTTACTACCTCCAACTTACCCTCCTGACTTACTGCCTGGACCTCCAGGCTCCATTGACTCCTGGTTATTGGATAGAGGATATCCCAGCTTAATACGAGTGAATCAAAGGGGTTCATAGAGAAAGCCAGTCCTAAAAGAACTTAATATAAAAACAAGAATTGCGTATAAGGTTGTAACAGTAAATAAGTAACTACTGAATACAGGGCCCAGGATCAGATGTTATATTGAAATTGTATTCTTTAGGAACACCAATCTAACTTTATAGACAGGTATACAAGTTATCGGTATATAACTGTGAAATTGTAAGATTTACACGACAGTGCTTGGTAAGGGCTGCTTTGGGTCTTAAACAGTGCTCACAGGTGCTGGTAGACTGGCATTCCCAATTCAAATGGGCAGAAGAAACACAAGAAAGATGGCAAATAATGAAGTCTTATCCCCCACCCAAAACAAGCAGGAAGCAGAGCAGTCAATCAAAAACATAGAAGAAAACCCCCAAAATGATCTACAAAGTTTACTGATAAACATGATAAATGAAAAGTTTGAATCTCTTCAGTCAAATATGTTAGAGCGTGAGGAGGCAAAGCAAAAATTAATGGAGAATTTCATGGCATCCACAAATAGAAAGATAAGTGAGCTTCAAGAGTCAAATGAAAAGATAGCTACCCAACTTAAAGATTTGAGAGACAACACTCAAAACCAAAGTAATGAAGTTAATGAAGTAAAGAAGTCCATACAGGACCTAAGAAATGACATGGAAATCATCAGGAAAGACCAGTCAGAAGGAAAAGAGATTCGAAATCAAGTAGCTAGCCTACAGTCCCGACTAACTGAAGCAGAGGATCGAATCTCAGGAGCTGAAGATTCCTTAGATTCTATGGAGAAAGATCAAAAATCAATACAAATCCAGTCCAAGCAACAAAACAGATCGCTACAGGAGATTCAAGACACAATCAGGAAGCCCAATTTAAGGATAATAGGTATTGAGGAAAACTTGGAGAAAGAGGTTAATGGGATAGGTAACCTATTTAACAGAATATTAGCTGAGAACTTCCCAAACATCCAGAAGGAAAGGCCTATACAGATACAAGAAGCATTTAGAACCCCAAATCGACCAGACCAGAATAGGACTTCCCACCGACACATTGTGATCAAAACAGCTTCAGCAGAGTGCAAGGAAAAAATACTCAAAGCTGTTAGGGCAAAGAAAACAATCACATATAAAGGAAAAGCAATCAGAATTACCCCAGACTTCTCAGCAGAGACCATGAAAGCAAGGAGAGCCTGGAATGAAGTATACCAAACTCTAAATAAAAATAACTACCAACCAAGAATTCTGTACCCCGCCAAACTCTCCTTCATAGCCGAAGGTCAAATAAAAGTCTTCCACAATAAGGAAAAACTGAAACAATATATCTCCACCAAACCAGCTTTACACAAAATCCTTAAAGATGTACTATACAGGGAAAATAATCAAGATCCCAACACAGACAGAGAAATGAACCCTAATTAGTAAACACTAGATCAAGAAATGGGAAGACACAGCTTTAAACAAGACAGTGATAATGAAAGGAACAAACGATCACCTCTCAATCCTAACTGTCAACATTAATGGACTTAATTCTCCAATCAAACGACATAGGCTCATAACTTGGATCAAAAATCAAGATCCATCTTTCTGCTGCCTCCAAGAGACACATCTATCCAGCAAAAGTAAACATCTTCTAAAAGTGAAAGGCTGGAAACAAATCTATCAAGCAAATGGCCCCCATAAGCAGGCTGGAGTTGCAATCCTAGTATCAGACAAAATTGACTTCAAATTAAAAAAGGTAAGAAGAGACAAAGAAGGTTACTACATACTAGTAAAAGGATCTCTCCAACAGGAAGAAATAACCATCCTAAATATCTACACGCCAAATGCAGGAGCACCCAACTTCATCAAACAAACACTACTGGCTCTAAAAACATTCATAGACCCAAACACAATGATAGTGGGGGACTTTAACACTCCACTATCACCTCTGGACAGATCAACACGCCAAAAACTGAACAAAGAAACCACAGAACTAAACAATTGCATAGACCAACTAGACTTAATCGACATCTACAGAATATTCCACCCAGCAAGGACAGAATACACATTCTTTTCGGCAGCACACGGAACATTCTCCAAAATAGATCACATCTTAGGGCACAAAGAAAATCTGTACAAATTCAGAAGTATCAAAATCATTCCCTGCATTCTTTCAGACCACAATGGAATAAAATTAGAGCTCAACTCATTCAGCCACCACAGAAAATCCCACAATTCATGGAGACTAAAGAACACACTGCTGAACCATCAGTGGATCATTGAAGAAATTAAAACAGAAATTCAAATGTTTATGGACTTCAACCAAGTTGAGGGCACAAAGTACCAGCTCCTTTGGGACACAGCAAAGGCAGTACTCAGAGGAAAATTTATATCTCTGAGTACATACATCAACAAACTGGAGAAACAGCAACTCAGTAATTTAAGGAAGCACCTTAATTTTCTGGAGAGAGAACAGCAAGCCAAACCCCAAGTCAATAGACGGAAGCAAATAATTAAAATCAAATCAGAATTAAATCAATTAGAGACGAAAAAAACCATCGAAAGAATCAACAAAACAAAGAGTTGGTTCTTTGAAAAACTCAACAAGATAGACAGACCCCTGGCAAACCTGACCAAAGAACGAAGGCAGCACACTCAAATAAACAAGATACGAGATGAAACAGGTAGCATCACCACAGAAATAACCGAAATTCAAAAAATAATAAGGGACTATTTTGCAAACCTTTATGCCAACAAATTCGAGAACTTGGAAGAAATGGATGATTTCCTAGAAAAAATTGATACCCCCAAACTCAACTATGAAGACTTAAACCTTCTAAACAGACCCATATCCAGTATTGAAATAGAAACAGCAATAAATGATCTCCCATCCAAGAAAAGCCCAGGTCCAGATGGATTCACCGCAGAATTCTACAAGGCCTTCAAAACAGAACTCACTCCAATATTTCTCAAACTCTTCAATGAAATTGAAAGAGAACGTTCACTGCCAGACTCATTTTATGAAGCCAGTATAACCCTCATCCCAAAACCAGGCAGAGACTCATCACGGAAAGAGGACTACAGACCAATCTCCCTGATGAATATAGATGCAAAAATTCTCAACAAAATTCTGGCCAATCGACTTCAACAGGTCATCAAAAAAATCATACACCACGATCAAACTGGATTCATCCCAGGAATGCAAAGCTGGTTTAATATACGCAAGTCAATTAATGTAATCCACCACATCAACCGGAGCAAGGGAAAGAACCACATGGTTTTATCGCTGGATGCGGAAAAAGCGTTCGATAAAATCCAGCACCCATTTATGCTAAAAGCCCTGGAAAAACTGGGATTCCAGGGAACATTCCTGAATATAATCAAGGCAGTTTATGACAAACCAACAGCAAGCATAACTCTAAATGGTGAAAAACTAAAGCCATTCCCTTTAAAATCAGGAACAAGGCAGGGATGTCCACTCTCTCCCCTGCTCTTCAACATAGTACTAGAATTCCTAGCCAGAGCAATTAGGCAAGAAGAGAATATAAAGGGGATCCAAATAGGAAAAGATGAAGTTAAACTTTCTCTCTTCGCAGATGACATGATCCTATACCTAAAGAATCCCATAGACTCTACCCCCAAGCTACTAGAGCTGATCCAAAACTTTGGCAAAGTTGCAGGATATAAAATAAACCTTCAAAAATCAACGGCCTTTCTCTATGCTAACAACCCGAAGACCGAGGCTGAAATTAGGAAAGCAACTCCTTTTGCAATAGCCCCCAAAAACATAAAATACCTAGGAATAACCTTAACCAAAGAAGTGAAAGACCTCTTTGATGAGAACTTTAAAAGCTTGAAAAATGAAATTAAGTCAGAACTAAGAAAATGGAAAAACCTCCCATGCTCCTGGATTGGGAGGATTAATATAATCAAAATGGCAATATTGCCAAAGGCTATCTACAAATTCAATGCAATACCCATTAATATCCCAACACCATTCTTTAATGAAATAGAGGAAGCAATCCAGAAATTCATATGGAACAATAAAAGACCTAGAATAGCAAAAACACTCCTGAGCAGAAAGAACAGTGCTGGAGGAATTACAATACCCAACTTCAAGCTGTATTATAAAGCTATAGTAATAAAAACAGCTTGGTATTGGCACCGGAACAGGCCTGAAGACCAATGGAACAGAATTGAAGACCCAGAATTAAACCCACAGAACTATGCCTACTTAATCTTTGATAAAGGAGCTAAAACAATAGTATGGAAGAAAGATAGCCTCTTTAACAAGTGGTGCTGGCAAAACTGGCTCAACACATGCAACAAACTAAAACTAGATCCTTATATATCACCCTGCACCAAAATCAATTCCAAATGGATTAAAGACCTTGAAATCAAAACAGGCACCCTGAAGACACTAAAGGAAGGAGTAGGAGAAACACTTGGGCTCCTTGGCACAGGACAGAACTTCCTTAACAAAGACCCTGAAAGGCTACAAATCAAAGAAAGGTTGGACAAATGGGACTGCATCAAACTCCAGAGCTTCTGCACGGCAAAGGACATAGCTCTCAAGATAAACAGAAAGCCCACAGACTGGGAGAAGATCTTTACCGGACATTCAACAGACAAAGGCCTCATCTCTAAAATATATGCAGAACTAAAAAAATTACCTTCTTCCAAAACAAAACTGCAAAGAACCAATAGCCCCCTCATCAATTGGGCTAAAGACTTACAAAAAAACTTCTCTGATGAGGAAATGAGAATGGCCAATAGACATATGAAAAAATGCTCTACATCACTGGCCATAAAGGAAATGCAAATCAAAACAACATTGAGATTCCATCTCACCCCAGCAAGAATGTCACATATCAAGAAAACTAATAATAACAATTGTTGGAGGGGATGTGGCCAAAAGGGAACCCTACTTCATTGTTGGTGGGAATGTAAACTGGTTCAGCCACTCTGGCAAGCAGTATGGAGATTCCTCAGAAGGCTCAATATAGAACTCCCCTATGACCCAGCAGCCCCACTGTTGGGTATCTATCCAAAAGCCCACAAACAAAATCACAGTAATGCCACCAGCACAACAATGTTCATCGCAGCACAATTTGTCATAGCGAGAAGCTGGAACCAACCCAGATGCCCCTCCATAGATGAATGGATCAGGAAAATGTGGTACATTTACACAATGGAATTTTATGCCTCTATCAGAAAGAATGACATTGTTCCATTTGTAAGGAAATGGAAGGACTTGGAAAAAGTTATACTAAGTGAAGTGAGCCAGACCCAAAGAAACGTGGACTCTATGGCCTCCCTTATTGGGAATAACTAGTACAGGTTTAGGCAAGCCATAGCAGAGCATCACAAGGCCCAATAGCTATACCCTTAGAAACACATAAGATGATGCTAAGTGAAATGAACTCCATGTTATGGAAACAAGTGATATATCACAGTTGTAACTACTTTAAACGTCCTATGTGTATGTGTAGTTTCTATTATTGATGATGTTTTGTATCACCTTCCTATGTTTGTACCTACACTATCTCTGTAATCTTATCTGAGTATATTGGAAACCGTGTTTACTGGTATTGGAAGTAGGAAATTCAAAGGGAATACCAAATTCGAGAGACACAGGGTAAAAAAAGAGAAATAACTACAAAAGCAATACTTGCAAAACTCTTTGGCGTAAGTGAACTGAACACCTGGGGGGGGGGGAGGGAAAGGGGGGGAGGGAGGGAGGGGGGCATGAGGGACAAGGCAACAAACAGTACAAGAAATGTATCCAATGCCCAACGTATGAAACTGTAACCACTCTGTACGTCAGTTTGATAATAAAAATTTGAGGAAAAAAAAAAAAAAAAAAAAAAGTAATGAAAAAATAATGAAAGCAAAAGGTGTTGGGAGCATGGTTCAAGTGGTTTGAGCACCTGTCTAATAAGTGCAAGGTCCTTAGTTAAAATGATTACCTACAATTTGGAAATAAGGCATACCACCCAGAGCATTATCTAGTTAGCTCTGTCAGACAATGTAATAGTGTTTGGCATAATATTTATAATCACTCTCTAGGCACTGTAACATTGATGTTAACATGCAGAAAACTAGTCAAATGAAAATCATTATTGTCCAGTACAAAGTAAATGCTTTCTAACGGTGTTGAAGAAAGTCACAAATGTTAGGATTTTATTGGTAATTATATCATTAAGCAGTTCTGGATATATAGGTTTAAGATGTTATTACTATCATTTTGTCCCATTCACTCACTCACCTACCTATTATGTCAGTTTCTAGAAATCTCTGTCAAATCAGATTTATTGTCTTGTTTCCTTTTAAATAATGTTAATATACATTTGACATATGCCCCTTAAATATTAAATAAATGATTTAAAGCACATATACATATCTGTCTCTCTATAATTATCTCTCTCTCTCTCTCTACCTACCTACCTACCTATCGTTTGTCTTCTTTCTATAAATAGAGAACAGAATGGAATAAAATGGATTTGAATGACTATGTAATCTAGTAGAGCTTATTAGGAAGAAATTGGCCTTATCTAACTTATTTCATTCTTGGTGAGCTGGACCAGATTCCTAGATCTTTCCTCTGCTAATTAAATTGACTACTTATCATTGACTGTATTTTTTCTTACAACATGCACAAGGGGTATATTGTACTGTAGTAGGTAAGAGCCATGGCTCTAGTATCCATATGCCTGGATTCTGGCTTTTTTCTTGCTCTGTGATCCAAGACTAGTTTCTTAGCCATATCAATAAAATAATAATTTGAGGTGTGAATGAAATAATGTAACACATGTTTGAATTGGATCCTAATAGCCCTATTTTAAGTTACAAATATCAAATAAAAAGAATTTATTTTTCTAAATTTTATTTTGACTATGGATTTTCAAATTAAAGATGTTTATAGACTTTAGATAAAATAATCACACGATTAACCACCTAAAAACTGGAAGTGGAGCTGTGTATCAAAGTTGTGGAGTGCTATCCCTGAACAAAAATTGCTATGGGATAGCCTCCAGGCCGGTATTAGTTCAAGTCCTATGACCAACTAAAGACATCACAAAAAGTCCAAAGTCAATTACTAATTGTTTGTTTTAAACATTAGTTTAAAAACATTGGCTAGGGCTGGGGATATAGCCTAGTGGCAAGAGTGCCTGCCTCGGATACACGAGGCCCTAGGTTCGATTCCCCAGCACCACATATACAGAAAACGGCCAGAAGCGGCGCTGTGGCTCAAGTGGCAGAGTGCTAGCCTTGAGCGGGAAGAAGCCAGGGACAGTGCTCAGGCCCTGAGTCCAAGGCCCAGGACTGGCCAAAAAAAAAAAACATTGGCTAAAGAAAATAATAAATAGCAAAGGCATTATTTAACAAAATTCACCCTATCAGAGGTTACACACTTTATGAGGACTAATGGTCTTCAAATGTTAAATTATTTTGCTCATATTTCCTAGAGAGTCATTAAATTGCATATATACACTAGATACAAAAAATAAAATTAACTAATGATGCTTATCTACTTCTTTTGTTAGTTATAACATAAGCCATTTCTAATGCCCCTCCTCCACTAGATTATGACCTTTTCAAGTGCATGGTCCTGACAACAACTTACTTGACAATTGATGGTCCATTAGCTGCAACTTTCTCTTCTACCAGCCCAATAAAAATGCACTAAGTATACCTAAATCATAGATTTCCCTAGTCTACCTTAAATATGTTCAGAATACTTACATTAGCCTAAAATTAGGCTAAATCATTTATCAAATCCTATTTAATAATAAACATTGAACATATCATATAATTTGTTAAATACTCTATTAGAATGAAAAAGAGGATTGCTTTTACACCCTTGTAAAATCAACAACTTTAAGTCAAACCAATGTAAGTCAGAGACTTTGTGTAAAATTCTCAGCATGGTGTATAGTCTACAGTTTTAAATAAATAATGGTTATGATTTATGCGTGCTTTTCATTTTAGGAACTTAATAATGAAAATGGAACTTGGCAAATCTGTTGATAATATTTGATTTTTTTCTCTGAAAATGTTGGCACTAAGTAAACATTAAGCAATCTTCTTCCTGTGTTTTGTAGAAGTTCACCAACTTGATGCTCAGAAAGTGTTTACATAAAAGGTATTTTGTTTATAGAAAACTCTAAAAATTAAAATATATCATGCAGGATTTATTTGAAAAATGATCTCCCTTATTTATATTTAAACTTTCTATATTTTGTTGGTGGTGAAGGTAGCTTATCATTTTGAAGTGATCATTGTATTCCACAGTTTTGTTTTCTTGTGCTTTTCCTAGAACTATTGATTAGTCTGGAAATCTTATTTAGTGTGAGAGACCACCTGTGATTTTTGTACACTTAAAAATTTGGAAGTATCTCTTCCAGCAACATGTGCATTCTAACTTCTTTGCTCATGAGAACTAATGTAGAAAAGGCAGCTGAGCAGAGGTTGGCAACCTATCAGAAGTGTCCTGCCAAGTCTCTATTTGTTCACTGTAATTTGAAGTTTTCTGTGCCTCTCTTCCAAACCACCAGAGACTGAAACCTCCCAAGACAAAGCAAAGCTACAAAAATTGAAATAATCATTGTGTGATAGATTTCATAATTTTTTCTTCCCTGAAAACCAAGAATTTTGAAACAGTAATGCCAATTGTATGCGCCCCAGGCAGAATGATCACATATGTAGAAAGGAGAATGGGAAAACAAATTAATGTTCTGAAACCACTTGAAGCCTTTACATGCTACATTTATATGTTCATACATGCATGCCTGTGCACATGGGTTTAAGCAAACCAGTGTTAATGCCCGCTTTCCTATTATGGTATTATATATAGAAAACTTAATTATTTTGAAGAGTAAATTAAACAGTGTATTTTCTGTACATACCATAGTTCTTGGCTTATAGTAGATATAGAGTAATTCAAGCTATTAGTTTTAATCTTCTTACTGGGCATTTAGGTAGGCATATTAAGTTTTAACCTTTGTTTAACCCTTGAAGTTCAGATAAAATAAACTGGCACTATCAAAAATATTTACAAAATAAAAATGCACACAATAAAGAAGCTAATAGTGCAGAGGATTTGGAAAAGGCAGAAATTTCTCCAGACTATTAATATTTTTACACAAATTAACTTTTTCCAACACTTACAGTATACTGAATGATACAAGGAGGAGGCGTTTTTCACTGGAATCTCATAAGAAAATTCTTAGCTAGCCTCACCCAAATTCACCATGGTCAGGTACAAATTTCCCTCTCATCCTTTGTCAGATGAGATTCATATAAATGTCCAGATTGTTGTATGTCACATCTATATTTATAGGAACTGAGTTGTCACTGGGGCATTTTCAGCTGCGGACAGCTTGTCTGTCCCATCCATTCTTCACTGCTTTCCAGACTTGTGTAAATGGGCTCCTTTGTATTTCTTCAAGATGGCTTCATGGTCCTTTCATTTGTTACCCCCCCTCCTAGTCTCCTCTTACAACTTCATGTTCTGGATTCTCCAAAAAAAGAAAGCTTGGACATCTCTTGGTTTGACTCTTGAATCACTGTTTCCATTGGATGTGGATACTGAATAGGAAAATACCTCCTAGGTTACAAATGACATAGAAGATCTGCAGTGAGATTTATAGAGAAGTAGACTGATCTTTCAAGGAAAGTCCATCTTGCTCCACAGTAGTCCCCTTAGTCAGAGGGGATCTGTTTCAAGTGCCTTGGAGTATGTCTAGGCCTACAGATATGGGAACTAAATCTATGCAATGTTTTTCCCTACTTGCCCTGCAGTGCTTTCACATAGTGGCAGACTTTATCATCTTTCCATGTTTTCTTTGCTGATGCTTCCTTTGCACTTGTACAGTAGGACCTTTTTGAAGTGAACGAAAGCTTGAACACAAGCATTGTGGTATAAGACATGTGATATGAAAGAACAGATATTTAAGGGACTAACAAGTCAGCATATCCAGCTTGGATCTCCTGAGCACAAGGATGATTCATGTCCTGGTGGAACAGAGCCGGATGCGAGAGGTTTTACTACACTACTCAGAATGGGATTTTATTTATTTATTTATTTATTTATTTATTTATTTATTTATTTATTTATTTATTTATTTATTTAGGCCAGTCCTGGACCTTCAACTCAGGGCCTGAGCACTGCCCCTGGCTTCTTTTTGCTCAAGGCTAGCACTCTGCCACTTGAGCCACAGCGCCACTTCTGGCCATTTTCTATATATGTGGTGCTAGGGAATCGAACCCAGGGCTTCATGTATATGAGGCAAACGCTCTTGCCACTAGGCCATATTCCCAGCCCTGGGATATAATTTAAACTCTATGAATTATTTATTTCTGGAATATTTCACTTAAAAATTTTGGACAATTATTGACCATGAATAACTGAAACTGTGGAATGTGAAATCACAGATAAGTAAAGACTGTCCTAGTTCCTTAGTTCACTGCTCATTTATTGCTTTGTTTACTTTAGACATTGTGTATGCCTCTTGTCAAAGGAGGGGTATTTTGTCATAGTTGAGTAGGGTTTAGGGGGAGGGATAAGATATGAGTGGAGAGAAATGGCATGCGAGTGCAGTCATAATATCTAAGGTATGTATGTGAAGAAAATGAAACCAATGACTTGAAGGGATGGGGGCAGTTAGGATAGATTAGGATCGAGAAAAATGATGGAAAGGATGACACTAATAAAGATTCCTTATATTCATAAATTTACATGTTGGACTTAAACCCCTTTGTACAACTATTTGAAGATAATTAAAAAGAAAATGCATGCATGTATAGGTGCATAGATGGATGGATAGTTAGATAGACAGACAGATTACATAAACAGCAAGTTGTACTTCTTCTCTACCTTTCTGATCATCTTCTGACCAAACGTTTTTATTATATTAGTGAACAGATAATATTCTTTTTTTTTAACTTTGTAGGTTTTAGTGATCAACTTAGACCTCTATTTCATGTTTCAACATCTTGAGACAGCCTCTCTTCCTCCAGTTGGGGTATTAGATCCTCTGTTTTCTCCTTTCATTGCCTGGGTTTCTAATATCCTGTTTTATAAACACATTTAAAGCTTAAAAGTTTTATGCATGGCTTGACTGCAAACAACAAGATATATATTTTTTATTAGAAAAGAATTTAAGTGGAATGTATATTAATATTATTTTACTGTTGTACTTATGTAAAGGGCTTGCCATTATACATGTAATATGCATTCTTAAAAGTTATGACAGGGCTGGGAATGTGGCTTAGTGGTAGAGTGCTTGCCTAGCATGCATGAAGCCCTGGGTTCGATTCCTCAGCACCCCATAAACAGAAAAAGCCAGAAGTGGCGCTGTGGCTCATGAGGTAGAGTGCTGGCTTTGAGCACAAAGAATCCAAGGACAGTGCTCAGGCCCTGAGTCTCAAGCCCCAGGACTGGCAAACAAAAAACAAAACAAAACAAAACAATTATGACATCTTCAATATATTTTCAATTAGCAAAAATATACATATATAGGAAAAAACTGGTAATATCAAAATACTAATAACTTGTAGTACCATGTTTGATCTCTTATTCATGTCACTTTCCTATTGGCTTATATTTTTCCAAAATAAAAGTTGAAGAAAAGAAAATCACCTAATCTTTTTCAAAATCCATATTTTTAAAAACATATAAATGTAAGCAAGTGTATATCTTCCTCACAATATCTTATCTACTAAATATTAGGTTCAAAAGAATAATCAATATCATCAGTACTAGAGTCATCAGTATCATCTATAATTTGAATAAATGTACTAATCATATTCTAGATTTTTAAACCAAGGCAGATTTTTAAAAAAGTATTTTCTAGCTTCTTGGATAAACTTTCTATTTTACTAACTGACAGACAAAAATTATGATATTCTCTTAAGTTACTGTTTTATCTCATCTGAAAAGTGAAATATTAGTATATACACTGTTACCGAGACTGACAGTTGTGAAGAAAACACTAGATCACTAGAGGTTTCCTAGGCATTATTATTCTGATAAATGATGCTACTATTTTCAGTGCACCTCAACCTCCTGAAACATTTTCACTTTCATAATTCAAAGGATTTGCAGTCTCACAATCCTCTGTCACTCTTCAGTCATGTGACCAAGACAGTGTTAAAGTAAGCATAAAAGTTCAGAGAGTTACTTAGTGTCAAGAAGCAAGGCTAAGTTTTGTCATAGATCTCAAATACTAATTTATTTTGGAAATACATGTGTGCTCACGTATTAGTATACATTTTTTCAAGTTTGGCATGCTAGTTTAAGAAAAAGAAAAACTTTCAGAATGTTAAGCTTTTCTATAAAAATTTTTTTAAAAATGTGAGTTTGAGTTTTGAAAGTATGTCATTGATAACACCTCTAATTTCTGTCATGATTCCTAGATTCATGATATAGTGTATACTATTACTTTTGACTCAGCCTTGAGTCAATTTTTAAGATTTACACATGCCTAGAAGATTATCTCCTTATATGATTTTCAAATTTCTTGGTATAAGTCATATAGCTGTCTATGATACAGCAGTTTTTCCCACTATATGTATGGCTTAATATTAGTTGTATAATTCCTAATTTGTACATGTACTTTTTATGTCTTAGTTAAATATTTTGTTTGCTCATATTGTTCATTATTCAGGTAACAGATTTAGAATCATAGACTGCCAATTTTGTCTTGATGTTTCCTGCATGTTACAGAGGTAGTGATGAAGAAGAAAGTAAAATTTACCAATTTGCCGGGGACATTCTGGTACATGCTTCCTACCCCAACAATTACCAGTAATAACCCTTCTCTCTTCAAAAACATGTCACCTAGATAAAAAGTAATTTGCCACTCTAATGATGAGTGAATTGTCCAATTTTACCTAAGGTGAAAAGCTGTCTATAATTATAATATGTGCTCTTCTAACCGGAGTGATGTCACATACACAAAAATATGGAAATTAATTTTCAGAAGATTGGGATAGAGTGAGGCCAAAGGTCTTTGATATTATAATTTATAGCCAGTCAAGGGACCAGAGTGCAAAGACAGTAGTGTTCATAGGTTTATCCAGCTCTGGTTTAGAAATATTTGAAAAAATACATCTATTAAACATGTACTTATTTGACACTCGTTCATAAACAGTAAATATAGTATAATAAGTACTCATGTAGCACTAACATCATATTAGGTTTTACTAGCAATCTAGAGATGATTCAAAGTGTGGTGCAGAATGTATGTAGGTTGTATATGAATGCTGTACCATTTTATGCAAGGAACAATAGCATCTACAGATTCTGGTATTCATGGACGTTACTGGCCAGTCCTCTCTGATATAAAATGTTAACTCTACGTCTCCTCTGTGATATAAAAATTTCATGAGAATAAATGGTACAAACAGGGGACAGCAGTCTAAATCAGACTCCTTAAAGATGCAGAAATGAATGGAAAGTTAAATACTGGTATAACACTGTTTGAATGTTACCACTGATAAATTGATTTTTTGGCATTTTATGGCAAAGAAGTGTTATTTAAGTTTGAACAAGAAATATGCTGAAATGTGAAATCACCCAGTGCTTAGGGTTTGCTGCAGTTAGAGAATTTTGCTGATTGAAGGGATGGTTGTTTTTAAGATTGAGTAAACCATCAGATTTTATTCATAAGAAATGTTGTGGAGGGGCTGGGGATATGGCCTAGTGGCAAGAGTGCCTGCCTCATATGCATGAGGCCCTGGGTTCGATTCCCCAGCATCGCATATATAGAAAATGGCCAGAAGTGGTGCTGTGGCTCAAGTGGCAGAGTGCTAGCCTTGAGCAAAAAAGAAGCCAGGGACAGTGCTCAGGCCCTGAGTCCAAGGCCCAGGACTGGCAAAAAAAAAAAAAAAAAAAAAAAAAGAAATGTTGTGGAATTTGGTGAGGTGAGTGTGTGTAATAAGTGGTGAGGATAAGTGCTATAATGGCAGAGGTTTCTTTTTCATGTGGTGATGTGTTTTATCAGGACTGCCCTAGAATTTATAGGAATGATGGTTTGGGAGAATATATTGAGCTTAGACAATTATGCATTTTATCTTATTTCAACTATCAGGTTGGTTATGGAGCCCATGCTGATCTGCTGATCTGCTTTTCTATTATTATCCTTTGAAACAAAACGCAGAAAATGAAACAAAACTCTTACTGTAGATACTCATTGAGATCATTTAAGAGACTAAAAATACTAAATAATTGAAAATGTTTTTCATCTTTATAGGTTGATGCTGTTGACTTAAACAGAATTTAGGAACTATCTCTGAAGTCAATGTAATGTAGTTAGCATCACATCTGGGTGATTAGAATTGCCTATGTTTTAGTATTTTCAAAGCAATCACATAGACTCTTTTTGCTTAAATTCAAAATGATTTCAGATGCACGCCCCCATGGATGAATTTCTTCTCTCAGTGGAGATGCTGGGTTGCCAGATTTTCTTAAAAATGATTCATAAAAGCATCTTCCAAACAGCTTTGAACTAGTGTGCATTCTTTTAAAGAAAATCTTTATGTTTTTCTAATTAGAGAATAATATGTATTCATTGTAAAGAAATATAGTAGAGATTATGTGGATTCCTATGAAGTATAATTTCCATTTTAGTGTATTTCCAGTCAGTTATTTTCCTGATGTATGATTGCTTTCTTCTCACTTTGAGATATGCATTGTGATTTCTCTGTGTGATAAAGGAGCATGTATCTGCTGGCTCATTTCCCTTTATAGAATGTCACCTTCTCTACCAACCAAGAAAATGTGTATTCTGGATTTTGCTTTGTTTGAAGCAATTTATGCTGGAAGAATGATAAAATGTAGAATCTATAATATGAAATTTGGCTCACACTCTATCAGGAAAAGTAACTTTCCCCACAGCCAGAGAGGAAACTTTACATATCACCCACAGAGTCACTGCTTTGGATACATATTTCATGATCACGGCTGAGCCTTTTCCAAACTCAGAGTGCTGGATCATTCATTCATTCTGTTAAGCTACAAGATGATTTTTGGCTCTTCTTGCTGGCACGTAGACCTTCCTATTACTGATCTGCATGAACCATTTATCAAGTCAAGGGTTTAATCTATCAGTGTCAGAGTTTCTTTGTTCTATTTCTCTCTGTTTTGCCTTCCCATATGGCACTGTCTCATATGTGTATCCTGTTGGCTTTAAAAAAGATTATTTAGAATCATTACATTTTCCCAAACAATATACTATGAAATGAAAGCATATTTTATAGGAAACAACAATCATGATATTGGCCAGTTTAGAACACTACTTTAACTAGGCTGTTCCAAACAGGTTCTTTACTACTCTTCCTGATTCTGTTTTTTGCTGGCATCACCTACCTTTCTAGCTGACATTGTGAAAACTTGAACCGAATTTGATTTCCTTTTCTCCCATTTTCTAGACATTTACTGCCTTGTCATCCTTTGGTTATGAAGTTCTGGATATTTCTTGCGTATGCCTTCTTTTTGTCTTTGTTTCTTGGACTTAATATTGCCTGCTGTCATCAAAGAAGCAAGGGAATCTCTTTTAGAATACTTTTGGGAAGATCAAGATATAAAGGCCAAAACAAATTAAGTCATTAGTAACACTGCCTTCCTGCCATACTGTAAGCTCTATCAAAGTTCTTGGGATAAAGGAAAGAATATTAGAGTAATTAAAAAAAGAAATAGAGAAAAACCTAATAGAGGTTATATTCTACTGTTGGGATAGAATTTCTCATGCCACAGGAGCCCTCTGCACCCCCAATTCCCTTAACAAGTTGCTTCAAAGAGTCTCAGAACCAAAATGTGCACTTGGAATTCATGAATTTTATCTACTCTTTCCCATTCTAATTAATGCTACTATAGGCTTTTCATGCACTAAACAAAGAATTCCAGAAGTTATTGCTGATATTATTTCTCATATAAAACTTACTTTCCAACTCTTGATTTTTTTTACCTCCAAACATATCAAAAATCTACTTAAACTTAAGTAATCTCCAACCACATATCCTCATATAAAACACTTTTATCACTTGCTTAGACTTCCCTCTGGGCTTTCCACATTCATATTCACTTCTTTTATATTTCTCTCTCAGTTGTCTATAGTAGCCAGGGTGATTTGATAAAATGCATTTTTTTATTACTTAATTTTCCTGGGTGTAATTCTCAGTAGTTGCCTGTATCTTCCCCATTATCCTTCTAGATAATATTGTCCACAGGAGTCAGTCTCTACCTCTTACCTCATGCATTCCTTATCTTCCTTGTCATTTAAGCAGAGGAAAAACTACTTTGTTGTCTGCATGCTTTTCTCTTTCATGTCTTTCCAGGCTCAGATCAACTATACTTCCTTCATAAAGGAAGTTCTGATCTCTCAACTTTAGTCAGATCCACTAATAAAATCTGTCCTAGCTATGAAACAAGATGCCACTATAAATTTGCATTTATTTATGGAATAATCAGAATGTGTCTGATGGTAGGGGAGACATAAGGGGAATTTGCAAGAGATGAGACAACAGAAAACTAACAACAAGACTTTGAAGAACTTTGCCAATCATGTTAAGTCACCTCAGACTTTGTCCTGGAGGCAGTGGAAGAACTTTTAGATCATTTGAGTAGTAAATAATAACATTCTAGTTTTATTTTGTGCATGCTGTGGGTTAAACTGTGTCCCCTCATAATTTGTATGTTAGTTATAATTCAATATCTTGAAATGTAATTAGTAGTCTGAGGTTATCATGGAGTTGAGTAGTCATCTAAACCAAAATAAAAGTGTATTTTGTAAAATGCCATGTGGCAAGATAGGAATGCATACCAGTGAAATATGGTGCGAAGTGTGGAGTTGTGTCGCAACAAGAAAAGGAACTAGCAGATGCTAGGAGATAGATGCCTTAGATACTTTTTTAGCATTTCCAGAGGTGATAGGCACTGCCAACAATATTGAGCTCTAACTTCTATTTCCCAGGTATATTATAAAATATCTCAGGTTACGTAAACTATTCAATTCTAGAACTATGCTTTAAAAGCTCTGACAAACTAAAATAGTAAGGACAATTCTGCCTACAAGGTAGAGAATGGCTTAACAGTGGGCAGAACTGATTTGAGAATATTAAGATAGAAGAGGATTGACTGTGGGAAAGATTAGAATGTAATTTGAAAGGGTAAGAAGCTAAATTGAGCAAATGGTTAGACCTATAGACTTGAGAGGAGAGTTGCTCAAAAAATGATAAAAAATTTTTTTGAACCCCTTTATTGGTTGGTGACTACAGATTTTCTTTTCTTTTTTCTTTATTGTCAAAGTGAAGTACAGAAGGGTTACAGTTGCATATGTAAGGCAAGTACATTTCTTATCCAACTTGTTACCTCCTCCTTGATTCCTCCCCCCTCCCCGTCTCTACTTCCCTCCCCTCCCCCTCATGGGTTATACAGTTGGTTTACATCAGTTGGCTTTGTAAGCATCACTATTACAATGGTTTGTCTTTTATTGCCAATTGAGCTTCACTTGGATTTTCCATAGACACTTGGATGAATGTTTTAATAAACAAAGGAGCAAATTAATGCTCAATAATTGCTAAAGGTTACCATGTACATGAAAAGGGACACTTAATATGTAACTTCATCAAATAATTATATATTCTAATAGATAGACTTTTATTCTACTTGAGAAAGAATTTTAAGCTGCTCAGGACTCCCTTCAAATGAGATGGGGCTCTCTTGGGAAGTATATTTCTGCCTCTGTTGTCAGGATCTTAATAAACATAGCCCATGAATTAAATGTTTTAATCCTTCTTGTTTGTCTTCCTTCAGATGTTTGTTTATAGCTCCTTTACTTTGTTTATATATTTTAGTTCTAAAAAGACCTTGTGACCTTTCATTTTATGGTAAGATTCTTAAGACCAAGATGTTATTTGCCAGCACCTGGAAGCTATAAAGTAGGTGTATGTATAATCACCTAATAACTGCTGCTGTGCTGAAATTAGACAAGTTTGAGTCTTAATTTCAAATGTTCTCTACCTCAGCTATTTCATTCAATAGTTTAGTAATAACTGTGCCCATCCATTTCCTTACTTAATAATGAAAATACGTGTTGAGATAAAATATTTTCGCTAGCTAATCAATATTCCTGTTATCAATTATCCATGGGAGATTATATTATGCATTAATTTAATTCCACAGTCTGCAGTATATGGTATATTTGTTGTGCAAAGTCATAATTGCTTATGCTCATACATAGTAAGTAGGTTGGGGAATTTGTCTTACAGTGTATCTTAGTTATTAATAGTGATCACCAAGTGTTACATTTCAAGTTTAGAACCTCATTGGCCTTTTGGGAGTTAACGTCTCAATTTCAAGGAAAATTTAAACCTTTCCTTTCATGTATTTCTGTTCATTTAATCCTTCAAAATATAAGATTTTGTGTCTAAGAAGAAAGAATTACAAGCTAATTAATGGACTGAAGGTTTCATGGCCCTCTGATTTCTCTGCAAGTGAGTGATAAATTAAATGTAAATGAGTCAGAAACATACCAACTCTTTTATTTAATTGTGGTTAAGAAATGTAACATAAAGGTTACCATCTTAACCATTTTAAGTGCATACTTCTATTATATAAGTATATTCACACAGTTGAACAGAGCCTCAGAACTTTTTCCATATTGCAAATCTGAAACAATATATTCTTATATTCATTTTTAATTCCATTCTCCCCTCCCCTCCTCCAATGAAAGTATTATTTTCCTTTCTCTTTCTTAATTACTTTAGATATGTTATGTATGTGGAATCATTCATTATGTGTTATCCGATAATTTTCATTTCATTTAATGTAAAGTCCTTAATGGTCTCAACTTCCCTTTTTGTTCAGGCTGAGTAACGTCTCATTGCATGCATATAACAAACATGTTGGTTCATTCATCTACCTCTAAATATTTAGGCTGTTTCCACATCTTATCTATTCTTCTTTTCTTTTTAGCAAACTATAATTTGAAAATATATACTTCCTAAGTTGGATTCCTTTCCTATCTGTAGAAATGAAAGAATGTTTTAATATACTTGGAAAAACTTTTAAAAGTCTGTCACTTAAAGGTAGATTGTTATTTAATAACAGATGGGCATCATTCATCTACTTAGGCAAAAATATTGTTAAATGGTTTCAGAATTTTTAAATTATCTTTAGTTGTACAAAAGGTTACCATTTAATCAAAAATTTGTAAGTACAACATGTTTGGATTGCTGTCACCCCTTTTATCATTCTTTTCTGTCCATTGCTAACCCCTCCCCTCAATTTTCCTAGTTTCACTGGATATGCATTGAGTGCATTGGAAGATAGGCAAACATACTATAGAAGTGAATGGCTTTTAACTTTGGAAAGTCAAAAACAAAAAGTTGGACAGCAATATTAAAACAAACCTATTCTTTTAATTAACTCCTTAAAAGTAAATCCCTTTCCATCTTTATTGAAGTTAAAACTATTGTGTACTATAGTGATGTCTTAAACAATTCCATAAAGAAAGTCGCTTCACCTGAGAAATTTGCAGTGAAAGCCAATGCTTTGCTATATACTTGAGATTTTTTTCTAAGAACTCACAAGTGCTGTGAGTTGTAAACATGAAAGTAGGTCCTACAATTCATTTGCAAAAATAATATCTTTCATGTTTTCCACATTCTGAAAATTGATAAACAGCCATACTGTTTCTCAAATTTTCCAAAGGTTAGGTTTATTAATTTAATGCATGACTATAGTTGTTTCAACTGTATTGATGTATGCATCCATAGCATGATCTTCCACTTTCACTCTATCTCTACTCTCTCCCTCCAGTCACTGTATTCTCTTGTTTCCTAGTGATATGTATATGTTAGTTATGAATATTCCCAATACCAGGCTTCAAATTTAATCCTTGTGTTTTCTCTTAATATCAGATGGCTCCTTCATTTCTTTTATTTTTTTTTTTTAGGCAGAAAAGAGCTTATTGGGGGGACAGCAAACTGTGGCCTGCACAAGATGGAGGCTTGTGGAGACAAAGGGGAAGGAAGAAGAGAAAAAGGGAGAAAGAGAGGCCTTCATTTCTTAAGTGGAGGAAGTATCAGTGGCTCCCACTGTATGAGCCTAGATACTTGGGAGGATGAAATCTGAGGATCATTATTTGAAGTCATTCTGGCCAGAAAAATCCATAACTCTTATCTCCAATTAGCCATTAAAAAGCCAGAGTGGAGGTGTGGCTCAAGTGCCACTGAATGGTCTTGTGCAAAAAAGCTAAGGGATAGTTCCTAAATACTGAGTTCAAGTCCCAGTACCAGCACAGACAAAAAATAATTCACTCAAGTTGTATTGAATTTCTTACCTTAGGGAATTATCTAAGCTATCACAGAACACTAAAGTAAATGTACAAATACTGAAGTTTTCATAAAAGAATAGGATTTTTCATTAACCTCATCTAGAATTCCTCACAACTATATTATATTTTTTATAAATTCATCCATATGTGAATATTAAATTTCATCCCAGTATAATTTTGTTTAATGACCTTTTTAGATTTCAAGGCCATGATTCATTGCATTCAAGCCCATGATCTTTTTTAAACATGATCTTGATTGACCCTTCTAAAATTCAGTCACTTTTCCTGGTTCTTATTTTAACTCTAAAACTGAAGCACCTACTATTTATCCAGTTACAAATTTGAGAGTAGATCTTAAGTGACAAAAATGTGCATAGGTGGGCTGAGGATATGGCCTAGTGGCAAGAGTGCTTGCCTCCTATACATCAGGACTGGCCAAAAAAAAAAAGAAATGTGCATAGGTGATTCTTGTTGACTATGGAATTTATTGAAAAGTCACTATTGGTATTTTCCATCCAGTATTTATTTTACCAAAGTATTAAATAACAAGAATAAGAATCTATAGAAAGCCATGGATTGTAGAATGCCATGAAACCTAGTCTCTCTCCATTTTGCACACTTTATAGCACTGAGAAGTTCTAGGTCTCTTCCTGGTTGTTTGAATTCTATTTGCTCACAGATATCAAAAAAGAACAAAAAGTTCCCATTGAGCAATTACTAGGATGCTTCTGATGATATATTGTGAAACGAAGTAAGCACTTTCTCTAATGTTTAGACCCTGCCTCCAATGTCCTTGGCTTAGCTGAAAACACAAATCATGAAAGCATAAAATTTTCACATCACCCAAGCAGGGCAAATTGGACTAAACAAACATCCAAGAAACATTATAAGCTAAATTTCTATAATATAAATTGTGAATCAACATAAGAGATATTGGGAAGGCTATATATTTCATATTGAAATTATAACAGAGGAAATGACTGTTACAATAGACTAATATTAGATTATGACAGAGTAGGACTCCAAGGTGAGACTCAGTGGGACTGCAAAATTGGGACCAAGAGAAGCTTAAGAAGAAATCCTATACATGAAAAGAGAACATTCTGGGTGACATTAGGCTAATTCTTTGATGTCAGAGAAATGGAAGTTAATAACATGGTTTGTTTTTTCATGTATTATGTTTGTTGGTGGGAAACTGTATGGAAGTTTCATTCCATAGTCTAATTCCAGTCACTATCAAGCTCTCTTTTTTCAGATAGATGGATGGATGGATAGATAGATAGATAGATAGATAGATAGATAGATAGATAGATAGATAGACAGACAGACAGATAGATGTAAATGTCAACAGGACAAACCTTGGACAACTCTTACCATTCAAGGATCATAGAGGAGTGTGCCAGATGGCAAGGAAAGAAGCAATGTTGAGTAGTGAGAACACTGTCCTTAAAACAGCAGGAAGTGGAGATGCTCGTCTGATTCCTTGTGGACAGAGGAAATGAATTCTAAGAAAGAACAAAGGATGGATGGATTACAAAAGTTTTGGAGCAGGCTCCATATAGAAATGTGTACTCCACTTTGAAGGGGTTAAAAATTCAGTCAGCATTTGCAGTTACTATAAAATCCAAGTTATACTTATATATTATAAACTGCTCTCTGAACTAGATAAATGTCAACTGTGAATCCAGTCCCAAATTGTCACAAGTGCCATCCCTCTTTTAGCATTTTACCTTAAAGAAGCCTTATGATGCTGCATGTTAAAGAGTTTATTCTGTGTGTTGCTGGAAATTTGAAGCTATCAACTAGAATCACTCATTTTCACCAGCATACAGTGAGTTAGAATACTCTAGTTCCTCCGATAAAAAGATATTCTACAAACAGGTTGTGTGAAGCATGAATGTAAAAAAATGCTAGGAAAACACCTCTTCCTTTCATGGTTCTACAGGGACAATGGCTACAAATCTGACTTGTAAAGTATACCACAAAGTGAACTTGTCAAGTCATTTCTTTTTACTTTAAACTACTTTCAACCTAACATCTGAATAATGCTGTAGGAAGTCCACAGAGAGAATGCTCATACCCCATTCAGCTTGTTTCATGTGACATCCCAGGATGGGCAAAGTTTTTCTATAAAATGGCCAGTTAGTGACGCTCTTAGGCTTTATAGATTGTACGGCCTCCTTCAGAATTACTCAATTTTGACATTGTCACACAAAATCAGTTGTAGTGTAGACAGTTTACAGAAGAGTCATTATGGCTGTGTTTCCATAAAACCAAATCTGCAAAATCAGGCAAATCTCACCAGCTATAATTTATTGCCCTGCTTACATTAGTGTCCATAGAAGATCCTCTATCTAAATCCTGGCATTGGTGCTATTTCCATGGCTGGAGAGCTACTCTTTTCTCTTTCTGGCTAGCTAGATTTTAATTGTCTTTGGGTCTTAGCAGCATTAACAGAGCTTACTTTTAATTTGGTGATGGTGATACTGGGGTTTGTACTCAAGGCCTCCCACTTCGTAGGTAGACAATATTCACACAAGTTATGCCTCCATCCCTTTTTGCTTCAGTTAGTTTTGAGATAGCATCTTGCTTTTCACTTATGATGAACTGGACTGCAATTCTTCTATTTATATTTATATTACAATTGTTACTGGAATGACCCAGCCAGGTCCTTGCCTCCAATGCTTAGCAGTTAATTGGTTCAGATGTGGTCTCAAAGACTTTATTCACAAATTACATAAGAGGCCAAGATGTAAGTGGAAATATTTGGAGACCAAATTAGATATTAGACATGTTTATAATATGTAGACAGTTCCAAATACAAAATATGCTAAACTTTTGAACATGAAAGATGCAAAAATGGCCTTGTGTGACTTGACTTCTTCCAATTTTCAAAATGTCAGCTTCACTAGTGAAAGGACATTCTTGCTTATGGTTTTCACTGTTACAGATGGAAGTAGAGATTTATACACATAGAAATGTTTCCCTCAGAGTGAAATCAATTCATGGCCAAACAGAGAGGATAATACTGTTTACTCCAGTAACAAAGCAGCAAGGCACAGTGATGAAAACTATGACCACCCTTGTGGGACTTCAGAACATGCACTCACTTATTTCTGGAAGGGTGAGGCACATGGAAAGATTCTCAGAAGTCCATGTTGCAAATATAAATTAGTAAGATAGTAGTAACTAGTTAACGGATATAAATTGTGGTACAGGAACAAGCCATTATAGTTCTGAAGACATTTTCTGATTGTTTTGTGGACATTGTCTTCATTCCAAACTTGACTGGAAAGAAGCAAATAACTCATTCAACCTCCAATTTATGTCTTCACTTTCCCTTCCAAACTTTGCCTTATATTTTCATCACCAATGGTTAGTTGTCATTCCTTTTATAGGACTATCCCAAAATTAAATCATGCTATTTTTTCTGACAGAACAACAATGTTTCTTCATAGACTCTTAGATATTTGCTTCCCCCACCCCCACAAAGTCACCAAAGTGGTTTACTTAGGGGCACCTGAAGCCAATGTGGTAACAAATTAAGAAACCTGATTTTTCTGCCCTCTATTTTTTTAAGATTATGAGGAATAAGATAAATCATCAAACTTATATTCCCAGAAGGTGATTTTTATAGAATATTGCATAGAAATATTTTGATTTCTAACAGCCAGGCCATTTTTTTACTGTGTAATATACCCGTCCATATATCTATTCATCCATCCACCATCTACTACCCACCCATCCATCCATCCATCCATTTCAAATTTCCAACCACCTTCACCCTGCTTATGTTCTTCTAAACCTGTAGTTCTTCATCTTCTACTATTTCACACAACTTCTAAATTTTTTACTATTTCACACAACTTTTAAATTGTTTACTGTTTGCCCCACACTTTCATATGTAATTCCATTAGATCCAAAATACGAGGCCCTATGCATAGCTTATTCCCCTGCATACTACAGAACCTGGAAATAGATGATAATAAATGTAAGAAATGTTAAATTAATATTTCTTGATGAATATTATTTAGCATTAAGATATCATACCATCATTCCCAAAACTGATCTAAAATGAAATATACATATGTTTATATTTCATTATCATTCATACAGTTCATTATCATTCAAATGGTCCAAATCACTGTTAAGAAACCCGTTGGTTAATAAAGCCACCATCAAATCACATCCTTTTAATGGCATCAGTATATATAGGAAGAAGTTTTTTTCATTACACAGCAAAGTGAAGTACTATTTTTTCTTCTACCTGAGAGAAAGCCTTCACTGAGGAGCAGTTTAAGGCAGATATTGAATAATAGAACAATTTGGAATTGGAAGTTGTGGAAGAAAACCATTCTAGAAAAAAAGAACAGTAGAAGTCAATAAGTAGAGGTAGCATTTCAGGGTACATAGGTTGTGGGAAATCAACTGGGTCCATTTAGAAGAATCCTGGATACTCCAAAGGCAATAATGGAAGGTCTAGTGGGAAGAGTAAGTTGGATCTGATTATGAATGATTTTGATGTCGCTGCTTGGCAGGGGTTAATTCAGGATTGTTTTGCTCTGCTACTCAAGCCTCTCCATCTCCCCTACATGACAATCTTTGAGTGACACTATTTTATGCTTCCTATTTTGGGTTTCAAAGCAGTCACTTGGGCAGCCTAGTTTCTAGAGCCTGGAAGGAATTTCATGTGAAATGCAGATTTAGTCTTTGATCTACATTTTGTAGGTCAACAAGCTCAGTTACTTGGCAGTAATTACAGGGCTCACAAGGATATTGCTCTTGAATAATTTATCTAATATATTAGCCACAAACAAACTCTCATCACTAAGCATCTCACTTTCTGCTCCTTCTTTTCCTGGGGGACTCATGAAATATCCCTGGTTCCTAGAGATTTGTTCAAAGTTGATCTTTAATACAGATTTCTACCTTGAGAGATGTTAAACTTGCAGCCATAGAGCTGTTGAATATCAGATTATATATTTTTTTCTCATTTAGGGAGGACAGCAAAAAACTGTGTTTCTATCTTGACATGTGAACATGTGTGATCCTGTTCTATAAATGTCCTTTCACTCCAAAAAAGCAGAAATGGCAGCTTTCAGATGATAGCAAAAACAGGTGATCAAGAGATCTGCATGGGGCTGGGGATATAGCCTAGTGGCAAGAGTGCCTGCCTCGGATACACGAGGCCCTAGGTTCGATTCCCCAGCACCACATATACAGAAAACGGCCAGAAGCGGCGCTGTGGCTCAAGTGGCAGAGTGCTAGCCTTGAGCGGGAAGAAGCCAGGGACAGTGCTCAGGCCCTGAGTCCAAGGCCCAGGACTGGCCAAAAAAAAAAAAAAGAGATCTTCATGGACAGACAGCAAATATTTGGACACCAAATAATCTTAGTTTGGCTGTCTTTGACTTCATTTTATGTTAATTTATTGCAAGTGTTCAGGGGAGGGAAGGTTGAACTCAGGGGCTTGAGTAATGAATCAGTCCTTTTGCTTTCAGTTTATCTTTTAAATAGGGTTTTGGGATGTTTCCTCATTGATCTGGAACTTCAACCTTCCATTCAAGCAGCTGGAATTACAAGCTTGTGTCACGATACCTGTTGTTTTTTTTTTTTTAATGAGAAAAACACATTTGTATTTATATCTAGGGTGAAAAAATAATGTTTTTACATTTGTATAAATCATACTGTAGCATTATTCCAAACAGCTGAAATAGTTTGGAAGATTTCATGAAAACATTTTCAACTTTGAATCTTTTGGCAGAGTTTATCACTTCTCTCCCTTTTCAATTCCTTTACTCCTAAGTTTGTTCTCTTGCCAGTTAATGCCACCAGTGTCCTGTGTTTAAAAGTAGCTGTATTTGAGATTTCATTGTCAATAGGAAAAGCCAGTAATAGTATAGTTTATTTTAAATGAATTTAAGCAATTCATTTATCTTAAACATTAATAATTGATTCAAAGCCAACATTAATCTCCTCTGGGTGGGCATTTGTGTATTTCCTTGTTCTTCTTTCAATTTTAGGGAAGTCTGAAAAGAGAGTATTTAATTCTGATTAGAGTGTGCCTAGTCTCTGACTACTAGACATATCAAACTTATTTCCTCATAAAAATGATCAAACTGTTTCCTTGTAACTTCCTTCATCACACTGGCAAAAAGTACTCATCAGATCCTCCATAACAACAAAAACTGTCAGGGATGGTGCCATATTTATATATACCCCTTTCATGGTTCTAATGATGATGGCTTTCAGGTGTAATCTTATTCAAATAGCTTAGGCTAAATTAGGAGTCTACTATTGAGTTGATTACTTGAGGCATGCCACTTGATCTTCTTAAGCCTGAACCTTACTTACCTGTAAGACAGAAAAAATAGTTACTATCTTTTAGGGTCATGATAGCAAGTGAATAGAAAATATGAGGCACATGCTCATAACTTGGGGCCTGAGTACCCCGGAAAGTTACTGTTATTGGTATTGTCTAACTAATAAAGCATAGAAAAACTGTGAAGGACAGAAGATGCATTTCATATACCTTGAAGGGTAAGGTTTTTTTTGTTGTTGTTGTTGTTTTTGTTTTTTTCCAGTCCTGGGACTTGAACTCAGGACCTGAGCGCTGTCCCTGGTTTCTTTTTGCTCAAGGCTAGTACTCTACCATTTGAGCCACAGCACCACTTTCGCCTTTTTCTATATATGTGGTGCTGAGGAATTGAACCCAGGGCTTCATGTATACCACATCACTTTACCACTAGGCCATATTTCCAGCCGTAGGTTTGTTTTCCTTCGTTTGTTTGTTTGTTGTTAGTTTTTATTGGTGGGTGAGTGGCAGTGTGTGCACATGCATGTGCACGGATCCTGGGGCTCCAACTCAGGGCCTGGGTGCTGTCCCTTGAGCTTTTATGCTCAAAGCCAGTCCTCTATCACTTGGAGCCACAGCCTCATTTTTGGCATTTTGATGATGAATTAGAGATAAACATCTCATGGCATGGATTGTCCTGCCTGGATTGCCTTTGAACCTTGATCCTCCCATCTCAGCCTACCAAGCTGATATGATTACAGGTGTGAACTACCAGTACCCACACAAAGGGTACTTTTTTGATAAGCAAAGGGAAGTATTGTTGCAGGGGTTGAAGGGAGAAAGGGGGAGTGGAAGCAGTGACTTGTGGCCACTTCCTTAGCTTCTATCTTTTCTTTATGTTTTTTAAATATACTTTTTGTTATTATTAAAGTAATGAATGGAAGGGTTATCATTCCATAAGTCAGGTAATGAGTATAATTATTTCTTGGATAATATCACCCTTACCATCACAGTTACCCAGTTTCCCCTTCCCATCCATGCCTACAAGTTGCATTATTTATTTTCCACATAATATATACTGAATACTATGACTACATTTGTTCACCTTTCCTCTCATCTGTCTTTTGTTTATTTATTTTTGTAGTGTGTTTTCTCCTGCAATGACAAGAGAGAGAAAGCAACTCATAAATAAATTTGACTCAGGTCAATCATTATGTTTTTTAATCTCTACATCATGGATATTTTATGTGAGGACACATTTGTGATACCTAAAAATTGGCTTTGTTTTCCAAAATTAAACACATTTAAAAAGCTGTTTGAAAAATGAGGATGCTCTAAGTACCATCTCCATCCCCAGCAATCTTTTAGTACCAGGTGAAGACTGCATGAGGACAATAAGGAATATACCAAGCATCCCAGGTGCCTGGTATTCAGGGGCCACAGCCAAATTTGTCCTGTGATTTATGCAGCCTGTAGTTAGACTACTGCTAGAGAGAAGGAGAGCTTGCACAATTCTCAGGGAGCCAAGGTAAAAGGAAACTCTTTTGTCAAGGCAATAATAACACTTAGCACTTATATAGGGCTTTTTATCTTCAAAGGGCTTTCCAAACATTACCTAATTAAGAAGTCTGTTCAATGTGTAGCAGCTGTTGAAAAAATAAATGTGATGCTTGGGTGTATTATAAACAGGAGCAGAAACATGAGGGTATACTACATCAAGCAGCTGTGGTGCTCTGTCTAATTTGTTTGCATCACCTGGTGGAATAGATCAGATGTTAAAATAGTCCTGCCATACAGCATAATGATGCTTAGGGCAAGGCAGGGCTTGCACATAATGGAATATTGCAAAGGCTGCAGGGTATTTACCTAAAGAGGAAAAGCCAAAGAGGATCTTTATCACCCAACTTTATCAACTTTTGTAATCACAGGATAGTAAAGAAACAGATATTTGACATGTTGCCACAGGCACTCTGAGAATAACCCCTTCACAAGAACAGGCATTCTCATTTACTCACTCAGATTCACTTGAAAAATACATGTCCATGTTTTTTACTGAGTGCTTACTAGACACTGGAGATATGTATTTAAAAATTGCATGGGTCCAGTGAGCTGAGGACCACTGGCTCATGCTTGTAATATCAGCTTCGTGGGAGGCTGCGGATAAGAGGATCATGGTTCAAGGCTAGCTCAGGCAGAAAAGATTGAGAGACTTCTTACTAAACCCAAAGATAGGTGTCGTGGCACACACCTGTCATCTTAAGTGACCCAGGAAGATGAAATTTGAAGAATCACAGCTACAGTCCAGCTTGGGGAGTTTAGGAATCCAGACAGCTATATCTCTATGGAAAGAAGCTAGACACAGTGGCAAATCTGTCCTCCCAATAAAGGACAAAGCCTAATTTAGGCAGATCATGGTTCCGTGCTAGTCAGTGCAAAACCAAAGGGCTGTGCACATGGTTCAGCAGTATCAAGCCACCCTAGCAAATACGAAGCCCTGAGTTCAAATCTTAGTATTGCCAGAAACCATTTACATGGGAACAGTTTTGGATCTGTCACATTACATGCCATTTATGTCTTATGCCTTAATTTTAGACCAGTATTGACACACATGCACACACATATTCAATTCAACCATCAGTTTTCTTTGTTCAATCACTGGTACATATAAACGAACATACCACTGTTTTGACTTTGGGAATGAAGCAAAGCAAATAATCCAAAAATACCTTTTATACTTGGAAATATCAAGCTTTTCTGTGTGTGTGTGTGTGTGTGTGTGTGTGTGTGTGTGTGTGTGTGTATGTGTGTGTTTAGCAACATCCCTTGTTCTATACCTAATATTCTGTTCAGAGTATAAATTTGAGATAATGAAAAAAAGTGATAAATGAAGGCTTTGTCCATACCCAACTATAGTACACACCATGTGATTTGTACATCCTGTAAACCTTGAGGAAATATTGGGGATCTTCCTTCCATTGTACTCCTGAGTACAACTTTTATCAGCATGGGGTTGTAGCAAACATGATTTCCTTACAGGAGGAAGTAGTAAAAGAGATGGCAAGGGAGTGGGTAAAGAACAGAAGATATTCTAGATATAGGGAGAGAATTTAGAAGAAAAAATGTTTCTAGATTGGAGGAAAATTGTAAGTAGGTTCACTTTTGCTCAGAAAAGTCACAGGCCTCAAGTATAGTAAGAAAACAATGCCAGGCTAAGTGATATAAAGTCATGCCATGGCTCCCCATAGAGGGCTTGGGAATTCTAGAACTGGATTAAAGAGCACAGAGCCACGTGTTGCTCACAAGTTGCTTTGGAGTGTGCTTTGTTGGGGATGGGAGGGTGTGGCTGACATGGGTATTAAACAAAATGAATTCAGTGGCTCACTGACTAAATCTGGAACATGGTTATGAGAGGAGATTCTTGGTTGCCCATGTTTTTCTGTGTGGAAATACTGATTTTTAAATAAATATAGACTTATCGATATAATGGAATACTATGCAGTTATTAAAAGCAGGAGCTTTATCAGTACCATGATCTCAGATGTAAATTGATATAGAGAGGTGTGGAATGTATGTGACGATAGGACAGACTGTGTCTGGAAGTGTATTAGAAAATAGCCATGGTAGTTGTAGGTAGAGAAGAAAAGTTTCAGGAGATAGCAGGGCCCCATCTCCTCCCACTATCTTCAGTGTCAGTGTGTCCCCCCCCCCCCCACCTCTAACAAGCCTTTTAATGGAAGTGGAGGTGTTACTTCAAGTCGTCAAAAACAATTCATTTTATTTTTAGATAATTAGAGATGCACATGCAGTGTAATGAATAGGGAACTGGGAATTTGGCTCAGTTTTATTCACACACACACATACACACACACACACACACACAATTCATTTAATACCAGGCAACTTTATCACATGTTTTCACAGCCAAGATGCAAAGTGCTTTAATCCTGGTTTGCCTTGAGGTATCTATTCAGAGCCAAAGCCAAACGCCTCATTGTCTCCCTACCTTTCCTCTTGCAACCGCTAATTTCTTTTCTGTAGCCATAATTTTGTCATTTTAAGAACGTTGTATAAATGGAGTCATGAAGTATGTAACCTTTAGAATTTGGCATTTTAACTCTGCATAATTCCCTTGAGATTCTTCCAAGTTGATGGATGTATCAATTCTCAGAGACAGCCTATTCCTAGATGGCTGCTTTATCCATTCTGCAGATACGACTTTTAATTAAAGGGTAGATTACTTGCCTGTAAGATATTTATTACTGTGATAGTGACTATGTCTGCCCTTTAAAATTTTGTTTTCTGTTTTCCCCTTTCATTTCTGTCTTCCTTTTTGCCTAAGATTTAATTCATTTGTTTGTTTCTGTTTTTATTTTTTATTGTAAAGGTGAAGTACAGAGGGGTTACAGTCACATAAGTCAGATAATGAGCACATTTCTTTTTTGAACAGTGTCACCTCTTTCTCATTTTCTACCAGTTTTTCCCTCATAATCCCCACACAAGTTGTACAGTTCATTTTCAACACAGTGCCTAGTATCACTGCTGCATATGTTCACACTTTGTCTATCATTTCTGTGATCCCCTTACTCTCCCCCAAACACATAAAGTTATATACAGAAGTTACAGAACTTTAAAAAAAATGCAGTGACAAAGAAAAAAAAAGGATAAACAAGCAAAATACAAAGAAACCTCTTGTTTTCATTTCTTGGAGCTCATTTTGATAAATATCATTTTATATGATCATATGTATATAGCTATTGAGATTTGGTGATCCTCTCCTAAAAATATCCTCCTTTGGTTTCACTGTGTAAATATTTATAGTCCCATAAAATTTATTATGTTTTTTGTGCTTACATGGTTTTTTTGAGAATTTCACTTTGAATAGTTTTCCTACAGTTCACTCTAGGTATTGTATTATACATATTTGAATTTGGATTATTTATTGGTGTTATTGGCTTATTTTACCTTTGACTCACTTTTAACATATGACAGGGACAAACCCAAATTCTTCCCCATGCATGATCATTCAAAATAAAACATACCTGGGTACAATCATTACAAGAGTTAGTAATCAGTACATACAGAGTGAAATTAAGAACAAAGCACTTCCAACATAGAATCTAATGAGTATCACTGTGGAGTTGGTTCACCCTATGTCCCACCATTGCCGTGGGGGGTGGGGAAGAGGGAGAGGGTGAATGTTCAAAAAGAAATATACTCATTACCTGACATATGTAATTGCAACCTCTCTGTACATCACCCTTACAATAAAATTACCAAAACAAACAAACAAAAAAAAAACCAAAGTACTTTAGAAGGAAGAACTAAAAAAAAAAAAGTCTTGACTAAGAAGATGACATTCAATAAAATTGCCCAGGGCATTCTTGGGAAATTGAAATTCTGAGAGCTTTCCAGGACTTACGGAAGATAGAGCAGAGATAGTCACATTGCTAAGGATTCATTCTTTGGTTCTTAGACTTCATTCCATTTGTTAACCTGAGTCCAAAACAAATCATGGAATCATCTCATAAGATGTCATGGGAATGCACTGAACAAATGTATGTACTGTTCTTTATGACGTATCTGACATATAGAAAAACTCATACTAGCAATTGTTACTCCATAAATATACATCCATCTAAGTGTCTACTTGGGTCCAGAGTTAGAGGGGCACAGAGACTAGCTGCCATTCCTTAACATAAAATGATAATGCTGGGACTTGTGCCTGACCCTTTGCACACTGTCAACTTCGTGGTACCCTAGCTCCAGTGTTTTATTCCTAAGAACTTGTTTTACTGTATCTCTACCTTTGGATTAAAAAGACTTACTTCACACCACTTGGCTCATTCCCTATACCTACACATATGGTCTTTGCATTTCGTACATGAAATAGTAAGCTACAAAAGAACAATGAAGAATGAAAAACCATTGAATGTAGATTCACAGGTTCTTTTTTTTTTTTTTTTTTTTTTGGCCAGTCCTGGGCCTTGGACCCAGGGCCTGAGCACTGTCCCTGGCTTCTTCCCGCTCAAGGCTAGCACTCCGCCACTTGAACCACAGCGCCACTTCTGGCCGTTTTCTGTATATGTGGTGCTGGGGAATTGAACCTAGGGCCTCATGTATCCGAGGCAGGCACTCTTGCCACTAGGCTATATCCCCAGCCCCGATTCACAGGTTCTTACTTGGGAAGATGAGAAGCAGTTGTCAAGTCTGTATCCTCATCCTTAGCAATAAGAAATCTGGTCAGTGTTTCATCCTCTTCGTGGATCCTGATTTACAGATCTTGGACAAAATGTCTTGCAGAGAATGTGTGACATTTACTTATTGTATTCTGGATCCTGAAGGACTCTTGGAGATGTTTCTTTCGCACTTGTACTTTCTTGAAATTTGTGAGATTGTCCAGGATGGATGGCACCACACACACTCATTACAGTCAATATAGACTACTTTGACCACATCCAGGATAGTTTTGGGGAAGGGTCTTTGATTCATTTTCTCCACTCCTTGGTTGGTTAATATGCCACTTTTATTACATAAACCAGATCAGTGCAAAAAAATAATCAAATCTACAACTAATTTTCTCTCTTTGAGCCTGTTCCCTATTTGGAACCTGATCTTTTGTTTAAACAATGTGTAATTCATTTTGACTATCTACACATTCTCTTTCCAGTGCTCTCTTATCTCTCTTGCCAATGTAGCTAATCCCATCTCACCCCCTACCAGACACTGCTAAATTTGCTACTATGAATTTTATTCCCAGGTTACAGATTTGGCCCTCTCTTCCATTCTTCAGAGAAAACTGTAAAAAGATTAATATTAAGGACAGTTTAGAGTCAACAAGAGCTAAGAAAACTTGCAGCTGGTGGTGCCATCTGTGCCTGTCAAACTGTGGCCAAGTAGTTCTCCAAGGTGGAGAAAGGCAGAATCTGATAATGGCTTTTGCTTTGGGGATTACTCGGTACAAGCCTGCCCTATAGGAAGATTAGGAGAGTTGGGAGGCAATGTGTGGCTCATCTCCCAGAATCAAGTTTCTCTTGGCAGGTGATCAAATTTGGCACCAAGACTTAAGAGTAGCCCACTGTGTGTATCCTTCCTCTCCTAGTCCATCTGCAGAATTCAATCAGTGCCAGGTACCCAACATGTTTCAGGGGACTTAGAGGGTCATGAAAATGAGTTTTTAAAACTCAGGGAATGTAAGGACATGTCTAAAGGGGACTCTCCCAGTTTGGGGGGATGCAGAAACAGAAGGAATTGAGAAGGATGCCTTCTGGATACCAGACCCCATGCTCACTTTTGCTGGGGGAGTCTGAGCATTACAAGAAGCAAAGAAATAGGGGGGAAAGTATGGCAGCTAAGACATGACCATTTATGTTAAAAGGAATTGAGGAGGAGGCTCTCAAGTACACAGATGAGCAGGAGGAAACTTGTAAGAAATATTCATAGAATGGGAGAGAAATGTGAAGAGTCATGGTTGTAAAGAGAAGAAGTTAGGGGGCAATAAATGATAAGACGATTCAGTCTCATTACTCATCATGGACATGAAAACTAAATCTGAAATGGGATAATAATTCTACCATAAGTGCTAATCCAAAAATAACTGGAAAGAAAACAAGTGTTGGTAAGGACATGTAAGAATTGGAACTGTTAATTTCACTGGTAAACTTAGTACAATGCCTACGAAATATTTTATTACCTCCTTGTGAAATTAGACTTATGCTTATTTTTACATCTAAAAATGCTACTTCTAGGTTCTCAAACATAACAAATGCTTTCAAGTAC
The DNA here is from genome assembly GCF_023159225.1 of Perognathus longimembris pacificus. Taxonomy (NCBI): domain Eukaryota; kingdom Metazoa; phylum Chordata; class Mammalia; order Rodentia; family Heteromyidae; genus Perognathus; species Perognathus longimembris. Next base: position 54,154,383 of record NC_063167.1, read on the forward strand.
TGGTTATCATGTGGTCAAGTGTTTATAACAACTTCAAGCATAACAGCCACATTTAGAAATAATAAAAATATCAACAATGGAATAAATATATATTTATATTATTTAATACTATGTAGCATGAAATTTGGACTAGTTGCTCATTACATGTTAAAAATCATGTGTTATGGATGATTCCATTTGTATGGAATTCAAAATCAGATAGAATGAATGTATGTTAGTGATAAGAACTGCCTTTGGGGATTAGGAAGGAGGCAATAACTGGGGATGAAGACTTACTGCCGACAATATAGCATCTTATTTCACAGGTTTTTGTTGGATTACGTCAGCATTATTGATTTGAAAAAAAATGTATTAAGCTGAATATTTATGATTTTTGTTTTTTCTAGATTACATACTTCAATTTAAAAAGTAAACAGGAAGAACTAGACCTCATCTTAACTTTTCATTTGTTTATTTTTGAGACTAAATTAGGAATGGGTTTGTGTATGTGTGCAAATACTGGAGCTTGAATTTAGGGACTGGGTACTGTCCCTTAGCTTTCATTCAAGGCTGGCATTTTACCTCCTGAGGCACAGCTACATTTCTGTTTTTGATGGTTAATTGGAGATAAGAATTCTCATGGATTTTCCTGCTAGGGATGGCTTTGAACTGCAGTCCTCAAGTTCTCAGCTTCCTGAACAGCTAAGCTTTTAAGCATGAGACACAAGTATCTAGCTTAGAATTGTTTTTAAACTACTATATTTGTTACCTCTCATTCTATCAATGTGATGTTGAACCCAGGGGATTTAGAAGGTTTAAATTCTGGACAAAGCGTTGGTCATTTCATTTCCTTTTCGTTCCTGGGGTTTTATACAGAACAATCCCAGATTTTTGTTAGAGTCATCTGAGTAAGAGTCATCTTTGACTTTGCTGCTTCATTTGGCTTGTTAATTCTGGATTGTAAAGGGACATGATATTGGGACATTATATATGGTTAATATATTATGGATAGTATAAAATGTCTTAGCTCCTTATGAGTAGTAAAGGGATAGCATGTGTAAGAATCACCAGAAATTTTGGTGACGCAATACTGGGCCTTTCAATAATAACATCCAAAGTGCATGAAGTACTAGATAATGCTTCCCAAATTCTGGTATTTATGTTAAGGAATATTTTACTCAAAGAGACATAATGTCAGGTAATCATCACTTCTTTGTCAGAAGATTTTCAAATGCATTCCTCAGTGCTCATAGACTCTAAGACTTCATAACTCATAATTATGTTTGTATGTATGCATATGTGTATGTATGATGGGAATGAATGTAAGTGAACAAACTATCTATGATCTACCTACCTGTCTACCAATTTATCTATCTTCCTGTTTTAGGAATAGATGAGATGGGAGTGAACAAAACAGAAAACTTCAGATTCATTTGTTGGAGATCTATATAAAACTTTACCTGACAGTTGTTTGAGCTGCTAAAACAAGACCATGGGAAATTTTATAAGGCACCAGTAGAATCTATCTCTCAAGGCATCTAACTCAAGACAGTATTAGTCTGCTTGCAGAGCCAGGGGCAAGTGTTAGAATCATCCACTTTTGGAAGTGGAATACTTAGGTAAGGACTCCTAGGAACATTATTCCCAGAAACATCTCTGATAGATGTTAACTAACAGGGAATAAAAATATAATGTTCCCAAATAGTGTTATTTAGTAGTGTTAGGTACTTCACACATTATTTCTCATAAGAACAAAGTGCAGCCCAGCACTAGTGGATCATGCCTGCACTCTTTCTACTCTGGAGGCTGAGTTTTGAGGGTCATGCTTAGAAGCCATGCCAGGAAGGAAAGTCCACGAGACTGTTATTTCCAATACACTACTTCAGAAAAATCTGGAAATGGCACTGTGGTTCAAGTGGTAGAATCTTAGCCTCGAGTAAAAGAAGCTCAAGGTCAGTGCCCAGGCCCTGGTTCAAGCCCCAGAACTAGGAAAAAAGAAAAGATAAAGAATGAAAGGGCAGCGTCTTGCTGTCACGATGAGTATCTGTTATCTTACTAACCCTATCACCAGGAAGTGAGAGAATAAGTACTAGAAGGCAGCCATACTTTCTAGGTTCTCAAAAGTCAAGACCATTGGGAGAAGGAAATGTATGGAAGTGAGCAGGACCTCAGGTGCTCTTCCCCTGTGATTAATTTGTAGTACTTTAAAGGGCCCAAGCACCCTAAACAGATCATAATAACATAGCTATCACAAGAAATTTAGTAAAATTTATGGACAAAAACTCACATATAGGAACCGTAAGACAGCTGTGATACGCGGGCCCAAAGCCTGAAGAAATGGGAAGCACAAGGATCCGGTCCAGCGTTCTGTGTGTAACCTACTTGAGGAATACGCAGACTTTGTCACTGTGCAGGAACAGATTGAAACCTAAAAAGCCAAGAATGCAGCAAGTGAAGGGCCAAAAGTCTAAGCAAAGATTCAAAAATTCCAGAGAAAAGAAGAACTAACAATTGTACTTCAGAAACCTTCAAAGAAGAAGGGCAGAGCCAACTCTCCAGTGAGACAAGCCCAAGTCTAAAATAAGGAAAACTGGAAATAGACTTGAGATAATCCACCTATATTCTATCTTCCAGAAGAACCTGTAGTGTTCCCTGCAGGAGGGCAGCATTACTCAGAGCATAAGTAATTGTCTTAATTACAATATAGGATAATTAGTGGAAAGCTACCAGGCATGTCAGAAAACAAGACTAAATAACAGAATTTCTAAGAGAAAAAATAAAAAGTTATTGCCATAGGAAGATTAAAGCATAAAATAAATAATAATAATTAGTAAATGATTAAATGTATTTATTGTATTATATGTTACATATATGTAACTCTAAATTTAATATATTATTTATTAATTAATATATAATAATAATACCTATTTCTCTACCCATTTTAGGGATGGATGAGACGGGAGTGAACAATACAGGGACCTTTAAATTCACCTGTTGGAGACCTATCTATCTATCTATCTATCTATGATAATGTTTATATATATTATATAATATACAATATATAATATTTACACATTATGATGCATAATATATAACATATATAATTAAGATATTAATTATATCTGTAATACTTAAAATAATAAATATATTATATTAAATAAATACATATTATAAAATAAAACATACATAATATGTATCTAATATATGCATATAATATATATTTATATAATATAAAATCATTAAAAAAATAAAATTATGTATACATTATATGTATGTATTGTGTATATGTACTATGTCTATAATATGTATGATATACAATGTAAAATTATATAATAATATAGTTTGTATATTTCTTATGTATCTATAATGTTCATATTATTAAATATAAAACAAAATTAAATACTAAAATAATTATGATTAATATGTCTGAAGAAAGAGAAATAAAAATGCTCCCACAAGTGGTATCCATATATGAGGATCACATGGAAGGTGTAGAAGTGAAAAATTTAATTCCATTGTGTATATGTACCACATTTTCCTGATCCATTTGTCTACTGAGGGGCATCTGGGTTGGTTCCATATTTTAGCAATGACAAATTGTGCTGCGATGAACATTGTTGTGCTGGTGGCTTTAGTGTGTTCTTTTTTGTGGTCTTTTGGGTAGATACCCAAAAGTAGGGTTGCCGGGTCATTGCGGAGCTATATGTTTAGCCTTCTGAGGAATCTCCATTCTGCTTTCCAGAGTGGCTGAACGAGTCTACATTCCCACTAACAATGAAGTAGGGTTCCCTTTTGGCCACAGCCCCTCCAACATTTATTATTGTTAGTTTTCTTGATAAACAACATTCTTATTGGGGTGAGGTGGAATCTCAATGTTGTTTGCCTCTATCAGAAAGAATGATAATGCTCCATTCATAAGGAAATGGAAAGACTTGCTAAAAATTATACTAAGTGAAGTGAGCCAGGCCCAAAGAAACATGGACTCTATGGTCTCCCTCATAGGGACTAATTAGCACAGGTTTAGACTAGTCACAGCAGAGGTTCACAAGAGCCCAATAGCTATGTCCTTATGAATGCATAAGATAATGCTAAGTAAAATGAACTCCATGTTATGGAAACGAGTGTTATATCACTGTTATAATTACTTTCAACATGCCATGTGAAACCGTAGCTTCTATTGTTGATGATCCTCTTGTATCCCCTTCCTGTGGTTGTACCCACATTATCTTATCTGGGTACACTGGATACTGTATATACTGGCATTAGAACTAGGGAAGTGAAAGGGAATATCAAAATCAAGAGAGAAAGGATAAAAAGACAAATGACTCCAAATGCAATGCTTGCGAAACCATTTGGTGTAAACCAACTGAACAACTCATGGGGGGAGAGGGAAAGGGGGAGGAGTGAGGGGGAATGAGGCAGGAGCTAACAAACAGTACAAGAAATGTACCCAAGGTCTAACGTATGAAACTGTAACCTCTCTGTACATGACTTTGACAATAAATAAGAAAACAAAACAAAACAACAAAACAAAAAACAACACTTAGAAAAAAAAGGAAGTAAAATTTTTAATTAAGAACAAAAGAGACGTTTTTCCTACATGGAGTAGGATGGCTGAATGTTAAAGATGATGGTATTAATAAAGATAGAGAATTGAGAAAAACATCGAACACAAAGAACAGAGCAAATCAAACAGGGGTTATTTTATTAAAAACAATGTGACATGATGCTGATATTTTAGTGTATGACCCAGAGACCTGTGCTAGTATTGGTCCCTGAAAAGCTATGTGAAGCAGTAAGTGCTTTTTATTAATGTTCATTGAAAAGTCATTGGTACAGACAGCATAAGTTTGTCATACACAGCCTTTATTATATTGAGGAATGTTTCATGGATTCCTAGTTTCTCCAGAGCTTTCATCATAACTTGGTGTTGGATCTTTCAGATGCTTTTTCTGTGTCTAATGAGGTTCTTGTCCTTGCTCCTTATTCATGTGATGTATTACGTTAATTGACTTTGATGGACTTAATCCTGTTTGATCATAGTGTATAATTTTTTGATGAGTTGTTGAAGTCAAACGGCCAGAATTTTGTTGAGAAACTTTGCATAGTTGCTCATCAATGAAATGGGTCTATAGTTCTCTCTCTTCCCCGTGTCTGGTTTTGAGAGAGAAAGAATGTGGCAGTGGAAATATTTAAAACTGCCGACTTAATTTTGAAAACTGCTGAAAACCTCAAGGCACCACTCCAGGAAGCTCTATGTACCCTAAGCAGTCAGAATGAAAATAAAAATGTAGAGTGGTACCTCAAAATGAAATGTTGAAAACACAAGACAAAAAATAAAATAATATGTTAGAGAATACCAGAGAGAAAGAAGCCCTTTTAGAGGAACAAAGGTAAGACTAAGCTGTCTTTTCAACAGACATGGTGGGCTCTAGAAGTCAGTGGAATGACATTGTGAACATGCTAACACAAAATAACTGACAACCTAATTCTATAGCCAGGAGCAATATTTTGAAATGAAGAATTGAGCACATCTGTGGAAAATAAAAACAGAATTCTGAGAAAATTCACACCAAAGTATTATAAAGGACTGTTTAGGCCAAAGGGAATAAGTCAAGGTGAATGTCCAGACACTTAGAAAAGGTTTGAAGAAGAGGTTGAGTAAGTATAGTGGAAAATATAGATGAATATTTCACAAAAGTTATGTTTTCTAGTGTAATCAAAATATAATTCAATAATAACCAAAAAGTAGGATTGAGGTAAGATATTAAAATGTTATTTTTTCTTTGAGAATTGTTGGAATATCAAATTATATCACCTTTCTAATAAGTAAATCAAAGATACATAATGAAGTTTCTATGGTAATCACTTTAGAAACAATGTAGAAATAGTGAAATATTGATAAGAAATGGGACATTTTATTTTAAAATGCATACTTAATTGTTTCAAAAACCAAGCAATGTTGAAACCATAACCTGTAGAAATGTAAAGCAACTAAGAATATGGTAGATTCAAATCTGGATATATGATTTTACATTAAATATAAGTGCCATGAATGTCTTCATTAAAAGTTATATTCCTCACTTGTGTAAGAATAACCATTAGGCTGTCTAAATAGACATCCTCACTAACATCTCGATTCAGAACAGTTGAAGTAAAAGAATTGCTTGGAATATGGGAACAGTGATCAAGATTGATTATGTGCTGACCAAGGAAGCAATTCTTGAGAGAAATTCAATGGACTGATATCACAGTGGAATCAAGCTAGAAATCAATAACAAAAAATAAAAAATAATATATACATAATCTTGTAACCTTGTAATTCTATCCTTTGATATCCATCCTAAATGGGTACATTTGATATGAAAGAAAATGTGTAACCATTTTTGTAAATACTGAATGACCTTGCACTAATCAACATACAATGGAAGAAGTATAAGTATGATTTATATGATAGAATGAAAGACTTCTCCCCATCCACATAGATGAGTCTTGCAGAGATAATGATTAGCAAACCAAGGAAGACACAAGGCTTGGCTACCATATTGTTTAACTTACAGATTTCAAAACAAATCAAATTGAACCAGAGTGACATAGTCAGAAAAAGAAGTTTTCTTATATACATGCTAATTTTTATTAAAATTTATTTTAAAAACAAAAAAAATCTCAAGATTAAAAATATATTGTTTTTCAATTAAATTGATGGGTGAAAGAGGAAATTTTTTTTTTTTTGGATTTGGATTCTGTTGACTATGAGAGGTTCTTCCACTCAGTGAACTCCTATTTTTTCATTTTTTCATAGCATGCACTATTATTTATGATAGAAACAAATGTATTGACTTTGGTATGATTTATCTTATATTTTTCCCATTCATGGCAGAAAGCATGTAGATTAGCATGATGCAATAGTTAACATTATAAACTTGAATGTAGATGCGTGGATGAAACCCAACTTGAGCATTAAGGAAGTTTCCACACTGTAAAGTAGTAGCCATACCAGTACCTATGTTATACTCATGTTTTGAGGATAATATGAGTCAATAATTACTTAAAACAGTGTCTGGCATGAAAGCAGCACTTTATAAATGTTTATGATTGTTGCTATAATTAACTTGGAGTACTGGATCATTGTGAATATTTATTTTCATCCTTTAAATCCCTAGAACTAACTACATTGAGCAATCAGGAAGATGGAGTTTCTGGAAGAGATGGAAGCAGAACTATTTGGTAACTGACTGTTTTCCCTCTAGGGATGAAGATGAGTCTACACTATGACAAGTTTGGCTCATGAACCAGGAGCTTAGATAGAGCTGCATAAATTAATGTTTAAGGAAGAAAATGTGAAGAATTTCTTTGCTCCACCCTGGCAGGACCCCAAGGCCCAAGCCCTGGAGAGGGTCTTGAGCAGCTTGATGCTCTGCTAAGGGAACCACGTCATCTCTGTGAACTCACTTGCTTCCATGTGCTCTTCATTTGTGATTAACTAAGGACTTAGCTAAGGTGTGTGTGTGTGTGTGTGTGTGTGTGAGTGTGTGTGTGTGTGATATTTCCTACAAATATATCAGCTAGCTGTACTAGGAAAGAAAAACTTGCATATTGAATGGAATTGAATTGATTGACAGGGTCTGAAGTGAATATGAAAGAAGAGTAAGAACCAAAAAGAGTTAGCAATTTAATTTGTAGATGTTGAAGTCTAGACAGATTTGAGTATCATTTGCCAGATATGTGAATTCTCACAAGACATTTAACTTCTCAGAGCCTTAGCTGTCTGATGTGTAATATGTGGCTAACAATCAGAGAGACCCCACAGGGTTTTTGTAAAGGCTAAATGAAAAAAAAATGTGCCTGGTACATGTTATTAAGTATTCAGTAAATCATAGCAATTACTATTTTTGTGGATGCTGTTCTTTTTATTTTGTTCAGCCAAGAAGGTCAGACCAGATTGAACTGAATTGTGCTCATAGACATCTATGCCTTTCAAATGTGTTCTTTTCTCATTTTTTAAAAATCCATTTTGTTTTTATTTCTCTGACAGACCTGATAGTTGAGACAGGGTAGATGCTATTATCTACAATTGGCATACAAGATAATAAGACATACAGAGAAGAATTTACCTAATGATCTCATTTCTATTCATGCTAGAAATCTAACAAGTGAGCCTGGAACCCCAATGTTTCTCAGCCCCAGCCTTGAGATTTGCTATTTCTTCCTCATCTGTCTACATATGTGGAAGATCCTTGAAAAAAGAATGTTATCCTAAATAGCTAATAAAAGATCTTATTTTTTCAGCACTGTAGTTATTTGACATATGTCAGTAGAGATTTTTAAGAAGTCTAAGAGGTTTGTTGTCAATGCTTTCTTTGATGACCCAAGTTTCTTATTCTTCCATACATAGCATGGCTCTCCCTAGTATAGTCTTCCATCTTGTTATATTCCTCTCACTGCCAGGGAGGACTGGAAGTTGTTCACCTATCTGGTTGGAGGTGATTATCTTACAGGTCTGAAGATCATTGCTTTTCATTTCAAGCCACCAGCCAAGACTTAACAATGAAATTTTATACTGGGAATTTAGGATTTCCTTAAGAAAAGTTTAGATCAGTTGCCCAGCCCTTTAATTTCCTTTAAAACCTTCAAGAGGTGTTCTTTAACCTTTCTCAGCATTAAATGGACATTCCATAAAGATACAGTCTTTTGTCTTCCTGAGGAATCTACAAGGAAATAGAGAAGTGCCTGGCAAAAACATAATCATTAAATATTTGATACATAAATGAATATCCAACTCAGAAACCACTGACATTTTAATTTTGTGTCTTTCTTATCACTTCTGTGGTATGTTTTACATTTTGAGTTTCATTTCTGTTTAGAGACTCTGATGTGCTTTTGGTGTTGATAGCTTGGGAAAGGGATAGCTTATCTATCCGTTGGTCCCATGATTGACTGATTGATTTGCCACAGATCTACCTGGATTTTAGACTAAATTAACAATAAGTATTATTTTATATCAATAATTAAATTATAGCCCCCAAATTTTGAAATTTCAGATATTAACAATATTGTTAATATTCTCTGTGTAACTTATGAGTTCCCATATGAGTTCTCTTTACCAGATCTTTAAAAGCAGTCTATTCTACTATTAGTTGTATTTGATTTTCCCTGGTGGGACATTTGACAGAAGCTTTCTTTGGCTAAATAAATAAAAATCCCCCTTTAAACAAATAAATCCCGAACAACAAAGAAACAGCTCACCAAGTTGCCAGGACAACTTGTCTAGACAATCCCTGTGCACTGGAAACCAGGACTCTTGAGTGGCTTCTGTCTTCTTGGCCTGCCTGATGACCTCAGAAGGGATGATGGGAGATATGATGGGCTTCGCTTGTGTGTAAAGGCAGCCCATTGCTTTTAATCCACTCTATTTTAAACAGTTCCAAGTAAAGAAAAAATGTCATGGGACTATCCAGACTTGGGCAGATAGATAACAACCCCACTCTTTATAGCTCACTTATTAAGCCATAGGGAGGAAGGGAGAAAATGGACTTTGGACAGTTTGCTATCCATGCTCAGTGGTTGGATGCTGAGCCCTTTTCAAATGTACTCAGAACAAAAATGAAACCCTACTACTTGTTTTGCCCATTAGATAGCATTATCTCCACGGAACACCAATTCATATCTCTTTGTGCTGTGTGTGGCTCTCACATATGGGATTTTAATAACCTCCATGCTGTGCTATGAATTTATAAGCAGAGCTGATAGAGGAAAAGCACCACAGGACTTTATTTTTTCATTATTACTCTTTTGAAAACAGGGTCTGCCTCATTTCTGTAAGTTTTTGAAAGCCTGGGCAATGTGGTTAGAAGTATGGTTGTTACTATGGAAAGGAATATGTGCTTTGTTCTATTCCCCCTTTTCCTCTCTCACTCCTATCCTGCCTCTACCCACTTCCCTAACATCCTATAGCCTTGTACTTGCAGCTTCAGTGAACTGATTGCACAGAAACAGGCTCTATTCTCAGCTCCGTAGTTCATCTTAAATTATGATTTCTTTTTCCTGTGCATTTTTTTTAATGTGACCACATTTCTCCTCCTCCATTTGATTCTGCATGTTGAAGAAACCTGTTCAGTTAAGAAGGCATGTTGTTGCAATCTTTCAATGGGGTGTGGGATTGCTGGTTTTGCTTTCTAATCCTTGAGAAATTACTTAGCTATTGTCAATTCACCTTTTTCACATTTATAATTTATTGTAAAAGTCATAACCAGAGGTGTTACAGTTACATAAGGTAATGAGTGCATTTCTTTCTGAATAGTGTTACCCCCTCTCACTTTCTCCCACTTTTTTCTCCCTCGACCTCCCTCCCCCCACCCAAGTTGTAAAGTTCATTTTCAACATACTGTCTAGTGAGTATCAATGTTGAAATGGTTCACCCTTTGTCCTACTGTTTCTGTGATTCCCATCTCTTCCCCACATTAGATAAACTTATATACTTTTATCATGGTAATAATGAACATCCCTGGTGTTTTATTTTACTGAATTCTGAGTTCAGCTTTCTAAGGATTTGCACTATTTGATATCTCCCTTGAATATACCATATTTCAATTACTACATTTGTATATACTCAGAAACCACCCAGAATATTTACCTATGAATTTCTAAGTGAAATAGGGCTTCCACATACAATGGAGAGTGTGCATCCTTTGTCTCTCTGGGCCTGATTTACCTGACTTGATGTAATTCTTTCTGGGTCTTTCCATTTCTTTACAAATGTACAATATCCCTTGTGTTTGTTTCTGTGTTCCTGAATGTGTGTATGTGTGTGTGCATGCATATGTATGTACTTCTCCTGGGGCTTGCATTCAGGGCTTGGACACTGTCCTTACCCTGTTTTGCTCAAGGTTAGTACTCTACCACTTGAGCCCCAGTTTGACTTCTGGTTTTTTCTTTGGGGCAGTTAACTGGAGATAAGATAATTGGATTTTCCTGCCCAGGCTGGTTTCAAATTGAGATCCTAAGGTGTCATCTCCTGAGTCGCTAGGATTGCAGGCATGAGCCGTTGGCACCTGACAAATTGCATATTTTCTACAAGCTGTTTAGATAATATTTGACAGTATTAATAAATAGTATTATTGTCTATTTAACAAACTTTTGTAAGCGCCTACTTGTTATGAAACACTATGCTGGATGCTGGAATTATACAAAGAATGAAAGTATTTCCTTATTTTTATAAAACTTAGAATGTAACCATGTCATTATTATTATCCACTAAAATTGCAATTGAATTTTATACCTCATACCTTTTTGTGGGAATACTTAAAAATCATTACTCTTATAATTTTCAATAAGCATGGAGACAAAAAAAGCAATTTTATAATTTTATATATGTAGATGGATAATCATACTTGTTGGGGTTTTTAGCCTCCCGCGTTCTGCTGACCTGCGGGAGAGATGGGAAAACACGCCCCACCCGAAGGAGCCAAGAAGAGGAAAGGGCAGGGAGACTGCCCACACCCAGCCCCCCTTTCGTCTGAGGACAAACAGACAGTCCGGGAGCCAAGTCAGTGCTAAGACTCACTTTAATGGGGGAAGTGAGCCTCTCTTAAACGGGTCAGAGAGCGGCAGAAGGGGAGGGGTACCTGCACCTACGTAGGGGCTGTGAAGGGATGCCTGAGCTGTCCATCAAGGGCAGAGGGCTGAGGGACCAATCCTAGGAGGCAGCCTAATTCTATGCGGGGGAACTAATTGCCTCTTAATGCAAGGCATCCGGGAGGGCATACCCCACAATACTGAATTTTTATCTCTTATTTTTTGGCCTTGCTTTAAACCTGCCTTCCCTTTTCATATTGCGCATTTGAACTAACCTACTCACATAAGAAATAGCCTATGATCCTGGATTCTCCAGTTATCAAAGCCTTTGTATTACAAATTTAAGTCTGTTATAGATTCATTTCCTCTAACTCAATACGGCCCGTCATCTGAAATTTCATATTAGATCTCTTGGATATTAAAGTACAGTACAGATTATGAAAGCATTTTTTTTTAATCCAGGGCAAGAAAAAACTCAGGAATTAAATCCTCACACATTTCTCTGTCATGTATTTGGTTCCAGGATAGTGTCTAGCAAGGCCCTGTGACAAGAATCTGCTTATTGGGTGTGCTGCAAAACAAGTGCACACATTTCCTTTTGTGTACACATTCATATGCTTTTGTGGCTTAGGCACACACTATACTGCATATGTATTATGCAATTTGTCGGGTAAAAATAGGAAATTGATGAACTAAATGACGTCCTAGAACCAGAGGTCTCCATATTTTTTAATACTACTTCGAATTCAATCAACATAAGCATTTTAAGATGTATGCTCATAAAACTATCACATGCTGTGCCAATAAAGTGGTACCTTTGAGACCAATGCTGTGAAAACCACTCTGTCAACAAGCACATCTGATCTTTCAACCATTGTAATATTTACAGTGTATCTGGCTCTATGTTTATGCATTCAGAAATTCAAAAATACTTATTGAACACCTGCTTAGAGGCAGGTGATTTGTTACTGTTTTTGACACAGTGGGAAAACAAATGTTCCCTTTTTCCAAGAAATTTGGGAAAATGGGAGAAAGTCACAATAGACAAGAAAATAGAGCAAGATTTTAAACAACTCTGAATATGCGAAACTACTTTATGAAAGTGTTTCAAAGAAGATTTTGCACTGAACTTTATTAGATGGTCAGAAAAAGACTTTGTGGAGAAGCTGATCTTTTGCCTGAGTCTTATGTGGAGAGAAAAAGTCTTTAAACTGGTAATGAGTGGGAGACAAAGAGCTCCAGGATAAAATGAAGAATGGCCCCAGTACTTAGGCTAAGGCAAGAACACAGCACGCTTAGAAAACCTAAAGAAACGAACAGGAACAGGAACAGCCATCAGTGTGCCTGACATACACCAAGGGTTTGGGAGTTTATTAGACATCATTGAAAATTTGATACATTTTTATGACAACACAGGTAACAAAGCAGTTTCCACAAAATTTCTTCTACCAAGTGCCAAGTGTCATTCTTTATGTGGTTAGTGTTTTGATTCATTTACTTTTATGGACTGATATGTTTTGTAAGAGTAAGAGTTGTTGATTCTACAACATAAAATCACCACATTTCTTTTGAGAGCTATTTACCACAAATATGGCTTTAATTGGTAACGTATCTTAGATATACTTCATTACACATAATCTTCAATATCACTTTACTTCATCCTCTTACAGAAGTGCTTTCTTGAGAACGTATAGCACACATCCATGCCACTTTTAAATTAATTTTAGGAGGTTTTTGTTTTGGACAGAGTTTATCTGTCAAGGAAAAAGAAAAAGAATTATTATACTTTGGGAAAATAATGGAAAGTAAGGCCCAGTGCCAAACATCTCAATGCTGTTGTTTGCTGGATGATTTAGTGTTCTGTGTCCTCTCATTTATACACTCAGCCTTACCTTTTTTTTCATTAATTAAATTTTGTTGACAAGGTGTTATGCAAAAGGGGTACAGTTACATAATAAGTCAGTGAGTACATTTCTTGTGATATCTTACACCCTCATTTTTCTTTCCCATCCCTAGATGAGGTAGGCATATCTACAATACCCAGTGTACCAAAATCATATATAGTAACCACGTAACATATGCCAAAGGAAATTCACCTAGAACCTTAAATGTAAGGTCAACAATAGAATCCTCCTGTGTCCTTCTCTTGCAGTTGTTTTTGCTTATACATAATGTAAGGTCGCTGAGCCAAACTTGTGGAAATACCATTTGAAAAGAAGTTTTTTTTTTCCTTTTTTGTTTTTCACAGACCTGGTCTCTACTGTCCCCCTCCCCCAAACCACCCTAACAGTCATATATCAAGGAGACCATACCCCTTTGTTCTCTGTGTTCTAGGCTTGTCTCGCTCAACGTTATTTGTTCAAGATCTGACCATTTCCCTGCGAATACCAGTATTTTATCATTTCTAATCGCTATGTAGTATTCCTTAGTGTATAGGTACCACATTTTGGGGGGATCCATTCATCTATAGTGGGGCATCTGGGTTGTTTTCATATTTTGGCTATGGTGAATTGTGCAGTGATAAACATGGATGTTCAGATGTCTTTGATATCCTGAGACCCGTTGTTCAGGATAGATGCCTAGGAGTGGTATGGCTGGGTCATAGGTTATATCTATGCTGAGCTTTGTGCAGGACCTCCATACTCTTCTCCAAAGTGGTTGTACTAATTTGCACTCCCGCCAACAGTGGAGAAGGGTTCCTTTTTCCCCCACATCTCCTCTAGCATTTGTTGATGCCTGAGTTCAGAGTATAGGCCATTCTAACTGGAGTGAGGTGGTAGGTATCTCAGGGTTGTTTGCATTTCCTTTACTGCCAGGGATGTTGAACATTTCCTCATATGTTTCTCTGCTCCTGTGAAGTCTCTCTTTAGCTCCTTTGCCCATTTAATAATTGGTTTACTGGGTTTGGAGGGGGTTCATTTTTTGAGTTCTCTGTAGATGACAGATATTAGGCCTTTGTCTGTTGCTGTGCTGGTGAAGATCCTTTCCCATACAGTTGGCTGTCTTTCTAGTTTGGTGGCTATGTCTTTAGCTGTGCAGAAACTTTTTATTTTGTAGAAGACACATTTGTCAAGAGTCTCCCCTATCTGTTGTGCCCCTGGGACTGTATTCAGGAAATTCCTTCCTGTGCCTATAAGTTCTAGCGTCTCTCCTACTCTGTCCTTCAGTACTTTCAGGGATTCAGGTCTGATGTTGAGGTCCTTAATCCATTTTGAGTTGATCTTGGTGCATGGTGGTAGGCTAGGGTCTACTTTGAGTTTTCTACATGTGGCTGCCCAGTTTTCCCAGCACCAGTAGTTGAAGAGGCTATGTTTTTTCCATTGTATGTCTTTAGCTCCTTTGTCGAATATCAGCTGACTGTAAGAATGCAGCTTTATTTATGTGTCTTCTATTCTATTCCATTGGTCTTCAGGTTTGTTTTTATACCAATTATGATGGCTCTATAATAGAGCTTGAAGTCTGGTGTTGTGATTCTTCCTGTGTTGCTTCTTTTGCCTAGAATTCCTTAGGCTATTATTCTAGGTCTTTTGCTGTTCCATATGAATTTATGGGTTGTTTTCTCTATTTCAGTGAAGGATGTAGCTGGGATCTTGATAGGGATTCCATTGAATTTGTGTAAGTTTGGGGCAATATGGCCATTTTCACTATATTGATTCTGCCTACCCATGAGCATGGGAGGTCTTTCCATCTCCTTGCGTCCTCTTTGGTTTCCCTTTTTAGATTTTTATAATTCTCATTAAATAGGTCATTCATGTCTTTAGTTAGGTTAATCCCTAGGTAATTTATTCTTTTTTTTAGCTATTGTAAATGGTATTTTTCCATAATTTCCTTTTCTGCTTGTGCATTGCTGGTGTACAGAAAAGCTGCTGACTTTTGTGGATTGATTTTGTATCCTGCTACTTTGCCGAAATGGTTTATTGGGTGTAGGAGTTTGGGGACTGAGTTTTTTGGGTCCTTCAGATATAACATCATGTCATCTGCAAATAAGGATACTTTGATTTCTTCTTTGCCAATGTGGATCTCTTTGATGTGCTCCTCTTGCCTTATTGCTATGGCTAGGGATTCCAGCACTATTTTGAATAGAAGCGGGGAGAGTGGGCATCCTTGTCTTGTTCCTGAGTTTAGGGGAAATGGTTTTAGTTTCTCCCCATTTAATATGATGTTAGCAGTTGATCTGTTGTATATGGCTTTTCTCGTTTTAAAGAATGTTCCCTCTACTCCTGTTCTCTCTAGGGCTTTTAACATGTATGGGTGTTGTATTTTGTCAAAGGCTTTTTGTCAGCCTTACTTTTTGTACCATTAATTAAGAATGTACATAACTTAAATTTTCATAATAGGCAATGATTTAAGACAGCTGGATGTTTGTTTTCTCTCCCTGAATAATCTATTTTCACTTCCTCTCAGTGACTTTCTATCACCTCTTCTACAAAAACTCAGGTACATAGATGATTCTTGTTTTCGTGGATTTTGACTGGCTTCCCTGTGCTCATTTATTTATGGAAATAATTTATGATTTACATTGGTTTCATGGCACTGTTATTTATGAGTTTTGTTTTGGTGAAGCTACCTCATATTTTAATAAATTTTTTTTATTGCAAACACACAGATTTTAAGTAAGTTCTTCTATGTAAATAAATGACCATGATTCTTTCTATAATTTTCTGCAGCTGTTACGATGATTAATCTCTGTTTTTAAAAAAATTAATCTTGGGCTGGGGATATAGCCTAGTGGCAAGAGTGCCTGCCTCGGTATACCCGAGGCCCTAGGTTCGATTCCCCAGCACCACATATACAGAAAACGGCCAGAAGCGGCGCTGTGGCTCAAGTGGCAGAGTGCTAGCCTTGAGCGGGAAGAAGCCAGGGACAGTGCTTAGGCCCAGAGTCCAAGGCCCAGGACTGGCCAAAAAAAAAAAAAAAAAAAAATTTAATCTTGAAAAGCATGTTTTGAAACAATAAGAGAGAGTTTTGATATTAATTTATGGAGGCACTTGCCTCTCTGATATCTACATATTTGATATAATATCAACTACCAAACTTTTGTAACACTGAGATGGTACAAGTTTCAGAGCTTTGTTACAGTTTACTAAAAACTCTGTTACTGGTAATCAGCATTGCAACTAATGGGGTATATATTGAGTTTCTGCACAAAAATGGTTACCTCCCAAGGACTGTTAGCTCTGCAGACTGAGCATTGCCTGGTGGCTTTGGCAGGACTCAGAGGAGCCTGGCTGCTGGGAAATGAAATGCTGAGAGCTTGCCAACCTGAAACCATTGTGTACTTCACAACTCCCTAGTGCCAGGAGCTTGTGTGCCAAGAAAACAGAAAGCTGTCTAGAAAATAAACTGTTTTCTCTTGGCCTTATCCTCCAGGAACAGTTGAAGAGGTTAAACCTAAGAAATGATTTATGCTTAGAAAATGATTTAATCCTTTACATTGGAAGTTTAGTGTGATGACTGCACACACATGAAACAGAAATGGTGCACCATGTTACTTTTCAAGTCATTTTTCTTCCACTTATCAACCTTTTTTCTTTCTTTTTTTTTTTTTTTTTTTTTTGGGTCATGGGGCTTGAACTATGGACCCAAGCACTGACCCTGAGCTCTTCAGCTCAAGGTTACTACTCTACCACTGAGCCACAGCACCACTTTTGGTTTTCTGGCATTTAATTGGAGATAAGAGTTCCAGGGACTTTTCTGCCTGCGCTGGCTTTAAAGCCAGATCCTTAGCCAGTTATCAACATTTTAAAATTAGTTTTTAAATTAACATAGTAGATGTGTGGTGATTTTAGGCCTTGCACAAAGGCCATCCCTGTGTATTATAGCTATGTGGCAGGGGATGGCAAGTTTCTCCACTGAGTGTATGTGTGTGTGTGTGTGTGTGTGTGTGTGTGTGTGTGTGTGTATGAATTCTATTGGGAGGTAGTGTGATGAGTCAGTGGAAGGTAAACTAGCCAGTTGGAAAATATTTCCAGACCAAATGTCCTTTAGAAAAAAAAGCTTGCAAACTATTAAGAATCTCCCTCCTTCTCTCCGTTCCTTCCTCCCCCTTTCCTCTGTCCCTCCCTCTTTTTCTCTCCTTTTATTTCTCAATCCCACCTCCCATCTCTTCCTTTCTTCATTCCTTTTAGACCTACTAGAATTTATTCTACTCAATTTTATCCGATATCTTTATTTCCTTTTATTCTTTGACATAGACATTTGTTATCACCCAGTTTTTATTAGAAAAAAATATTCTACTTAATACAAAAGTGAGATATTAGTATGTAATCATTTCAAAACTTACTTCTTCATTTAATATTGTTGTAAGGCTGTGTAAACATTTGTAAGAAATAGTAATACTCAAAACAGAGTAGCTTCATAATAGTTAAATTCATAGATTAAAAGATTAGCTTCATAGCACCAATGTAGCCTATTTTTTATTAGATCTATTGCCTAATAACTTGTTAAAATTTCTTTATTTTTAAACCTGGGTTTAAACCCCAACCTCAGCAATATTTGGGATCATGTAGCTCTTTGTAGAGGGGAAAAAGAAGGATACTATGCTCTTTACCTTCTTATTGTTTATTTTGGTTTTGATGGTACCAGGATTTGAACTTAATGTCTCACATTCACTTGCTTAATGAGCTGATACTTTTCCACTTAAGCCTCCAGCCCCGTTTCTTGCTGGTTATTTTGAAGACAGTCTATTGGACTTCTCTGTTTTGAACCATCATCCTCAGTCTCCTGAGTAGCTAAGATTACTGAAGTAAAACATAGGTACCAGATCTTTATTATAAGAGTTCCAGTGGTGTTCTTGGCCTCTTAGATGCCAGTTAATACCCTCTAATTTTAATCGTCAAAAGAGTCCCAAGTATCTTTTAGGGGACAAAGTTTCTCCCAGGTGATAGCAACTATTTTATATCCAGGTATTTTAAACAAATGCTAACATAAGCCAAGATATTTTTAAAATCAGTTCCTAAAGACTAGATCTCCCTATTTTTTCTGATTATTTCCAACAGCATTCAAATTCAAAAGCTGATGCTCAATACTAGTAAAGTCTGAATAGAGAGAAAGTAAACATCTTCTTTTTTCATTAGATAAGATGCCCCAAAATGAAAAATCCCTGGATTTAAAGGGCTTGTTAAGATGCATTATGTTAGATGAAAAGTGCTATTTTAATAACTCATTGTCATTCTTAGCATGGAACTTTTCTTTTAGAAAAATGGATAATTAGCATTTTGGCTTATCACTTTCTCTCCATGAATACCAATAATTTGATAAGCAGACAACCAGAAGAGAAGAGACTTCATTAAAGAATGGGACTAATCAGCCTGGGACTACAGTAAATTAGAGGTCAGACTTCCAGCCTGGGAGTTGGATCTCAGGCTCTGGTGGCAATATCTCATTCAACCAGTATAGTTTTTGTTGATTGGCCTAATGTTCACATAAAAAAAATCAGAGATGAGTCAATTATTTAGAAATAAAGGTCAACTCACAGTTTGGTAAGTTATAGTATACATGGCATTTATCGTGCTGTTGGTTCACTGCAACAATAATTTCAAAGCGTAACTATATGGTTTGTGGTGTTTGGACTTTGCTGTTTCAGTTTCTAGACAATGGTACATTTTTACTAGGGAAATATTAGAAAGTTCTCCTGGGGGTGGGGGAGACAATGAAGACACTTCCTGGAACCATTACCCTTTTGTCTTGATATGAATTACACGGGAATTTGTAGTTATATATAATGCCCATTAAAGACTACCATCTTTCCAAAACAATAAAAGAGGGCACAACTAATTATATTTTAGGACAGTTTTGCTCACATCTAGCCAAGAAACCTATTTTGAAATTATCTTTTCTCTAAAAATTGTTTAGGAAATCTGTAATTTGTTTCTAAGAAAGCAACTCCTAATGCTGTGGGAGCAATTTAGGTAAAATTTTGAGACTGTCTTATTGTCATCCACAGGAGACAGCTAGGCCTTAGAAAGTGCTCCTCTTTCTGGTTGTCTTTTAAACTTGTAGTACAGACTCACAAATGGATCACGACCCTCACTTAGGATGTCTTCTGTGGGGCAGTATGAGAACTTAGGTCTCAACTTTTTCTCATCCTGAGTTAGAGGAATTATTTCATTCATCAATCACAATCAATGTTCATCACTCAAAACACATAAAGTCCTCGGCTCTGTATATCCTTAAGCTGCATCTGACATCTAATATTCTGATATTTTTCCAAGTAGTAACTTTCTACCAAGAAGATGTATGTGAATAAAAATTGGTATCAAGTATTCCATGTGTTCGGAAACACATTAATTACATTACTAGCATCTTCTAATAAAAATAACAGAGAGTTCAAATAAAAAATAGAGATTGTTTTGTAAAAGAGGTTCCTCATGTGATACAGGCAGAGCATTAAAAGGCTCTATTTCCCCTTATAAAACATGTACACATGTGCTTTTATTTATAAATTATATGATTCATTACAGATAAACACCGAATTATTCTAAAAATGGTAGATGCCGATCACTCAAAAGTAGTTATGAGGTTACAATCTTAGAGAAAGGGGTAGGTAACTATTTTGTAGAGAAAGGGAACCTAGGGTACATGGATTTACACACAAAAAATGAAGTTTGGAAGGAAAAGCCCTTTTCCATTTGCCTTTGACTCTTCAGCATAGTTTACATTGTCCCTGTTTTCTTCTGTCCAGTGGTGTTCCGTTTGTGATGGATGAGTAAGAGTGTTGAATACTGTGAAGTAAATAGAGAGACTACTCCTGAATAACTAGTTGATGACTGCCAGAAGTTAAGAAACAGTAAAGTTGAGAAATTTATGCAAAATCTCACGGCAGAAAAAAGGCAGTGGTGGGAATTTAAACACAAGTCTCCTCCTCCTCCTCCTCCTTCTTCCTCTTCCTCCTCCTCTTCCTCCTCCCCCTCCTTCCTCTTCTTCCTCTTCTTCCTCCAGTACTCAGGATTGACAGAATCTCACCATGTAAGGCTAAACTCCTCACCATTTTGTTTTCATTTCATTTTTTGAAATAAGATCTTGCTACCTTTTCCCAGGCTTGAGATTTAAGATCCTTCGGATTCTGCCCCTCTCCTAGCTGGGATTCTAGTGAGGCCCTATACCTGACCCAAGGCTTGCTTTTGTTCTGTTATAATGCTAGAAGGCAGTTGTGTTAGTTTTACATCACTATGATAAATGGCTGGCATAATTTGCTCATAAAGTGACAAGATTATTTTGACTTAGTGTGCTAATGGTTTCACCCACAATCTGAATATGATACTTTGAGATTGTGTGGCAGGGGAAAATGTTCTTCTCAGGGAACAGAGAAAAAGTGTGGGACTGGGAAAAGGACATGGCCCAGGGACTGAAGCTTTCTCATCTCCAAGTTTCCAGTACTTCCCTCAAGGTATCAAGCCAGGAGCACATGAGCCTTTGTGAACATTTCAGATTCAAACTATAATATTGGTTTCATAATTATTTCCCCAAAACATCAATTCCTTTGAGATGAGAAGGAAGTGGGATATGATGAAAGATTGAAAAAATTTCATATTGATAGGTGTGTGTATATATATATATATATATATATATATATATATATGTATATATACTTTCATAGTAAAACTTCAAAGTGCTGACTTGGATAACTTTTTAAAGATGGTTTAACCTTTTAAAGATGCTTTTGATTCTCAAATATTAAAAATATTTAATTTAGCCCCACTAAGATAAATGCCTTGTTCTCTGTAGTAAGACATGGACATTGAGTTGAAATAAGTCTATGTTTGAGTTATTGCCCTTACTCTACCAAATACTCCATGTTGGAGAATTATTGGTTAAGAGTAATAGTGGGGAAGAACCTTTTTGTCAATCATGGTTAAATGCACATATTTTAAGAAAAAAATGGATTTTTTTCTTCAATGTTAACATACAAACAAATCCATTATTTTGAACTGAATTCCTACACTGGGTTTCTTCTGGGTCCAGGCCAAGACATAATAGAGTTGTTTACACTAGATGTTGTGTTCAAAGTGAACTCACAAACAGGCCAGGGCTCCAAGAAAATAGGAATTTGACCCAGTCAGTCCAGACAATGTGAGTCACCCTGAGCTGGGAAGGTAAAAAGTTCCCTCTGCCTAGCTCTGACAGCAAAGTAACTTTAAAACTAGTTTTCTTCTTGTTCCTTGTTACTGCTTTTGCTAGTCTTTTTCTGCCTCTAAAACCCACCTGTCTACTAGCTCAGTTTATGAGAACAGCTTTCTGCTTTGGTTGGTAGGCTGTTATGTGATTCACAAATTGACAATAAAACAAACACAATTTTTTTTGGTATGCCAATAACAGAGCCTAAACTCAGAGTCTGGGCACACTCCCCTTGTTTTGTTTTGTTTTTTGCTATTGTTTGTATGTTTGTTTTGGTTTTGCCTTCAAGGCTGACATTCTACCACTTGAGACATTGAGACCTATCTCCATTTCCCCAATTTGGTCTTTGAAATTGAATTAGTTGACATTTTATTATTTACCAACATTATTCCATAGAGATTCAAAAATTCAAGCTTCTTAGATTTTTGTGACCATATAAGCGAAAACAAAAATTGGGGAGGAGGGAAGGTGGAAGAAAAATGAGGGAGGAGATAACAATTATGACAAGAAATATAATCACTACCTTAAATATGTAACTTTAACCCCTCTGTACATCACCCAACCATGAAAATTAAAAAAAAAATCTCCTGCTGTGGTCTGAATGTGTTCCTCAAAATCGTACACGTGAGAAATGGGACCTTTAAGTGGCGATTAGGTCATGAGGATTTAGATTGAGGATTCTGATTATTAGATATCACCTGCTGAAAGGATCATGTGACCTTAAGTGCTCTTCTCATGTATGTGGCTGCACACATATTCTCTTTCTGTTCTGCCTTTTGCCTGCTGCGATGGGATGGTCTCAGCGGATTCAGACTCCTCATCACAGGACTTCCAGAACTGTATGAAATAAATCTGTTTTTGATTAATTATTCAATTTGAGGCATTCATATAATAGACTACAGCACTTTTAAAGTCTGAAATCTGCCCTTCAAACTGTGACCAGAATGCCCCACACTATAGGGGTCAACATTGCAGTCAAATAATCCTGTCAACAATTATTGTTTTTGACCCTCCAAGCTCTGAGTAGAGTGTTTAGTTTGCTTGGTTTCTGCAGTCTTGGGAAGTGGGAGGGTGGTATTTTTCAGTTTTTGTTAATAACCACACTTTACTTGGTCACAGGGACTGAGCATCTTAGAAAGCCTCTTCATTAAGGCATTAAAGATACTGTGGATTCAGTAATTTCATTTACTAGGTCAATAGCCCATGATATCTAAAGAAGATTTAAAGTGGTTTAAAACTAAGTATTCAAACAAGAAAAGGATTTAAAAACATAATTACCATAGCAAGAGACTCCAAAGCAAGTATAAATATTATATTCCAATCCTCATGTCTAGTTTCATAACTCCAAAGGTTTCAGCTCTTCCAATAATAATCATGTGACCCTGACCTGAAATAAACTTCAACTGGCATCTAGTCTGGGTATAGAAATTAATTCTTTTGCCTAAAATCCACTTATTATTAAATATCCTCACTGTTTATCAAAAATTTCCTTATATAAAGTATGCAATTTTCTTAGCTGACTTGCAAATTTCATATTCAATTACCCCCAGGAATTTGCATGTTAGTTGCAATTGCATCTTTAATCTTTTTTCTGTTTTGATTTCCTTCCCTTCCCTTCCCCTTCCTTCCCTGTCCATCCTTCCATTCTTTCTTCCTTTCTTCCTTCCTTCCTTCCTTCCTTCCTTCCTTCCTTCCTTCCTTCCTTCTTTCTTCTTTCTTTCTTTCTTTCTTTCTTTCTTTCTTTCTTTCTTTCTTTCTTTCTTTCTTTCTTTTTCTTTCTTTCTTTTTCTTTCTTTCTTTCCCTTCTTCCTTCCTTCCTTCCTTCCTTCCTTCCTTCCTTCCTTCCTTCCTTCCTTCCTTCCTTCCCTCCTTCCTTTCTTCCTTTCTTGTTTTTTGTTATGTACCATTAGTGATTTTTCTGTATCTATGACATAGCTGGCTACAATTTTATATTCTTCTTTTAATTCTGATTTTTCTTTGGCTTGCAAGGATAATAATCACATCATCTGTAAATAATAATTTCTTCCTTCTTTGTCCCTGAACTAATTATACTTCACTTCACCCCACTACTGGGCTTCTATAACTGTGTTGAATAGAAGTTCCAATACAATATGAAAGTGCCAAAGTATCAGCAGGCATTCAAGACTTCTCCAGCCCTAGTAGGAAGTTGTCTAGTTTATAATTTCTAGATTGTAGTCCCAACTGCTATTGGTAGCAGAATGTTGAGGTTTCTACTAAGTTTGTATATAGCAGAATGGGTGAGGTTCCTAAATAGTTTTGTGAAATTGCATTAACCAAATGAAACAGATTTCTTCAGTGTGTGTGAGCTTTCAGAAAAAAAGTACATTGACAATCTCTTAGATCTGAACAGTATATGTGACATCTCACAACCTATTAGTCAATAGAATATGTATGTACATCAAAAATTTTAATTTCAGGCAACCCAGTAGAGTGCCATACAACTTATCATCTTATATTAATTTGCCTGACCAGTAATGATAAATCTTTTGCTCATGTTTATTTGTTATTTGAATTTCCATTTTATGTAGTGACTGAATCTTCTTTGCAAGATATTAAGTTTTATTATTTACTTTAAAGAATGGATTTTATTTTTTTATTTTTAAATTTAATTTTATCGTCAAGTGAAATATGGAACATTGTTACCTACTCCCTTGTTTTTCTCTCACTTTCCCTCCCAATACACCCCCCCCAAGTTGTACAGTTAATTTCTAACATATTGTCTTGTGAGTATCGCTATTGTATTGGTTCACCCTTTATCCTTTTTCTCATCATTTTGATGTTCCCCTTGCCATCCTTGCCATCCCTAATTCAGATGACCATACATACAATTCCCAGAGTACTGGAATCAAATAGAGTGACAACAGTGGACAAACCATAGGGAAGAAAAAAGAAAAAGTTTCACATAGTACATTAAAAATAACAACAATAAAAATCCTCTTGTTTCCATGTCTTGGAGTTCGTTTCCCTTAGTATCATTTTATATGATCATATGTACTGTTAGGGCTTTTTTTTCATTTTCTATTTGTAGAGATTTATTATATGGTTGGTAGCTTAATCCTGTATGAGAAGCTACTCTCCCCCTGAAGTGCCTTTTCATTCTCTTAATTAATGTTTTGAGAAGAAATGAGTATAATTCCTCTTATCAATCATTTTACTTAGTGCTGGTACCTTTTACGAAATTTTTTTCTACTGTGAAGTTATGAATTTCAGGTTTCCAATTTGCCTTAAATTGTGGATAAAGAGAAACTAGATTTGTTGTTTGTTTGTTTTTGCCATGAGATTATCCATTTCTTTCAGTTCCATTTTTTTTTAAGCAGAGGGAATTTTTCCTTTCGTTATTCTGCTTGGCATCTCTTTTACAAATTATCCAGGCTTCTTATTATGCCTGCTTGAATCAATTTTCCTGTTCTTGTTCCTGTACCAGCTTTCTTGACCTTTTGCATTGCCATATAAATATTAGGATAATTTTTAGAGTAAACTTGTGCTATTTAAGGATTTAGAATGAGGTTACTGGAATCTACAGATTAATTGAGAATTTACACCTTTATATTATTCAATGTTCTTCTCTGCATGTTACATATGTTAAGTTACTTGCCTTTTAAACTTTCTCCATGTATTCTGATAATTTCTTTACAAAGATGTTACATATTTTTATTGGAATTGGTCCTTGTATATTTATATTGTACACTTATAAACTGTATCATCAAAATTCATTATTGCTAGGATACTTTAAGTCAATTTGCATTCTTATTTGTATTTAGAAATCCTTCTGACTAGTAGAAATTATGTCAAATTATAGATGGATTTTTAAAGCATCATATCATCTGTATATATTTCTTTTTAAGTTCATTTTTTATTTTTGAAATTATTTTTAATTGTACAAAGGAACTGCTATTTAACAAAGCAGTTTATGAATACAATATACTTTGATCGATCCACCCCTCTCAACATTTTTATTCATCATTCCTCCCCTGCCCACTCCTTCTCTTAGTCATTTCAGTATTGTAGGATATACACTGCATTATGTACTGCATTCTTTCCTCTTCATTTGTAGGTATTTCTAGCTCTTTTTTCTCAATCCTTTATCTGTTATATCCCCCATGGTCTCAGCACAATAATGCATAGTAGGAACTACTCTTTTATTGCCAGTTTCAGAGGAAAAAACTTAGGACATGACTAAGTTAATGTTTGCTTACAGGTGTTTTATTTTGAGCCAGGCATGGGTAGCTCACGCCCATATTCCTAGCTACTCAAAGGCTGCAATCTGAGGATTGTGGTTTGAATTCAGCTCAGGCAGAAAAGTCTATGAAATTCTTATTGCCAGTTAACCACCAAAAAGCTGGAAAGGAGTTGTGCTGAAGCGATAAAGTGCCAGCTTTGAGTACAAAAGCTAAGGGACAGTGCCCAGGCTTTGAAGTCAAGCCCTAGTACTGGCAGAAGAAAAAAGAAAAAACAATTGCTTGCACAAATATGTTATCCAATGAAGAAAGTGCCTGTTATCATTCTTTAACTAATAGTTTCTAACAATTATTCAAGGGTTAATTTTAAAGATTCTTGTACTTGCTCCATTGAGATAAGATTATGTTAATGTTGCAAATTATATGAACTTACATTCCTCTCTATTTTTATTTTTTTGGAGCTTGTGGGGCTTGAACTCAGGGTCTGGGTGCTGTTGCTAAGTTCTTTTTGGCTCAAGTAAAGCACTCTACCACTTTGAGCCACAATGCCCTTGAGGCTTTTTAGTGGTTAATTGGAGATAAGAATTTCATGGACTTTCCTGCCTAGCCTGACCTTGAGCCATAATCCTCAGATCTAAACTTTCTAAGTAGCTAGTTACAAGTGTGAGCCACCAGCACCCAGTACCCCAACTTTTTATTTTAAAAAAATTCAGATGAATTTTATTGACCACCATTTGCACTTGAAATACCGTTAGACAAACTACAAATGTTCAGACTTAGGTATTTGGAAAGCTTTTTCTCACAATGAGTGAAATGAGCCTGTCACTTCAAAAACATAACAGGCAGAATTGTTTTCCCTATGAAAATGTTGAGCTTTCAGGCTAAAATTAGGACTTCAAAAAGCCTCTGTGTGTTATCCTCAGCTTGCTGTTTTAAAACATTTAAAAATGTCACCTGTGTTATGTTTAGATAAATTGATAGCTGTTCTAAAATT
Organism: Perognathus longimembris pacificus; assembly: GCF_023159225.1. Classification (NCBI taxonomy): domain Eukaryota; kingdom Metazoa; phylum Chordata; class Mammalia; order Rodentia; family Heteromyidae; genus Perognathus; species Perognathus longimembris. The sequence goes on from NC_063167.1 coordinate 54,181,245, forward strand.
TTCTAATTTCCAGTTTCTAATATGTTAAATGTCAACATATCTCTAGATCATATATAAAAAGGATATTTGGAGTCCTCAACAATTTTTAATGGGGGCTGGGGTTATGGCCTAGTGGCGAGAGTGCTTGCCTCATATACATGAAACCCTGGGTTCGATTCCCCAGCACCACATATATAGAAAACGGCCAGAAGTGGCGCTGTGGCTCAAGTGGCAGAGTGCTAGCCTTGAGTAAAGAGAAGCCAGTGACAGTGCTTAGGCCCTGAGTCCAAGGCCCAGGACTGGCAAAATAAATAAATAAATAAATAAATAAATAAATAAATAAATTTAAAAAAAAAATAATTTTTAATGGTGCTAATTGAATGAGTGAGATCTGCATGAGACTAGACCGTTGAGAACTCTACCTAAGGTTTATGAAAATTTAGATGTCCTAGGTTTATTAGAGTATAATGGTATTTAATAGATTTCCCTGTTCCTATGAAAATGTACGAATCTTAAAATAAAATATTATAGTTCATAAATTATATGCCATTTTTGTATTTTTAATTCTAGCATATCCCTTGTGATATATATACATATATATTCCTTCACTAAGTTATATGCATGTATATATATATCCACTAAGATATATATAATATATAATATAATAATACAATATAATATAATATATATTATATATATATATATACATCACACACACATACACACACACAGGAGAAATTCCACTATGACATTCTTGCTTTCTTATCTATTTACATTAATTCATTTTGTTATCATTTTTTTAACTTATAGCTTTAAATTCAGGCTTGTTTATGCAAAGTCATATATCATCTCAAACATTTTGAATACAATTTGCCATACACTTCTTCCTTGGGTCAAGCTGGCTACCTTCTTTCTTATGTTGGGTTTTAAGTTCCTGAGCATTTTTAGAAAGAATATGCAATCTTCCATTAGTTTTATCATATATATGTGACTATTAAATCACAACTTGGCATTACTGATAATTATACATATTTATTAATATTGTTATGTACAATATATTAATATAATTCATATTACTATATATTATATTATATATTTGTTGCAGTATAGGGTTTGAATTCATGACCTAGCAATTGCTTGCCTGGCACTCTATCATTTGAGCCATGCCAACCAATCCGTTTATTTTTCTCTGGTTATTTTAGCTGGCTACAGTCTTCTAGATATTGCTGTTCTGAGTAGATCTTTCACCTTAATTCATTTGCTCAAAATATTCTCTTTCTTCAAAGTCCTTTTTTCTTCTGAAGCTTATTAGCCTTACTTCTAAATATCCTACTTCTTTATAATCACCCCTTACTTGCATTACAGAAAGATAACAGTCCTAAGTAAATACTAGCCAAAACATAAAGAAAAACCCTAATGCTATATAATTAACATTGGCTCCCTGAGGAATAAAAGCTCCCAGGCTTAATACTGCAAGTGTCTTCCCATTTACTCTTTTCAATGACTGACTCATACAGATGATTTATTTGCTGCTTGCCAATCTCTTAGGTTTTTTTTTTTTTTTTAAGAATGTCTAGAACCATTTTCTACTCATACACCTTCTCTGTATTGGGACCCAGAGACTAAAATTTTCCTCCTCCCGCCCATCAATTATTGCTGATTCCTCTAAGACAATGTTCCTTGAATTCAAATGCCTTTGGAAAGTATGTAGAACTTTAAGTGACAATACCAACAGGCAGATGTCCATACTCAAGTTGTCTAGGTCATTTGGTCTGAGATGAAATCTAGCCATTATGACATGTCTCTCAATCATTACAAAGTACAGCCTGTTGACAGCTATGACCCTAGTTGAGTGACATATTATGACATGAATATATACCAGAATCAGTTTTCCTTCCTCATGTGATATACTTGGACTGTATGTTAACCACAGGTTCTGATGTTATCTTTATTTTTTTTTGCTTTAGAAAAACTTATTTTTTAATTTAATTTATTTATTAATTGAACACAGAATTTTTTGACAAGGTGTTGTGCAAAAAGGGTACATAGTAGGGCAGTGTGTACATTTCTTGTGATATCTTACGCCCTGTTTTTTTTTCCCTTCTCTAGGTCAGGTAGCCATATATACAATATACAATGTATCAAGAACATATACAGTAGCCACATGGCCAAGCCCAAGAAAATTCGCCTAGGGCTTTAAATGTAATGTCGATATTAGACAATATGTCGACAGTAGTCTTATATGAATGTACATACATAGCTTGTGAGCTATTGTACTCCACTGAGAGGTCGATTTTTGACCTTTATATGTTGAGTAGTTGTTTGGTTTTAGTTACATACTGTTGGGTCGCTGCCCCAATCCTGTGGGAAATACAGTTTGACAAGCAGTTTTTGGTTTCACAGACCTGGTTTCTACTATCTCTCCGTCTCCCTTTCTTAACAGTCATATATCAGGGAGATCATGCCCCTTTGTTTTCTGTGTTCTAGGCTTGTCTCGCTCAACATTATTTGTTCGAGTTCTGACCATTTCCCTGCGAATAACAATATTTCACCATTCCTAATCGCTATGTAGTATTCCATTGTGTAAAGGTACCATATTTTTTGGATCCATTCATCTGTGGAGGGGCATCTGAGTTGTTTCCATATTTTGGCTATTGTGAATTGTGCTGCGATAAACATGGAAGTACAAATGTCTTTTTGATATCTTGGGACTTTCTGTTTAGGATAGATGCCTAGGAGTGGTATGGCTGGGTCATAGGGTAGGTTTATATTGAGCTTTTTGAGAAACGTCCATACTGATCTCCAAAGTGGTTGTACTAATTTGTACTCCCACCAACAATGGAGAAGGGTTCCTCTTTCCCCGCACCGCCCCCCCCCCCCCCCCAGCATTTGTTGTTTCCTGAGTTCAGAGTATAGGCCATTCTAACTGGGGTGAGGTGGTATCTCAGGGTTGTTTTTATTTGCATTTCCTTTACTACCAGGGGTGTTGAACATTTCCTCATGTTTCTTTGCCATTTTTATTTCTTCTCTTGTGAAGTCTCTCTTTAGCTCCTTTGCCCATTTAATAATTGGTTTGTTGGGCTTGGAGGGGCTTAGTTTTTTGAGTTCTCTGTAGATGACAGATATTAGACCTTTGTCTGTTGCTGTGCTGGTAAAGATCCTTTCTCATATGGTTGGCTGTCTTTCTGTTTTGGTGGCTATGTCCTTAACTGTGCAGAAACTTTTTAATTTGTAGTAGTCCCATTTGTCGAGTCTCTCCCCTATTTGTTGTGCCCCTGGGACTATATTCAGGAAGTTCCTTCCTGTGCCTATAAGTTCTAGTGTCTTTCCTACTCTGTACTTCAGTAGTTTCAAAGATTCAGGTCTGATATTGAGGTCCTTGATCCATTTTGAGTTGATCTTGGTGCATGGTGATAGGCTTGGGTCTACTTTGAGTTTTCTGCATATAGCTGCCCAGTTCTCCCAGCACCAGTAGTTGAAGAGGCTATGTTTATTCCATTGTATGTCTTTAGCTCCTTTGTCAAATATCAGCTGACTGTAAGAGTACGGTTTTATTTCTGGATCTTCAATTTGAATCCATTGGTCTTCTGATCTGTTTTTATACCAATACCAGGCTGTTTTTGTTATGATGGCCCTGTAGTAGAGCTTGAAGTCTGGTATTGTGTTACCTCCTGCACTGCTTTTTTTGCCTAGAATTTCTTTGGCTATTCTAGGTCTTTTGCTATTCCATATGATATTAAGGATTGCTTTCTCTAATTCAGTGAAGAATGTGTCTGGGATTTTGATGGGGATTGCATTGAATTAGTATAACAATTTGGGCAATATGGCCATTTTCACTATATTGATTCTGCCTACCCATGAGCATGGGAGGTCTTTCCATCTCCTTGTGTCTTCTTTGATTTCCCTTATTACATTTTTATAGTTTTCATTAAACAGGTCTGTCACATCCTTGGTTAAGTTGATCCCTAGGTATTTTATTCTTTTTTTGGCTACTGTAAATGGAATTGTTTCCATAATTCCCTTTTCGCTTTTTATATTGCTGGTGTACATAAAAACTGCTGACTTTTGTAGATTGATTTTGTATCCTGCTACTTTGACAAAATGTTTTATTAGGTGTAGGAGTTTGAGGACTGAGTTTTGGGGTCCTTCATATATAAGATCATGTCTTCTGCGAATAGGGATAACTTGATTTCTTCCTTGCCCATGTGGATCCCTTTGATGTGCTCCTCTTGCCTTATTGCTATGGCTAGGGATTCCAGCACTATGTTGAAAGAAGTGGGGAGAGTGGGCATCCTTGTCTTGTTCCTGAGTTTAAGGGGAATGATTTAAGTTTCTCTCCATTTAATATGATGTTAGCAGTTTGTCTGTTGTATATGGCTTTTATTGTTTTGAGGAATGTTCCATCTATTCCTGTTTTCTGCAAAGCTTTTAATAAGTATGGATGTTGTATTTTGTCAAAGGCTTTTTGGGCATCGACTGAGATAACAATGTGATTCTTGATTTTAGTTCTGTTTATGTGGTGAATTACGTTGATTCATTTATAGATGTTGAACCAACTTTCTGACTGTGGGATGAAGCCTACTTGGTCATGATGTATAATTTTCTTGATCAATTTCTGGATCCTGTTAGCTAATATTTTATTGAGGAGCTTTGCGTCTGTGTTCATTAGTGATATTGGTCTGTAGTTCTCTTTGTTTGTTGGGTCTTTGCCTGGTTTGTGAATGAGTATGATATTAGCTTCATAGAATGAGTTTGGGATTTCTCCCTCTGTTTCTATTTCGCGGAAGAGTTTGAGGAGTATTGGTATTAGCTCCTCCCTACAGGTTTTGTAGAATTTGTTGGTGAATCCATCTGGGCCTGGGCTTTTCTTTTTTGGGAGGTTCTTGATTACCTCCTGTATCTCACTGTAAGTTATTGGTTTATTTAGTTGATTTATTTCTTCTTGGTTCAGTTTTGGCAATTTATACTTCTCTAGGAATTGATCCATTTCTGTAAAACTATTGTTTTTTACTGAATAGAGGTTCTGGAAATAGCTCCTTATGTTGTTTGAATATTGTGTGTACTTGTTGTAATTTTTCTGGTGGAGTCCCTGATTTTACGTATATGAGTCTCTTCTCTTCTTCTTTTTGTAAGTCTTGCGAGGGGTCTGTCAATTTTATTTATTTTCTCAAAGAACCAGCTTTTAGTTTTATTAATTTGTTGAATGGTCTTTCTATTTTCAATCAGATTTATCTCTTCTTTAATCTTTGTGATCTCTCTCCTCCTAGTCATTTTAGATTTGGTCATTTCTTGTTTCTCCAGTTGTTTTAGTTTCATCATGAGGTTATTCACTTGCTCTGCTTCCATTCTTTTAATGTAAGTGCTGAGGGCAATGATCTTGCCCTTCAGTACTGCCTTAGCTGTGTCTCATAGGTTTCTTTGTGATGTATTTTCATTGTCATTGTGACTTATGAATTCGTTGATTTCATTTTTAATTTGGTCTGTGGCCCATGTGTTGGATAACAGTGTGGGGTTTAGCCTCCAAGAATGTGTATAGCCTCTGTATAACTGTTGTTATTGAGGGTTACCTTTAATCCACTGTGATCAGATATAATACATGGGATGACGTCAATACTTTGTATTTGCTGAGATTCTTTGTGTGGGCTATGACATGGTCTATTTTGGAGTATGATCCATGTGCTGCTGAGAAGAAGGTGTATTGGGTCTCTGTAGGGTGGAACATTCTGTATAGATCTGTCAGATCCATTTGGGATATGGTATTACTTAGGTCCTCACCTCCCTTGCTGATCCTCTGGGTGTTGGATCTGTCTCTTGGGAAGAGTGGGGTATTTAAGTCTCCCAATATGATTGTGTTTGTGTCCATCTTGTTCTGTAATTCTGTGAGAATTTGCTTGACATATGTGGGGCCTCTTTTGTTCGGTGAGTATACATTTATCACTGTGATGTCTTGATTCTGGATTTTTTTCCTTGTATTAAAATGTAGTGTCCTTCTTTGTCTTTCTGAGTTGATTTTAATGAAAAGTCCAGCTTGTCTGAGATCAGAATGGCTACACCTGCCGTTTTGGTAGGTGCGTTTGCTTGGAAGATCTTGCTGCATCCTTTCATTCGGAGCCTGTTTTTGTCCGTTGCTGTAAGGTGGGTCCCTCGTATACAACAAATGGCAACATTTTGTTTGAGGATCCATTCTGCCAGTCTGCTCCTATTTATCGGAGAGTTTATACCATTTATATTCAAAGAGATCAAGGATAAGAGTGCTTTTTCTCCTTCCATTTTCTTGTTGGGCTGTTTTTTCCTCTTTTTTTTTTCTTGTCTTTAGTGAGCTGCTCTTTCTGTTTCTGTTTCTGTCTGTGTGTCCTGTACAATCTCTGTTGGGTGGGATTCTCCTCTTAGAATTCGCTGTAGGGCTGATTTTTTATTCACATACTCCTTTAGATCCTCTTTGCTATGGAAAGATCTGGTTTTCCCTTCGAATGTGAACTCCATTTTCGCTGGATATTTAGTCCTAGTTTGCATATTGTTGGCCTGTAGAACTTGGATGGTGTTCTTCCACTCACTTCGCACTTGGTAGGTTTGTGTGGAGAGGTCTGCTGTTATTCGGATCCTCTTCCCATGGTAGAAAATTTCTTTCTTTGTTTTGGCTGCAATCAGAATTTGCTCTTTATTCTTGAGATCTGAAGTCTTGACTATTATGTGCTTTGGGTGGCTTTTCTGGGGTCTGGCCTGCCTGGTGTCCTATAGGCCTCGGTTACCTGGATGGGGTCCCTTGTGAGATTGGGGAAGTTTTCTGCAATAACTTTATTGAAAATATGATGAAGCCCTCTGCTCTGGTACTCTGGTACTTGGCTCCTTCTTCTATTCCAATTATGTGTAGATTATATCTCTTGTCTTTGTCCATTAGTTCCTGGATTAGTCTGCCCTGAAGCTTCACCGTTTCTTGGAGTATGGTTATTTTCTGTTTTTTGTCGGCTGCTTCATCGTCCAAGCGAGAGATTCTGGATTCCATATGGTCAATTCTTTGTGCTGTGGATTCAATTGCGGAGTTTATGGATATCAGAGAGCTGTTTATGGTTGTCAGATCAGCTCTGATCGTGGAAATTTCTTCCTTTAAAGACTTCTATTTGAAATCTATTTTTTTCATGCATTTCACTTCTCAGGATGTTAAGGTCTTCTTTAACAGAGGTTTGCATTGTATCCATTTTTGCTTCCATTTCTTTCTTGGCTTCCTGGATGTCCTTCAAGACTTCCACTCTAAACTCCTGGAATTGTTTTCTGATTTCATTCGGACGCTTTCCATCATTTATGTTAACATGGCCTCATTTGCTTTTTTATTCTCCATCTCCTCTTCAGTTGTGCTGCTTTTTGGAGCTGGCGAGTTGGCTTGCCCTTTGATGAACTGTGTTCTATTTCTTTGTGATTTGCTCATCTGGAGATCTGTGGGTAGCTTCCCTGGTTTGGTTTTGTGCTGGTTCCCGCTGGTCCGTCAGTGGGAGCCTTGTGCCCTGGTGTCCTGGCTCTGGGTTTGGGTTTGGCTGTTGGACCTTGCTTCCCAATGACCGTCTCGGTTGTTGCTGAGGTGGTCACTCTCCCTGCACTTGGGGGCTGGTAGGTTCTGTGTCTTTGTCTGTGGGACAGTGTCCTGCTGCTGTGCTGTGCTGACCCTAGCGTGCCCCTGTTGGGGGTTTGTTGGTTGCTAATTCAGCGTGGCGTGGAGGCTTATCTTTTCTTTGGTTCTTTTTTCCACTCTGTATCTTGGTCAGAGGAGATCACCTCTCAGGCAGTTCCTCTTCCTATGTGGACCGCCCCAGGGCCGGTGTTTTTGGGGTGCGGCCTACCCACTTGTGCGAAATGCGCCAAACTGAGTGGGCACAGGCTAATGGAGAGCTCTGCCCTCCTGTGTAGGTGTGCCTACTAGAGCGGGCACTGCCGCTGTGGCCCCGCCCACCTGAGCAGTGTATGCCTGCCAGAGCAGGCACTTTCACCGGGGGCCGCGTCCACCTGTGCGCTGTGCCCCCACTACAAAGGGTGCTGCTGCTGTGGCCTCATCCACCTGAGCAGGGTACGCCTACCAGAGCGAGCCCTGGGTTGTTGGGTCGTGCTTGCGCCCTCCTGCAAGTCCGCTGTGGGGGTCAGTATGTGTGAGGCCCAGTGGGATCAACTGTCCAGGTGCAGGTTAGCGCCCTCAGACTGCGCCTCTGCTGCGAGGGGGGGGGCGTGATCAGGCCCAGGTGTCCCTGCTGTGCTGGTATTGCCCACAAGCGCCTGTGATTTTAGTTGTAAAGGTCCTCGAGGTCCAGGCGCCTTGGGTGGGGCTTGCACTGCCGGCTGTCCCCCAGCCCTTGTTGGGAAGGGGGCAGGGCCGGTTTGGCCAATTCCAGCTCCTGGGCGGCCTTGGGGCTGCTCCGCCCTTCCCCTGCTAAACTCCTGTGACTTCCTAGCGCCTGATGGGAGCTTCCCGCCTTATTTGGGGGGGTTTTGTTCCCTCAGGGTGGGGAGGGGGAGGGAGGGACATCTAGCTTCTTTGTAGGGTTTGGGTCTCTGATAGCTGGTCTCCCGTTGGAGGAGGGGGTAATGGGGGACTCACTGGTCCCGGATTGTGTGTGTGTCCCGCGCAGCCGCTGGTCCTTCGGGTGTGGCAAAAGGTCGCGGTGGTGACCCCGGCTCTCCCCTTCTGCACCGCTGGGTTCCCCAGCTGCTTATGACGTTCCCGGTGTGGACCCAAACTTCCTGTCGCCGCCGCCGCCATGTGTCTTGGTCCTCGCTCTCCCTGGTGCCCGTGGAGTCCTGCTGTCTGGACTCTGCGCTCCCGGTGTGAGTTTTCAGCAGTCGGTCTGCCGATTGCCGGGTCCCCTTTCCCAGCCTGGCCCTGTTCGGGCCAGGGTCGGCTGGTGGGGGGAGGGTGCCCTGTAGATTCTCTGGCTCCGTGTAGGTTTTCGGCTCTTCTTTTTTGCTCCTTTTTGTTTTCCTGCGTTTCTCCACTGCTTCTGGCTGCTGGTTTTGCTGGGTTCTTGAATGGGGTGTTGGGTGCTGGAGTTCCCAGCTCGCTATTCAGTTGGAGCGAGTCGGGGTGCCTCCCTACTGTGGCGGCTCCATCTTCTCTCCCCCAATGTTATCTTTCTAAAAGGAGAGGAAAATAAAATGGAAATTGTTTGGGTAAATGTTCATAAACTTAGTCCACCTTTAGTGTTTCCCACTGGGATAGTAGATTATGAATTATTTCCCTTATTCAGGGCAAAACTCTTTTTGCTTTGAGAAAATGTGGGTGCTTACTTTGTTTTTTGTTTTTGTTTGTTTGTTTCCCAATCTGGAGAAAGCAAGCTGCTTTCTTTATACATGCCTCTGTCTTTAGACAAACTCCCTTGAGAGATTTCCAAATAAAACAACACATCATCTATAACTGTGAAACATAGCTCTATGTTGACTCTTGTAGAATTATTTCAAGACATTAACATTTTTATGCACCCCCATATTAAATTTTATACTTGGATATAATGCCACCAGGTAGAAACCAAAGTAAATGCCATTTCCCAAATCTACAGAGAGGCAGAACCAAACAGTGGGTTATCAAATCTTGATTTTTATGTTGCTGCTACTCATTGGTTGTGACTTATACATACCACTTTTGGAGGCTGAATTAACTGGAGAATGTTAGTTTGAGAAGCAAAGTCCATTGAGTGGCTGGTGTGGCTGATCTGTCAATTTTTTTCTAGTACAGTCCTCAGAATTCTTTGCTCACAGTTAGAGGTCTGCTGAAAGTAACTCCATATAGCGGAAAACAGCTTGCTTAATCATTCCTGAAACACAGGAAAAAATTAAAATACATTTTCTTATTTGTCATGCAATAAAAACAATGCCAGATTGTTAATGCCTCTTTTGTACCTTCCACTTGAAAGACCTCAAAAGAACATCAAGAGGAATAAAGAAAAATCTATTCCCCAATGGTGTCATTATACATGTTGAAGCCTCTAAAACTAAAACTCTAAAGACATTCAGGAAGAGTGGAGGAGTAAATGACAGCAACTGAAGAGTGGTTCTCTGGAGCTTTGTTCACCGTGCCTTGTTCAAATTCACTTGTAAAGATCTCATTTGTTCCAACATTAAAATAGTAAATTAGTGAGTGGTGAGTTGTTGATTGTCCTAGAAGGTCATGGTTGCTCTGTATCCCACTTCTCTAATTGCATTTCTACAGTAGAAATAGAAACATCTATTATGATAATGTAAAACGATGTTGTGTTTTAATAATTAGGGCTGACTCAGTTCACTCATTTTTTGTTCTAAAATATTAATCTGAGTTCTTGTTTTTATTTGGGGTGAGAAAGGTTTTTCCTTTTCTTTTTCAGTATTTCAAGACACGAATGGAAATTCATTTTCTGGAATTGGGATTTAAGAGAAAGATTAGAACCATCCACTGTTAATCCACTGTTGGCTAGTAGTAGATTTGGCTAAATTTTCATTGCATTTTTCATGACCTTTTCTAATCCTGACTATTTCATAATTTAATAGCTTGACCTTCGTTTTCCACAGAGCCACCTTAGTGATAAATGCAAAGATTTAATAACTAGTACTAGTTGACAGGTGACCTTTCCTTTATAGGCATTTCTTTTGCTAGGGAAACCAACTGTTTAGGATATTTTATTCTGCAGATTTTAATTGTCTGTTTAATTTTCTACAAGCTTATTCAGAGAGAAAAATAAAGGTTAGATATTTCATTCTTCTTACGTATTGAAATGTACAGTGGTTGGCAATTGTCCCAATGTATTATTCAAAAATCACAGTGTACCAGGGTCACATCCAAGGGGAATTTTCCCAGGATGGCTGGAAAGAAGTAAGGTGTAAACTAGCCTAGTACAGAGAGCTGACCAAACCAGGGAAGGGAATAGGATACAAGATGTGTCTATGTGTACACTGTTAATGTTATCCTTCTCTTTCTCCCTCCCTCCCTTCCTCCCTCCCTCCCTCCCTCCCTCCCTGTCTCTCTTCCTTCCTTCCTGCCTTCCTTCCTTCCTTCCTTCCTTCCTTCCTTCCTTCCTTCCTTCCTTCCCTCCTTCCTTCCTTCCAAGAAAGAATTATTTAGTAATAATACCAACATAGGTAAAAGGAAATATTGTATAATATACATTGTTTAAACACAAGAAAAAGAGGCTGAATCATTATGCCACAGAGTCTCACAGAGAACATTTCTACTTTTCCCTTCACTCATATAATCAGGAACGCAGGCCCTTCTTAAGGAATTAATTTCCTCATGTATCCATTCTTAATGTGTGTTTAAAGTAATTCATTTTTTTGCCAGTCCTGGGGCTTGGACTCAGGGCCTGAGCACTGTCCCTGGCTTCTTTTTGCTCAAGGCTAGGACTCTGCCACTTGAGCCACAGCAGCACTTCTGGCAGTTTTCTATATATGTGGTGCTGAGGAATTGAACCCAGGGCTTCCTGAATACGAGGCAAGCACTTTACCACTAGGCCATATTCCCAGCCCCTAAAGTAATTCATTTTTGTACTTCTTAAATCCTCATCTGCATGATATAAAGTGACCTGTAATGTAAACAGAGTATCCAGGATCCTAGATCTTTGTAAGTACAGAGGAGAGAGTGAGCTATGAGTTACAGGATATTAAGACCACCTCCAGCTACTACTACTTCCCAGGAGTTTCGAACAACCAGTGTGGTTTTTCTAAAACTGGAGTTGCTCAAGGAGGTTTTTGGGCAAGGAGAGCTATTCCACCCATCTGTGAGACCAGTTTCCAAGCCAATATCATCTGCTTTGCTCTTGTTTTCACTCCCAGACGTTGATGGTAATTATTTACTTCTTTCTTTAACTGTATGTTTTTTTGTCTTTTTTAATACTGGGAATGGAACCCAGGATGTTGCACTTGCTAGGCAAGTGCTTTGCCACTGAGGGACATCCCAGCCTTAATTATTTGTTTCTTGAAAGAGAAAAACATCTCATTACTGTTGTTTTTTTTTTTTTTTAAGTCTGAAAGGCAGTCTGAGTAAGCAAAGGTGAAAGAACATTTTAAACATGATACAATTGGTCACAATTAGTTTATCTCTGACATATTAGGAACCAAAAATATTAAGAGAAAAAAAAATCTACCCAGTTTCTTGTAGCATACCAGAAGTTTGCATGTAATGCTTTCATCATATACAAATTCTTACATTCTGGTAGAACTTGAATCCATGGAGGCTTTGACCTAGTTTGGTCATTTTCTTGGCTAGCAGTGTTTAAAAGAATTCATTAATAATTTTCTCGTACATAGTACTAACATGATATTGGGTGATATTTGAAATATTTTAATGTATATGAACAGTATTGTAAGTTAATAACTTTCTTTAATATTTCCGATTTTTTGATCTTCTATGAGCACATTCCATGTGAAGTAACATTCTCCTCTTTTTACCCCAAAGCTAGCTACCTTTATAGAAACTAGCTTTGTAGTCTATTTTGCAACTTTGGGATAATGTGCTAAGATATGCAACAGTATGGTTGAGCCACTACAGGCATTCAGTCACACGTGTATCAATCATTATTATGCATGATATTTATTTGTTGCCCTCATACTATTTCTTATGTGGCCTTTTCCTTTGCTTTCCTTTGCTCCTCTTAACAATCAAGAGATTGTTTTATTCCTACAAAGAGACAATGTGTCAAGATTTATTTTCACAGAGAGATGCCTTGTTTTTTGAGAAAATCCCTCAGTCCACTAGCTGATCATTAAACTTCCCCCTCACACCTTAGAGCTATATACTGAGCGAATGTTCATTGTGATTGGAGTTTTAAAATTATTTTGTCCTTCATAATGCCTTGCAGATAATAAGTGTTAATATTGGGCTGCTCAATAGATGTCACTAAATTATTATTACTATTATTATTATTTTTGACAGTCCTGGGGCTTGCTGTTCCTGGCTTCTTTTTCTCAAGGTTAGCACTCTACCACTTGAACCACAGTGCCACTTCTGGCCTTTGCTATATATGTGGTGCTGAGGAATCGAACCCAGGAATTCATGTATGAGAGGCAAGCACTCTACCACTGGGCCATATTCTCAGTCCCAATAAATTCTTTTTAAATATGCTATTCATTATTGTGATTATTATCAACATGCCATGTGAAACAGTACTTTTTTTTCTTTTTCTTTCTTTTTTTTCTCTCATATTTCCTTCCCGTGGTTTTATCCCTGCTACTGTATCTGATCTTAGTACCCTGGATACTGTATATATGTGCATTAGAATTAGGGAAGGGAAAAGGAATACCAAAAGTGAGAGATAAAGGATAAAAAGACAAACCATTCCAAAAACAATACTTACAAACCCATTTGGTGTAAACAACTGTACAACTCACTGGGGGAGACAGACAGGGGGAGGGGGAGGCAGGGGAAAAATGAGGGAGGAGGTAAGAAGTTGCATAAGAAATGTACTCACTGCCTTACATATGAAACTGTAACCCCTCTGTACTTCACTTTGACAATAAAGCAAAAGAATAAATATTCTATTACTATTAAAAATAACCCAAAGAATTTAAAGTCCCATAAATCAGGATGTGAGTACCGTGCTTTTTGATTAGTTGTCACCCCTTCCATTGTTTTTCCTAATTTCCCCCTCTATTGCCTACCCTCAAGATACATAGTTCAGTTTTTTAATAATGTGCATTGAATATGGTGACCACATTTACTCATCCTTCCTGTTTCCATGAGCCATTGTTTTGCCCTTATTCCCAAAACATGGTTCCACTTCCTGGTATTCATTTTTATAAACAGTATATTAGTTGTTCAGAAGAATTAGCCCTTTGGATTCTTCCTCTAAGTAGGCTACCTTGTAGTGAGTGTGTATTTGCATACAGCCTTGTATGTGTAATTGTACATATTTGTAGTTTATATCTAGCTTCCACATATAAGAGAAAATATGCCATTTGTCTCTATGAGCCTGGCTTACTTCACTTGCGTGCTTTTTTTCTAGAGGTCACTGCAATTATTCACTGTTTCAAAGCTGTTTTTATTTTTATTTTATTGTTATTTATTTATTTTTATTGTAATGATGATGTACAGAGGGATTTCAGTTACATCGGTCAGGTAATGAGTATGTTTTTTTTTTTAAGTGTCACCCTCCCTGACAAGTTGTATAGTTGATTTCTACATGATGTCCAGTGAGTATCATTGTTGTATGTGTTCATTCTTTATTCCACTGTTTCTGGGCTCCCCCTCTAATTCCCTAAACATACATATAAATGTACAGAAATCAAAAACAGCAACAGAGGATAGAGGAAATAACAAGAAATCTCTTGTTTCCATTTCTTGGAGCTCATTTCAATGAACATCATTTTACTTGATCATATGGACATAACTATTAAGCCTTTGTGATCCTGTCCTAAGAATATCCTCCTTTGATCTCACTGTTTGAATGTTTAGAGTCCTATATAAATCATCATGTCCAAGTGTAATTTTTTGTCTTTTACTGTCAATTGTGTTTACTTCTAGATTTGTAGACACATTGTAATTACCATAAATGAAGGAAAAAAAGTAACCTCTGTTTCTTTGGGTCTTGTTTACTTCATTTAATATATTTTTCAAATTGCCATATCATTTTTTCTGATGGAAATAAAGAATTCCATTGTGTATATACACCACATTTTATTTATCCGTTCATTTGCTAAGAGGAATCACGCTTGATTTCTTATCTTGCCTATGGTAAATGATGCTGCATTGAACATGGTAGTGCTGGTAGCTTTAATGTGGTTTTGCTGGTGGTCTATTGGATAAGAAGCTGATTGGTTTTAAGCACTCAATATATGGTTGTATACTTTTACAACCATAGAAAGAAATTACTTTATAGAAAGAAATTGCTACAAAAATACAGAGTTGATATAATTTTAAAATAAATTTGAAAGGTAGAATTTGACATTTGTGAATGATTTTTAATAGGAACAGAGCTACCCAGAGAGTCAATTGAATTCTGGTCATACTCTTACTTTATAGACATAGCCCAAACCCAAGCAACGTGTTCTGAAAAGTATTTAGAGTGTACAGGAGACAAAATCCAAAGGACACTTATTTTAGTGAAAATAAATAAAAAGGAAGTAAGTCAACTGAAAAAGAGAAGTCAAAATCAAGACAGAATTGAGGAGCTGGGAATATGGCCTAGTGGCAAGAGTGCTTGCCTTGTATAGATGGAGCCCTGGGTTCGATTCCCCAGCACTACATATATAGAAAACAGCCAGAAGTGGGGCTGTGGCTCAAGTGGAAGAGTGCTAGCCTTGAGCAAAAAGAAGCCAGCATCAGTGCTCAGGCCCTGGGCCCAGGACTGGCAAACAAAAAAGAAAACACACATACAAAATTAAGACAGAATTGAATCCTGACAACTTGAAATAGGAGGTTTTTTTTTAACCATTCTTCCCTAACTTTAACAAAGGTCTTAGAAAGTCCAATTCTTCAATCAAGAAAAAGAATCATTATTTACTGGGGCAGAACAGATGCCATGAAGATGTATCTAATGTATTTTTTAAGCCAGCCCCCCAAATCAAAGTGAGTTCAAGAAACAGGAGGGCATTTGAATAAGAACGCTGAGATCAAGTATGTGACAATGAAGTAATGAAACAAAGATAACTAGAAAAGGCAGCTCTTAAATCAAGCCACCCTTCTAATCATGGGCATTTTTTGTTTTATCATGCTTTCAGTACTTTCATGGTGCCAGCCATCAAATATATAAAAGTATACCTGGGGGCTTTGCTAGTTCTTTGTTGGCTATGAACCTTGTGATTTTGACCAGGAATATTTCCTTAACAAGACCTTTTGCTCCTGCCATACGGCCAAAGTGGTCCATGTAACTACATGGTAAGTGGAGCTGTCATTGTATTCAGCCACATGTCCTGGTACCTCTTTCAGGAAGACAGATTGTGCCCAAGTACACATAGTCCAGTCTCTTGATACTGAACAAGGTGACAGAATAGCCCAAAGAATTGGAAAAAGAAGAATATTCCAAGGTACTTTATTTATCCCTCAGAGCCATTGCATTTCTAACCCTCGTCCCATTTACCTATTTGTCACATAAACAAGAGACTTTTGTTCCCACTGTGTGTCCTCAAGTAGTTAGTCAGCTGCTGACCTCATAATCTGCACAGCTGTGACATCCCAATATATTGTCATGAAACAGATTGTGATGTCTTAATGGATCACATTCAGAGGTTACAATAGTCAAATGAGACCAATATGCTGATTCTTATTAGTTAAATTAAGCCTTGTTACAGCAGAACCAGCTAATTCACTCTAATCACTGTGAAATCCAATGCAGATTGTTACATTTTATAGAAAGAACTGATTCAAACCGTTTTCTTTCTTCTTTATTTTTTTATATTTTAAATCTTATAGAGACTAGCCCCCAAACATGGTTTTATTATCTAGTGAAGCACCAAATGCATCTTGGTGATTAGTTGGAGTGTGCCACATGAAACATACCACACAACACACACATACACACACACACACACACACACACAATGTTAATCAGGTACTAATTTGCTTCTCTACATTTGGAGGTCATCACTATGTAATAGTGCACTATGCAATAAGAATAATATTGTCTAAAAGAATATAAATCAGTGTCTCCCCCTCACCCCCCCGCCACACCAAACAGCCTCTTGTGCCTCTATTTTCCCACATTAAAAATCTTTACCTTGGCACCACCCTAAAATTCCTATTTCCAAGGGGCCTAATCTACTTGCCCCCTAGAGTAGAACTATCTTAACATAGGCCTGGATTATTTGCTGCTTAACTTATTTCAGAATCCTTAGGGCAACAGTGGTGAAGGCAGCTTCTTTGACAGAAGAGTTTTAAGATAACTCATATATTGCAGTGATGATATGTTTCAGTTATAGCACTACCCAGCACACACAAGGCACTTCTTAAATATTTTCTCAGCAAGGCCTTTTAATAATCACTCCCCCTACACACACAAACACACACACACACACACACACACACACACACACACACACACTTTCTCTGTCTGTCTTCCTAATTTCCTACTTTAAATTCTAATTGTCTTTATTTAGAATTGATAGCCATTAAACATATTATAGAAGAGGCTATTTTATTCATTACATCACCAGAACTTGCATGTTAGTTCTATTGTGGTAGGAATTTTTGCATATATTTTTATATCTGAATTGAAACTATGCCTGCTGCATAGTAGGAGTTCAATACTTACTGCAGGTATCCATCACAGATAGGAAGATTGTCTCGGTGACTTTTCTGAGGTACCTTATCTCTCATTTTATCCACGTAGATTGCAGCAGAGTGAGCCTGCTATTATGTTGATATGTTTCTTCTAGATTGCTTTTCTCCTTTCATCTAAATCAACAATTATTCTAAATTAATTGGAAAAGTCCATTTCTTCCATAGTATTAAATTCAGTGCTCAGACTCCTAATAAATTATTTTTATTCGATTTCTTTCATGCCCTACCTTAACCAATTGAGCTTATAACGTATTTCAGGGATCTCTGAGGAGTGACATTAAAAAAGAAGATAAGATATTGTTCTTACAAAATTCACTATCTAAAGGACAGATATAATTGAACAATAAATTAAAATACAACCCAACAAGAAAAATAAGGCTAGGACAGAGAGCGAGAGAGCGAGAGAGAGAGAGAGAGAGAGAGACAGAGACGGAGACAGAGAGACAGAGAGACAGAGAGAGACAGAGAGAGACAGAGAGACAGAGACAGAGAGACAGACAGAGAGGGAGAGAAGGAGAGAGAGAGGCAGAGAGGCTACTCACCAGTGGCACAATGACATTCTGGCTGAAACCCAACATCAGCATCTGGAATTTCAATGCATGGAGATGAAAAAGTTGTACATTCTCAAAGCATATTTCTTTATCAGGATTGAATGAATCCAGGGAAATTTCTTCATGTGGGAGGAAAGTAGCAAAGTATATTTATGTGATGGTTTTAGAAAGCAAGAATCTAGGGAATCATGGGAAGAACAATGCCTTTTTAGTGAGAGTTGGAAGATGTAGACTTAGCCTCTATTGTTGATGATCCTCTTTTATCCCCTCTCTGTGGTTGTACCTGCACTATCTCTGTATCTTATCTGAGTGCATTGGAAACCATGTATACAGGTATTAGGAGTAGGAAACTGAAAGGGAAACCAAAATCGAGAGTCACAGGGTAAAAAGAACACAAAAGATTACAAAAGCAATACTTGCAAAACTGTTTAGTGTAAATCTAATGAACAACTCATGGGGGGAAACGGAAAGGGGGGGGGGGATGAGGGAGGAGGTAACAAACAGTACAAGAAATGTATCCAATGCCTAACATATGAAACTGTAACCGCTCTGTATATCAGTTTGACAATAAAAAAAATTAAAAAAATTTTTAAAAAGATCTAGATGTGAACCATTGTAACTTTTATCATGGACACATTCTGGAAGTGCATTCTTCACTTCTGTTTTTTTTTTTTTTGCTCCCTAGTTAAGTTAAAATGGAAGAGTTAGACAAACTCTAGGGACAGTGAACATGGTTTTGGTGCGTTCTGAAATGAGGCCTTTCCTTATTCACTTGGAATAAATGTAAACATGAAGATCTATTGAAATAGTGACTTGGGGAAAGTTTTGAGCATATGTGTAGTATTTTCCAACCTAGCATTGTTGTTGTAAATAGTTCTGGGTTCTGAAAATCTTCTTTAGAGCCTGAATTTGCTGAAATCTTCACAGTTGTTGTTTTTTTATCAGCTATAACTATGTACAGAATTAATGCCTGAATTCATTTTTTTGCACCTTATCCATTGCTACCGACCTGATTACAGAGACCAAATCTCTCCATTTTCCCCATTTCATTTGAAGTTACAATTTTAAATTTTAAAAATTCATCATTTAGGGTGGAAAACAAATGACTCCTCACATAATTTTAAATCAGCAGTGATAATAAAAATTATCTAATTTTTCAAGAGTATGAATTTGCTTTTGTAATGGTAGCGTATTGCTAACTGGATAACCTATAGCAGAGACTATGGAATTGACACATGTATTTCAGATAATTTCCTACTTGTCAGTCATGCAGTATCTGATATTTGAGTTTTCCCAGAGGAAATTGTTTGAGTAGACCAAACTTACCACCTACCTTCTTCCTCTTTTTTGTTTTTCAGCCTTTGCAACTGGACTGTGACCTTTGTGCCATAGTTTCCAACTCAGGTCAGATGGTTGGACAGAAGGTGGGAAATGAGATTGATCAATCAGCTTGCATTTGGAGAATGAACAATGCCCCTACCAGGGGTTATGAAGAAGATGTTGGCCACATGACTATGATCCGAGTGGTGTCCCATACCAGTGTTCCTCTTTTGCTAAAAAACCCTGACTATTTTTTCAAAGAAGCAAATACCACTATTTATGTTATTTGGGGTCCTTTTCGCAACATGAGAAAGGATGGCAATGGCATCGTTTACAACATGTTGAAAAAGACGGTTGATGTCTATCCAAATGCCCAAATTTATGTGACCACAGAGAAGCGTATGAGTTACTGTGATGGAATTTTTAAGAAGGAAACTGGGAAAGATAGGTAAGTCCTCACCAAAGCAGCATTATTGTCTTTTATGCTAATTCTTTTCAGAGTCCTTTTGCCAGCTATAAAATGAACAGAGTTATTTTTTAAACTGATCACTATACATATTTTTGAGTATTATGCTTACTTGATGAGCCAGAAACTAGGTCCCATTAATTCCACCTACACTGCCTTCTGTTCCCTCTATTTTACTTGGTCCATGGCTCCAAAAAAAAGGCTGGATGCTTCTCCACAATATCTTTTGAGCTTTTCTTACATAGCTCAACTCACTATTGATCAAATTGGATTTCAGCTGAAATCGGAAGTCTACACATTTCTGCTTTAAAACATTTAACAGTTATAAGTAACTTTAGGATTACTGGACTGACCTTAATTCCTCTGGAAATTGTGTGAAAATTTGAGATCTCAGATAGACCAGGCTATAGATTTTCAAACAAGATTTCATAGCTTTTCCCATGCAAAAAGACTTAGATTTTGAATACCATAACTTGCTGTCTACCTTGTTAAGCAAAATACTGTATGAAATTATGCATTACTTAAAATCATTAGCAGTTGGATTCTTGAAGAGAAATGAAGTATAAATACCCTTCACTCAATTATCCAAAAACCAATTTACATTTCTTATTATATTCATCTTTCTGTGCCATTCTGTAAAATACTCTCCCCACTTCCTCATTCAGAAGTGCTCAGCTCATTCATCCCCTTTCCCTGCTTTCTCCAATTCCTCTTCTTTGTTTCTTTTTCAGCCTGCTTATCTGTCTACCATTCTTTTACTTACCATTTTTCTTCACCTTTAGGAATATACACAGTATAAGGGAGAGAAGCAAAATTAAAATCAGCTAGTTCTTGGTACATTTAGATCTAATAAACAATTCTTAGAAGAAGATACTGGAACCAGTAGCTAAAGTTATAAATTATTTGTGAATTTTGTCTATTTGTGCAATATGATGAAGAAATTGAGCTTCAATTATAATTACAGTATCAATATTCTCCTTTCCTCAAAGTGTGTATCTTGTACTATTCAATATGATCAAAAGTTTTAATTATATTGTGGTATATGCTTGAACAGAGATCCCTTCTGGTATCTCCGGATATAAATTTACTGCTAATAAATTTTAGGTAGAATAACTCTCCTACTAATAATGTGAATTGACTTTTGACTTGAACTTAGCATTTTCTACTTTTGAGTAGAAATACATTGTTTCATGTGAAATACAAGAAATAAAAAAGCCATAAAATGAGTTTTGTAAATTATTAGAGTTTTCAAAAAGAATCCAAAGGTTACATTTGAATCAGTGTCACATAAGCTGTCTAGATATAAAGGAAATAAGTAAAATGAGTCTGGCACATCAAAGAAACATACTCACTTGTGGCACCATTTTATATAAATAGGGCCATTCTCAAAGGGTTTGGGAAACCTTTGGTCTCTCAGTAGCCTGGAGCAATGCAATTAGTTAGACATATTTGATATTTGATTGGCGTTATCCCTCACGGTATCCCAAAGTTGTAACTATAAACCCTAGAATCAGACAAGAGCTTAGCATGGTGTTTGTTTCCATACATGTGTGTCATGTGGCTTTTGTTGTAAGCTTTCAGTGAAATAGCACTGTCATAGATGTGTGAGCTATATAAGGACAAGGAGAAAACAATTTCTAAAAGCTGTTTTTAGAGTGGAAAACTTAATTGGTAATTTTATTCACTTGGTAAAAGTAATTTTCAGATATCATTTGATTGGCAGAGTTACCAAAATAAAAGTTTGCTTTTAAAGGTCATTTATGATTTTATGATGCGTCCTTCCTTACCGGTTGTTTTTCTACTGAGTCTCTTTCCTGCCTGGTTCCTTTTCTGAGTATATAATCAGCCAAAAGGCAGCTAGTTGTGTTTTAGCAATGGGCAGAGTGGATGAGAACCTGATTACCTTACCCATTCACTTTATGGCTTAAATCCCAACTTAACTTTAACTGTGGTAAAAGTATGTTGTTTGAGGATTTCTCATGGTACTCTGGCATACATTGATGCTATTTCAAACAATGTGTCTTCTAAAATATTTTGTTAAGGAAACATTGAATAGCTAAAGCAAGATTAATGAGTAACCTCTGCAGTAGCATCCACTCAACTTGAATACTTATTAACTCATGTTCAATTTTATTTCTTGTGTGCCCTATTTACTTTTTCAATTCCCAGGTATTATTTTGATGCAAATATCAGACATCATTTCATTTCATTGATAAATGTTTTCATGCACATCTCTGAAATATAATTTTAGTAATAAAGCAAGGCTTTAATTTTAAAAATAAGCTGAAGATGAAATGTAAAAGCAACTATATTTTCTTAATTTTACTATATATCTTATCAGAAAATTTCTCCAGTTTTCTTACTTATACATATATTTCAACAATGAACTTCAATCAATCACAATTGCCATCAGGTCCATACATTATAATTGACTGAAATATTTTCAATAGTTCTCTTAACTACATACATCCTCCTTAGCTACCCTCCTCCTCCTCCTCCTCCTCCTCCTCCTCCTCCTCCTCCTCCTCCTCCTCCTCCCCCTCCCCCTCCTCCCCCTCCTCCTCCTCCTCCTCCTCCCCCTCCCCCTCCTCCCCCTCCTCCCCCTCCCCCTCCTCCCCCTCCTCCTCCTCCTCCTCCTCCTCCTCCTCCTCCTCCTCCTCCTCCTCCTCCTCCTCCTTCCTTCTTTCCCCTATGTCTCCCTCTCTGTCTTCCCTCTCCTTTGCTTCCTCCTTCTTTCTCTTACTCTCTCCCTCTTTTGCTTCCCTCCCCCTCCTTCCTCCTTTTCCTTCCATATCACACTCCCTTCTCTCTTTTCAAAAGTCCTAGTAATTTGTCTTATGGGGTTTTCTATTTCCACTTTTTTTCTAACTGCATCCCCATGGTGTTTCCGTTAGACCTGATTCAATTTAGTTTTGTTCCATTTTATTTTTTCAATCACTATTCAATGACATTTCTTTCAGGTCAGGAAGAATAGTGACTAGCTTTCTCACTTTTGAAGTAAGGTCATAAATGGTCATTGCATAGATTCCAAGGTATTTCATCACTTCTTTTGCATTATTAGCTAATATACTTTGTATGGGAAACTGTCCCCATCAACTATTTCACTACATCATTTACCAATTTTGTTGCATTTGTTTCCTAATATCCTCCAATTGGCATGTAAATTTGTCATTGTTAATATTTCCATGTTGATCTATATGCATTGCTAAAAATATACCCTTATGATCAAACTGTTACATTGTCCTACTTTCACCAGTAAGAACCTCTGGTGAATATTGGTGTGATAGCAGTCTGATGTCTCAGTAGAGTTGCATAGTGCCTATGCTTCCTGGTATTACAAGATCTTCCAGGTTTTTGTTGTACATATCCTCATGCAACCTACATTCAGACATTTCTCCAGAAAACTTTCATTCTATTTAAAGTAGTTAAAATACATAATTATTAAATTATATGTTTACTGGGTTGTTTGTTGGCCGTATTAGTGGACAGGCCGTATAATAATCAAGATAAGTTATGTATACTATTTAAATATAAAATTATTATAAGTCCAAACAGAAATTTTCAATAAATATCAGGAACAAAAGTAAGGAGGTAAGAATGCAGGCATCCATGTTCATTGCAGCACTATTTACCATTGCTAAAATATGGAACCAACCCAGATGCCCCTCAGTAGACGAATGGATCAAGAAATTGTGGTATATATACACAATGGAAATCTATGTTTCTATCAGAAAGAATGGCATTGCCCCTTTCATACAAAAATGGAAAAACTTGGAAAAAAATCATACTAAGTGAAGTGAGCCAGACCCACAGAAACATAGACTCTATGGTTTCCTTCATTGGAACTAATTAGTATATGTCTAGGATAATTCTAGCAGAAGATCACAATAGCTCTATAGCTACGTACATATGATCACATAAGATGAAGCTAAGCAAAACAAACTTCAATTTATAGAAACAAGCAGTTTACCATTGTTATTGTTATTTCTAACATACTATGTGAAATTATTCCTTTTTTCTTTTGTGGTTTAGCCCCGATGTCACTGTATTTGATTTTGGTACCCTGGGTATTATATATATGTTTGTTTGAATTAGGAAAGGGAAGGGGAATATCAAAATGGTGAGACAAAGAGTAAGAGGTGAACAAATGCAACAGCAATACTTATGAGACAATATGAGGCAAACCAACTCTACAACTCAGGGGGGAGGGGAAATTGAGGAGGCGGGAAAGTGGGAGAAAAATGAGGGAGGAGGTAATAAGTTTGACAAGAAATGTACTTACTACTATATATTCATAAATATATATGTAACTATCCCTCTGTACATTACCTTGACAATAAAACTTTTTAAAAATTGTGCTGTGATGAACATAGTTGTGTTGGTGGCTTTAGTGTGGTCTTGCTTCTAATCTTTTGGGTAGATGCCCAAAAATGGGGCTGCTGGGTTGAAGGGGAGCTCTATGTTTAGCCTTCTGAGGAACCTCCATACAGCTTTCCAGAGTGGTTGAACAAGTTTACATTCCCATCAACAATGTAGTAGGGTTCCCTGTTGGCCACATCCCCTCCAGCATTTGTTATTATTAGTTTTCCTGATAGTGGACATTCTTACTGGGGTGAGGTGTTGTTTTGATTTGAATTTCTTTTATGGCCAGTGATGTAGAGCAATTCTTCATGTGTCTTTTGGCCATTCTCATTTCCTCTTCAGAGAAGACTCTTTTTAGGTCTTTGGCCCATTTGTTGAAAGGGCTGTTGGTTCTTTGAGGATTTGTTTTGGAGGAATTTAATTTTTTGAATTCTATGTATCCATCCCAGATGCCCCTCAGTAGATGAGTGGATCAGGAAAATGTGGTACATATACACAATGGAATTCTATGCCTCTATCAGAAAGAATGACACTGACCCATTGGTAAGGAAGTGAAAGGACTTGGAAAAAAATCATACTAAGTGAAGTGAGCCAGACCCAAAGAAACATGGATGCTATGGTTTCCCTCATAGGGAATAATTAGTACATGTTTCAGTTAGTCATAGCAGAAGATCACAAGAGCCCAATAGCTATGCCCGTATTAACACATAAGATGATGCTAAGCAAAATGAACTCCACATTATGGAAACAAGTGGTTTATAACTGTTGTAATTATTTTCAATATGCTATGTGAAACCATACCCTTTTGTTTTCTTTTTTTCCTCTCATATTCCCTTCCTGTGGTTTTACCCTTCCTATCACTGTATCTGATCTTAGCACCCTGGATACTGTATATATGTGTACTAGAACTAGGGAAGGAAAAGGGAATACCAAAATCGAGAGACAAAGGAAAAAAAGACAAACCATTCCCAAAGCAATACTTACAAAACCATTTGGTGTAAACCAACTGTACAACTCATGGGTGGAGAGGGAAATGGGGAGAGGAGCAGGGGGGGAAATGAGGGAGTAAACAACAAGTTGGATAAGGAATGTACTCATGGTCTTACATGTGAAACTGTAACCCCTCTGTACTTCAGTTTGAAAATATAGAAGAAAAAAATTTAAAACTTTAAAAAAAAACAATGAAGCCAAAGAATATTTGAAGAATATTTATTCTTTGAAGTGAAGAAAATTAAGAGGAAGGGTGGGATTGGAAGGGAAGGGGAAGAATAAAAGGGTGATATTGACCATGTTGCATGGAACTTATAAACTGACATATGGAATGTTCACCTCTTTGTACAACTACTTTAAAATTCAGGGAGGAAAATCAGGTTTTTACTTTACCTCATATACCTTACACCTATTTTTTCCTTCTCTCTTTTTTCTTTTTGGTAGTACAGGGTTTGAACTCAGAACTCAGGGCCTTGTACTTGTTAAGAAAATGCCCTACCACTCAAGCCACTCTACTGGCCCTTTTTGCATTAGTTGTTTTGGAGACAGAATCTCTATGCATAGACCATTCTAGACCATCGTTCCCCTATTTATGCTTCCCCACATAGCTGGTGTAACAAGTGCACACACCACTACACTCAACCCTTGTTTCAAATGGAGTCTCATGAAGTTTATGGCCAAGCTGGCCTCAAATCCTGATCTTCCAGATCTCTGTCTCTCAAGTAGGGAGGGTTTTAGGCTATGGCAACTGTGCCCAAATTGTTTCTTCTTTCCACCATACTGACAAACACAGGTCCCAAAGACATTAATGTAATTATTAATCTTATAATTCATCACACACACACACACACACACACACACACACACACACACACACAGTAGCACAGTAGCAGAAACAATCTCAGAATAACAGCACAGGCTCTATCACTGCTTCAAGCATGTAGATCTGTCCATCAAATAAGATATTTTATGTGATCATGCATTCCTTGGAGGTCTAAATTCACAGTGGCATTTTATTAGATTACCTCAAATGCTCCTACTACTTTTCCCTAAATAACTAGAAGTAAATTAACTGACACATATAGTTTTAGGCATGAGATTCTAGGAAGAAGGGGTGTACATTTAATTTTACTTCTGGTGTAAAGCTATATTATTTGGTTTGCCTGCACTTATCATTGTACTTTCACCATGAAGTCATGTTTAGCAGCAGGTTTTTAATAGAGAGAGCATGAGAGATCATGTCACTGTTATAAAGTATAATTTATAGAATTTTTAAAATTATGTCATTTGTATGTATGATGATTCATGATAGAAAAATGAGTATATTGGAATCCCTCAAAGAAAAATGTTCTTTTCAGCTTGCTTCCTCACACTGTCAAAGTCATCTTTAGAAACTCTAACCTTTCTACTTAAGGTACTCATCTGTATTTTTTCCAGTGGTTTCTTTTTTCTCTTCAAGGATTCCACATTGAGAAAACATGAAGTAGGAGAAATGTGTCCACTGTTAAACTTAGAATAAATCTAAACTATTTTCATAAGTATATTGAAATACTTTCTCGAACCAAATTAAATTAATTTATTTTTATTACTTTGTGTCCAAAATTACTTAGCTTATGAATTAGAGAGCGTGACCTTATAGGGAAGGATAGAAGAACAGAAAGAGAATGCTAATTGCCCTTTGTTAATCTTCTGAAACCCATTTTCTTTGGAATTCTGCTCACGTCCTGTGGGCAATGCTTGCCTTTATCATTTCACTCACCAAAAATACTTCTGCAAAGCAAGGAAATGTACCCAATGCCTAACATATGAAACTGTAACCTCTCTGTACATCAGTTTGATAATAAAAATTTGAAAAAAAATAATGAATTCTGTAGAACTTTTAGTCCTTCCAAAGACCTTTGGGATGAAAGGTTTTTGTAATTCGAAAAAATCTGACCAAACTAGATCTTTTTACCCCCTGTTTGAATGATTGTTTTGTATAAATAGTATTAGCCTGCTGACATGTAGGCATTTGTATTTATACATCTTAATACTGAAAGCCTTAGAGGTGTCTGATGGGCTGACAGTGCACTTTCCACCACACTCAACATTGGAGAATGTGATTATGTGCACAGCATACACACATGCCAAGGAAATGCTTCTTCCTTGAATAAGCTTGGAGAGCCAATGTACAATATTATGCTTTCCTAGGAGCAGGTGGGTGATTGCAGCTTGCATCTCACTTCAGAAATAAGTTGGCAAATGTAGGTGCATTTTTTAATCAAAGAATAAATGAGAAAGCTATAGTCTCCATTAAAAGACCAAACCTAATTCTAGGCTGATAAAGGACTCTGAGCTGCTCTAAATAGGTCTTAATTAGCTGGCACCAATGTAGCTCCACCTTCAGGGATGGATGAAATTAATGGAAGTTAGCACATAGATCAGTGTTTCAAGATGTTCCTGCCTCCGGTGAAGAAGGGTGAAGAAAGGGAATCATTGCTAAGGACCATTTAGGAAGCATGATGCATGAGTTGCTTTCAGAAAATACCAAGGAAACAGAAGGCTGTTTTGTAAACATCAAATTCTCTATACTGTCTCTTGTCACCATGCTCCATCCATTCCTACTTAATCTTAAGGAGAGAAAGAAATCACTGACGTACCATTCCTCCCTGCTGTCTGTGATGACAGTTTTATAATCTAGCAAGGGTTTCAAGTGTAGTGCAGGATTTGCTATTTCAGCTGGGCCATTTTCAAAATTTCTTGTGCTGCTATATGATTGACTGTGGAGAATAAAGCAGCTCACATCCCTTCATTCCTTCACTTTGCAAAACCTTTGCAGACAGAGTGTAGATATGTAGGGGAGAAAGTTAGGGGCTCATCCAGGTATGCTTCTCAGCTTATTTTGAATACCTGCCCTCTCCATCCCTCTCTACCCCTCCCCACATCACACAGGCAAACTGTCTCAACAACCTCAATCTCAACAATCCTAGAGGTGGGACACAAAAATAAAATCAATACAAAATTACCACCCTAAGAGTCACAGGTACAAAAGTATACTGGATTCCAAACACATAAAAATCTAATTATTTCCAACGTTGAATAAATAGTTCCTAAATCTCAGAAAAACTTGGACAAAAAATAGGCAAAGCAGAAAAGGTCTTGGATCTAAAAGTCAGAACACAGTATTTAAAAAATTCTTTTTTCCTTTTTTTTTCTTTTTGAAGACTATATTTGCAAGCACAGCCTCAAGAATATTTTCAAAAGCGTCACTGACATACCTCTGAATAAAATGATTTCATGTTTCCAACTCAAATGATAATATATTTCACAAGAACAAAGTTTACACAGCAGTCATGGGAAGACCTATCAGATTCCTAATTCGAAAAGCATAACAAGGCATCCAAGGCTCTGTTTTCATGCTAACCAGCATGAAGGAACAATGGACTTCCTTTTTGCCATTATTTATGAAGACCTCCAATGACCTACAAAATGCCTGTGTTCTCTAATATACATGTGCTAGAAATTAACTATTCAATGTAAAAAGATGAGTTTTAATAATGGGGGAGAAGAGTGAGTCTTATAATTTATGAAGCTATCCATACACATATCTCATGTGTTTAAAAACATGTATGCACCCTCCTACTCACACTCATAGGGTTAAAAACTATGATATATGTGACAAAAAAGCTTAGGTTTGGGTTATAACAAGAGCAACATCTCAAACTTAGGGGCCATATTTTTAATAGGAAGGCTAAGCAGACCACTGATGATGACTGAAAATCAAGACTTGAACCAATCCAAATATAGACAGACAGACAGACAGACACACACACACACACACACACACACACATTGTGAGTGGACACAGAGTGAGAGAGGGAGAGAAAATGGGAGGGAGGAAGAAAGAGAGGGAGAGAAAGTCAGGTTATACTGTTTTTAAAGTCCCAAGAGACATTTACAGTGAACAAATGCCTTAATGTATAGGCATTTAAACATTGTGAATTATGCAAATTTCTAAGCCAAACATACCTTAAATTAGTAATCTCATTAAAATAGGTCCAGATTGTAACATTTTATGGAGACTTTAAAGGTTATTTGTTTGTTATGGGACTACTGCTACAGTTAGGTTTGCTCTGTCTTTTCATAATTGATATTCTCCTCTCTTTTTCTCCTTTCCTTCTTTCCTCCCTTTTTCCTCCTTCCTTCTTTCCTTTCTCCCTCCCTTCTTCCTTTCCTCTTCTCTTGATTTCTTATATCCTTCCTTCCATCTTTTTTTTCTTCCTTCTCTCTTTCTGTTCATTCTTTGTTTCATAGATCATCTTTCTTCTTGATTGTCAACATTAAGAAAAATAAACATAGATCCCATGGTTTCCCTTATTGGTAATAATTAGTATATATCTAAGCTAGTCCTAGCAGAGGGTCACAATAACTCAATAGCTATGTACATATGACCATAAAAGATGAAGCTAAGCAACATGAACTGTAAGATATGGAAACAACAGGCTTTTCATCGTTATTTTTAATGTACTATGTGAATTTCTTACTTTTTCTTTTGTTTTTCTTTCCTATGCTTTATCCTCTGTTGTCACTGTATTTGATTTCAGTACCCTGGGTATTGTATATATATATTTATCTGAATTAAGAAAGGGAAGGGGAACAACAAAATGGTGAGAAAAAAGACAAAGGGCACACCAATGTAACAGCTATACTCATAAGAAAATATGTTGGAAATTAACTGTACAACTGGGGGCATTGGAAAGGTGGGAAAAAATGAGGGATGAAGTAACAAGATTGACAAGAAAGGTACTCACTACCATATATATGTAACTTTAACCCCTCTCTATATGTCACCTTGACAATAAAATTAAATTTAATAAAAAGAATAGTTATGTACTTGTCTCGAAAATGTATGAAATAGAAACAACTTCTTGCCCTCTATTCTTGTATGCCTTAATACTTTTGAGTATGTATGCCAGTCCTAGGGCTTGAATGGAACTATCCCTCAGCTTTTTTATTCAGAGCTAGTGCTCTACCACTCAAGTCACAGCTCCATGTCAGCTTTTCGATGTTAATTGGAGATAAGAGTCTCAAGGATTTTTCTGACCCTCCTGACTTTGAATGACCATCCTCTGATCTCAGCCTCTTGAGTAGCTAGGATAACTTGTATGACCCACTTATACACAGCTACCTTGTTTCTTTTGAAGATAGTTGGCTGTTTAAAAATTTTTATTTCTATATTACTTGTATGTGGACTTCTAGAGTTTTAGTAAATAGCCATTTTGATATACCTTGAAAATATCTAGAATGTTGTAAGAGGTCTCGAAATGTTTTCTGGATTGACTTTTCACTTTCCTGGGAAAAAAAGAGATAGTGTTGTACCAATGCTGACATTGCTTGAGACAGGGCATGAGTGTTTGCATCTTTAACAAGATAATAGGCCAATTGAATGCTGTTAGTCAGTAGATACATATTTGAATTGTGCTATTTTATGAGCTTTGGATAAAAGGACAGGTAACATTTAATTATTTTCTGAATAAGAGAAACACATAAATCAAGAAGAGCTATTTTTCAATGGTCCTGGTAATCTGTTGTTGAATCCAAATATTGTGACCCTCAGCCATAATGTTGAGGCTCCTAAGTCTAATCACTAAAGAAAATACTTGGTTGCCCAACTTCTTGTGATAGTTGCTCATTTATTTCACAGGCAATATACTTCTTGCAGCCAGTGACTACGGCCACCTCCATTGTTTTCCTCAGACTCAGTGTCATGGTGATTTGTCACTAAAACACCAAACAAATGTGCTTTTTCCTCTCTATCTCTTTCCGCCAAATGGCCCACAGATATTCCAGGGTCACGTGAGTTGACTTCACTACTAACTTATTTTTCATCTTCTATCATTTCCACTGCCAATGGACATTTTTCCTCTCACATAAGTAACTGCCAGTATGGTCATGCCTCTGCTTTTTTAAGCCAACTTCTCTTGGCCCAAACTATAATTCCTTAATCATGGCATGCATCAATGCAGTACATACTTGTGAACAAATGGCTTCTACCTCTTTCATGAAGCCTCTGGAATATTTCTACATAGAGTTCATGGATGTTTAGGGGGGGGGGAAGCAAAACAAAACAGAATGTTTTAGGCTTTTTTGAAAGCAATAATCTCTTTCTACAATGTATTATTATTATTACTATTTCAAGGTGGTTTGAAAACACTTCAATGCATTTCTAGCTCTGTCTTACTGGATTCTTCAAGCACCATAATATAGTAATTAACTGTTACCAGCATCCAGTAAATGTTTATTGGTTGACTGAATAAATAAATTGATAATAGGAATACCACTTTATACTTTTTTTAAGTTAAACAAATTTCTTTACTATTTGTTGAAACACTTGGGAATTTCAAAATTATTTTTGTTTGTGGAGAAGGGTCTTAGAAATGCCTGAGGCAAGTTCTAGAATTGGATTCTGATAGAAAGGTTTTCACAGTTTTATTCAGAGAGACCATCCTTGCTCTGGCTTATCCAGAGGTTGGCAAATCTATTACCTTCACCTGGTTTTTGTGACTGGGTGCTGTGTTTGTAATAAGTCACTGACAGAGCCATTCCTCTTACAGGTTTCCATTTTCGTTTCTCTTCAGAGGTGAAGCTGGCTCCAAAATTTCCCTCACAATTCATTTAGCTGTCAGTTGCCTGGTGATGTCAACAAATCCTAGTACTATAACTCCAAGTTCCAGTTTGAGCCTTAGGAGGCAAATATAAGCACTACGGCAAAAACAGAGGCCTAAGGAAAGGAGAACTGAAATTATTAGTAATAACATCTGAGCTTTACTGACCAACTGTTTCATTTGTCTCTTAACTTAAACCTTTTCTTTTCAATAACAAAGAAATTGAGCTTCTATAGCAAACATATTTTAAAATAACTTCATGATGTACATAAAGAAAAGAAAATTCATCAGTCTTCCCAACTCTTTGCAGCACAAATAGCTGAAAAATTTGTACAAAGACTTGGGGGGAAATGAATGAAAGCATTTATTTTAAAATAATCATATCAAGTTGTTCTTCTGCTCAAAATCCTGAAATGTGGTCTCCAGTTTTCCTCAGAATAAAAACACAAGGTTTTATAGTGACTTGCAATGATTCCCATGGTACCTGGTCCCCTAGTTCCTCTCTGGACTTTCTTTCATTTTTCCTGTTCATGCATTTTTAAATTGTTAGAAAGGTGATATACAGAGAGGTTACAGTTATGTAAGTCAGATAAAGAGTGCATTCCTTTTGTGTTCGTTTTGCTGTAGCTATGTAAGTACTAGGCATACTTACTTTGGGGGAGCATTTGCTCTGGTTCACAGTCTCTCTTCCATCCCATACACTACATAGTCAATTCCTTCCAGTGATTGCTGTTTTTACCTACTCCATGTATCTATTATGATATCACTTAACATTGATATATGTGCCTCATATACCCAGGATTACAAATACTCCTTACTGTGTTTTACTCCCTCCCGTGACATTTTTAATCTCCTAACAGCCTGTACAATACACTTGTTTATATTATTGTGCACTGCTTTTTGTGTGTCTCTCTCACTGAGATTTAAGATCCTTAGGGAAGGGATGATTGTCTGTTTTCATCACTAATATAGCCCAAGTATCAAGAATAGTAGAGTGTTGTATAGGAGATGCTCCGTGTTGCTGATTGAATGGCACAGGGATGGAAAACATAAGAAATGTTGACAATATTACAAAACTTTTCTTATGGGATTTAGCAAAGTATCTTTAAAGTGAAACAAACAAACAAATCAAACAAAATATAAATGCTCAGAAACAGTGCAATTGACTCACTAGTTTAAAGCAATTTGTTCTGCAAATAGTACTAGGGTGGGGGCACTGATATTCAGAGAACTTCCATTCACCTTAGGGAGTGGTATAACTGATTTTTATTCATTAGTGTATGGACCAGTTGTTTAAACAGAATTAACTACATTGGCTAATTTACTTGCTGTCTTGTAGAGACAGCAAGATACACTTTCTTATTTAGCTGGCAGAACACTGGTTCTCAAACATAGACTACATCAGAATCACTTGAAGAGCTGATTGAACATAGATTGCTAGGTCATTCCAAGAATTTCAGAATTGGTGCTTCTGAGCTGGGGCTAAGAATTTTGCATTTCTATGGAATCTTTCATTTTTTTAAATTGATAGTCACATACATAAGGTAGTGAGTACATTTCTTCTCAAACTTGTTACCCCTCCCTCATTTTTATGCTACTTTTCCTCCCCCCCAGCCCTTGGACCCTAGTTGTAAAGTCCATGTCCAATATACTGTCTTGCATTGATTTGCCCTTTGTCCTTTGTCTAATCTTTTTGTTGTTCCCCTTCCCTTCCCTAATTCAGATAAACATATACAATAACCAGGGTACCAAAATCAAATACAGTAACAACAGGGAATATCTAAAGAATGCTGTTTTCACTTGTCTTGGGACCACACTTTAGAGAACCACTATGGTATAATTGAGAACTATTCTAAGATGTCAAGAGTCACATTCAATTATTTTTAAAGGACTTGTTCCTGTAGTCATTGATCCACTGATATAATGTTGTGTGAACATTTGAATTATTTTTGTTGTGATACTTTTAATGGTGAGAAATGTTTCAATCTTCTGTGAAAATCCTATGGCAGCTTTGTTGTGCTATTCTTTATTTTTCTTAAGCTCTTTTTTTCTCTTACAAGCAGGCCAGATGGTGCTACTCATTAACTTATAAAGAAGCCATGCTTTATCTTCCTAGATAGAGGGACAAAACATTCCGTTCTTTGACTTTTGGGTGAAACATTTGGTTTTATGTTCAGCTTAGTATTTGTTTTACAATTTTTTTCATTAGTTATTTATTACCCTGGCAGTGTATGAGCTATTCAGTTTCCCTCTGTTATGACTTTCCTTCAAATTATACTCATTTAAAGCTCAGATTGACACTGCTTGACAACTGCCTTCATCACAGCTCTGCCTCTGCTTATATGTAATTTCCATTTTGCCTGAATTATCCAGGCAAGGTGGTAATCTAAGAAGTGTATCTGTGACTGCTAGATACAGAGTAATATTTCCATTGTCTGACTGACTGTGTTGCAGACCATCACAGGAGCTATTTCTTAGAACTGCTTCCATCTGGGGTTTGCATGGCTAGTTTGTGAAGAACAATGAAAAGGAGGGCAAAAATAAAAGTAATATTGTGCCAGAGTCATATGTTCTTTTTCATTTATTGTATATTTCCCTTATGAAGAAGGAAGCATATGATTTAATGCAAAGTGTGGGAAACAAACAGAAACACATAGTAAGACATTGGCAGGATGGACAGGTAGGTGACCTGGAAATAGAAAACCCACATGACACAGAGAAATAATTAGAATTCAGTAGTTTGGAAACAAATTGTCCTATTATTATTCAATGAGTGGAGCAAAAGTATATCCTCTTCTTACTTATAATTTGTTGTTGTTGTTGTTGTTGGCTATGGGGCTTGAACTCAGAGACGAGGCACTGTCTGTGAGCTTTTTTCACTCAAGATTAGTGCTCTACCACTTTGAGCCACGCTCCACTTCCAGTTTATGAGTGGTGATGAGTCTCACATAAACTTTTCTGCCAGAGCTGGCTTTGAAACTGAATTCTCAGATCTCTGCCTCAGGCATGAGCCACTGGCACTTGACTTATTTATAATTTTTACTGAAACAATTCAAGTTCCCTCTAGAAAAATTCAAGTGAAGGCATTAATACATATATGCAACAAGTCCCCTAATATAATAAGCTATTAGTTCTCCTCCAAGATGAGTATCTACACAGTTTTAAATAGTGAATTTGTGAAATTTTCTTCAAACTTCTGTTGATTGGTAGCAAGAGAGAAATGAGGAGAATACAGTTGGGGACCTCCAGAAAAACTTGGCAACTTGTCTTAATCCTTCTAGATGGGAGTAGATTTTTGACCATTGAATATTTATTAGCCAAAACATTAATATCGTTAAGATGAGTTTAGTATCCTACAGAATACTTGTATATTGTAGAAGCACATAAATCCTGGCAGTAAATGCAATACAAAGAAGAGCTGCTATTTCAAAGTAACGTTTCTACAACTTGTACTATATTTTTTCCTATGTTCCTGAAGTCCCAATCTGACAGTCCATAGTAAATACACATTGTTTTATTTAAGACTACAGAAATTTTTTCTTCCATCTTTGGAACAAATTCCACTGTGCTTCTTGGCAATCATAATTAATCTCTCTTTTATCTTCTCTTTGTTTACATCATAATTCATCTGATAGTTTACCATCCCACCTAATTATGAAAGAAGACCCTTTCAATACTTAATCATTTGTAACTCTATTATCTGGAAAGTAATGATAAGTATGATAAAAACAGAAAGGTTATAAAACTGGCTTATCATATTTTCTTAGCAGGTTGATTCTTAGTGGGCAGAAAATGTGTTTCTTGTGCTTGTTCTGCCAAGCCCATTGTGGATATTCAGTAAATATTAAATAATTAGGAGAATTTCTTAATTAGGATGAACATTCTTTCACTATTAAGCAGATGGTCCTCAACAGGAGTAGCCCATTATTTACAAGTATGGCACAAGGTGCTGGCAATTGTCTAGGAAATGTGGCTCTCACTTCAGATGCTGATTATATGTTAAAGCAAACTTTTGTGTCAAACTGCTAGATGAATATTAATTAATGTCTGTGGTAAAAACTGAACCGAGATGGATTCTGTGTTGTATGTTATCCACAATCCTGCTGTTTTAATTACATTAGTATTGGCTCCAACTATAAACTTCTTTCTTACTATTTGATGCAAAACACATTTTGGCAAAGGAGTACATACCTGATTTTATCTCAGAGACTTGCCAGTTGATTTCAAATGTCATAATTGCTGGAGTTTTCAAGACTTTTCTTTCACGTCCTTGGAATGTCTTTCATTGGTTACAAGCTAGATGTGAACACCTCTATGATATTTGCAATACTTATAGTCATAGCTAAACCTCAGTGGGACCAAGGAGAGTTAATTAGTCATTCCCAAAATACACATCATTTTATGATTTTGCCCATCACCCCGATGAAAATAACAGTCTCATTTCGTCAAGTCATGTAAATTACAGTGAACAGGATGATGAGAGTAGGCAATTCTCAGTCCTTTGAAGAAGTTAATTTTGTTGTCAGCACATCCACATTTCTAAAAAAAAAATCACAAACCATAGGCAGAACTTTTTAGCACAAGAGAGTTAGTGATCAGATATGGTTTCCATTTCTTAAATCTGCCTTCTATAAAGGGTCTATGCAAATAGGGGCTTTCAGAAATGCAAAACTAGCAGCTTCCTCTATTAGGACCTTAGCAAGCAGCTGCCATGCTTTCTCATATTAGATAGAAAACATCCTATTTACTAACATAAGGCCCATAAGCCCTCACCCACATAAACTCACACTAAAGTCTTCTATTTACGGGGGAGCTTTTATTCTGGCTTGAGAGAGGCAGCACAAAAATGTATTTCATTCAAGTATTTTGCTAGCATGCTTTGCACACATATTCCCTGCGTGCTAAGTAGGTGTCAGACATTGTCCTACATTGAATGTGAAACATTCTTTAACCTTACTGGTAACTCTTTGGAGGTTTTGGCATGTGTTGGCAGGTTGTTTGCATATGGTCTCACTTCCTTATTTTTAATATTTATAAATCATGCTCATCAGGATGTCAGTAGGTAGGAAATGGAAAGAGTTGAGAAAATCTTCCAAGACAGAACAAATCCCAGGGTGAACTAAAATTATTTGGACTGCAAGAATGTGCAGCAAACCAAGATGTTTTCTTGGGAAAGAAAACGAACATTGTGCCAAGGTCCAACAGTCACTGAACTGGAAATTCCTCCTGTGTCCCTCACAGACCTGATAGAGAATTAAGACGGTATACTTTTTCTCTAAGTCTGGAATCTGCCCAGGATATGAGTTCATAAATATGTTAGCTTAAGTGAAGCTTATGATAATGTAAAAGATGAATCATCTTCCTATTTTGATAAACAGATATTCTATAATTCAATATTTCTAGATTCCTTCCAGTTATCTTAATGATTTTTCTTCTCCATTTCATTATATCTTAAATGAAATGTTACCTCATCAGAGAGCTCTTTCCTGAAAATATCCTCCACCATACCACCCCTCAACCTGATTACCAAACTCCATATTCTTTTATGTCGCTTAGTTTGGACTAGAGTTCACTTTTGTCAGTCTTTCCCATGAGGCTATAAATGTCATGAGGACAGGGAACAGGAGTTAATGAGCCCAGGGATGTATCTACCTCCTAAAGAATGCTTAAGGGATAGGTGTCAGTCACTACTCTGTGGTTGAGTAGATGACACATGGCTATTTGGGACGTTAACTCATTAATTTCAATACACAATATATGAGGAGTATGGTGGGTTCTTGTTCTCTGGTAGTATGGAAAATAAAACAAGAAACAATGAGCACAATTTTAAAGAGTTTATTTAGTAAAGAGAAAGTAAAAGTCACTCAGAAGAATAAACAGTGGGACCAGGAAACTGGTTGGCCCACTAAGTAACCCTGTGCAGCAGTTGTTTTATTGCTCTCCTCCCTTCAGGCAATCTGTTATATCATTATTGATGTGTTTGAAGCAGGCCAAACCCTCTCCAGGGCAGTTACCAATGGATGGCAGGATGGCCTGGGCTCATGATTGGTTTGTTTGAAACACGCCAGACCCTCCCTTGGGCAGTGGCTTGTAGGAAGGCTAGCCTAGGTTATGGCAAGACCCAAGACCCTCCCCTGGGTGGTGGCCACCTGTGGGGCTTGAGGCAAGCTGGCTGGTCAAACAGGTTTGCTGGCGCTTTCCTTCAATATGAAAAGCAATATTAGTTAAGAACGTTCAGATTTAGATCAGAGCTAGAAATATCTAGCTACCTGTGTCCCAGCATTTTCCCTCTAGCATTTCTTTGTACAATTTTACCTCTATGAATTTTATACTTTAAAAGATACAAGTAAACTACATTTGTCCAGTACCATTTAATTCATTTCTATATTTATAGAGATAAATTGCTATCAGAGATTCTGATTACTGGGAGAATCACATTGAATTAATATAGTTTTATGGCCAACTAAAACAAAAAACAAAAACCCAGTTGTTTAAGTAAGATCTTGTATTATGTTAATAAATACTTCCTGCTTAACCTTTTGTGTTACAAGAACTACATAGTGCCCTTTGTGGAACAGAGATTTTTGTAAAGAAACTTTGAGGGTTTAGTGGTAGACAGAATAGAAAAAATTAAAGGAAGAAGAGAAGGAGGAGGAAGCTAAGAAGGAAAGGAGTGGGGAAGGAGGGAGGAAGAGCAGACATAGAGGGAGGAAGAGAAGGAAGGAAAGGAGGGAGGAAGGGAAGGAAAGAAGTGAGGAAGGGAAGGAAAGAAGTGAGTGAAAGAAGGAAGGAAAGGAAGGAAGGAAGAAAGAAGGATGGGAGAAAGGAAGGAAGGAAGGAAAAAAGGGAGGAAGGGAGGGAGGGAGGGAGGAAAAGAAAGCCAAGAATGTGTCAAAAATCATGGTAAATTTAGTAACTTTCTCAGTATATTATCACTTGTAAAGCTTTACTTACATCATCTGCAGAATACTTGGCTGGTGACATATGTACTGTTCTTTGTGGCTTCCTGACATTGAATTATCAACTGTGGTGTTTCTTAACGTGCTCTGTGTACAGCTGTTTCAGAATCTTTAGAAGGGTCTCACATAGCTTCTCTGCCTATAGACTTATACTATCTGGAAATGGAACCACAAGCTCTGTGTTTAAACAGTTGTGTTTAAGCAGGTGTGTCTTAGGCATACCAGCATTTGAGAACCACTGACCTATTGTATACAAAGATCTTTGAAGCTGGTCACCAGTGGTTCACGCCTGTCATCCTAGCTACTCAGAGGCAGAGATCTGAGGATTGTGGTTCAAAGCCAGCCCAAGCAGGAAAGTCCATGAGACTCATCTCCAATTAATCACCAGAAAACTGGAAGTGGCACTATGGCTCAAGTGGTAGAGCACTAGACTTGAGATGAAGAGCTCAGGGCAGTGCCCAGGCCCAGAATTCAAGCCCCATGAATGACAAAAAAAAAAAAAATCGTTGGTTCACTTTGGAATGGGAAAAAATGTATTATATCACTACAAATATGAATCTACTTTTACATTGATTTGTATAAGGGATATATATATATGAGGAAAAATATGTGTATGTACATATACATACCAAGATATATACATATAGCTGTTTAATTTTTAGCATCAAATTGAGCTACTTTGAAATTTCAAAATTAAATCTTCTTATTAATTCATTTCTTCCACAAACCTTGTAACATGCAAGATACTGGAATTCAAAGACAGGTACTTTGATTGTTGTTCTCATTATTGTGATTATCTCCCTGAAGGCATATCCAGCCACTGTTACCATCATCACGATATAGTCGCATTGCCCATGGACTGTGTTCTAATACATTTCCCGACTCTTCATCATTTTGAGGAAGAATCACAGAGTTCATTGCTTCTTGATATACAACCTTAAAGTTGAACACGTACAAAACTTTCTCAGAAATGGCTTTGTGAGATTTTAATTTAATTCTCTGCATGGTGAAAACTGCTCAAGACATTTTTCAAAGCTTAGGCTATTGAATATTTTATATCATGGAAACTGTCTTAGGAAAGAGTTGGAGACTTAAAGCCACCAAAAAAAAAATGAGGGAAAATATAATTCAGGAAACCTTGTAAACTAGAACTTCTCGTAAGAATATTAATATCTTATTTTTTCTCCATCTTGAAAATTCCTCAGGCATGTGCTGAATGAGCTGTTCATGGTTGTAGTTTTGTTGTTCCTTTTATGTCACTTTGTAATTCTCCCTGTGGCTGTCATATTGATTTCAACACTGTGGTCATCAGTATAGGAAAATGGGGGCATTAATAACTTGCCTTCTGTGGACAGACTGTAATAGAAACCCTTATAAATTACTGCCCACTAATGGGAAAACTGAAAATATGCACTACATTATAATGGTCATAATATAATCGTTAAAATTACAATAATACGACAATAAAAGAATTCATTACAGATTAATTTATGTTTACATAATTTTAATAGCTCATGAAAATATGACAATTACATCTAGTTAAGCTTAACGATATGTCTGAACTTCTTATAAACAGGCTATATTTTGCCCCAATAATGTTTGTCTAGAAATTAGTGAAGCCAAGTCTTCTGTGTGTATGTGTGTGTGTGTGTGTGTGTGCACGCATGTGTGCGTCAATGCATGTCTATGTGCATGCATGCATCTTACTGAGGATTGAACCTGGAACCTCACATTTGCGTAGCAAATGTGAATCGTATCCCCAACTCTTTGGAGCATATTGTGGTTC
The DNA here is from genome assembly GCF_023159225.1 of Perognathus longimembris pacificus. Taxonomy (NCBI): domain Eukaryota; kingdom Metazoa; phylum Chordata; class Mammalia; order Rodentia; family Heteromyidae; genus Perognathus; species Perognathus longimembris. Next base: position 54,221,520 of record NC_063167.1, read on the forward strand.
TGAGATAATGTCTCACAAAACTTTGTCCAGGCTGGCCTCAAGGTTTTGATTCTCCTTCTACCTCCCAAGTAGTTGGCACGAACAATTCCACCTATACCAATACCAATCTCTAATATGAGTCTCTGAAATATAACATCAGTTCTCAAAAAAGTATGCTGGAACTGTGGGAGACCTGAAATAGGAGTTTAGATTCTGGAAATACTGTAGGTAGCTTCATCTAACCATTTGGTTATAGACATATTTCAATGTTCACTAGGATTTTTCTGCACACTAATTTGTGTGTATATATGTATGAATATTAGCATGCATGTATATGTGTGTGCTTCACCCATCTGTTTGGTTTTAGCAGTAGAATGACTTGACATACTAAAATTTCAAAATAAAATACAAAAATTTTCAAAATACAAATACAAAATTCTCACAAAGACAAGAACACCAGATGAAAGATACAAACCATACAGGTTTATAGGTAGGTAAATAAAATGCAAAGTGATTTAAGACAATCCATTGGCTGTATAAAATGTGGATTGAGGGTAAAATATGTGAAAACATGGAAGATCCAAGAATAGATGTATTTGTGATAGATAAAGCAAATACCAGCTCCTCACTATAGATTATAGTGCAGAACTGTCCATCATATTCTCAGCGAACCCGTCCAGTGAAAATTCTCAGTTTTCACCTAGGTACAATGAGGATGAAAGTAATAGTATCTTGTTTTATGCATTTTCATTAGAATTATAAAGTAAGTATAAACTTCATAGGCAGGGTCTAGTACATTATTGAACATTGCTATGAACTAGTTTATGTACACTAGATCATAATGTAATAATATAATTTGTATTACAAGATCATGAGAACAATTCTAAACTAGTGTCATGTTTTCTCCATATTGTGTATATTTAATCATTCTGAGTTTTTTTAAAGCATCTGACAGAAAATACTATTGTAAACAAGATGGAGGACTTTGTTGGAATTAGCATATTTTCCAAATTGGAGGTTTACATCTCTAATATAGATTTTCCAACAGCTCAAGTTTAACTTTCCATGATGAACTATGGCTCTCCAGACAGCAGAAGGAACCTTGATCTCTGGCATGAGTGTTGGGTTATCAGAAAGTATTAGGGAACAGATTATTCAAGAAAACCAAGCAGACTCAGTCTTTGCTATTGTCCTTTTGTGAAGTTATGACACAGGTCATTAGTTTTCTTCAGTTCCCTTTATATGTTTGTCACAACTGAAATATCCACTCTCACTCTCCTTGACAAAAGGACTGACTGACTTACTCTCCTAGCTTCATCCATCATGTACTGTCACCATCTCTAGTATCACTGCTAAACCTTGAGTCCTCAACTAGATTGGCTATTAGGCATCTTCTATGTGAAACACAATCTGTCTAGACTGGGTTCTCTTTCTAAATGACACTTGGGTTGTATTCCCAACTCTACCAACTCGATTCATCCCTGACCTAGACTATTCTTATATCTTCCATCGTTTCACATATTTTACCCTCAATCCACATATTGTACAGCCAATGGATTGTCTTAAATCACTTTGTTTTTTTTTTCAAATTTTTATTATCAAACTGATATACAGAGAGGTTACAGTTTCATACGTTAGGCATTGGATACATTTCTTGTACTGTATTTATCTACCTATAAACCTGTATGGTTTGTATCTTTCATCTGGTGTTCTTCTCTTTGTGAGAATTTTGTCCAATGATTTCTCTTAAAGTTGTGACCAGTTAGTCCCTACAGATAGTCTTTAATCACATCAAATATGTCTGCTCATTAATCCTTAGTACACATTTGAGCCCTGGATCTTTGCTGGCCCATTTCCCCAATTGAGATGCCCCTCTTTTTATATACTTGTCATATCAATCTTTTATGGTACAGTTTGAGAGTCTATTCCTTTAAGCAGTGATCTGTAATCGCCCCAATTTGTCAATCTTTTCTCAAGCAATGATTTTTTTTCTGTCGTGTATATTGTTCCTTGTAATAGACTGGTTTGACTGTCTATAATTTTATGTTTGAGTCTAAGCTTTCAGTAAGACTGACAAGACTGAAAGCCCCACAGGCAGATCTACAGTGTACCTGGTATTTATTAGGTCCTCAACAAATATTTGTTGATGAAAATGTCAATTTTGTAAACACTTGGAAGCAATACTCAAAAGCCTTCTTATGACTACTGGAATCTGCCTGAAGCTGATTTTATACCAAAAACAATGTTTTCTGAGAATCTTTCTTATAAGGATCTTATAAAAACCTCTTAGCAGAATCAAACACAATCCTCTTTGTCCTGAACTCAAAGGCCTTCTTGTTAGGGAGATATCATTCTAGCTAAGAGTTTATGGGAGAAGATAGACAAGGGGGATGAACATCCAGGGCCTGACAGTCTTCTCACTTGCTGAGGATAACTATTTAAATCTCCCCTCTGGAAGAGCTCTTGGAAGATCCTGGGTCATCTCTAGCTGATGCTATTTAGCAAACCCCAGAAAATTCAGTAAGCACTAAATACACTTGCCTTCCCTTTGCCACTCATTAACTAGGCAAGCTTGTCCGGGTCACTTCCTGAGGTCTCAAGGCTTTTGTCCTCCATTCCAAAATGGGTGAAGAGCTCCAAAATTAAAATTTAATAATGTTTTGAACTATGGAATTGATAGAGAAAACTAAAGTGGAGATGAATTGTTAGTACAAAAAATTAAATTCAAGGCAAATTCCGATGATTATTGTAGTCCTTATTTTATAGAGCTAAATCTATCCCAAGCTCTCCCTTTCTCTCTGTCTCTCTCTATACAAACACACATATTCACACATAATTTTCTATCAGATCCATCCTCCCACTCCAAATTTCTTGCATACTGCTTTTTTTCATCAATATAGAAAATGCTACGAATTGAACAGGACATAGGAAGGGGATAAGAAGCAGAGTCCTTTATGACATGTTTTATTTAATTACTTTTTAAGGAGACAGTTTTTGTTCAGATTTTTAACTCATAGGACAGTTTAAGGTTACCATGAAAATGCAGTGGACAGAAGAGAAAGTTTTCATATACTCCATGCCCTCATAATGTGTACAGATTCCCATACCCTTCTACAACCCTCATGAGAGGGTTACATTTATACAACCAATGAATGTTCTTTGGAACACCATCATCTCCTAAAGTCTGTAGGCCTTATTAGGTTTACTTGTGATGGTGTTCATTCTATGGTTTTTGACATTCATTTAACAACCTGCCCACCATTCTAGTGCCATACAGAATATCTTCACTGCTCTAAAAAAAAACCCCAAAAAACCTCTGTGTTCTGCCTATCAACCTTTCTCCCCAGCAACCCTTAGAAACTACTGATTTTTTAATGTTTCTGAAGCTTTGCTTTTTTGTAACTAGCATGTCATATAATTGGAAACATATAATATGAAAGCTTTTTAGATTGCTATCCCTCACTTAGGTATATGCACTTATGATTAGCCTGTATTTTTTCATGGCTTGATAGCACATTTCATTATAGTGGTGAATAATATTCCATTTTCTATATCACCATTTATTTATTCACTCACATTTCTGAAGGAGCTCTCCAAGTCTTGTCAGTAACAACTAAATAGTTCTGTGCAGAGTTTCATGTGGACATGAGGTACAAAGTCATTTCTTTATGGATGCTCAAAATTTCTATATAATTAAACTACCTTCATCTATCTTAGTTTTCTCCTATTATGATGAAAGGATTATCTCTTTTGACTCATGATATCGAATATAACAATCTTATTTCCTCCATTTTTATCATTAAAAATACTTTATAAATGTTTATTAAACAATAATTGAAGAGGAATCTGGCAGCTTCTGTCAACAGCCAATCCACAAGGGGAACAAATGGGGTCACCTTCCTTCTGTTTCTTTTCCTCTCGCAATGAAGGCCTTTTGCCATCCCTCCGGCTTCTGCCTCTTGAGCTGCCTTGTCCTTCTTCTTCCTGGAAGCTGTTCTCTCTCTTCCTTCTGAATCCCTTTGTTCTTTTCAGAGCTCTTGCTCTGCCACTTATGCTTTCTAGTGCTGTCATTTTTCTGGAGCCAGGCTGACTTGATCAGTGTCATTCCTTTGTTCTTCTGATATCTTTCTTTGTCCTGTGCCCCTTTGAGATGTCAACTGGTACTTGTCATTCTTGTTAGAGTTTGTTCTTGTTTTGAGTCCATTTTTCTTTACTTTTTTTTTGGGGGGGGCAGTTGGTTGGATTTGTTTCACTGTAAAATCAAATCAAAACAAAACAAAAACCACAAAGATGACTCCACTCTTATGCCAGCTATCTTTTTTCTGTGTTTGCAATGTGATCATATAATATGCTTTATAGTAATACATTCCAAAAAGGAGAACACCATAGGAGGAGGGGGTTTATGCAGGATCTCTGTTTCCTTGATTACAGCAATGTATATTTCCTAAAATTGTTTGATAGTACCAATGTAGATAGAGAGCAACTAAACTATTTCTAGTTTTGCTAGGAATCACAATCCTTGATACACTTTTGGCATTAGGCTTCATTCTCAGCTTTCCTTCCAACTTCCTTTCCTTATCTACCTTCACCACCAAGCATAACTACAAAGTCTGGCTGAGCTGGAGATGGACAGCAATTCGTGGGGATGGTAGAAGGAGTCTTATGGTTAGCAGGGATCTACAAAGCTGCAATTCATGGGTCACTTCTGTTGATTCCCCAAAGGTCTGTTGGAACTTCCCCTCCTGCTCCTAACGAAGAAATGCAGGGAAATAGCACTGAGGTCCTTTTGAAATTTAGTACTCTCAGTCTAGCATTATAATTATTATTCATCTCTATTGATGATAGTAGACAGAGATGAGAAATGATCATTTATTCATTATGACCATATCACACCATCATTGCAAAGCTCATTTATTTTTATTCATTTATTCATTTATTTTGATATACCAATGGAGTGATCATGTTGACTTATTGCATGTTCATTTAAATTGCATGGCAAGTGTTATGATTTGCTCATTCTCCCCCACAGCCTCAAAAAGAAAACCATTTAGGTAATCCAGAAACAAAAATGGCATGTCCCTGAATAATGTACAGGCTCCTAAAATTCCTTCCAACTGGTAGAATAATTAATTTAGGTTTGCTCCTTTCTAAGGTGGCAAAAATGAGTGATGGGGCAATAAACTCTGGCCAGAGAACAGGACAGTTTTTACATGCTTGTAAATTTCTTGCCACTCACTGTGTTCCTCCTACTCTATATCCAGGTCTGGTATTTCATAACCACCATCTGTCATGTTCTAAAGCATTTCAGCAGTCACAATGTTCATTAGTGTAAACTTCTAAGGAATCAAGTATGAATTTCTTTTATTGAATTTAACTAAACATCTATTAAATGCTTAAAACTCTGCAGCAACATTCCCTAAAAAGCTGCTTTTAGTGACCAGTGCAGACACATTAACAAGTAAATACCAAGAATGATTATAAGAAATAATTTCAAGCTAAGCAATTGTGGTTCATCCCTGTAATCACATTGATTCTGGGTTCTGAGATCTCAGAATTGAGATTCAAAACCAACCAAGGCAGACAAATCTAAGAGAATGATATCTCAAATTAACCCGCCAGAGGTGAATATTGAATTCAAGTGGTAGAACATCAGTTTTGAATGAAAATGCAGACCAAGAGCATGAGGCTCTGAGTTAAAGTTCCAGTACAGTAACACACACACACACATACTCAGAGACAATTTCAGAAAAGAAAGTTATTAAAAGAATATAGTAGAAAAACTTAAAGTTTAAAAAAGTTTTATTAAAGCATTGTTTTTGTCATATGACAAAATCATCTAGGCATTGAATTCACTATAATTAACTGATATATGTACAATTACAAATTATGGGCTGTCAATGAAAAATGATATTTCACTGCCATTTATATTCCATAATTCATATTTAGTTCCCTTTATCATTTTGTTTCTTATTAGATCCATATCTTATCTTTAGATTATGTTATATAGATATTTGAGGCTATATTAAATTATATTATGTAGAGTATAGGCTACATTATATAGACCATATCATATTATGCTATATAGGCTAGGGTGTGTATTTTAAATGTTTGTATGTGGAAGAGATTATTAAAAACATCCAGTAAATCTATGATCTAAAACAACTTAAAATACATGTAGAATGAAAGGTACATATTATTATTATATGTGAATAAAATAAGTGATCAAGTAAGTTTATGCATATTATAAAACAAAAAGTTATAAGGTGAATATACACACATGGCAAATGGTAAGAAAAATCTAGTGTCTCCTCTTTTAAAAGTAAGAAATATTCTTATTCATTTTCTAGAGAAAATGTTAACAAAAGTCATAAAGCCTTCAATATTCCTGTCTGCATGACAGATCATTGACAATGATTGTCTTTAACACTGGATAAATTCTTAAAATAAAACAAAACATGTGACGTGCATTATTATGGTAAGGTCCCAGTAATACACTTCCTGAATAATGTTGTTTAGCCAAAGCTAAAAAGACTTAACTATAATTCCCCTAAAATGAATGTTTTTCTTTCCTGAAAAAGTCATTTCCATATGATTCAGATCAATATCTCAGTGTAGCTTCAAAATAATAATAGTTTCATGTGTGCATGGTTGCACTGGTAAATTATTTTCATTTAATAAATTTCTCTGAGCTATTGAGGACATCAATCAATAACAGACCTGTTATTGCCTTGTGCCTTACCTTTTCTAAAAACCCTCCATATGCAATGTAAGCCAGAATTACTTTTTTTAAAAATAAAAAAATCTATTTTGAATATTTTTTTAAAAATTCAGTCTGTATATGAAAGCATTTGGATGCAAAATGTAAGTTTTCTCTGTGTCAATATGTAATTTTCTAAACTCACTTAAACTAGGCCTGCTAATAAGCAAATGAACCTCAGCTCTAAAATAGATTTAAGGACAGCTAATTGAAAATAGTAGTATTCCTGAAGGAACTGAGTCCATAAGAGGACCACTGAGAAAATGACTGGATATTAAGGCATTAGGTTGAAACTTAAGCCTAAAGGTTATTGTTTTCTTTTAGAATAAATTAGCCAGTGTTATTATTGACATATTCTGAGTCACAATTTATAAATTCAATGAGGGCTTTATAGCACTTAAGAAATCAAGGTCACTATTTCTGTTTTTCTTGTTTGTGGTATACCAATCATTATTTAATACATTAAATATTGAAAATAAGCTCTAAACCAAGAATTCATTGGCTCTCTAATTCTTAGGGTATTTAAAAGCGATTCATGAATTTCTGGCTTTGTAACAGGCACAGTACTAATTATTTTTCTTACATTATCTCATTTGTTCCTTACAATAACTTAATGAAGAAAAACACTGTACTTTCTCACAAGTGAAGGAACTGAGCTATTGTTACACTGTCCTGGAAACAAGGTATATAATTGAAATAAATAGTTACATATTTATTTTTTTGTCTAAAGTGATATAGAATATGATTAGGAATTCTCTTTGTCTTCTTTTCATTTTTCTTTTTGCCAGTGCTGGGACCAAACCCAGGTTCTAATGAATGACAGACAATCATGATACCAACACTAAGATTATTTTTCTTTCTTTTTTTTCTTTTTGTCAGTAATGATGTTTGAACTTGTTATTCAAGCAGTCTACTTCTTCAGCCACACCTCTAGCCATTTTCACTCTGATGATTTACTTATTTGTCCCAACAAATACTGGATTCCTATCTAGAGCACCACACTTTTGCTTGTTCAACTGCTACTCTACTACTGTCTTCAGAGCTTCATTTGCTCAAGGCTAGCAATTTACCACTTGAAGTACAATAACATTTCCGGCTTTTTCCATTTATGTGGTACTGAGGAATTGAACCCAGGGCTTCATGCATGCTAGACAAGCACTCGACTACTAAGCCACATTCCCAGTCCTTAATATTGGTGAGAATGTTTAGCGACTCTGGAAAGCAGTATGGAGGTTCCTCTAAAGTCTAAACATAGAGCTCCCCTATGACCCAGCAATCCCACTCCTGGGCATTTACCAAAATGAACACAAACAAGGCCATACTAAAGCTACCAGCACAACTATGTTCAATGCAGCATTATTTCCCATAGCCAATGCTCCTCAGTGGATGAATGGATCAAGAAAATGTGCTGTATATACACAATGGAATTCTGTGCTTTCACCAGAATGATATCTCTGCATTCATAAGGAAATGGAAAGACTTGGAAAAAGTCCTAGTAGATGAAGTAAGCCAGACCTGAAGCAACATAGGATCTGTGGTTTCCTTCATTTGTAATAACTAGCCATAACCATTTTTAATGAAGCAGTCAGAGCTTCTCCATTGGAACACTTCTGTTAGAGTTTCATGTCATTGCTTCTCAGCAACCATGTTCCAAAAGATTTTCTTTTTTTTTTTTGGCCAGTCCTGGGCTTGGACTCAGGGCCTGAGCACTGCCCCTGGCTTCTTTTTGCACTCTGCCACTTGAGCCACAGTGCCACTTCTGGACATTTTCTGTATATGTGGTGCTGGGGAATTGAACCCAGGGCCTCATGTATATGAGGCAAGCACTCTTGCCACTAGGCCATATCCCCAGCCCCAAAAGATTTTCTTAATATCTGATTGTTCTCACAATCAAATAATGTATTTTGGTTTTCAGACTGAATTTGGTCTCTGATAAGTACATCTTTTCTTTTATTCTTAACCTCCAATGAAGCCCTTTTCTTGTTGGCTTACTTGTTACAGAAAAATGCACACAATTCTGAATGAATAATAACATTGATTATTTCACTTCATTTAGAACTGTGATTTTCATATTTTATGTTTCTTAAAATTAGTTCTAAAAATTTACTTAGCAAATAACAAGTTTCAATTAAGTATTTTTAAAATTAATGTCAAAATTAAAAAGATCTGAATACTCTAGGTGTTAACAAAAGCTTAAAATTATTTTTGTATAAGATGATCAAGCTGCTAGCTTTTTTAATTGAAATAAATTATAGTAATTTTTCAAATCACTTATATTCCATGTAGGAATATCTTATAAGTTTCCTGAAATGGTTCTAGCATCATTAGGTGACATACTGTCATTCAATACATGCTGACTCTATAAAAAATTTAATTGAGTTCAGTTCCTATACCTCTGTATTTCTCCTCCATAACATAGTTATATGAGATTCATGGCTTTGGTTCTGCCCTTCTATGTAAACTAGGAGAAATTCTTTTCATTTGTCTTTCTTTTTTACTCTCTGTCTTCTCCTTTCAAGTCATTAATCATTCTGTGCTCCAGTATAACAATGCTTTAAGCTTCTCTTCTTGGCTTTATTCTCATGAATGTGGTTATTCTCCTTATGAATCTAGTTCCTACTTAATCTCCTCCATACAGCTCCTCCTAGTCATATCTGTTTTGTTGAGATGCTCAGAAGTATCTCTCTCTCCACTGACCCTGCCTGTGTCCTTCAAGGCTCCTTCTTTCCTCTGGGCTGTCAAATTTCTTGAGAGGGAGAGATTCACTGTAAAACAGAATAGTTACTTGAACAAATCGTCCCCTAGCCAGTCAGAGCAATAGAGAGTGATAGGCTTTTTTGAGAGAGAAAGGACCAATGTGGTTTGGGTTTTTGTTGTTGTTGTTGTTTTTGGGTCTACAGTCCTGTGCTCAATAAATATTTACCTCGAAAGCAGAAAAGTGATGTGATGTGATGAATTAAACATATGATGGATCACATTTTCATATCTGAAATAAAAAGTCAATTGCTCATTGCTACATACCTTTCTTGGAGCCTGAAGTGGATACTTTTTGTCTTTGGAGATGTATGACAGATTTCCATAGTAACAAGAAAACTCTTTACCTAAACCATTGGTCAAGATAAGAGGTCTCCAAAGGAGGGCCTGCAATGTCATTTATCATGGGTTTCTTTGTGGAAGAAGTCCCAGAGGATGCTGCACTAAAGACTCCATTGTAAAAGAATTACTGGCAAAACTAAACCAAGCTGTTTCAAGCGGCTCTTAACTCTCCCTGATACATATGGTTTAAAATAAAATGTAATGTGTAAAAATGAAAAAGAAAGTTTGTTTATAAAGGTTTGGAACTTTGAAAAGCAATACTTTATGTTTTCAATTTCCCCTTATATGCTTTGGTAACTCTTTAGGATTTAAAAGATATAAGGTGTTTGTTTATTGCTGTGGATTGAAGCATTCACTTTTACAAATGTATACGTACCATCTCTGATACTGGTTATCTACTTTCATCTACCCACTCATTTTTGTTTAGTTACCACCAAGCCCATTTTTTCAGCTGACTACAGATACAAGAGCACAGATGATATTAGGGAAATATATAAAGAATGTAGCTATGCTTTTCTTTTTTGAATTTATATAGTTAATAATGTCAGGCACAAAGAAAATATGAGGCTCACTGCTGGGCACTGAAGATTCAAAAGTAAATGTGAGAAGAAGCTTATAATACATCAGAATGTAACAAGCACCAACATATAAAGTACAAATGTGTCTGTATCAAAGAATGTATTATGTTTTGTCTGAGCAGAAGTAGTTTCCACCTGAGCATCATGATATTTGCCTATGATCCCAGTACTTGGGAGGGAGAGGCAGGAGAATCATGAGTTCAAAGCCAACCTTGGCTACATAGCATGTTCTATGTCAGTCTGGCCTCTGAGATCTTATCTCACAAAACAAAACACAGTTCATATTTCTTAACTTCTACAGGCCTCCCTTTTTGCTATTGCAAATGGAGATAATAATAAACTGTTCCACAGGTTTGTAGTGGAAATTAGATCAGTGGATGCATACTTAAATGTTTAGAACAGACCCTGCCCTTTATTACATGCTTAAAAAGACATAATCATGATTGGTTTCACAGAGGATGTTGTGGATATCTTCAGAGGAAAAGGGAAAGGACATCCCAATCAGAAGCTAACAGTCTGAGTAATAACACAAAAGCTCAAAAGTACTAAGTGGTTTGCACAAGTTGAGTTGGTACACGTGTCTTCATAGAAAAGATTGGGCTTAGGCCAAGGTGCAAAAGGACCTAGCTCAAGGAATTGTTGCCTTGCTGTTTATTTTTTTAAAGAGTGAACTCTGTGGAAAAAAAATGAAGTTTTGTGAAAATAAGAGACACAGACACATGGATGATGTTAGTGTTGTCTGGTACAGGCTGGGGACATATGCCTCTATATAAAACAAACATAAGTCAGAACCACAAACTATGCCAAGACTAAAATACCCACTACACTTTTCTCCTTTCCCTTTTCAAGACAATAGTATGCTACTTAGTAGAATTTTATCATTCTTTCTCAAATTATGTAACAGACTTTTAACTTCAAAGCACCCAAGAATATAAGATAATGTCATAACTCAAATTGATTAATTTTATGACAATATTTGCAGTAAGTGGAAAATTTAAACTTTTTTATTAAATCAAGAGATGCTCTCTCTGGCAGTAACTAGGCAAAGAAAACAAGATAAGAGATGCACTTTTTTTTGAGATACTACAAGTAGAAAAAGAAACAGAAGGCATGACAGTATCAAACTTTAAGAATATGAAAAAGAGCCAGGTGCTGGTGGCTGACACCTTTAATTCTCAGGAAGCCAAGATCTGAGGGTCAGAGTTTGAAGGCAGTTGGGGCAAGAAAGATTATGAGAGTATTATTTCCAAGTAATCACCAAAAAATCTAGAAGTGAACCTGTAGCTCAAGTGTTACATTGCTAACCTTGAGTGAAAAAGTTCATGGACAGTGCCCAGGCCCTGGGTTCAAGCCATAGGACTGGCACACACAAACACACAAAAATTAAGAAAGGGAAAAAATGTAGGTTTGTTCAACCACAAGTTCTAAATGTGTGTACCCAATTATAATAAATATTATATCTCGAACCCACCGTATGACCAATGCTAAGCACTGTATTATATAAATTATCCCATCACAACAACTATTTGCATGGTGCCAACTATTATCTTCATTTTACAGCAAGAAAAAATGGGCCTCAGAAAAATTGTAACACTTGCTCAAGTAGCAATAAAGAAACATAGGAAAAGATACAGGCATGGCATGATATAACCTACTCTAATTCTAGAGCCCACATACTCACCCATACTCTACTGAGAACACCTAAGACATTAGCATCACAGCTAACCCTTTCTCTGACCAAGCTCCATGAAGTAAGTCACACTTTGAAATGATAACTTTCTCTCACTGACAGTCTCAGTCTTCAGGGGAGGAAGTGGACCTGATGGGAAAGATTCGGAATGAGAAGTAAGAGACTGGGGCCTCTGTTATGAATCATTGGTTAGGTAAATCTGTTGTAATGTCATCTTCTATGAGGTGAGTTCACATATATACCCTTTTAGCCAGCTATTGATTAGCTAAATGTAAATCTGATATCTGGAATTTATCAGCAGAAAACCTAAACTCTAGGTTGACTTTCCTCCTTCTCCCCAGTTTTCTCCTGTACCTTATACCTAGGCATAAGGGCTACACGTTAATTTTCACCTTTCTGTAACCACAGCACAACTTTCCAATAATATAGTATATTCTATGATCAAAAATAAATGATTTCTGAATTTATACTCTTGAGATGTCTGCATTACTGTTTACATTCATTAGTATGAGAGTTGATAGTTGGTTATATTAGTTTTACTTCAAATATATCTAAGAGGCAATTTATCTTTTCTATGATATAATTCATTTCAGGCTTTAACAGTATCATCTAGAAAAAAAAGTAAGAGATACTTCTTCCTGCTCAATCCACCAAGAGGAAACCATGTTGTTTTCTATGTGCTTGTCAAAATAGAGCTGATATTTAATGAGACTCCTTAATTTGCACCCCATTTTCCATTAGTCTCAACAACAAGCAACAGTACTGATTTCATGACACCTTGACATTGTCTCTTTAAGGAACCCTCTTTTGAGTTTCAACAACACAGGACAACTGTAAATCAGAGGATCTACTGCTTTGTGTGTGTGTGTGTGTGTGTGTGTGTGTGTGTGTGTGTGTGTGTGTGTGTGTGTGTATGTGTTGGTCCTAAGATTTGAGATTTGAACTCAGAGTCTGGGCACTGTCCCTGAGCATGTCTGCTCAAGGCTAGCTCTCTCTTGCCACTTGAACCACCACTCCACTTTTGGCTTTTTTGGTGTTTAGTTCTTGATAAAAGTCTCTCAGATTTTCCTGCATGGGTTGGCTTCAAATGGTGATCCTCAGATCTCAGCCTCCCTAGTAGGTAGGATTATAAGCATGAGCCACCAGCACCTAGTAAATATCTATTTCTTTAATGGACTTTAAGATTAAAAATTCAGAGTCAGAACAATTTAGTTATTTCTCCTCTCTCTGACTCCTGCAGAATTTTGCCTGTACTTTTTCACACCTTGGACTTACAAGTAAGATCAAATTGGGCTCCTACTGTGTTTAAGAGGTTTGCTTTTTTCCCTTTCAAATTACTGTCTGTTAACTTCCTTCTGTAATCTCTGACATTTATAATATTCACAATTATAGTTATTCAAAATTCCTCTTCTTTGAAGCCTTCACTTTTGAAAACCAGGATGAAATTTAAGATTACTCACCTTGGCTTTATTGCAGCACATATACTGATATATGTTTTAATTAGAAGATCTAAGTGTTTTGGCCATACCAAAGCCAACAGCACACCTGTCATAGTTAATTCAGACAGTCCCTGGGACAAGTAAAGAAAAGTGTCACCAAGCTGGTTGAAAGACTAACGACTATCAGTTAATTCAGCTCAGCCTCCCATTTGCATGGCTATCTTGCAGGGTACATGGCAGAACTGTCAGAAGTGCTGACAGGACTCCCTTATTGGGAATAATTAGTACAGGTTTAGGCAAGTCATAGCAGAGGATCACAAGAGCCCAATAGTTATACCCTTATGAACACATAAGATGATGCTAAGTGAAATGAACTCCATGTTATGGAAAAGATTTTTATATCACAGTTGTAACTACTTTCAACGTCCCATGTGTATCTGTAGCTTCTATTATTGATGATGTTCTTGTATCACCTTCCTGTGGTTGTACCTACACTATCTCTGTAATCTTATCTGAGTATATTGGAAACCATGTATACTGGTATTAGAACTAGGAAATTGAAAGGGAATACCAAAATCGAGAGACACAGGGTAAAAAAAGACAAACAACTACAAAAGCAATATTTGCAAAACTGTTTGGTGTAAGTGAACTGAACACCCCATGGGGGGAAAGGGAAAGGGGGATGAGAGAGGGGGGTATGAGGGACAAGGTAACAAGCAGTACAAGAAATGTATCCAATGCCTAACATATGAAACTGTAACCTCTCTGTACATAAGTTTGATAATAAAAATTTGAAAAAAAAAGTGGTGACACGAGCAGAGAACCTATAACCTACTGTAATTCTAGTCCATCTTTCCATCTTACTCCCTACCAAGAATCCCTATATCAAGAAGGATCTTACTTTGTTTTCAATAAGTACAATGGAGAATGTGATTTAGCTTCCTTAAGATTTGCAAGTAATTAAAGCAAACAATCTTATGCTCTGAAAAATTACTTTATGAATTTTAAAGCAAAATAATTAGCAAAAATTTGGGATGTTATAATAGAAAATAAAGTCTCACCTTACTTTGTGCATGACAGAGGTCAAGACAGCTGTTGGGAGAGTTGTATTTTACCTAGGTAATATTTACTTTAGCACTCTAGAGACTCTTTTGATGGCAGTTTATTGAATGAAAAAGTGCAATAAGGAGCATTCTCAATTATTTCTCATCAGAAATCTTCATTAGCATATGGAAAACCATTGTTTTGGGAAACTGGAACTGTCCTACTTCTCACAGACTCAGAAGCAAGAAGTTGACACGGCTAGGAGGATGAGATTCAATTTACGGTAGACTTGTCTAAATACAGACTTCACTGTATCTACATTCAGTTTTCCTTTTCTTCACCTGTCACCTTCTAATTGGGTAGCCAGCATTCAGCATTCATTGCTCCCAAAATGGACCTGGTAATAAACAACTCAAGTAAGGCTAAGATAGATAATGAGATTCTGTTTCTCTTTCCTGAGACCAGAAGAGGGAAGAACATTTGTTTGCTCTGAATGTTCCTTATCCTCCGTTTACCCACATACCTAGCAGTTGTTACTGGTTACCAATCCTGGACCTGGCATTGTTACTGGACTCTGTGGCTACCACAATGCCAGAGTTAGGATTGGCACCCAGTAAAAAGAATGGTAAGAGGCTGGAAAGTTCATGATGCACTGTAATGAAACTGGACAATAGCCCATTCCATTTATATCTTTTGAGAAAGAATGAAAAGATAACAAATATGACAAGGTAGGTGGGCAATTTATAAGCAGGTTCATTTTTTTTTCAAGTACAAACATTTTCCTTAACTTTAGTTATTTATAGTTATTTTTAATTTAATGTTTTATTGTTATTATTAAGGTGATATAAAAAGGTATTACAGTTGCATAAGTTAGGTAAAGAATACATTTCTTTTTGAACATTATCACCCCTTCCCTCCCTCTTTGCCAGTGTTTCCTTCCCGTCCCCATCTACAAGTTGTATAGTTTATTTTCAACAGTGTCTAGTGAGTACCACTGCTGCAAGGCAGATTCTTTTTTTTTTTTTTTTTTTTTTTTTTTTGCCAGTCCTGGGCCTTGGACTCAGGGCCTGAGCACTGTCCCTGGCTTCTTTTTGCTCAAGGCTAGCACTCTGCCATTTGAACCACAGCGCCACTTCTGGCCGTTTTCTGTATATGTGGTGCTGGGGAATTGAACCCAGGGCCTAATGTATACGAGGCAAGCACTCTTGCCACTAGGCCATATCCTCAGCCCCGGCAGATTCATTTTTATCGTGTTTCTTCAACATCCTAAACACCTAATAAGGTTGTTATTGCAGGTGTACTGAATAACAGGACAATATCTGGACTCTGAGCAGGAGGTTTAGTTGGTCATTCTACTCCTCACTCTGGTCTCTTTGGAAACTGAGCAAGCCATAGTGATCATGTTGCTGGCCGGGCCCTGATCTAAACAGTTGGCAAAAGTGCACTCCCTCCTTGCTGGCCTGAGTCATGTCTCCCTTCCTGTCATTGCTAATGATTCTAATTTACTCTGCATGCTCCCCATCATCCTTAGCTTGGAAGACTCTGATCATCACATAATTTCTAAGCAATAACTTCTTCATTTGGTAAGTTTGTTAATCAAAAGCACGTAAAAGTACCAAGCACAAATGCTACTTACTCTGAAATTTTTAGTACTGACTAGAAAATTCTAGCTTTTAGCAAATAAACATGGTGTTTATAGCTAGCACGTACAACCTTATTTGTAGGAATCAACAATTTCTGTTAAAATTATCAGTAGCTTTGAGTTTGTGAGATTTCAGAGTCCTAAAAACCACTCCAGCTGGATTGCTTTCAGGAAGGCTCTGGTGCCTCCGGTGGTGAGGGGCATTTCCAGGGATCCCGTAGCTAACCACCCAAGTGTTGAGCCAGGTGGAATCCTGGAACAGCAGCAGAACTCTAGTATGTTAGAAATACAAATTCTTAGAACCCACCCAGGTATCCCAAATCTACTCAGCCATAACCCCCAAGTCTTTGAAACATGTTCTCTAAGTGCCTCTGCTCTACACTAAAATATATCGTGTTAAAATTATAAGCTTTTATGTAAGAAGGCAGGGAACATTCGTTTTTGTGTCCACTCTCTAGACAAACTGTGTATATGTGTGGTCCAAAAACAGAACCATACAAGGTATACCCCTTTTGCCTATTTTTGCTCCTCACATATATTGTGTACATTGTATTATATACATAATGTATTATTAATTTTCTTTTCGATACTGATAATTTTTTACATAGTATTTGGTGATTATGTAGTATTGCACTGACTATTTAAAAGTTAATCTAATACTCTATTATGGTATACTTTTTAAAATTAGCTTTTACTTTAACAAAAATAGTGCATGCATATACTTAGAAATATACTTCAAAATAACAGCCTGTTCTAGGCCATGAAGTTTGTCATTCTGTCTTCTAACAGCAATCACTTCTCAGTCCTTTGATTGATACTGTTTATCTCCCTGTTTCTAAGTGATGTACATATATTTTTCTGGAGTCTCAGTTTTAGATATCATCTATGAAATTCCTTTGATGGTATTTGAAGCTTTCTCACACATGTCCATATGCCTCCTTCTCCCTTCTTCCTTAGTACAGCTTTAGGCAAAAGTTCAGTGTTAAATATATTAATATGATTCATTACAAAGCCAAGTAAAATGCGTTTTTATTTGAGAGAATTTGTCAGGTAATATTGTTTGTTACTAGACTTCAGTCTTTATAGTAGTCATAAAAAGCTATGAAGAGGATAAGGATGTGGTTCAGTAGGCAAAAATCTTACTTGCCTAGCATGTACAAGGCCTTGAGTTCAGTCTCTCAACATTGAAATAAAAATCAGTTTTAAGCCAAGTGTAGTGATACATGATTGTAACTCCAGCACGTAATAGGAATGAGAATTCAGGGATCGTGCTAGTTCAGGGTTCGTGCTAGTTCTCTCTGGCAGACACCATGATGACAGATGAAGGATTACCCTTGCAACAGTATTGATATATATGTATATATATATATACATATATATATATACATATATATGATTGTCTATTAGGTACTAATATTCAAACAAGAGAATTCAGTCAACAGATTTTATTAAATTGAAGAATCTCCTCCACTTGCTCTTTTAATGAGTCAGAACACTTCCTAGCTTGCGGTGGTTTTGATAACAGATAAGGGCATATCTGAAGGAGCAAGAAGCAGCCTATGAGGAAACAGTAAGATACACACATAGCACACATAGGTACAACTCTTATCTTTTGACAGGCTCACTAGGTAAGAGTAAACATTCAGAATCCTATGTCAAACACATGCACATGTCAACATATGTCAAACACACATGCACACACATAAAAAACCTGAAGTTTTCCACTAGCATCAAGCTTTCTCCATAAACACCATCCACTCATAGCTTCCACAAGGCTCCAGGGTCCTCACAGGTTCAAGACCAGTGATTAATCTTAATCATCCTTTGCATCCCTTTACATTATCTGAATGCTTCTCTTTTTATGCTACAGCACCCTTGTTCTATGGATGCAACACATTTTCTTATTTACATCATGTCATTTTGTTCTGATGCCTCCTTTCTCAGGGTAGAACCCAATTGCCCACATATTCTCTCTTACCATGTTTTAGTCCACACCTCGTCCAGAATTTTGCTTTTCTCGTTAGGTAAACTATATATATAACAGAAGATTGCCTAAATTTCCAGAATCTTCCTACACTCGTATACAATCCAACCTCACACAAGCATTATAAGCATAGGATTTGATAGATAGACAGATGGACAGTCAGACAGACACCACTTTGGGACTTTGGGAACAGAACCTAATCACAATTCAACTCTGAAATCAGATTGTGACTTCTCTCTGTAGTATTAAATAGTAGTTATGCTTTCTCTCAGCCTTCTCAGTGCCTGTTACTTCAGATTTACGCATGTAATTGCAGTTTACAACGTGTCTTTATATGTTGCTAAAAGCAGAGGAATGAATTGCCCCTCAGAGTCTAGAAGCAAATGAAAAATTCATTTTAGGCCTTCTATAGTATTAAAATTATGCACATATCTTGTATTTTGCTTCAGTTTATCTGCTTTGATATGAAAATAATGTTTCTGCATGTACTCTCATAAAGCAAGAATGTTAGTTAAAAATGTACTATATACATTCCTGATGCTGATATGCTGTGTCCAACATGCTTGTAATATCCTGTGATCTCATATGCTTCTGTTGAAATTGTACAAAAATACCTCCAAACTCTCAGTTCTGGAATTTTGTTCCTTTTATTCCTATGTTTTGAAACTTAGATTCAGAATTACCTTGCAAATTTAAAAAGTGTCCTCAGACAATAAGGAATCATTGCCTAATACATGGAGAAATATTCAGATAGAATGGAATTGACTGTGGGCTGCTAAGAGTAGTCACTTAGTACAAGTGTATAAAAATTGCACTCCTTGCAAAAGAGATGAAGAAGAAAATAATTGGCATCACCACCTTGCAGAGGAGTACCGTTAAATCATCAGAAGAAAATGTCAATTATGCTCATTTAAATAAAGATTATGAAACAGAAATCTGTTCATATGTAGTACTAGTTTTATTTTCAGTTCAGCTATTACAATGAATATTTCCATATTAATCATTTTTCATTTAAAATCTAATGCTACATTCTTCATCACTAAGTGATAGTACTTCATTACCTGCTTTGGTGGTTATTTCTACCAAATACTCAATTCAACATATCCATCCTAGGTGGAACCCATGGTTGTGATTAGCAAGCAAACTTCCAGACCTCTCTCAAATATACTGTCACACCTGAGGACTTCCTTTTATTCTATAGGTAATTGAAGGAACAGTTATTATGTGCTTTTAGTGTGTATTAAAATATTCATAATATAGAATGTAAGATTTTAATGTATACTGTTCAGTGGCCTTTAGCATATATTTACAAAACTCTGTAATTATCATAATCTGATTTCAGAACATTTCCTTCCCCCAAAGATAGATTTATACCCATTAACTAGTTATTAACCATTTTCTCTTTCTTTAAGTCCTTAGTCATTAATAAATGATAACCAATAATTGGCTTTTATCTTTATGAATTGCCTATTCTAAAGAGTTTATATAAATTGAGCCATACAAAATGTAACCCTTTCTTAACTTCTTACAATGGAATGCTTCCTCCAATATCCATGCATAGTTGGGCACATATATTTCACTCCTTTTGTGATTGCAAAATATTCTATGATACAATTATCAAAAAAATAATAAAATAAAGAGCAATTATCATGCATTTTGCTTACTCATTTTCAGTTGATGGATGGTTGAGTCATTTCTTCCTTTTTCTATTATGAGTGGTACTGCTATAAACACACATATAAGCTTTTATTTAAACACACTTGTTTTCAATTTGGGGGATATACCTAGAGTAGTATTACTGAATCTTCTGGTAATTCTATATTGAATTTATTGAATAACTACCAAATTATTTTCTATGACCAAGGAGGTCCTAATCTTTCCATATCTTTACTACTATGTGTAAATTTTCATTTTGCAGTCATCCTAATTAGTATCACTTTGTTGTTTTGATTTCTATTTTTCTAATTACTTACAGCACCAAACAGTTTTTCATATGATTATTTACCATTTACATATGTTTTCAGGCATGGCAGATTCTCTACCAATTTTTTCAATAAGTTGTTTGTGCTGTAATTTTCTGAACACAAAATCTTTGTCACAATAGGCGTTACAAGTTTGTTGTTCTGTTAGAAATCACCTGTTGTGAAAAACTCTCAAAGGCAAGTTTTGCTATGTTCTTTGCCCACTGTTCGTTCACTGGGATCTTTTTTCCATTTCTTTCTTTTTGATCGTTGGTCCTCTGGCTTTCCCTGTCAGGACATAAGCCAGTCTTTGATTCCAACAAATAAATGATACACTGCAAAACTGAGTTATACTATTGCATTGGAATAGTCCCTGCTGTGGGTTTCTAGAAGTCAGCATTGCTATCAAAGACAATTGCTCAATGTCCCTGACTTCATTATTCTTCATTTGCATTAGCAATTGCTCTTAGCAGTAACAAGATTATAACCCAAACCAGCAGCCTGTTATCTATCATTTATTTGATTTAATACACAGAAATGAATGTCTTTTAAAGAGCATTTACTTTTCTTCCTCAAATTCTCTTCCCAAATCATTCTCAATGGAAGCATTTAGCTAGATAATGTGGATGAATTTCTTTTTATGTCCAGTGAGTAGGTAGAATGAAAATTTCTGAATTGGTTTAAGCATTCCAGTAAATGGACAGGAGGGAAATGGTGACAGGTTTATAGACTTCTACAGATAGGTTTTGGATGAAGTGAGTAGAGTAATATTTGTGAATATTTTATTTGAATGTTTTATTTTATTAAAGTAAGTTCATGGTGTGTGTGCACTCATGTGCATGTGCACCTAAGTACACATGCACACACGCAACCTTTGAAAACTAGAGGCATTGATTGCCTCCTGGGATTCATGATTGGTCTTTGTGTTATTTAATTTAACACTTCTTCATTCTTCTCACTGTAAAATTGTTCTTTATAATGCTCTGCTGAAAACTCTGACTATTCAAAACACAATCACCAATCAGTTATCATTTGATAGCTCTAGAGAAAGACACTCATTTAGAACAGTGCTTCATTCGGGACACTTAGTGTGCCGCATCACAGTTAATGCTAAAGGAAACTTCACAGGAGGGTGTTAATTCTCCGCCATTTTACCGATGGAAAGAGCAAGGATATAGAGGTTGTTTAAGGCTACTCATATGGTAAAAGGCAGGTGGAAGGTCAGATCTGAGTTCCTTGACAACAGCCCTGCAGAAGCCAACTGGATAAGTTCATGAAGGTATCTATTATATTTCTACAGTACTCTATTCTGGACAATGTGCCTGACATACATAAACCATAGGAGTGAGCACATGGCCATTTGTTTTCGGATGTCTTACATGTGCCTCTGTAACAGTTACTGTGGTTGATATGGTGGCTCTCTCCTCATCCATCAGCATTGTATGGGCTCTTGTGAATGTTTAGATATTGTATCTTTTGCCTCCATGTCTTCAAGGTACAACCAGGGCAGCACGCAAAATGTTTAAATAGATAAAAAATATAAATATGGGCATAAGTAAATGGTTTAATGCCTGTCATCTTCCAATTCAATATAAAGAGTCCAGCCTTGGACAGATGAATCTTTTTTTTTCCTTTACTCATTTACTTCTCATTGTTTCTTTTTTTGACTACTTTGTATTTCTTATTTTTTACAATTTGCATTTACATATGAGCTAAGCCAAGTGAGCTTTTTAAAGTTGTAGGATCCTACCCATTAGTAGATCTGGAAATTAATTTAGTGGATGTCAGTCAGCACCTTTAAAAAAAGAGAGAGTAGATAAGAATGTAATTTATCAGTATGAATAGCACATAGGAAGTCATAGCATTTGTTTCGGGTGGATAATTAAATAGAGGCTATTTAAACATAGGGCAATTTAATATATGAAGAACACTGATTAAATATGTTATTGGAATATTTTAAGCAGGGCAAATGTTCTATTGATGTTCACTTGAAGTAGAATATTTCAAGATGTTTGGCCACTATTCACACTAAGAAAGCATTTTGCATTCAGGGGCCGGTATTATAGTTCAATTGCCTGCTTAGCATGTGCCACTCTTACCTAGTATATATTTGAGTGTGTACTAAATAGTTATGCAAAGTGTATTGCTTACTGTTTGAAACATGCTGGCTTAAGTGGCATCTCAATGCTTGAATTGTGGCCAAACATCACTAGGCCTACTTAAACAGTTCTTAAGTAACTTATACTTGGTCTAAACTGCTATAAAAATCATCACCAAAGTTTCAAAAGCATAATCTCAAAGCAAGTATTTTTTTATTAATTTAATTTATTTATTAATTGAACACAATTTTTTGACAAGGTGTTGTACAAAAAGGGTACAGTTACATAGTAGGGGAGTGTGTACATTTCTTGTGATATCTTACGCCCTGTTTTTCTATCCCTTCTCTAGGTCAGGTAGACATATATACAATATACAATGTATCAAGATCAAAGAAAGTATTTTTTTTTTTTTTTTGGCCAGTCCTGGGCCTTGGACTCAGGGCCTGAGCACTGTCCCTGGCTTCTTCCCGCTCAAGGCTAGCACTCTGCCTCTTGAGCCACAGCGCCGCTTCTGGACGTTTTCTGTATATGTGGTGCTGGGGAATCGAACCTAGGGCCTCGTGTATCCGAGGCAGGCACTCTTGCCACTAGGCTATATCCCCAGCCCCAAAGCAAGTATTTTAAAGATACTAAAATATAAATATAGAAGTTAAAAAGAAAGAAAAAAACATAAAAAGTTCTAAAACATTTAATTGTAGGAGCTTAGCTGAAATTTACATAATTATTTCATTTCTTCTTTAAATTTGCTCCTGCAAATGTGAACCTCAAAGAGTTGCTTGGTTTAAGTCAATTGTGGGGGCGCCATTCATATTACCGAATGGTACTTAGAGAGGATTTCAGCTTTAACTCACCAGGAAGGAGCACGACTTTGCTGAGGCATGCATTCATGTGCAGAGCTGCCTTGCACAGCTCATTGGAGATAAGACAGTTTTGACTTCACATGCCAAACTTTTGTCACTTTGTCTATTTTCATATTTCTATGTGACTCTGCAGAGACAAGCTTTTGATCGGTTGAGCAGTAAATTGAAAATGCTCTTCTTAAAAAATCTAATACTAAAGTGAATACCAAATAGTGCTCACTTTCCTGAACCAGTTATTTGTTGTGAGCTTACTGTGAGCTGGGCAACTGCCGGACACTAGGATTGCAAAAAATGAGCAAGTTTTATTCTCTGTTCTTGAAGATTCATTAGCCTATAAGCTCTCAATCTCAGAGACTTGATTCGTTTTGCCTGGGCCTACAAGTGAACTGGAGATTTTTCCATTTGCCTTCACAGGCCTGCTTTGGGGCTCTCCAAATCTCTGAGAAATTATCTTTATCAATTGAAACTCAGGGTTCTTTCTGTGTGGCTCCAGGTTGGGTTTATTGTTTGCTCCCAGTGGATACATTTTCTATTACTATAACAGATAACATGGATCTAGATCATTTGTAAAGCAAAGAGGCTTACAATTGGGCACAGTTCTGGAATTCCAAGAACATGGTATCATCCATTTACTCAGCTTCTGATGAGACTCATGAATTGAAGCAATTCATGTCAGAACTTAAGAGCAAGAGGGAACTGGAGGAAAGGGCACCACTCAAGGAGTAGCCTTGCTTTATTTGTAATAGGACACCCTTAAGGTCACTGACCCAGTCCTGAGTGAGAGCTCCTTGACTTCTGTGAGACAACAGGAATCTATTCATGAAATTGCCACTGCAACACTCAAAGACTTCCAATAGACCTCAGATCCCTACCCAATACCCAAAGACAGACTTCAGACCCCAAACCAATATGCAAAGACTTCCCATAAGCCTCAGCTTTATTTTTCTGTACAATAAAGCCTTCACAGGAACTTTTTTTGATGATCTGAGACCAGGATTCATACTTAGTACCTGACAGTTTCACTCATTGGCTGACTACAAACTGAGCCACACCCCTGACGCCCAAGCATGAACTTTTCACACCATGTTAAAGCACTGTCTGGAAAGAGGAAAAGTGAGGTATGCATCTGTACTTTCTCAGCTCCATCCTTGAAAGGTCACCCAGGTGTCTCTTCTCCTCGACTTGAAGTCATAGTTCTTTCCATGCATCCCCTTCCATAGTTGCTGCTGTGTTCCAGTGACTACACTCCCTCACTCCCAGTCTCATCCTTCTGCCTCATTCTGCGACCCAGTTTGGGATACAGCAATGGCATTTCCTCATGGGTTCACTAAACTTGCCCACTTCTTTCTAAATCATCCCTTTGATTGAGTACCTCACTGAGTACCACTTTAACTCTCAATTTTGAAATTTGAATTTATTTTTTGTGCTCTTCAATGCTCCTGATTATGTCTTAGCTCAGTTTCTTCCATACAATGGAAACAATTTCAAAAGACTTATTTTTATCTATGCTTCCAGGAAGATGCCTTATTAATCAATGTGGAAAGGTATTTAAAAGTGCAACCTCTAGTTCTTCCAAAGATGTTTTATCTGCATCCAGCTGATAACTTGAAAAGCTCAATAACTATTTGCCATTCTGGGTTGTGTTGATCAAGACTCATGAATAGGCCCAAGCCTTCATTGTTAATTATTGCGTTCATTGGGCTCTCTGGACAGGCTGGAGGAAAATGTCTAGGGAAAAGAGTAAGAGAGTTCTGTTTCTTGCTGACAAATTGACCAGCCTTCACTTTGCCATCTGATCTCAATGAAGAAAGAAAAAGAATGAGTTCTCCATAGAGTCTGCTATACTTCATTCAATTCATTTGTAACCTCTTGCATACCGCCCAGTGTATTTACTTGTAGATTTGTAAGGTATATTCTAGTTACCACAAATAGGTTTGAGTAAGAGAGGAGAGAAGGCTAAGAAGAGAGGAACAGAAGAATGAAAAGGGAAGGAGGAAGAATAGAAGCAAAAATATATTATATACATCACGGAAATGAGAAATATAAGAGAAGGGAAGGGGTGGTTTAGAGGTGGTGAAGATATTGAAGTGATGACTTGGATCAAGATGTACTGTATACATAAACTCCTTTATTAAATAACAAAAAAGTCAAAATATAACTTAGAAATTAAGAATAGTGAGGGAGGGGTGGGCTGAGAAGGGTGAGAATTTTGAAACGGATAACACTGAACAAGATTCACTGTGTATCCAATGCCTAACATATGAAACTGTAACCTCTCTGTACAGAAGTTTGATAATAAAAATTTGAAAAAAAAATAAAAAAAGATGCACTGTGTTCATAAACTGCTTTGGTGAATGGCAGCTCCTTTGTGCAACTACTTAAAGATAATAATTTTTTTTAAAATTGTGCTTGGTATGGCATTTGAGCTTACTAAGTCTTCTAACCATTTTTTTAAGTCAACCAATCTATAAATTGAAAATTCAAAATGACTGCAATTTATATCCCTTTCTTCCAGAAGAACAGGAGTAAAGCACATGGAATTTGAGCAAAGACGAATAAAAGAACTACATGTTACTAAAAAGGATAGGAATCATGAGAGTGAATATGAATAAACAGTTTAATTGTCTCCATTTAATATTTTGACTCATTTTCTTTATGAACAAATGAGCTTTTCTTCTAATACCCAATTTAAGACTTTTACCCTTGGAGAATAAAGGTTTTACCATTGCCTGAATGAAGCAACTTCTGTGTGGTTTTCAATAAATCTCCTTATACATGTTTCCCCTGAAAGAGAGTACTTCCCAGAATTTCTGTGATATGTAAGGACTGAAGCTAGTAAAATAGAGAAAGCCAAGACTTTTGTCTGAAAACTGTCACTGTCTCTCAATGGAGAGTAATGATATTTTGGCTTTTCTGGAAAGGCAAAAGAAAGCAATCTATGCTGCTATAAATTTAATTTATGAAAATAACACTGCAGGCCTAAAGCATCCATTACTATAGCCATTGATTCTTTCTTGTAATTCATTGGGGAGCAGTTACTTTACGTGATAGGGTAGACTTCAAGTTATCTTACTTTATCATTTAAATGTCATATCAGCCAAACACTGAGTGCACCTGAGGAATTGCAAATACACAGTGAAGACAGGAAAATATATTTCATTTCTTTTTTTTTTCGGGGGCGGGGGGAATCAAACTTAACTTGGTGAGCAGATTTTCCTTGATGGGGAAACAATTATCCTGTTTTCTTAATTCTTTTTCTTTCCTCTGTTTTCATCACAAAATTGCATTCCTTTGGTTCTGTGTGAGATTTTAGGAAGGGTAAATCATGATGTTCTGAGTTAATGATCTTTTTTAATCTCTGGGATTGTTTTCTTTGACAGAGTTGTTAGAAAGTCAGCTGTTACCTACCAGAAAGTAAAGCAACCAATTTTTCACCACAAGTTAAATAAACATTGAAAAATCAGCATTCTGCAAGGACCATTAGCTTATGTATCGCTGTAAAATGTTTTATGACTCTTGGTGTAAAGGATGTTCATATAAAACTAAATTGTGTGGTAACAAATGTCCTCCCCCTGTCTTGGTTTGTAACAGCTCTAATCGGAAATAAATTTAGGAGGAATATTGTTAGTCTTCAGAAAAACTGACCTTCAGTTTCACACAGTTGAGTTAAATAATTGTGATGATGATATAGTTTCAAATATAAAGAGATACACAGTAGAACCAACTCCCTGGATCATCTTTTATGTACAAGAGGGAAGATGTCTCAGAGAACTGAAATTGTTCTGTAGTGACATTATTTTATTTATTCATTTGCTTAGTCTATCAGTTTATACACAGGGCCAAAGAGAGTCCTGCCTATTGCTCTCCAGAGTTCCAAAGTGAGCAACCCCTAGAACTATATAGATGTAAAAAAAAAAAAAAGAGCAACAGTCATTTTACATCTATCAAGTTAAAAAAATTAACATGTACTACTTCTGGCTAGAATGATATTGGTGATGGTTCTGTAATCATACTCTTGGTAACCTTGTAAAGGCTTTGAAGAGCATTTTGGCAATATATAAAGTGATCATGTCCTTCAATACAATGTAATTATATTTCTAGGAATTTCCCATTTTGAAATCACTTCAAAGAATCAAAAAAGTTAAGATGGGTTGCCAATGTGGCTTAGTGGTAGAGTGCTTGCCTAGCATGCATGAAGCCCTGGGTTGAATTCCTCAGTATATCACATAAACAGAAAAGCCAGAAGTAGTACTGTGGTTCAAGTGGTAGAGTGCTAGCATTGAGCAAAGGAAGCCCAGGCCCTGAGTTTAAGCCCCTGAATTCAAGCCCCAGGGACAAAAAGAGTTAGATGTTCATTGCAAAACTTTAATATTAATGAGCAGTTGGAAACAACCTAAGTACTTAACAATGGGTTCTTTGTCAAAGTTTGCATAAACTATCATTGTCTGACTATCTGATTTTTTGTTTCGTTTTGGGGATTTTTGGGGGGGCATGCATGTTTTTGTAGAGGAGAATGAGATAGTAGTCTATTCTAATAAAAATTAAAGTTTTGTAGTGGGACCAAAAATTACTCACTCCATGTCCCACATGCCCACTTGTGCTGGGTCACACTTCTTGGCCTGCTGTGAAGGCCTTCTGCCTGTCAGAATCTCTGGTGTCCTGTGAACACAGCTACGAGCTGGAATAGGAACCAAGGACCCCTCGCCCCGGCCACCACCACCATCGATGGCCCCCGTGTGACAGCAGGCAGCAGGCCTGCCTCCTCCCTCATCATCAGGGACCAGTTCTCTTAACTGCTCGCCTATAACTGCTCGCCTCCAGGCCAGGGCTCCTGCCCGCCTGCGCCCAGGTAAATGTGAAACATGAGAAATGGCCCTTGTCCCACATCCCCCACCCTGGACCTCACCACCGTGCTGTCTAAGAAAGTCCCTCCCCCACCCCCGACCCTGTGAGCCTGGTCAGTGGTCATCAGACTGGAGGAGTATCTGACAAGGGTGTGCAATGTGAGATGAAATGGCTTGGTTGTACCCATTTGTAGTTTAGCTTTGTATTTACGCAAACAAGAAATGAAACTAAAACTTGAAAATTATTTGTCATCATAAATAAAAAGGAATTCTAAGTGATGGTGCAATAATTTATGCTATAGAGACCCTGAAAATGTATTTGTTTCAAGCAAATAAATGTATTTCATACAAATAAAAAGTTGTATTTCTTAAAATGTGTTTAAATTTAATATTCAAATTTAGGTTTGCAATGTTATTTTGTGCTTAGTAACAAGATCTAAAAACCTACTAGACTGCAAAGATTAATATCAATTCAAAAAAGTTGGTTTTGATTCAAATTTTTCTTACAGTAATAATTTTCCAGTGTAAAACTTGAGGCTTGAACTTGTCAGGGGTTTAGAAAGTTCATATTTATATGATTGGTTTTATAGAAAAGAAAATAGGGGCTTGGAATATAGCCTAGTGCTAGAGTGCTTGCTTAGCATGCATGAAGCCCTGGGTTCGATTCCTTAGCACCACATATATAGAAAAAGCCAGAAGTGGTGCTGGGGCTCAAGTGGTAGAGTGCTAGCCTTGAGCAAAAAGGGGCCAGTGACAGTGTTCAGGACCTAAGTCCAAGCCCCAGGACTGGCAAAAAACAAAAAGAAAGAAAAGATAAATAAACAAGGCAATTTTCATAAAATCTCTCATTCCTGTTCTTTTATTGTTGCTGTTATGTTTGGGTTTGTTTTTGTGTTGTTCTGTTTTTTGGTAGTAAGGACTGAACTCAGAGTCTTGTACATACAGTGGGGGAAAACAGTTTTATTTGAGCCACCCCAAAAGCCTCTTGTTTTTTACTTTAATTCATCAATTGCAGAGCAATATGCTGTTTCTGCTTTCTTTTTTCTCAGCAGTACTGGATTTGACACAATAGCCTTGATATTGTGCTAGTAGGCACTCTACTATTTTATTTTGTTTTTTGAAACAGTGCCTTGTATTGGCTAGTCTCCAATTCATAATCCCCTAGTCTCCAACTCCTAATTAACTGGCATTACAGATGTGTGATATCACACACAGCTTTTTTATGTTAACATATGAAGTTAGAACATTTCATCAGATAGTTTACACAGAAGTACTTTTCTTTTAGCATATAGTGTGAACATTGTGTTGTGAACATTGAAATGTCATGACACATGTGAGAAAATAGACTCATTGGAATGAATTTTATCCCAAAATAGTAGAATAATATGAAAAGGAAAGGAAATAGGAATATAAGTGAGATTTTCCTGTCAGGCTTGCATTACACACACACACACACACACACACACACACACACACACACACACACACACACACACGTCCTTCAGAAATAGCCTAGTCAACAATATAATAGTCATATAATGACCTACTATAAGGCATTGGAAGTTACACAGAAAAAATATCTATTCATCTGAGTAAAAGTCTAAAGTTACATGAAAAGGTTTAAAACAATGCATAGAATATGACTCTAATTTTTATACCTCTGTAGATAAAGAAGAATTGAAAAGACATAAGCTTGTCAGTAATGATTGTCTGGATGTGAGGATAGCAGACAATTTATCCTCTCTTCATGTTCTTATCCTCCAAATTGTTTCTTCTATACATAAACATTACTAAAATGATTAGTAGAAAACTGTAGTAATTGTTTCTTAAATAGAATTTAGTACAGGTTCCCAAATGCATACTGAATGAACTTTGGCTTGAAATAATTTTATAAAGAGGCAACATAAAAATTGCAATAAATTGAAATACAATATTGATGGGATCAGTTGAGTAAAATTTTATAGCTAGGTTCAAATAAGGACAATTCCTTTCATTGTAACTTCACTGGTGAGGAGCTTGCAGTGAAATGGCAAATATTAGTGTTTATGTATATACAGACTCTCACTGTCTTACAGCTTATTTTTGTTCTGAAACTCTTTGTTGGAAAGAAAATGTGATAATAATTAATGCATCCATTTTTTCTTACTCATTTCCTATCTCCCTGCTTTCCTTCCTTCCTCCTTCACATTTTGCAGTTTTCAAATAGGAAGAGTATGTCAAGGTAGAATTGCCTTTATGCTTGTCCATCTGGTTTATAAAATGCTGGAAAAAAATAAAGTACAATAAATGACCCTCATTCAAATCAACAACTGTAGACTTTGTTACTAAATACATGAATATAATACCTGTGTCTTGAATGGCTATTTGTAACATACCAAAAAAATCTTATATTAGCTTTCTGGATTAGCCTTAATAGAAAAGGAAACAAAAGTTCCTTAGGCTTAAATCTTTCAAAACAGGATACCCTAGAAATAAGTATACAGTACCTTTTGTTTGTGAGGCTCAAACATTTATTAAAGGAGACTGGCCTGGAAATTGGTCAGATTCTCATCACCAAATATGCCAGCCCAGAAGTTAATAAGATGACACAAACTCTCAAGACTTCACCTACTTTTCTAAAGGTACTGATAAATGGGAAAAGTAGATAAGATTCTGCGCTTGTGTTAGTTCCCCAATTGTTTTTTGTTGTCTATAATACTTGAATGGCTAGATTGCTATCATTTCAACTGCCACTGAAGAGACTCAGTATTCCCAGGTCCAAGATGGGATGGCCAGTGTAGCCAATTAGAAAGAAATACTGACCAATATTATTAGATCATAGCAAAGCCTTATGGGAAATTCTCATTAATGTCTTATTGGAAGGAAAGAAGATAGGTACTCAAATTATGTGTGGAAATTGTATTCTATGCTTGCCTACTGTACCTGCTGATAACAGCCAGAAATGATTTTTTCTCTAATAAAAGAATTTTTTTTACCCTGTTTGTTACTACACATTTCCTCCTGTTTTCCTCTCCAGGCCTCTAGCATGTGCAAGTTTGTTACTTCCTTGTGGATTTAAAGAACAATATTTAATAGTACAAAACAGGATCTAGACTGTGTCTTGCATATTGCAGGAATTGAATTAAATAGGGAATAAATTGGAATCAGAATCCTAAAGAGGAAAGTTACATGTTTATCAAATAATACACAAAGGGTCATATCCTTAACAGCTAATCCAGTTAACTGTATTAAGGTAAACTGAATCCAGAAAGTGTTTCAATTCATTCTCTTCTAACATGAATTTTGCTTTGTGGCTTTGTTTCTGTTTGTTGATCAAAAATGACTTGGGTCAGGAAGATTCACAGTATATCACTACAGGAGGCTTATAAATGATGTATGCAGCCCACCAATACAGCAGTAGGTAAGTAAGACATGAGCAGTTTCTTTATTTCAGAAAAACCAAAGCTGTGGAAATTCAGTACCACCATGGGACACTTGATGTATGTGTCTAGTGTGTGGTGAGGTCCTAGAGTGAAACACACTTGATTTATTCCAATATAAATTTGAGGTTTTCATCCATAGAGCTTTTGCTTTAGGTGACCACAATGAAAATGACCCCCCTTTTGCTCCTCTAGTATTTGCTTACCAGGTTATTTGTGTCAGTTCAGTGATAATTATAGTACTAATCACTTTCTACTTGTAGTGGAATTATATTTTAACTACTGCATTATCTCTTTAATCATCACCTTTATGACAAATTTAAGTCTAATATGTCACCATCTTGACTAAAAAGGACACAGGTTTATTTTTTATTTGACATAGATATGTCAGGGCCTAGATCAATGATCTCTTCACAAGAGTAGTTACCTAGATAGTTAATACTTGTTGCAATTTCTACTAATAAGATCCTTCATGAATTATTTTCCTTCCAATGCCTAGGTTTCACAACAAATCTGTGAAAGGATTTAATGCCTTGCTACTGTGAGTTGACCACTGTGATTTTCTGGGATTGACTGCATAGAACTATAGATAAAGTTGAAGGGTAAAAAACGGTTTATGGATGAAAAAAAAATCCATGTGAAATCAGCTGTTGAGACCTGGGGATGGAAAATGAATGGTGTAGTAGACTGGCTAAAGACTTGTTACTTCCTCTGTGTTTATTCTGTTTCTCTATATAAATCCAGTTGTTCATTCTTACATATATTCATTAAATAAAGTGTGTGTGTGTGTGTGTGTGTGTGTGTGTGTGTACGTGTGCCCCCGTGTGCCAGTCCTGAGTCTTGAATTCAGGGCCTGGATCTTGTCCCTCAGCTTTTTCATTCCCACTCTATCACTTGAATCACAGTTCCACATTGTGGTTTTGAGTGGTTAATTGGAGATAAAAGTCTCACAGATTTTCCTTCCCAGACTGGCTTTGAACTACAATCCTCAGATCTCAGCATCCCTCATGCCAGGCATAATCTTTTTCAGTTGTTGATTAAACAAAGCAATGTAATTATGCCACAAAATATGTTTTCTCTTGCTTTGCCTTCAATATCAAACATTGTCAAGACAAGATTTCTCAGATCCAACAGGGGGAAAAATAAAGGGCTTTTTCTTCCTTAAGAGTTTGGAAAGAAATAAGCCACTTGTCCATCCCCAAACTCCATACCCCTCTTACAGCAAAATCAGAGCTACTGTGTCAGGGCATGGAGCAGGATGCGTTTGTTTTTTTAGAAGCAATAGTTGGATGTCATATGAGAATACTAATGCCTTGCTGATGGCCGGGCTCTGAGAAGTTGTTGATAAGCAAACATGACTTCACCAGTCTCTTCTCAGAATCTCATCTCCTTGTTAACAAGGACTATCCATGTTAGTAACACCCCACCCCCAAGTCATCTTCTTAACTCATCTTAATCCAATTCTATTCTTCTCCAATGAGGCCGCCAGCTTTTACTCTCTATTAATTAAAATACTAATTCCTTGGTTAGGCCTTCAATTTACTTTTTAGTCCTGGCTAAATCAACTGATTAATCTTTGGGGTTTTCCTCCTTCTGTGGTCCAAGCACCAGTAACCTGAATCTCCTTATAAGCCCAGTTTCAGATGCCATCTTTGGGAAATATTTACTGATTACTTCACCTAATGTCTGCCGTGTTACACACCAGCCTGTACCACAGCACTACCATTTATTTCACAATTGCCAAATACTTCCTGTGTGCTTATTGCTGGTGTAAGTGCTTCCATTTTAAAAAATATATTATAGTTCATGGTATTTTTGTCTTTTCCTGTCCAATAAACTCAAGAACGGAGAAGTCCTCAACAGTCACTTACTCACCCACAGCCAATCAACATCTGCCTCATGCATGAACAATTGTGCATCTAATTTACACATTTATTGTGCACTGGCATTTAAAGCCTAAAAGAATAAGCTGTGTTTTCTCTCTAATATCTCTGCATGTGTTGTAGTGGCATGAATGTGGCAAATATACTGTGGATATTTGCTGGCTCTTTACAAAAGATAGAAATTTAAAATAATAAAATACCTAAAAATAAACTATTCCTCTTTGTTTTATATTTTAACCCTTTTTATTATCACTATGTTTTTTCTGAACAGCTTTTAAAAATATGTCTATTTTCCACTTTCTCACTTGACCAGGATTAGAATGGGAAAAGTGGTGGGGGGGAGATGCTTTTCAGTTATTGTATTCCTCAAGGCCATTGACCTGCATTTGAAGCTGAGTTTTACAAAGTGCATCTAATAGCCTAAGGGCTGTGCAAGCCCATGTTCTTCATAGGTATTTGGTAACCCTGGTAAACTTGGTGTTTAATGAGACAAGTGTTCAATTTGTAGGGTCACTTACAAGTTCAGCTGAGCAACTTCTCTTCATTTGTAAGTCTGTGTTTTGGACTAAGATTTCAGGTGCAAAAGTTTGTATGAAATAAAGCACAGAGGATTAAGTAGAAATATTTATTATTTTGTTTGTAGCTGTCCTGGATAGGACAGTTTCACACACTGGCCTCTGACCCTCTGACTAGAAGTCTCTCTCTCTCTCTCTCTCTCTCTCTCTCTCTCTCTCTCTCTCTCTCTCGTGTGTGTGTGTGTGTGTGTGTGTGTGTGTGTGTGTTCTGTTTTTCCTCTTTGTTCCTCTTTGAAAATAACTTTTCCACAGAGTTTGATCAGGACCAGAAAGCATCAGTGGTATTTGACAATGAATAGACTTTGTAACCCATGAGAGAGCAATTTCAGGTTAGTGGTGAAGGCAGACACTACATAGCAGTGGACTAAACAGTGTTTGAATCAATATTTGATCATTGAATCATGTACTATGGATCTGGGCCACCCAAGTTAAAAGCTTATCTCTGCTCCTTACCATGGGCAGGTAAATAATATGTCTCTCTCTTGTCTATCTATCTATCTATCTATCTATCTATCTATCTATCTATCTATCTGTCTGTCTGTCTGTCTGTCTGTCTGTCTGTCTATCTACCATCTATCTATCATCTATCATCCATCCATCCATCCATCTATCTTTTCTTCTATAAAATGGAGTCAGCACTGAAAGTCTTCCTAAGGTTATTATATGAGTGGGGAAAGTGCTTAGAACAAGACTAATTTCATTACACAATCCAAATAACTATTAGTACCATTTTGGCACTGTCTTTTATTATATATACTAAATTTAATTTTATTGTCAAGGTGAAGTACAGAGGGGTAACAATTACATGCATAAAGTAGTAAGTATATTTCTTGTCAAACTTCTAACCCCTTCCACCATTTTTCTCCCATGTTTGCTCCCTCTCAGTTCCCTCCCCCGAAGTTGTACAGTTAATTTCCAACATATTGTCTAGTGAGTATGGCTATTGCATTGGTTTAGTCTTTGTCCTTTGCCTCACCATTTTGTTATTCCTTTTCCCCTCTCTAATTCAGATAAACATATATACAATACACCGAGTACCCAAATCAAATAACAGTGATAACAAGGGATAAACCATAGGAGGAAATGAAAGAAAAAAGAAATAACTTCAGATCATATATTAAAAACAATTTTAATGAGTATGATAAGACAAAGAACCTTGATTACAAAGATTGGTGAGAAAAAGAGGACATGGTACAAAAATGGGGCAATGTTTCATCTGTCTGTTGCTCAGATAAATGGGGGTAAATGATGAATGGTTTTTATGCTGAAGAAAAAATGGCTCTTGGAGCATATAGTGTTATGATGTGAAAAGGAGGCTATGTTTTAGGAGGGGGGTTAATTGATGGGCCCCAGGAAGAGAGGATGGTACTCAGGTGGGAGGCAAATGGATATACCTTGGGTAAGAAGGGCTTTGGGCAGTCTGAGGCTGGGAGATAATAAAGAAAGAAAAATCCAAGAATGTGTGTTTTGTTGAATGGAAAGTGTTCAGGAATAATAGTGTGTTGTCTGTGTGAGATAGGAACAAGTTTATTTGGTAGAAAGAAGAGGTCACTGGAATGAAGAATAGAGGTGGACTGAGAGAAAAAGGTCACCTGGCAGTAACTCTTAGAACAGATGACACTAGCTAAAATGTATACTGTGACTAAATGAGTGAGAATTTTGTGCTCACAAGTATTTGCTTCTTCGGGTCATACAATTCTAGGTGATGACAAGTCAAAAAACATTTGAAAAATCATTGAAGATTTTTCTTCAGTATGAAGTTAGAATTTAAAATGATTTCTTTAACCATTGCAAGGAATTGATTTAAATGATCATTGACTTTTCTGCATTTATCAAATGATTTTTCTTTACATTTTTAGTGGTAATAGAGAAGTCAACTTTAGAACTGAGTTTACCCCTAAACCTACTTCCATCCATCCATGAAAATACTAACAGATGGGAAATTCACCTTTTATCATTTTATTTTTCTATAGACTGGAATCCATTAATGTAGAAACATATAATTTTGATGTGGAGTTTGTCTTGTGATGATCATACAAGAAGTGTTTTCATTACAATTTCCCTTTGGCAATGCTATTTTGCCACTTTTGCCGTCAGGGATACAAGTCAGTATCCCCTTCCCTTGAATCTGAGCTGGGTATGTGAATTGCTTTGAGGAGAATAAGGCAAAAATGACACAATATACTCTTGAAGCAGAGGTAGATGAATGGCAAAAGTTAGTCAGGCCTTCTCTCAGAAATAATCTGGGTGTGTTGAAGGTATGCTGACATTCCCAGCAAAATAAGATCACTGTATAAGGGCATCCTGGGCAAAAGCCTGAGACACTGTCTAGAAAAATAAAAATACTAAAACTAAATAATTAGGGCATGTCTCAAATAGCAAAGCATTTGTCTAGCAAGCTTGAAACCCTGAGTTCAATTCCTAGTTCCAATTAAATAAATAAACGTGACATAAAGTACCTCCTGTGCCTTGACCTTAAGCAGCATTACCTTTACATTCTTGCTTTATGTAATTCTGAGGTATTCTCTCTCTCTCTCTCTCTGCATCCTTTCATATATTCACAAAGGGTAGATGGATTGATCTATCTCTCTGTCTTTCTGTCTGTCTATCTATATATCCATCCATCCCTCTATCCATCCAACTTCCTGGACTTCTGGAGAGAAAGAGCAGATAACAAAACAGAGACCCCCAAGAAAAAAATCAGTGAGAATAGCTAAGCTGAGGTGGCCACAACAGGTTAAGTCATCCCAGAAAAGATGTCAGACATACAGCACCAGATAATGTGCTAAGTCAAGTTGTGCTAGCCATGACAGGAGGCATAGAGACCAGCCATTACCCGTGAACCTTGCTCACAAGGCAGAGCAGCCAGCAAATTATTGGTAGTTGTTGCTTCTGGCTGATGAGCTTTGAGATCTTTGTTATGCTGCAGTAGTGTGGAAGAAGAGTCTCAAGACAGTGAAACAAAGGAAAATACTAGTGACATTAGCCAGATGTCAAGCACTGGGCTCGAAAGTATACATGAAAGGTAGGAAGAAGCTAGGAGAACCATGGGTGACAGGATTGATGGTGATTAGATAGGGGCAAAAGGATAGGAGACAAATAGATTATTATGGAACTATGCCTGATAAAATAATGTTATTATGCACAGAAATTTGGTCTCTATAAAGACTTGGATTTTTGAGTAATGTAATATTATCTTGAAGTTATTGTTTCTGGATAGGACAGAAGAACACTGTGCACATAAAAATGCTGTGAGCAGATGGAGGTACCAGCCAGAAGCAGAGTTTGGAGAAGGGGCTAGAGTCTGCACAGGCTTCAGAGAAAATGATTTAGCTGACTCTTCTTCTTGTTGGTCCAAGGGAAAGGAAATTATTTAACTAGTTCTCAGGTCCTGAACTTAGTAGCAAAAGTGGAGACAGCAAGGGGAGACAAAAGGAGAATGAAAGCTCAGGTGAACCAAAAGAGCCAACCTGCCACCCTACGAGATTCAATCTTAAATGAATCGCACCTCTTGGAAGGATCGATGCCCAAGTTTAAAAACAAAAAGCAACATACATTCGCAACTAAAATGACCACTCTTCAAAGGCTCACCCTTTAAATAGCACCAACCAAAAATAAGAAACCCGGGCTGGGGATATAGCCTAGTGGCAAGAGTGCCTGCCTCGGATACACGAGGCCCTAGGTTCGATTCCCCAGCACCACATACACAGAAAACGGCCAGAAGCGGCGCTGTGGCTCAAGTGGCAGAGTGCTAACCTTGAGCGGGAAGAAGCCAGGGACAGTGGCAGTGCTCAGGCCCTGAGTCCAAGGCCCAGGACTGGCCAAAAAAAAAAGAAACCCTAACCTCAGCTTTTTAAAATCACAATGGAAGGCTAAGAGAAGCTTTATTCTTATAGATTCTTAAAACCTTCATAAAGGATACATTAGTTCTGTGGATGCCTAGAGAGGGAGCAGAGACTGCAGAGATGAGGTTTTGCCTGCCCATTTACCAAATTATGCAAGATTTGCAAAAAAAAACCACCCAAAAGAATAATATATATGTGTGTGTATATATATGTATGTATATATATGTGTGTGTATAATATATGTGTGTACATATATATACATATATATATATATACATGTATGTTCTCTCTTTTATGGGAAACAGCCTGGTGTACAGACTCTCCATTAAACTGGGAGGTGAGCTCAAGCTCTTGTTCTGATCACTGATTAATGATGAGATGTAAGACTCAACTTTTTAAGCCTCAGTGGCTTCAGCTGAGAAATGGGGTGAACAATGAGTCTCAAAGGTTGCTTTGAAACACAAAGGAGATAAGGTATAAGAAGAAATTTCTCTGGTAAAGGAGTAATAAATAACAGCTGAAATATTCTAAATTAATTACAATGTAAATCTCTCCCGTATT
Organism: Perognathus longimembris pacificus; assembly: GCF_023159225.1. NCBI lineage: Eukaryota > Metazoa > Chordata > Mammalia > Rodentia > Heteromyidae > Perognathus > Perognathus longimembris. The sequence continues at coordinate 54,259,776 of NC_063167.1, forward strand.
TGGAATATCACTGAGACCATTTTCAGGGGGTATTTACAACAAAAGGAAAATGAAGCCCAACTACATTTTGGTCAATAATTTAAATATAATAAATATCTGATAGAGCAATAGAAACAAAATTACATATACATAGATGTAGATAGAAAAATAAATGTTATATGAATGTATGTCAGTATATGTAATATAATTTATTACAACTATAATGCACAATTATATAAATATAATGCATATGATTACATAAATATATATATCTGTGTAAATATATTACATGTTATATATGTGTTGTTAATATTATATATAATACATATACACATATATACACACACACACATATATGTCATTTTACAGTTCATCAATGATATTAAGATTTCCCTGTGGGGTCAATTCTGTTGTTTCACAGAATTTTTATGAATCTTCAGGTAAATTAAAACTGACTACTGGAAGTTTCTTTTATTGTTGTTGTTTATATTTTTGGATTATAAAGAAAGAGCTTTAATGGAGGAATGTGCAAATATTTTCTGTGAAGGACTAGATAGTAAGTACATCAGTCCTGTTGGCCACACATGGTTTCTGACTCTAGTGCATGCTCTTTGTGATTTTTCACCCCTTATAAAAGATATGCATGCTACTTTTATCATATACCAAAAGAGGCCACTAGTTAAATTTGAATTACAAGCTATAGCTTTTTCTAATGTATATGTTTCTTATTTTTTAGTAGGGTTTTTGTACTATAATTTATTTTTAAAAGAGAATTAGAAAAAATGAAGCATGTAAACATTATGTGAGTGATTGATATTCTTATTCTGATATATGCTGGCCTTAAGGGGGACCATTGGTCCTTCTCCTTGGTTGGCTGGACCCTTCTTTGAAACATCATGAGGTTAGGTAGTATTATAAATGAGTTGGGACTCTTGGACACATCTATTTTAAACAATATCCTTACGGTTAACACATTCTTTCCCTCTTCCTCAGAAGAGGGGACTGCATACAGGGCTTTACGACATCAGGCATAAGTTGCTATTAAAATCTTAAGCTGAAAATTGCATTACCCTTCATGAAAATAAGCAATTTGGTTCAGCCCCAGTCCATTGTCCATCCTCAGCTCTCTACAGGTTGTAAGAGTAGCTTGAAATCCCTTCATGACCAGGAATTTTCAAGACATTTTTCTGTCACTTGTTGTAAGGGAATTCCTCACCAGCAGCTAGTGTCTGAATCTTGTCTGAATCTTGCAGCCGCTCTCCCTGCCTGCATCTGGCTTTGTGGACACAGGACTGAAATATTCTCCTGGAAGCCATGCTCCAGGGTTGTCTTGATTTTTATTTTTATTTTTCCTTCTTGATGATTCATGACCTAGGATGTTTCCCTGGAGATACCAGGAAAGAATTTTTCCTATTCTTTATGATGTTTTCTGCCTTTCCCTCCATTTCCTATTGACTATAAGAGTACATAAAAATAAAAATATAATTTTAAAACATATGAAATATTTCAAAGTACTTATCCTTCAACATGTGAGAGTACACATTCTTTTTTCCAATCAATCATGGTTTTGACGAATTATGGAATTATGGAAACGGTGCTGTGAATCAAGATTTATGGTATAAAAATTTCAATCTTGCCTTTTGCTTTCTTCTTGAACCAGCTTATGCATGACACAGTCATTTTGTAGATAGGTGAGTAAGGAATGTGGTAAGAAGAAGCAGTGAGCTGCTTCTACAAGTTAACCTTCTTTCTTGCTGTGGATGTGTCTCTCACTCCTGCCTACCACTAGCTATGAAAAATGTGTGCACTCTTGGTATGTGTGTTTTAATGTCTCTTTAACTGGTCAAGGACTAATTTCCTTATAGTCTATATTATGATCTTTTTTTTTTTTTTTTTGGCCAGTCCTGGGGCTTGGACTCAGGGCCTGAGCACTGTCCCTGGCTTCTTCTTGCTCAAGGCTAGCACTCTGCCACTTGAGCCACAGCGCCTCTTCTGGCCATTTTCTGTATATGTGGTGCTGGGGAATCGAACCTAGGGCCTCAGGTATATGAGGCAAGCACTCTTGCCACTAGGCCATATCCCCAGCCCCTATATTATGATCTTTAAATTAGGTCTCAGTGTATTTATAGTTGGACTGTTTTACTCATTTTGTACTTAGAATTTTCAGCATGTTCTGATATTTCAATGCTGTTTGGCCTGGCTTAAGGAAGTTACTATATTGGGTTGTAGACCAGCTGTTTTGAGCTTTTGCAAACATTTTTTTCCTGATGAAATTTTGTGAAATACCAACCTATGCCAATGCTTGTCAAATGTCTGGTAAATCTAGGCTCTACTCTTCCAATTGTTTTACTCTTGCTAATTTCAAGGAAGTGTTCAAATCCTCAGTGAAGTCAAGTTCCTTGCCATATAGACCTAGTACCTCTAACTCCCATTTAGCCACAGAATGGATTTTTACTACCCATCAATGGAATCAGTATGCCCAAAATAGTATAGTAGAAGCCTATAGCAGGACTGAAGTATTGTCTATTCCAAACCAGTAGGTGGTATTTTGAATCACATGTGTTTTCAGGTTATCAAAAGAGGCTACTCTACAAAGTAAATTGGGGAAACATAACTGGAATGTAGAGACAGACAAAATCAAAAGGCTTCTGTTATTCCCCAAGTCTCCTATATCCACCTATGGCAACCTCTTGGCTTCTAATGTTACCTTAGAAGAATTTACCCCTTTTACTAGTAAAATCACACGCAAAAAGTCCATCTTAAAAAATACATGTATGTATGTGTGTGAGTATGTGCCATCACCTGAAAGTAGTAAAGTTACCCCTAACTCTTGGTTGATTAAGCCAGCAGAACAGATAATTCTGTTGCACATTGGTAAATATGTGAAACTATCAAATTGGAATAATAAGGTGTTTGTTTCTTCACTAGTCATGTTGAAATATCAACTTATATTAAATGAGACAATGAGAACTTAGAGGATCTTTTTTTAAAATTATGGTCCAAATTAGTGTTCACCTATTAAAAGGAAAGGGATTTGTATAAGAGATGCTGCTATCAATAATCATTTGGAATTCACCTTACCCAGATAAATTAGAATCTGCAGTGATAACAACTAAGACTTACTTTCTCCAGTTTTGTGAGAAAAAAAGATTAAAACAAGAGCATTTCTTTTGTCTTAATTTAATTTTATTCTCAAGGTGATGTACAGAGGGGTAACAGTTACATACATAGGTAGTGAGTACATTTCTTGACAAACATTGTTACCTACTCCCTTGTTTTTCTTCCACCTTCCCTCCCAATACTCCTCCCACAAGTTGTACAGATAATTTCCAACATATTGTCTTGTGAGTAAAACTGTTGCATTGGTTCACCCTTTGTCCTTTGTCTCACCATTTTGTTGTTCCCCAACCCTTCTCTGCAAGGGCATTTCTTAAAAGCAGATCCTGAGTTTGGACATAAAAAGGTCAGGAAATTATCTGTTTGAAAGATATAGAAATGTCACCTAGTCCAGTACCTTAGGGAACACACAGTACCTCTGTCTTCTGTCTCACCTTATGATCTCCAAAAAGGAAAATCCTTTAGAAATTAGCTGAAGTTCTACTCATTCGTACTCTTAATACCACTCCTCCAGACTGTCTTTATTATATATGTTTACAAGTTAAAGTAAGATATTTGATAGAGATAATAATAACAAGCAATTACTGTTCTTAGAGATTGTACTACAAATATTAAATACAGGAATCATATCAACCGCAATCAAACACTGTGTACTGATTAAACAGGCTATGCAGCTTTCTGTCTTCTTTTATTTATGATATTGTTCTATTATTATTTATTGCTGTTATCTATGAAAAAATAGAGACTTAAAGAAAAACTATAATATGTCAAATTCCAGTTATTAAGAGGTAGAAATGGAAATCAAACTCATCATATACATCTAAACCCTCCTGAACCTATGTCATGCTCGGATAACTATGTATGAAAAACTTCTGGTACATTCCCTGTCAGCTTTCTGATATCTAGATTTATTAGTATTTCCAGTTTTGTGTTCTATCATTAGTCAATAATCCTAAACACCATCAAAAAGTAGGCCTAATTGGTAGAAATTAAGGGACTATCAGTGATAACAGAGCAAAACAATGTGTTACCTAAGGGAATTGTAGCAGCGTTCTCTATTGAGTGTCTGAAAGAAAATATGATTTTCAGTGAACTCTAACTTGGACTCCAATTTATTCGTTTTTAAAATAAAGGGTTTACAGTAGGTATCTCCTTTGGATCTCCTCTGACCCTAAAGCCTTACAAGACTGTATCTTTAAGTCAGAATTGGATGAGATAGCCATCTAAACCCTTTTCTAGACTTCTATTTTTATGCTTGAACAATTCTCTGCTCTCATTGGTTCTGCTTGAAGTTTTTAAGTTTCTTTCAAATGGAGATCTCATAAAAGCTTATTTAACAGTATCCCAAATGTGCAATGTGTAGTATTAAATGTAACTTACATGTAGAACTTCAAAACTCAGAGTTCATTGGTACTCTTGTGTTCATGTCTATGCAATTAAACAAGACAGCATTTCTTTATCAGGCAGTATTTTGAAGTGCATTATGTGTGTGACAGATAAAACCTTACGAATGCATTGGACCTGCTTATTTTAATATCTAAGCGTATGCAGAAGTTCGAGAAATATTTCACATGCAAATGTCTGGTGCTCCACAATAGGCTATAATAAGAATCCATACATGGTGACTTCAAAGCCACAGTCTCAACAGCTAATCACCGACTATTTCCAAATCAAAACTTTTTTTCAAGAAATCAAAGGCATTTGTCCTATACAAGAACCAAGTTCAGTGGCAAGTTTGTCATTTAAAAATCAAGCTGCTTATTGGGATATTCACACATTGATAAAGGCACCCAGAATTTCTTACAAGAGTAGAGAAATACCATTTTGTATGCTCCAGTGACTTGTAAATTTGTCAAAGAGAATTTTATCAAATTTGCTTCATACATATGGACAAAAACCTCATCTTTGCCATTAGAGCCAGCATTTGGAATTTCAGCTCAAGATTTATATATTTTGAAAGGTTATAACCTCTAAGATTCTACTCCTTTTACAGTTGTTATCACTGTGTTGCTTCTGAGTTCTTAACAATAACACTGAATAAGAGAAACAAAAGAAGAGATATTCTATATGGTAACATTAAGCAACTTCACGAAGTAGAAATATCTTACACATCATGACATTTGTGGTAAGTAGAACAAAGTACTCAATTTCCTAGGAAGCAGAGCAGAAAGGAAAAGAAGAGAACAACAATGAGAAATAACTAACCTTTATCCTTGGCTTCCTATGGTCATGCATGGAATACTCCACATACATTGTTTTATTTAATCCACCCAGTAGCCCTATGGCAAGGTTCATTTCTACTTGTGAGGAAAGTAGAGTACAGAAACATTGAAGAACTTATCTGTGGCCATCCATAGGACCGGTGTGAACTTCCAACCAACATTTCCCCAGAGCCAAGATTCACCCAGCTGTAATAAGAACCAGCTCAGAGATGATGCATAATATATATGTGTTGAGTAAATGGTTGATGGATATAGGCAAGACCATGTTAGATAACTTATAGGCATTCTGGCCCTTCAACTCCCACTAGTCATAATTCTAGCCCATCCTGGCCCATTCTAGCATCTGTCTTTTATCCATAATTCTACAATATATTTGGCTTTCGTTCCAAGAACCAGTTCTGCATAAATCTATAAAGAGCAAAATGCCTTTGGCAGCCTCTTTCCTTTGTCAATTTTTTTTGCCGGTGATTATACATTCCAAATTCATTCTGTTCTCCTTTCTGGCAACTAACTATCCAAAATTCAAGAGACTTATGGCAAACTCCACTTGTGAAAACATGTGTCATCTTTTTGTATCCCTTCTTTTCTCCAAGTTAAAAGTATAGTCTATAATATCAGGACATGAGTGAGGTTAATATGATTTAAATAGACTTTTTGTGTGTATGAAAATAGAAGAATGAAACCTATTTACATTGCTTTAAGAAACAGGATAGAGGTGTTGGGGATATAGCCTAGCGGCAAGAGTGCCTGCCTCGGATACACGAGGCCCTAGGTTCGATTCCCCAGCACCACATATACAGAAAATGGCCAGAAGCGGCGCTGTGGCTCAAGTGGCAGAGTGCTAGCCTTGAGCGGGAAGAAGCCAGGGACAGTGCTCAGGCCCTGAGTCCAAGGCCCAGGACTAGCCAAAAAAAAAAAAAAGAAAAAAAAAAACAGGATAGAGGGGAAAGGAGGTGAAAGTGATATGTATACATTGTGAATATGCATAGAAGTGTCCTGGTGAAATCCTCTACTAATATTAAACTAATGTATGAATACAAAAGTTATACTTTGTTTTAGAAAAAAATATTACTTGATCTCTTGTTTGCCTTCTTTATACTAACATCTGTAAAGACAGAGGCCCATCACTGCTGAGTTTCCAGTGACGAGAGTAGTTAGATGTATTGCCAACATTTATCACTTCATTATTGGATGGATGTATTTATGGATGAACACTTTCCACTGTAAAGTTTACTTGTGAAGATAGCTAATTGGATACTATTGTCATAATATCATTCCCATTGGAAGTTTCATAGATTCTAGAGTTGTAGGTATGTATATGAGAAGGAATATACCTATTATGCTATTCATTTTTTCAGCATATTTTTATTGAGTATCCACCATGCTCCAGGACTATTTGAGTCATTAGGGTATATTGCTATTGGTTATTGTCAATGGATGGGTAATTTTTTTCCCTAATCTCTTTAAATATTTTGTGAGAAGAATTTTGTCATCGTTATTGTTTTAAAAAGGTGACATTGATCAAGACACAGTGTGTCCACAAATTGCTTTGTTAAGTGACAACTCCTTTGTATAACTACTTAAAGAGAATAATTTAATAGAATAAATTTTAAAAAGAATGCTGAAATCAATCTCTCTCCCAGTCACATCCTAGGAGATACCCATGGGTTTCTGTCTCCTTGGTGGTGCCTCCCAAGGCCAATGCTTGTGGGTCAGTGATTTCTCCCTAGGGCAGAAAAACTCTAGAAAATTCTAATAAGACTCCGTAATTTCTCTGCTCACGGAGATAACATACATTCTAAAATGTTGTGGAATCGAAACTTAGTCCTGATTCATTGAATTATTATTTTTCAGTCCTACAGAATCGAGAAAAGTCCAAATGTGAGTAATGCCATGTCTTCTTCCCCCTTGGAGGTGAGTCCCTATGTGTAGGAAGACTTCACAAGAACTCAGCTGTTCCTAGTTCTCTCTTTTCTCACTTGTTTTCTAACCTGATAGTTTGCTCTTAATTAGTTATCACTGACTATTCAGAGATTCTCCTGCAGGGCCCTTTATTCTTAGACCTGTCATCCCAAAAAATCTATCCTGATGGTCTTTGGTAGTTCTTCTCTCAGCCTTATGGGCTAGAGGCACATGTTTTGTTTCAGTATACATCTTCTACGAAGACTTTGGGAGGTATTTTTTTTTAATTCTGCAGTGAATGTGTCTCCTATGTGACTAACTTTTGCTCCATATGAAAACTTTACACCTTGCCACCTAGTAGATGCTGGGAAGATAGAACAGCTAATAAAAGGATCCTCGAGCCTTGGTCTTCTCTGGCCTGTTCAGTAAACACAGCCCATAAGACAGAATACAAGATCTTGAGTACAAGACATCCAGACTGTCAGCGAAGAGTGTAAAGGGAGAGTTTCTGATCAAATTCCCTTACCACCTTCCAGTTGCTTCTAGAATCTTGGGATTTTTTTTAAAGCAAAATCTATATACAGTGGGTTGGTCTTGGAAATATCTTTCTTATTTTGTGGTCTTTGTATATTTATACTTCAGAGGGGTAATTTTTGCATGGTATTATATAGTATATGTAAGCACATATATCTGTATTGTATGGGTGTATTGGTGTATTTTAAGGTTGTTGAACACAAGAAACTTTTGTAATGCAATGATAAAATTAGTTTTTATCACCTTTCCCTTTATATTTGTTCTTCTTCTGCTCACCAAAAATTAAACTTAGGTGTTCTGATGCCTTTACTTATATCTCTTGGGTAATAAAAAATACTCTGGCCACTTTAAGTAATTTAATATGGTCACAATTTGCTTCTTTAATTGTCCAGTATCATCTACTTGTGAAACTTTCCAACCTCATCCAAAATTCTATATCTCCTCTCTCTCTCTCTTTGTTGTAGGCCTATAGACTGGGAAAGTGATACACTTGATTTCTTTTCTCTTGTTTCTCTCCCTGTATTAGCTAGCTGGTATTTATAGTCTGTTTAGAGTTGAAGCAAATTTTTTCATTTGCAATTCTGCTGTAAGCCAGCTTTTTGCTCTTTGGGCCTGTCCAATACTATAACTCTATCTCTTATAGATTCCACAAATGTTTTTCTCATTCCCAAGCTGGGAACCTCTCAACTTCATAGTTCTCTTGATACAGATAATGCATTTTCCTTTGAGTTGTTCCCTACTCCTTTCATAATCCCCAGGAGTTAAAGCAATGATGAAGTATTCATCATAGGCTTCTATTTGCTAAAATTTCAAACTCTATCTCAAGGGCCTCATTGTAAAAAATGGAGCTACAAAAAATGGAGCAACAACCTCATTCTAGTTTTCTTGTTCAAATGGCCAACATTTAATCTAGAAGAAACACAATTGTCTGGCCAAAGAAACTTTACAAGACACAGTTGCCATTATTACCAGGGGAAATGACAAATGAGTTCACTGTATCTCTCCAGATACCAGATGGGGAACAGATACCAAATTTCAACTGATCTTATTTGAGTATCTTTTACTAGATTTAAACAGGAAGTAAGCACTACTTTGGGAACGAACCTCACAATAAAGCTCATTCCAAAGAAATCCCCCTTCCACTCTTCAAACCTTTTGTATCTTCAGTGTGTCTGAATTGCTTATGAGCCGTGTAATTAGTTTAGTTGTCTCTTTTTCAAGTTCTACAGGCTGATCACTTTTGGTATTTAATATCTATGGGAACTGAGTGTTCAGCCAATATTTAAAATTTAGTACTCTGGTGTGTATAAACGACTAAGTGCACACAACTGTCCTATATCATCCATAGTGTATATCATCATTGCTATTCATCCCCAGTATGTGTGTGTGTGTATATATATATAATATAATATACATACATATGTAAATAGAGAGAGAGAAAGAGAGAGAGAGAGAGAGCAATCATGGGGCTTGAACTCTGGACCTGGGAGCTGTTCGTGAGCTTTTCAGCTCAAAGCTATCACTCTACATATGCGCCACAATGCCACTTCTGTTTTTTTTTTTTGTATTTTTTTTTTTGTTGGGGGGTGGCTAGTTGGAAATGAGAGTCTCAAGGACTTTGCTTGGGCTGGCTTTGATCTGTGATCCTCAGATGTCAGTCTCCTGAGCAGGTAGAATTACAGGTGTGAGCCACTAGCTCCTATCCCATAGTGTACATTATCATTTCTTTTTAAAGTCTGAATAAAGAAATGCTCAGAAAATGCAGAACCCTGCTCTGTGGTTGTTTGTTTCATCACTCCATGAATACTCCATATGTTTGCATATGTTCACTGACCTTCTAAGGACTGGAAATCTCCAGAAGAGATGAAGAGAAGTAGTTCTAATGGCGTTTTACTGCCCACAGAATGACTAGAATACTCAAATGCCAAACTAATGAAACATAAAAGTGAAGAGAAACAAATAAAAAAGTAGTTATAATGGTTTAGAATTAATAGGCCTAAATGAAGAAAACAGGTTTACATGAAAAATTACACCTAAGAATATAAGCATAAAAATTAAAACTGAAAAAATTGCCTAATTATATACTAATACCTAAATACTTAATTATATACTAATTAAAGCTTAATATGGATCTCCTATGTTTGAAGAAAAACTGGTAAGCAATAGTATCACCAATAGTGAGTTCTACCCATTTGGACACCAAGTGTCCATAAGCATGGAGCCGTCAACTATGCTGTCAAACCCTTGTAATAAGAGGAAGCAAATATATACATACATATATATACATTAATACATACACATATATAGAATATATATGTATATATGTATATACACACATGTATATAATATATATATATATGTTAGCTTTCCCGCTGCCTAACAAATATCTCAAATAATCAACTTACAAAGAGTAAAAGTTCATGTTGCCTAAGAGTTTTGGAGATTTTTACTCATGATCAGATGAACATATTTCTTTAAGGCCTCCTGTGGGAGCCAGCAGTTTTTTAAGTGGAGAGGATGATGTAACAAAATTTCTCCATTAATGACCAAGCTGAAAAAAGAAAAAGAGGAAGGGTTTGGGGTCACATTATCACATTATCCCTTTAAAGGACAGACCTCCAGTATTCCATAAGCTGGAATGTTACCTTTAACAAATGGGTCTTTGGATAATATAACAAATCAAAATTATGGCACTATGAAAACCTAACTTGAATATAAAGTAAGCCATGGTGTAGGACTACCTAACATGCAGGAAAACCATTCTGACAAAAGTGCTGAGCCAGAATCTAGGTGGACTCAAAATTAAATATTAAATACATGAAGGATGGAGAGTAGGAGATGAACAAATATGTAAGACTATGAACGTGGTAGGGGAAGTTTGGGTATCTTGAGTATCTGTGGAGGTACATTTCAATAATGTCATGCACAAAGCATATTTCTTCACCCTCCCTGACAACTAGATGATTTTTTGAATGGATAGTTTGTTTTCAAGGGTCTGGGGATTGAGGCAGTTAAGATTTTTTCAACTCTTGAGTTCTATTTCACTTTGAGATTGGGACATGGGGGATAAGAGGAAAGTAGTGAACAGAAAGTGAGCAATTTATGTTTGTTGACTTATTTTTAAAGTATCATTAAGCTTATTTTATACATAGTACCACTCCCCATCAAGTTGAATTTTAGATTTTTTTCTTTTGTGTGGATCCTTCAGAAACATTTCAAAATTAAAAGTAGAGAACATCTGCTATAAAATTACTTGTGCTGGAGCTTTTCCAAGTAGCAAAAGAGGCACATGCTGCTGCCTAAAGCTGGCAAAGTCTAAAAGACATGACCTAGGTGAACAACAAACCAAAAGAAATTGATGATAGGTGGTAGTGAAGAATAAATGTTGGAGGCAGACTTGTAGACAAGCAAATTCAGGGAAAGGCAGAAATCACAATATGATCCCAGTATGCATGGGAAAAAAAACTGTAGCTATAATACTTTTTCATCTTTGCTCTCTCTTTTCAAGTCTATTCTACCCCATTTGATTCGGCACTGTGTTTTAAGAGCTGTAATTCCTAATTTGTTTTAGCATTTCTCATATGTTTCCCCATCATTCTGAAATCTAGTTATCTAAACCATGATCTTTTCTAGACCATACAATAGGAATGCTCATCTCTCTCTACTTTAAATATCATAACACATAAGAATGTGTTTATAGCTCAAGATGAGATGATACATTTTAGAAGTCTGTGCTTCTATTAGAAAGAATGATGTTGCTCCATTCACAAGGAAATGGAAGTACTTGGAAAAAAATCATACTAAGTGAAGTGAGCCAGACCCCAAGAAACATAGATTCTATAGTTTCCCTCATTGGTAATAATTAGTATATATCTAGCATAGTCCTAGCAGAGGATCACAATAGCTCAGTAGCTATATGTACATATGAACATATAATAAGAAGCTAAGTGAAATGAACTCTAAGATATGTACACAAGAGGTTTTCCATTGTGGTTGTTATTTTGAATGTACTATGTGAAGTTATTTCTTTGTTCTTGTGTTTTTCTTCCCTATGGTTTAGCACCTGTTATCACTGTATTTGTTGGTACCCTAAGTATTTTATAGATATTTATCTGAATTAGGGAAGGGAAAGGGAACATCAAAATGGTGAGACAGCAGATAATGGGCAAACCAATGAAACAGCGATACTCACAAGACAATATGTTGTAAACTTACTGTACAACTTGAGGGGGATTGGGAAGGAGGGAAGGTGGAAGAAAAATGAGGCTGGAGGTAACAACTTTGATAAGGAACGCACTCACTACCTTACATATGCAACTGTAACCTCTCAGTACATCACCTTGACAATAAAATTAAAATTGAAAAAGAAGGTAGTGTATATACTAAATAAATTTAATATGCTTATTAATATTATTATTATGGTTTGGGCTGAGGGCACCTATGGCATGAATTGATTATTTGTTTTTTCTAATTTTTCATTTAATATTATACTAAAGAAGTGTTAAATTCCATCACTCAGAATGTTTCCAAACTGATAATAACAAACTTCCCAGGAATCTTTACAATTTTCAAGTGTGCAGGGCTACTACCTAAAGGGATGCGAACTGGTTTATGTAATGCACAACACCTCCAGATCTATTCCTTCTTTCTTTCTTTTTTTTTTTTTTTTTTTTTTGCCAGTCCTGGGGCTTGGACTCAGGGCCTGAGCACTGTCCCTGGCTTCTTTTTGCTCAAGGCTAGCACTCTGCCACTTGAGCCACAGCGCCACTTCTGGCCATTTTCTGTATATGTGGTGCTGGGGAATTGAACCCAGGGCCTCATGTATATGAAGCAAGCACTCTTGCCACTAGGCCATATCCCCAGCCCAGATCTATTCCTACTTTATCATCAGAATTCATTTTCATATCTCTATAGGCCTTTTGCAGGGCTTTCTGTTATGCCAGTATCTCCATAATTTCATAAAGTTTCTCAACTACTAGAATGTTGTCAAAGTATCTTATTCTTAGAAGCAATATTTCTAAGCACATTCCTGAAACTATTTTCATACTACATTTCTTAACTGTTTTGAGGGATGTATTTTGGCCACATTCTGTGCTTTCTAGAATTCATACTACCTTAAACATCTGGGGAATTCTATTTAAGACCAAGATACATTTCTTTCTTGAAGTTTGGACTGTCAGCATAATACTATTGCAAATGAAGTAACCTGATATTTAAGGAAATAATTTCTTATTTTTATTGGCAGATATTCTGTGAATGCCCTGATGATCTTAGTGATCACCAAAATGTAAAGTATTAGTTATAGCAAAAATCCTCAGTACTTCAGTAGTCACTCCTTTGCTTAAAAATAAAAGTTATTTCTTACTTTGTTCACAGACTACTAAAGGTCAAGAAGCTCCCCTCATAGTTCATCTCCATTTGTAGAATCAGGACACTTCTATATGCTTTAGCATAAGCTTTTAAGTCAGTGACAATCTCACAGTAGTTTGGGAAGCAAGGTGATATAAAGGGAACTCCAAAACGCATATTTATCCATTGGCTGGCTCATATAAGTGAGATGCTGCTGGATGTTGGACAAATAATTTTATTTCATTGATGACAGGTTGAAATAATAAATTAAATACACACTTTTTTGTTCTTTGGAGAATCTTCCTAAATGAGGAACTTTGGAAATATGGAGTTATATCAAGGGAAATTCTTCAACTGAATTTTAGATGCAAGTTCCCAGTCATTAAACTTGATAGCTGGGGCAAATAAATTAGATACTCTTGGGCTTTGTTGCCTCATTTAAAACTTGACATGTTAGCCACAATGTGTCTTCTAAGATCACTGACAAGCTATAATTGCAGTTTACTGAATTATCCCTTTAGATTTGGCTCAAGGGTCAAGTCTACTTAGAGGTAAGAGAAGCAAGTAGAGAAATGGGAACTGTATGAAATAATCTGATAAAATGATAGGTGTTACTCAAAACTGTAAGTCCATTGAGCAGCAACTGCCATCCAGGGAGTGCTTTGTACAAGTAAGGGTAAGATGTTAGATCTCATTTTCAGCATGTTAGCTGCTGATTTGTTATTGATAATGTACCAGAGATGCAACTGGAAGGCGAGGCAGAAGCCAGATATGCATGTTAACTCTATCACTAGGACAGAGTGGTGTGGGGGAAACATTTGAACCTACTCCAGATTTTCTGGCTTCTTGTTTGATTTAAATGCTGGATTATATGTCATTTGAATCCTTAACGGTTTCAGTCTGTTAACACTGTTATAAATCGGAACTGCACACAAACTGCAGATTTGCTCATGTGAATTGTCAAGACATTGCAAACAGGACCCTGGACAGCTCCTTCCTGGGCGTATTACCCAGACTACCCTCTCAAAGGAGTCTACAGAAACTGACCAGGAGATTCTCAACTATCATTGCAGTGCTACAACCCCAGCAGAAGCCACCCAGCTTTTTTTTCTACCAAGTGAGAGTATAATTTGATGGTGTCCCAGCAGTGTAGGTTTCTTAATGAAGATGAGCCAACACTAATTGTATTGATTTGTTTATCATGAGCTTAGGAGGCCCATCAAACAAATGAACTGAGACTCCATATTCTTATCTGGTGGGTAAATGAGAAACAAATGATCTCTCCATATGTCTGCATCTGGAAGTCCCTGCCCTCTAAGGCTAGCTGATTTGTGACTTCCTGTGGGAGCTTCCCCAAGTACTGTGGCCATTCTGCCAGGAAACTGCTAAAGACAGGTAGGAAAACTAAATATATTTAATATTCATTCATATTTTTTCATTTATTTGGAAGGATATGTCTAAAATGTACAATTTGGATCTTTACCAAAGGTATCAGATGGTCTTATTTCTTAAGGAGGCCTGGTCATGATAATACTAACTTAGATTTCTCTAAAGAAAGGGAGTCCTTGTGTGGAATAGTGGGAAGTGAGGAATCATAGAAATTAAATGAATACAAAGAATTGAACTAGCCAGTCCTGGATAACTGTGGTAGGCTGATTTGTGGGGATGACATAGGAATGGAGCCCTCCTACAATGTCTCTTCACAGATGGGAATATAATGTCAGGGGTGAACTTGTTCAATGTACATCATATGGAAGTATACATATAATGGTCACAGTGAACCCATCCCCTCATATTAGTAATGTATGCTAGCTCAAAAAATTAAAAATAATTAAAACAAGAAATGAAGAAGATTAGAATAGAGTCAAGAGGGCCTCAGTGAAGTCCATGGTTAAGTGATTGGGCACAGGAGAAAAAGGAAAAAGAAGCAGTATCAGAGTAACTTCCCCTTTATCTGAAAGGGAAGGATCTTGAGACCTTAGTGAATGCAGGAAAGCCACACAGGTTTCTTTGTTTATTGGTTCTAGAATTCCACAAAAACGTAAATGTCTATAACTATCAAAGTCTCTTTATTAAGTGACATAGTGTTTTATTTCACCTGTGCATATCTGCCTATATGTTTCAGATCATCTCTAAATTATTCATAACATTTAGAAAAGTGTAAATAGTTGCTTTTATTTTATTTTTAGGGAATGATGACAAGATACACAGTCTAGAGGAATTTAGCTTTTTGAGTTCTGTGTATGTGGTACATATACACATCTATGCCTCCATCAGAAGGAACAACACTGCCCCATTTGTAAGGAAATGGAAGGACCTGGAAAAAATCATACTAAATGAAGTGACCCGGACCCAAAGAAACATAACCCCTATGGTGTCCCTCATAAGGAATAGCTAGTACATGATTAGGTTAGTCATGGTAGAAGATCAAAATACCCCAGTAGTTACACCCATATGATCACATAAGTTCATGTGAAATGAAGAAGTGAAATGAACTCCATGTTACAGAAACAAGAGTTATACCACTGTTGTAATTATTTTCAACATGCCATGTGAACTTGTACTTTTTTTTCTTTTTCCTTGTCTGTTTGATTGGTTTGTTTAGTTTTGTTTCTCTTGTATTCCCTTCCTGAGGTTGTACCCCCACTATCACTGTATCACATCTGAGTACCCTGGATACTGTTTATATGTGTATTAGCACTGGGGAAGGGAGAGGTATTACCAAAATCAAAAGACAAAAAACAAAAATACAAACCACTCAAAAAGTAACACTTACAAAACCATTTGGTGTATACCAACAGCACAACTCTTGGGGGAAGAGGGGAAGGGGGAGGGGGAGGGGGGAAATGAGGGAGGAGGTAACAGGTATGACAAGAAATGTACTCACTGCCTTTCATATGAATCTGTAACCCTTCTGTATCACACTTTGACAATAAAGAAAAATAGATACACAGTCTGTGTGTGTTCAATTTAAATATTTTGATCCATAAAAATATAAGAAAACTTGATGAACTTGACTACATGATTATAAATCTGCACTGTTACAAATATTAATTGATCAAACAACAAATAAAAAGATGAATATCAGATGGTGAATGGCTTGTGTGATATGACAAATGGTCAATTTCTTTACACCAAACTCTTTGTATATCAGTAAGAAAATTATGAACAAACAATAAAAAATAGGCAAGGAAAAAATATCCGATCAGTCAGTGATGATGAAAAGATGCTTCAAGTTTTGTAATTACACTGAAACTTTTTGTCCAATCAACCATAATTTAAAGGCTTGATGGTATAGAATGTTACTGGGGCTGTAGGAAAACATATTTGATAAGAGTAAAATGTGAGACAGTTTTCTTGGGAGAGGAATTAGAAGTATTTATTATAAAGTCTTAGTGATGCTCATATAATCAAAGTAATTAATGCCATGCTCAATCTGAAATTCAAGTCCCACAGAGGATGGAGTAACATGTGATTTTGTTCTTTCCAGTGGAACACTTCTCAGATTACCGAGATAAATAGGTGCTTTCTTTCTGGATCTCCTTTTGTATACCTTCTCAGTCCCTCTTTCCATGACTCTCACTCCCAGTGCTCTTTTCATTTTGCAAGGCCTCCCATGGGTTTACAGTTCCCAAGTTCTTATTTCTACTGGGTTCTGCCTTGATGGGATCCTACTATGTTCTTTAGGACCTGGAATTTAGTGAAGGGGAAGCATTCTTCATTCCTTTGGTAATTTGATTGGAGGAGAAGCATTCATTCTTTCTTCTCCTTTAGTGAAGAAGAACCATTCGTTCATCTACTTTGGTAATTTGACTACACTTATAGTGCCATTCAAGTGCATTTGACTTGAAACTCCTTTTGGTGAACAAGTAAGATTATAAAGGCATGGAAATTTCTTGTCAACTACCACAATATAAACTGACCCAGAAATGTATTTTGTAGTAATTTATTCTATAGACATACTTGCAAGAATACCTGAAAGCTAAGGAAACTAATTACAATCTTCTTATAGTTACGGAACATAAAATGTGAAAGGCCATCAGTAAACTGACAAAATGAGAAATTATGCATCTCTGGTATGGAACACTATGCAAACATTAAGAATGGAGGGAGATTGTGCATCCTACTATAATAGAAATTTGCTTAGAATACAGGATCATCTCCTTTTCTCCAATATGGAGATGCTTTGTAAGGGCTTCGGCCAGCTTTATGTAGTTATTACAATCTGTCACATCCTTTTAGAATAGTAAATGAAATGACCAACTATCCATTTCTGTTAATTTTGAGTTACACATCCATACTCAAGATTATATATAATGCAATGTATTATTTTAGAAGCATTTCTATTTTTACAGTTCCTGGATAAGTGTTGGTTATATAGTTCAATGCATCTTTGATATTAATTTCCTGTGAACTAGTGATGCTTTCTAATATTTTCAGAGTACATTTCCCTTATTCCCACCTGCTACTTGAGGTGCACCATTTATTGGCAGACATATAATGCTTTGCACACTCCAAGCACCTGTTAACAGAATAAGAAACTTATTTTATTATTATTCATTTATAAGTATATATGTGACTTGACAATGCAGTTACTTACTTTATTACTTATTAGATGAAATATTTTTAGATCGGCTTGTTCATTCAGTTGTGGTCTCAAAATTCTGACATCTTACTCCAAGGAGTAAAGGCTAATTTGTTATTACTTGTTTTATTTCTTTATTGTGTTCATTTTCTTCAAAGACCCACATAAGTATCCAAAGTTTGTACATCCTTATTGAACAGGAAAATTTGATTCACAATTTAGTCTTTTTTGGGTATCTTTACTAGTGCTACTATTAAAAATAAAAGCAAAATCCCAAAGCACCCTCTAGCTGCTTCATGTCTGTAATCTTAGCTACTCAGGTGCTAAGACTGGAGCATCAGCGTTTGAAGACAATCTATGAGACTCCATCTCCAATTAAGCAACAAAATGCTGAACCAAAGGCGTAGTTCAAGTGGTAGACTGTCACTCCCGAGCAAACAGGCTTAGGGATGATGTGAGCCTGCCAGGCACTGAGTTCAAGACTTAATAATATTGGCAATGATAACAAAATAATTACACAGTAGGTGAAATAGAAATCAAAAATATGTTTCCTGTGTTTTAAAGGCTAAAGTTCCAAAATTGTAGTGTCAGCCTGGTTAATTCCTTTTAAGAGATATTTGTAAAGCAATTACTCCAGACTTTTCCCCTCTTGTGGGGGGCAGTCTTTTCCCCATATCTGTTCACATTCTCTTCTTTTTTTTTTTACACATGTCAATGTTTCCCTTTTTCAGAAGAATCCTGGTCATATTAGTTTAAGGTCTACTATAATGTATGTTTTTTAACCTATTTACCTGTCTCCAAGTAAGGTCATGTTTTGTGTTAATGATTAAGATTTTGACATAGAAGTTTTAGGGACATAAAATATAACACCATTATACCAAATAAAATAATACTATGGAGACTAAATGACTTTCCCAAAATACCACGAGAGCACTAAAACCAGTTCTACCTTACCACAAGCTTAAGTTCTTTGCATTGTAACATAAGAAAACAGTATTAGGGATTAAAAGCAGTGTTCTACTACTTGAGCCACACTCTTGCCTTTTCATTTTATATTTTGCTTTTGAGATAGGATTCTTCCTAACTTTGTCTAGACCAGCCTTATACTCAAGATCCTTCTACCTGTCTCCCTACTAGCTGGGATTATAGGTATTCACCACCACACTCAGTTTACTTAGACTTTCTAAAGTATTAATTTACAATGTCTGTTCATATTGAGCCTAGATATTTAGTTTTTTGCTGGGGTGGGGTAAGGTTTGAACTCAGGGTTTTGTGTCTACAAAGGTGTTTTCTCCTTTGAGCCATGGCTTCATCTTATTTGTTCTATTTAGTTCAGGGATAGGGTCTCACTTTTTACCTGGTCTGCTTGGGTCATGATCCTCTCTCTGTATTTATGCTTTTTATGTAGCTGGAGGCCAGGTACAATCAACTGCATCCAACTTTTTCTGTTGAAATGGTGTCTCCTGAACATTTTTTTCCTAGGCCTGTTTATAACTATGATCCTCCTAATAGCTATGATCATAGGCATGACCAAGCTTTTATTTTTTAATTTTTTGGGGGGGCCACTCTTGGGCCTTGAACTCAGGGCCTGAGCACTGTCCCTGGCCTCTCTTTGCTCAAGGCTAGCACTCTGCCACTAGGGCCACAGCGCCACTTCTGGCAGTTTTCTATATATATGGTGCTGGGGAATCAAACCCAGGGCTTCATGTATACGAGGCAAACACTCTTGCCACTAGGCCATATCCCCAGCCCCTATTTTTAAAAATTTTATAATATAGAAAGATGTTCTGATATATGGAAGATTCTCTTTTTTCTCAGTAATGGGGCTTGAACTCAGGGCCTGGGCACTTTATCTGAGCTCTTTTTGCTCAAAGTAAATGCTCTACCATTTTGAACCACGGCCTCACTTCTGGTTTTTGAGTGTCTAATTGGAGATAAGAATCTCACAGGGACTTTCTTCCCAGGCTGGCTTTAAACTGTCTCCCTCAGATTTCAGCCTCCTGAATAGCTAGGATTACAGATGTAAGCCACCGGTGCCTGGGTAGGAAGATCTTAATAAGATCATGCTCGTTGCCATTTTTTCCTCCATACTTGAAATGTATCATCATTAAGTCCATCTCTCCCATATTGCACTTTCACATAGGAAACCCAACATGCACAATAATGAGATGGGTATCTTCCCCTCAGAGTCCTAAATAGACAGGAAACAGTGTTCTATGTAATGTGGGCAAATATTTTCAGGTACCCAGTGTAAGTGTTCAAATGTTTAGTTGGATTAAAATAAGTAGGAAACTTTGGTCAGAAATAGGCAGCCAAAAGTATTAGTGAAAAACTCAAGGCAATATGTCATTGAATATTTAAACATGTAATTAAATTACAGCTTGTCTGAAATCAATTATTAACACTGAAGGGAATGATGGTTCTTCACTTTATAAATAGGCCCAAGCAAATCCTAGACAGGGCCCAGATTGGCAGCACTATTTCTAAATTGAGAATCCTATTTTGGATGAGGAGAGGACTTCAATGATTTTAGAAGGAGATGCACCTCCATATCCTTGTAAATGCAGGTGCAGTCCCTCTGGTTAGGCTCTTGGAATGTAGCATTGTCTAAAGGCACTGAAAGAGAGCTCCAGTACTACACTTAATCTTAACCAAAAGGCCAAGATCAACAAAATGGTGAGACAAAGGACAAAGGGTGAAACAATGCAACTGTGATACTCACAAGACAATATGTTGGAAATGAACTTTATAACTTTGGGAGGAGAGGAGTTGAAGGGGGAGGTAAGTGGGAGAAAAACAGAGAGGAGGTAATAATGTTTGACAAGAAATATACTCATTACCTTACTTATGGAATTGTAACCCCTCTCTACATCACCTTGACAATAAAATTAAATAAGAGAGAGAGAGAGAGAGAGAGAGACAGAGAGAGACAGAGAGAGAGAGAGAGAGAGAGAGAGAGAGAGAGGGAAAGAGTGCACACTTGGCATCTTCCCTTTTGCTAATCTTAATTTTTTTAATTTAGTCTTAAAATTGGCACGTGAAATAGCATGTGCACAGGGGTACCTACCACTGTAATGATGTGTCTCATAATACTTGTTATGAGTTGCTAAATTCACTCCATTAAACAGGAGAGAAAAACTGAAATATGTACAGTCCCTATCTTGGCATGTAATCATTATTTAATAACATATGAGCCTTGAACTTTAATGTTGCACAAGCTACAAAACACTGAAGGAGGCTGAGGTTCTTTGAAATGGAACCAGGAGATCATAAAGGTTTTCCACTTATATATAGTCAACCATAGTATCCTTCACCCTGTTGAATCTTGGGGTTCTTGTAATTCCTTCATTTGTTGATAGGAGGGTTTGAATTAAAGGCCTTCTGATTCCTAGCCAGATACTCCACCACTAGTTCTAGAAACTCTAGACATGTTTGCTTTCTTGAAACGTCAGGAATCGAATCCAGAGACTTGGGTTGCTAGACAAGAACTCTGCTTCTGATCTACAACCCCAGATCTCTCACAATTCTTTACTAATTTACACTTAGAAAGGGGAACAACTACTTCTTATACCACTGAAATGTAACAAGCTCAAATGTAGGAGAGCAATATTACATTAAGATGAAAGAAGTAACAAAAAGACTCATGTCCCCACAAGGAAAGAATCAGGTTTCATCCAAGGCAAATTAAGATTACATGAAATGTGTCTTAATGTGAAATGCGTTGTAATCTCTTTTAATGTTTACTTTTTTTCAGTGACCCACTTAGGCAAAATTTAATTGCTTTGAGGCTTTTCCTCTGTGAATCTTCCCAGTTGCCTTTGCTGAGATTGTCAACATTACAAAATTCTTTGTGTCACATGTTTTAGACATTCCTAACCAATTTCTTTAAAAATATATGTTACTGAGAAAGTATTGTGTTGACTATCTTGGAAGATGTTTTAGGGTATATCAACATGCCTTCTTCACAAGGCACATTTATACTTGTAGTTAAGGGGAAAGTTTAATTTCTTATTCTAAAAAGGAGGCTAATAATGGATATCTTAGTATGGCAAACAGGAATTTGCAGTTTGCCTAAGGACAGGCATGGATCAGATGACAACAATCAGATGATGTCCTAAAGGCAATTGGCTATGATCTCTTTATGATGTAGGGTAGGGCATGGAGAAATGCTAGAACCTGGTAGAAGTAAGTAAGTATGAATGTTGACATAGTAGAACAGAGTCCTAGAGCATGACTGGAAGGGAACAGAAATAAATACTTAAGGTGAACATTTCTAGAGAAACAAAACAAAATGACATGCAGATGGGATAAGGCAGGAGCATTCCAGAAGAAGCAAGCAGGAGCGAGCAAAAACTTCTGTTATTCCTTATTTCAAAAACCAAACAAAGCATCTAATAGTTTGACCAGTTCAGATCTATGTCTTCTAAGAGCTGCTGCTGATTTTAATCCTGTCTGTCCTAAGAGATAGAGATAGAGGCTAGAGTTAAGAGATGTTTAGTGGCAGTAATATAAGAATGTAATTAATGGCACATCTCAGAATACAGGCTTTTGAAAAGCACTTATTTTCTTCTTTAAAAATACTGATTTATTAAGGTATAGTTCAAATGCCATGTAAGTGTAAACCATATGGCTTTTAGCATTATTCTGGGCTATGCAATCATCATCCCTACCAATTTTAGAATATTTTACCACTCCAAAATGAAACCATGTAACCTTTACCCATATAGCACCATTTAGACCTGGGCAACCACAGGTCTACTTATTGCTTGTCAAGATTTGCCTGCTCTGAATATTCTATAAAAATGGAGCATTTGGTCCTTGAAGGAGAGCTTCTTCCACTTAGAATGTTTTCATGGTTCACCTATTTTGTGTATTAGGACTTCATTCCTTCTGTGATTGAATAGTATTCTACTATCTGGATATGTTGGGATCCAGCCTTTAGACTTGATGGGGGGGGGGGGACTTGACGCCCCTCCCCCAAGCCCTGGGGGAATGTGGAAGCAGGCTAGGCTCTCTGGGTCCGGAACCAGAAGAACTGGCTTTGCTCCCAGCCCCCAACTCTCTAGCCAGCCCAGGTGTCTCCCAGTCTAGCCAGCCAGGCGCCTACCTGTCCCGCCCTGGTTCGGCGCTCTGGAGTGATGTTGGCTCAAGGGGATCAGGTGACAGCTTTCAGCCTATCGGCGTCCTGGCCGACTGCCTTCTCTTGGAATCATCTCCCTTTACCTTTGCCTTAATAAACCAGTTGGCTCCTGAGACTTGCTCCGAGACTTGCGTAGGCCTGGCTTTATTTATCGGTAAGGGGGTGGGCACGCTTTCTCGTTTTGGCCACGCGCCCATTAGGCCGGTGCTGGCTCCCCCGGCCCACTCTAGCCTTATCTGTGGGCCAGGTGACTAGGGGAGAGGGTGAGAAAGGGAGTTGTAAAAAGAGTAGCTGAGTCTAGATCCCCACTCCAGGAGAGGCTACAGAGCCCGACATGGATATATGACATTTTATTTATAAACTTGACTGTGGATGGACATTCAATTTGATTCTACACTTTAGCAGCTATTGAATAATGCAGTTATGAAGTTCATGTACAAAACATAGTTTTTAGTTTTCTTAAATTTCTTCCAATTGTTGGGTCATACAATCATTGGCAGACTTTTGAGAAAGGTCTCAGTTAGCTGTGTTTGAAAGTTCCAATTCCTTCATCTTGTTGTTATCTCTCTCTCTCTCTCACTCTCTCTCTCGCTCGCTCTCTCTCTCTCTCTGTATCTCATGTTGGGTTTGATTTGGAATTTCCTAAGAGCTAATAATGTTTAGCATCTTTTCATGCATTGATGGGCTCTTTGCACTTCTTTATCTTAGCTAGTAGGATCATCTTGGAGGGATTTGGCCTGCAGGTTATGTGGAAATGTAATGACAAGAGCAAGTCAGAACTTTAATTGTATGAAGCCTGTACCATGTTTGAAGTTTCACAAAGGGGGAAACTAAAAATGACCTTTACTGATGATGTTTGTCTTGAAGAATGTGTTAATTTCTTATTATTGCTATAACAAATTATCACAAACGCAGTGCTTTAAAACAATACGAATTTATTTATTTATTCTTACAGCTCTAAAGTTAAAGTCTGAAATGAACTGACAGGGATGCATTCCTTCTGGGAAGCTTGAAGGGACAATCTGTTTTCTTTTCCTTTCCAACAGTGCAAGGCTGGCTGCATTGCTTACTAATCTCTGCTTCCACCCTTAACCCCCTTTCTGCCTTTCCTGAACTGGTCTTGAATAATGCAGCATAATCATCCCAATCAGGGCTCTTAATTCCATTATAACTACGAAGTCCTTTTTGTTGTGTGCAGTAAGGAATTAAGATGGGATCATATTTAGGGGATGATTATTCCACAGGGAAGTAAAGGTTTCCTCAGTCCTTTGATATCAAGGTTTTTTGTTTGGTATTAACTGAGACCTTCTTTCTCTTATCCCATAGTAGAGTGATATTTCATTTGTAAAGTAAATCTAACTCTACAATTTTAAGCCAAGTCTTGGCCAAAATAGAATCTATAATACTTCAGTCTCCAGTTGAACCTTTCAAGTGTTAGAATTAGGACCACTTTCAGACTATTCTTTCCCATGACTTGCAATTTGGAAAGAGTGGGCTTCACTTCATTAAAAGCATCATACAGTTGTTCAGACCCCCATCTCCCAAGCTGGTGTATGCATATCTGTTCTCTTCCTACAACACAGCTCAGGTGTTTACATCTATAGTCTTTTTAGGAGATCTGAAGATTCTCCAAGCACAGACACAGAACGCTCTTCTTCCTCTCCCTGGCCTTGCACAATATATGGCATATAACAGCCATGCAGTGTGTTTGCTAAATCCAACTTAACTGAGCAAGAAAGTGTCATTCTTCATGGTGACTGTGCCTTTTTGCCAGTCAAGTGACAGTTCAATCATGGGTGATTCGAGGGTACTTAAAATTGGAAAGGGCTCTACTTCGAAGGGCTCTTGAATGACATGAAATAAATATAAAAATCAATACACTGTTCGTTTTAGGGATATGAATAAATGATTTCAAATGAATTAAATTTTTCTCTAAACATTAAGTGATGAAAGAAGACAAATAATCAGATAAAGTATTTGAAGTAATAGCACTCTCTTGACTTCTCTTACAATTTGTGTTTGCTTCTCTTACAGATCTCTACGTTGTATGTCATGGCAATCTGAGAAATGTTTATCTCTCTTGCCTTCTTAAAGGTAGAGGTTGGATCTTATTCATTAAATTTGTACATTATTGCCTGGCACTAGTCTCTCCTTCCTCAACACCTCATAAAAATAGAAACTTACTACCATGAAAAATAAAATAAAATAATAATAAGTATGAAAGATTACCTCCAGATTTTCAGACTCCTTGCTGCTGTCAAATAACACATTGTTGCAGTCTAGAAGTTTCTCTCCGAATGTACACCATGTCCCATGTGGTCTTGTACTTAATGCCTCTTCTTATATTCTGCTTCTCAGTTATTTTTAAAACACGATTTAGCAAAGTCTTTTGAAATTGTATAGAAATAAAGGTATATGCAAATACCCGCATAGATACAAATACATAATGCACATATATAGTATATGTCCATAGACATATAGTATACATATATCTGCACATATTCTATTTCTTTTTGCTTGCTTTTAATGTACATATACTTTCATTCCTTCTTTTTAAAAAACTATTTGAATTAGGACTTCAAAATTAAAAATTGAATGCATCTTCAATAATTTTGGCTAATACCAAGCATATGTATCTTTTCTATAAATTTAGGATTCATTATAGAAAAAGTGAGATTATGACATCAGGGAATATGTACAGCAAATGTCTTGATAAATATACACTGAAAGGTTTCTTTTAAAAAGAACATGTGTGTAAATAGTCAGATATCTTTCAATGGACAAATGAATCAAGACAATGTGGTATATATACACAATGGATTTTTCTTATTCCATTAGGAGAAATGATACTACATGATTTGCAAAGAAACAGATAGACCTGGACAAAAAACAATGTTATGTGAAGTAAGTCAGGCCCAGTAACACAGATGACGGATGCTTTTTCTCATATGTTGGATCTAGAACTAATTTATAAATGTGTGTGCACAAATGTATTGACCAAGGTATGGCATTTGAAGGGAAAAACTCAAATGGTGTAATTCCTTAGAAAATAAATACCAGGAAACTGATATTTGAAAGGCCAGGGTAGAGTCATCAAGTGTTTGGCAGTAGAGGAATGAAGGGAAGAGGTACAGTCATAATTATTCAAGGCATATCCGATGAAATTAAAAAAATTATGAACAGGGATTGGATTGAGAAGGACGGGGGGGGGAATGATGAAAATAGTGAAATCAATAAAGATGTATTATACTTATAAACTGATTGTTGAATGTTAACTCCTTTGCAGAACTACTTAAAGTTAATAAAATATTATTTTCTAAAAAGCTGGAAATGGAGCTGTGATTCAAGTGGCAGAGTACTAGCCTTGAGCAAAATAAAAACATAAAATAAAACAAAAAAATTTATAAAAGAAGAGGCTTAGGGTCAGTGCCCAGGCCCTGAGTTCAAGCCCCACAACCAGCATACACAAAAAGGAACTAGTTGTAAATAGCACTGGAGCTGATCTTGCTCTTTTTGTCATATTTCTGATTTCTTTTTCATTTCTTATTAGTCCAGGGGCTTGAATTCAGAGCCTCCTACTTTTACTCAGCCTATTTGCTCATGGATGGTGCTCTATCACTTAGGTGTACCTCCAGTCAAGAATTTCTGGTTAGTTGCAAGTGGAGTAATGTGGACTTTTTTTGCCTCGGCTGATTTCTTGATTCTCTCTCTCTCTCACCCTCCCTCCCTCCCTTCCTCCCTCCCTCCCTCCTTCCTCCCTTTTTTCTTCCCTCCCCCCCTTTCTTATCATAGGTCTTGACCTCAGGGTTTGGGCATTGTCCTTGAACTTTTGTGCTCAAGACTAGCACTCTATCACTTTCAGCCACAGCTCTATTTCTGGCTTTCTGATGGTTAATCAGTCAAGAGTTTCACAGACTTTCCTGCCTAGTCTGGCTTCGAACCACAGTCCTCAGATCTCAGCTTTCTGAATCACTAGGATTACAGGCATGAGCCACAAGTGCCCTACCTCTAGATTTCTTTAAAGTGAACAATAATCATAGGATTTTCAGTATGATTTTATAGGGTTTTTGCCTTGTACCAGGGGATACAACACACTTAATGGTCTGTTCTTATCCATCCAACCAACCATGGATTGAATATATTTGAAAACAACTGTGCATATATTGAACATGTACAGACTTTTTTCTTGTGATCCATTCCTGAAATATACATCAACAAATCTTTACACAGAATTTATACTGTATTTAACTATAATGTGTAATTGTTCAATTAAAATATGACAGAATACACATATTATATGCATATATTATGCCATTTCATATTAGAGATTTGAGAACCTAAGATTTTAGTAACCATGAAAGATCTTGGGAGCAATCCACTGTACACATAGAGGAATACGTGATAAATTATCGGTATCTATTGCAATTCTTTTTGTTTGAAACTCAAGTATATTTCTGGTTAACAAGAGCAGTGTTGACTTATTAGTGAACCTTTATATTCCATTCTTCTGTGCCATTTTAATGCATTCATGATTCGAGTAAAGAACATATAGATGAAACTGTTTTGGGTATGCTCTATTGCTTCCATTTTAATAAGGTATTTTATTATATTCAGTATTACAATAACTGAAATGTTTTATTAAGATTTTTAATTTGCATACATTAGTTGTACAAAGGGGTTTCTGTGTGACATTTTCATACATGTATGCACTGTACCGAATCAAGTTCACCTCCTCTATCATTCTCCTTTATCCACCCTTCCCCTTCCAAAACAGTTTCAACACATTCCTTTGTTCTATTCATGTATGCATATAAAATACTTTGACCTTCATGCATTCTCACCATTCTCCCACCTCCCACCACTTTTTATTCCTTAAGAGAGGCAGATGTATTTTCATGTCATTTATTTTTATTAGTCTATCAATTGACCCACGAGGTTACTCCATGACTTTCACATGTGCATATATGATATTCTAGTAAGATTAATATCTTCTGTCTCTCCATCTCTCCCCATCCCCAGCCCTCTATTGTTCAATAGCTACAGTGATTCCTGTTGTATTTCATACACAGATACAAAGTATGCCAATATTAACATCACCCTCCATTGTCTCTCCACCTCATCACTTCAGTCTTATATTTACAATCATTCTCTCTCTTTCTAGACATACATATGTGTGTATGTAAATATGCATATGTTATGCATGTATATACACATATGTAGATGCCAATTTATATGTACATCTTTTGGGATTCTTGGCTATTTTTTTGAGCTTGGCTTGTCTCATTCAACATGATCTCCGGTTTTCGCAATTTCATTTTTCTTTGTTCCTATGCCATATTCATGGTATATATGCACCATATATTTTTAGCCATTGGTCATTTGGCTCATTATACATTTTTACATTTGTGAATAGAGTTACAAGAAGAATTTGTATGCAAGTATCTTTCTTGTATATTGATTTACACTCCTTTAGATCTTGTAAGGCAGGACTACTTTTAGTGTTTCATAAGAACCTCCACGCTGATTTCCATAATGGCTTCACTAGTTCACATTTCCGTAAAATAATGTATGAGGGTTCCTTTCCCCTTTCCCCTCATCAGCATTTGTTCTTGTTTTTTTATCTTAGTGATTGCTATTTCTACTGATATAGGTTGCAATCTTAGTGCTGTTGTCATTTGCATTTACCTTATGGCTAAGGATATTGAACTTTTCTTCATGTATCTCTTAGCCATTTATATGAAATGTTTGATGGATCTTATATATTCTAATTATATTTCCTCATTGTTTGCATTGAATTACATTTATTGGGTTCTCTTCCCCTTCAGTCCTATGTAATTACATTTTCAATTATTTTCAAATAATGTATATTTAAGTATACTCTTGTACATACAATTTCCAATTCTATATACCATTGGTGCTTGTTATAACTCCTCTTTCTGAATTCCATGATTAGTATTTTTTTCACTTCCCTTCCATCTCCATCCTTCCCTGCACTTTGGTGAAATAATAAAGAAAAAGATCTGTTTCTTTTTTGAGGGCTTAATATTTGAGCTCTAAGTGGATATTTGAGCTCAATTTTGGATATTAGGCCTTTGTCTGATGTATAGCTGGTAAAAAATCTCTCATTTTGTGAGCTTTCTATTTAGTTTGTCAGCTATGCCCTTTGCTGTGCAGAAACTTTTAAGTGTGATATAATCTCATTTATTCATTCTTTCATTGATTTGTTGTGTTTCTGGATTTTTACTTAGAATGTTTTGACTCAGAGACCTAGTGTTTCCCCTACCCCCTTTTCCAGTCTTACATTGAAGCCTTTGGTCCATTTTGAAGAACTAACACTGGTGCAAGATAATATGTGAGGATTTCTTTCTGTTCTATCCAGTTCTACCAGTCATATTCGTTTTCTTAAAAATATTCATAAAATGTACTTTGGAGTAATTGCATGAGGAATCAAAATCTTATTATCAGCCAATTTTAGGTATATCCATAAGCATTCTAGTCAAATTGCTGTTCATCTTTCTGTATCTCAGAACATCATCCTTTTTAAGATTTTTTTCATCTTCTGTGTGGTGGTATTGTTATTCTTTTTCTTGAATATATCTTCATGTATTCCCTTCAAAAAGATTCTGTGGGATAAAATATCTTGGTATTTTTGTCTGCAAATGTCGACAGAATCTTCAACACATTAAAGATAATTTAAATATAAAGTCCTGGGATGAAAATACTGTTTCTTGAGAACATTGAAGGCATTATATATTTAAGTTTTCTGGTGAAGAGAGAGACACCAAAGTCTCACTTGTAAGTAAAAGTTTCTTCCTGTACTGTCCAAAATAGTCGTCATTTATATGAAATGCATAGTAGATTGAGGATGTGGATTTTTAAAATTCATTAAATTTTAATAAATTTAGTCTAAAACTTTAAGAGACATGCACGACTAGTGATTATTGCATTAGTGAAGTTGTACAATGAGAGGTATATTTAGTTCTTTCTTAAATCATTATTGGTTCTCACTATTGACTTTCATTCTCCAAGAGTTATTACTTCTATCATATTGTTCAACATTTTGTCATTAGTACCTTTTCCTAAAAGTTTCTCATTTCAGTTTTTAAGTTACTATTCAATTCTTAGCTACTTTGCAGATTTATTAAGTTTTAGTAATGGTGTCTTTTATTTCCAATGACTTTGCCCATATATTTTTTATGAAGACATTTTTATTACAGACATTTTGAATTTCAAAAAATATAAAATATGTGTGCATATATTGACATATGAAGAGACATACACATTTATTTCTTCTATTAATTTCTGCTTACTTAGTTGGTACTTCTGTTTGTTGAGTCAGTGACACTTCCAAGCTGTAGTTCCAACCAATGTTTAGCAATTCATTGATGTTTGCTTATATTTGTATATGCGAATCTTCATTGAAAAGTATTGATGGTGACATCTTATTTACTTAGCACAAATGAGAATCTCTATTGAACTAGAAGCAAATATAAACTCCAATAACAGCAACCCTTGTTCCAGGGATTAGGCAAAGAAAGAGAGACAAATAAGTAGAAAAATCTCTCTGAAAAGAGACCTGAAAAACTCATCTACTAAAAGCAGAAGACCTTAACTCATCAGGTGATTGGATTCTCAGAATCCCCATATTATACAGCCACACTCACAGTCAGTTCTAGAACTGTACATTGGTACATCACACACAAGAACTGTACATTGGTACATCATACACACACACACACACACACACACACACACACACACACACACACACACCTACCCAACAACCAAGTCTACCTACTTCCAATCTTCACTACTTCTGATCCGGTATTTCAAGACTTTTTTCAGCGTGTTTTATGTTTGCTTTATTTTGTTTGTTTTCTTTGGCAAAATCCACTTACTTTGTCAGCTTTCACCTTTATGGTTTATAGCTTCCAGAGTCCTGCTAAGTTCTTTTTCACTGGATATATTTCATGGTGGTATTATTTTCTGGGTGGTCTGGCACCTTATTTTGGTGACATTTCTAGTAGTGCTTTTTGTCTTAAAAATATATTTTGACTGGTTTCAATCTAATTTCATCAGTTTTCTGTGGTTAGGAATAACATGGTACATTATATTTTCTTCTTGCTGTAAGCACATTAAAGTACTAATCTTTATTTGAACTATTTTGTTTGGGTTATTATTGTTGTGTTTGTTGTTGTTGACTCAGTACTTGGCCTAACATGTTTTTTGAGATGTCTTTTGTTGTCTTACTTTCAGATTAGATAATTTTATAGTTCAGTTTTTCTATGTGGCATCTTATTTTTTCATATTTAAACAACTCATAATAATAATGACTGTGGGTCTACCGTTATTTATCCATGACTTACTACAGATAATTTTTACCTCTTTCATAATAGTCTTAAACCTTAACACTTTAGCTTCATTCACTCCTATGGTTTATTGCTGTTGTGCATTTTAATTCCCAGTAGATACTAAATTCCCAGAAACAAAAATTATTTTGATGCCCATCTGTCTATCTTAATTTATTGATGGATTTGTTTTTCAGAGCTCTGAATTTCTTCCTCCATTTTTGTGTTTTCCTCTTTGATCATATTCCTCCGGCCTGAATAACTTCCTCTAAGGTAGCCCTACTGAAGTTTGGATTTTGAATTTTCTGGATGTATTTAATTTTATCTTTTTTTTCTTATTTATTGTCAAAGTGATGTACAGAAAGGTTACAGTTTCATACGTTAGGCATTGGATATATTTCTTGTACTGTTTGTTACCTCCTCCCTCATTCCCCCCTCCCCCTACCCTTTTCCTTCTCCCCCCATGAGTTGTTCAGTTGGTTTACACTAAACAGTTTTGCAAGTATTGCTTTTGTAGTCGTTTGTCTTTTTATCCTGTGTCTCTCGATTTTGGTTTTCCCTTTCACTTTCCTAGTTCTAATACCAGTATATACAGTTTCCAATGTACTCAGATAAGATACAGTGATAGTGCAGGTACAACCACAGGAAGGGGATACAAGACAATCATCAACAAAAGAAGCTACAGTCTCACATGGTATGTTGAAAGTAATTACAACTGTGATATACCACTCTTTTCCATAACATGGAGTTCATTTCACTTAGCATTATCTTATGCATGCATAGGGGCATAGCTATTAGGCTCTGGTGATCCTCTGCTGTGACTAGCCTAAATCTGTGCTAATTATTCCCTATGTTGATGCCTGTTTTTCCTTGGTGTAAAATGCTCAAGTGACACTTATGTTCACTTTTAAACAGAATCCCAATGTCTTTTTACTTATATATAATTTCTCCTGAGAAATCCACTATAATCTAATTGGTACTTCTTTTGAAAATAATGTGTACATCTGCCTCCCCTGGATGTTTTAAAGGTTTATCCTAATTATTATTATTATTACAAAAATAGTCGTTTTCAATGCTACATATTGATAACCTTAAATATTCCTTTGGTTTATAATATCTTGAATTTTTATTAATATTTTTAGTTTGGAAATCTTTATGCCATTGTCTCTTAAAATAATGCTTCTTTTCAATTCTGTTTCCTTTGTGATTCTCAGCTATATATATAATATAAAATTTGTCTTTTTATTATTATTTATTTTTTGTACAGAGGTTACAGTTTCATATGTTAGGCATTGGATACATTTCTTGTACTGTTTGCTACCTCCTTCCTCATTCCTTCCTCCCCGCTCCCCCTTTCCCTCTTCCCCCATGAGTTATTCAGTTGGTTTATACCAAACAGTTTTGTAAGTAAAATTTGTCTTTCACTTTATTCTTCCCTCTTCCAGCTTCTATTCTCTGTGTTTCTACTTGTCTCTTTCTACTGACTAAATTCAGATTCACTAGTCTTATCCCTAATGGGTTCAGTTTATGTTATTGTGTTGATTTCATTCTCACGTCAAGACACAACACTTTTTAAATTTACTGCACATTCTTGGAAGTATTTTGTACAGATTCTGTGATAGCTTTGTATTGTATCATTTATGTTAGGTTGAACTCCATTCCTTAGAATTATCTTCAATCCATGTGCCTAGGTGAATAGGCCATAAGAGTCATTCTGTGTGCAATTTGGAAAACAGAAGGGAAACAATGGCCCTATTACTTTGCACTAGCAATTCTGTAGTAGACACGTTGTCAGCAATCTGTTGGTTCATCAACTTGGGATTCTGTAACATCCAGGCTTTGTTACTTTTCTTTCTGCTACTCTGAGTCCTCAACCAAATCTGTGCCAACTGTATGACAAAGTATGATGCCAAAGTGAAACTTCTTGCATACAGTAATTGTCACTGAAATTACAGACAGTGAGAAATTGGAATAGGTGTTAGCTCTTCATCATGTGGTTTTAGACATACTCTGGAATTTTCCCTTTCCAATGCCTAATCTTGAAAAATGAAGTGCTGGTATCAGAAACATCAACATTAAATTGAGTAGTTAGCAAATAGACAGAAAAACAGATAACAATTGACTCAAATCTTAATTATCTGATAAAAATGTCTAAGGCCTTATCTTTTTTTCTATGTTATTCCAGTCTTTGCTTGTGTTCATATTATTGAGGTGTTTTTTTTTCTTTATTGTCAAAACTAAGTAAAGTGGGGTTACAGTTTCATATGTAAGGCAGTGAGTACATTTCTTATCCAACTTGTTACCTCCTCCCTCATTTTTCCCCCACCTCCCCCCTCCTCTTTTCCCTCTCACCCCCATGAGTTGTACAGTTGTTTACACCAAATGGTTTTGTAAGTATTGCTTTTGCAATGATTTGTCTTTTTATCCTTTGTCTCTTGATTTGGGTATTCCCTTTCCCTTCCCCAGTTCTAATACACATATATAGAGTATCCAGGGTACTAAGATCAGGTATAGCAGGGGTAAAACCATGGGAAGAGAAATACGAGAGAAAAAAATAAAAAATAAAAGATGGTACTGTTTTACATGGCATGTTGGAGATAACTTCAGCAGTGATATACCACTTGTTTCCAAAACGTGGAGTTAATTTCACTTAGCAGGTGTTTTAAAGCCAATCTCTTGCCCAAGTTTTGTTTTTCAGTACTGGGGTTTGAATGCAGGGCCTCATGCTTGCTAGGCTTATGCTTTATCACTTGAGCTATGATCTCAGCACTTAGACTTTGCTATCACATATTTTTCCTCCTTCTTTTGAACATGTAATCTTGTCTCTTTCTGTGCCTAAAATGAATATTGTGTTAATATTAAAGAGGCCCCAGATGTTGTGTTAGATCTAGTGTTAGAAAAGGATTACCCTTTCTTCTGCTAGGCAGATACAATAAGAGCTTATTCATTTATAAGTAAGCTGATTTTAGACTAGCTAGGAGCTTTGATCAAAACTTTGTGACTGATTTGCTTCATTGCAGTCTAGAGTATCACATTGCTTGCAATTAGGAGACAGTTTCATTCACTAGATCCAATCACCTTAGTTGGTCTTTGCCTTCTTACCACTAGGAAAGTACAAAAAATTCTACGAGACTTCCCAGAGCTTATAATAAGTTTTATCTCGTCTGCACACTTCAGAATCTGGCGTGTATTTTGAAGGGTGAATCAGTGGTGTCCTTGGATTGCTTAAATACCAAATTTTGTTACTCCATTCTATTTGAGTTACCAACACATCTACTGGTTTCACTGCCCCTGATAGTGTGGCCCTCTTTTTAGTGAATACACAATTTTCCAACCTAATTATGCCCAATTTCTGCATGAATTCCTATGGCAAATCCAGCTAAATATCATCACTGTGCTTTTCCAAGAACTTCCTTTATCCATTATTTTACACTAAAGTTGATATTTCCACCACTGTTTATTAGTTATCATTAAATAGATGAAAGGCAAATTGATGAGACAAAATTTGCCTTAATCTTCATGGAAAAAATAAGCCTGTAAGTCTATTCTTATAACTATCTTCCCTAAATTCCTACCCACATACTGCTTTGCTGCTAAGATGACCACTTTTCCAGTCTTGCCATGGCTTTTTTTGTCTCCCTTTTAAAAAATTTCTTTACTGACAAAATGAAGTACAGAAAGGTTACAGTTTCATATGTAAGGCAGTGAGTACATTTCTTATCCAACTTGTTACCTCTTCCCTCATTTCCCCCCTCCCCATTTCCCTCTCCCTCCCATGAGTTGTACGGTTGGTTTACATGTAGTTTTGTAAGTATTGCTGTTGCATTGGTTTGTCTTTTTATCTTTTGTCTCTCACTTTTGTTAATCCCTTTCCCTTACATAGATAGATAGATAGATAGATAGATAGATAGATAGATAGATAGATAGATAGATAGATATAATATCTAGGGTACTAAAATCAGTTACAGTGATATCAAGGGTAAAACCATGGGAAAGAAATACAGGAAAAAAAGGGTACGGTTGCACATGGCGTGTTGAAAACAACAACAACAATGATATACTACTTGTTTCCATAACGTGGAGTTCATTTTGATTACAATCATTTTATGTGTTCATATAGACATAGCTATTGAGCTATTGTTATCTTCTGCTAGGACTATCCTAGACGTGTACTAATTATTCCCAATGAAGGAAACCATAGAGTCCATGTTTCTTTGGATCTGGCTCACATCACTTACTATGACTTTTTCCAAGTCCTTTCATTTCCTTATGAATGGGGCAATGTCACACTTTCTGATAGATTGCCATGGTTTATATATTAATTTGTTAGGCAATCCTCTCAGGAGCAACTTGAGAGGGTATTTATTTAGGTGAACACTCAGTAAGCCATCTTGAACTAGAAATCCCATAGCATTTTGAACCTTGTGCTCTATTTTAAAGTATCTGATTATATCTGTCTCTACTAATGTATTGTAAATTGCTCAAAGGTAAAGACTATATGATCTTTTCTATGTTTATACTTAGAATATAATCACACATTAAATAATATTTACTTGGTTATAACTGTAAAACAAATAAATACATGGATTTCATATTCAGTGGTTTAATTATTATATCTCTTTCCCTCTGCATTATAGTTCATTTTTGGGGAAGAGGAGGATTGTAGATCTTGCTATGTAGCTCAGGCCAGCTTGAACTTGTTATGTTATAGCCCAGGCTGGCCTTGAATTTGTGATCTTTTTTCATCACTCCTTCATGACTCCCTGCTGTCAAGCTTCTAGTTATTAATGGGATTATACACATGTGATACTCAACATGACCAGTGTAATTGAGACCTTCCATAGGGTGAATACTATTGCTTGTAGCAAACCAAAGTATTGTCTATAACATTAAAGAAGTAGGGAAAATATATTTTCTTTCATTACAGAATCTGATTCTATATGTTTACCAAAACTTAATAATAAAACAATTTATTTCTAACTACTGGAATTTCTTTTTTTTTTTTTTTTTGGCCAGTCCTGGGCCTTGGACTCAGGGCCTGAGCACTGTCCCTGGCTTCTTCTTGCTCAAGGCTAGCACTCTGCCACTTGAGCCACAGCGCCACTTCTGGCCATTTTCTGTGTATGTGGTGCTGGGGAATCGAACCCAGGGCCTCATGTATACAAGGCAAGCACTCTTGCCACTAGGCCATATCCCCAGCCTTAACTACTGGAATTTCTCAAAGAGAATTCTCTATAAATGAAGGACTTTAATCATCTGGTTCCTCTAGCTTTTATAGTAGTTCAAGAAGACTATATATAAACATAGGTGTGTGTATGTATAATATATTTCATTTCTTTCCTAACACTTTATATTATCTTTAAAAAAGAAAAGGAAAACATCACATGTA
Source organism: Perognathus longimembris pacificus (assembly GCF_023159225.1). Classification (NCBI taxonomy): domain Eukaryota; kingdom Metazoa; phylum Chordata; class Mammalia; order Rodentia; family Heteromyidae; genus Perognathus; species Perognathus longimembris. The sequence continues at coordinate 54,296,341 of NC_063167.1, forward strand.
AAGACAAATTGAACAGCCCATAAAAAGTCATACTTTTCAAAGATTATAGCTCCATTTCTACATAATATACTCTCATTATGAAATCATCAGTGCATTTTTTTATTCATAAACAAGGCAGTGAAAAGAAACTGAGTACTGGTATTAGAACTAGGAAACTGAAAGAGAATACCAAAATTGAGAGACAGGGTAAAAAAAGACAAACAACTACAAAAGCAATACTTACAAACTGTTTGGTGAAAATGAACTGAACAACTGAACAACTCATGGGGGGAGAAGGGAAAGGAGGAGGGGGAGGGGAATAAGGGACGAGGTAACAAACAGTACAAGAAATGTATCCAATGCCTAATGTATGAAACTATAACCTCTCTGTAATTCAGTTTGATATATATATATATATATATATATATATAAAAGAAAATGAGCACTGACTTTCTGGAAGTGACATCTATTCTTATTTCAGAGAAAAGTTAACTCTCTAAAATATTAATTGATCAAAATGAGGAGTCCACACAGCGGAGTCAAGGAGCATTTCCCATAGGCTTGCAGCTGATTGTGAAGGCACCTAGGAAGACTGGCTTTGAATTTAAACTGAAAAGTAAATAAAAATAGATCAAAGTATCAGGCTGTGAACTTGAAGAACTTTGACAAGGAATCCTATGCTTCTGTTCTTTTGCAATTCAAACAGAGTAAGAAGAAATGTAAATCTACTAGGAAATTCAATTGTCATCATTCCTCGACCCTAGAAAAGAATTCCAAAAACATTAGCTTCCTTTCTTTCCTAGCATAGAAATGTATTAGGATACGGGTCATTCCAGGAGTCAAAGAATAAATGTACTCTTGCTCTGGCAGTATTTCAACTCTGTGGAGAGAATCTTAATCTAAGACCTTTCTCACAGCTGGTTCAAGAAGAAACACCATGGTCTAAAAACTTCCCAGATGCCTTTAAGCCACATATTCTGGACTTCTTTGATTTTGGCACCCAAATATCTGATTTTTCATATACTTTCATTATTAGATTTTTTTCTAATTTATTTGCAAAGATCAAGACAATTTAGTTGGTGTTTCACCAAACAGCCAATTTTATCAAAGTCTTCAAATAAACAAGTCTCTCAAGCAGGTAGAATACAGGTCTTGAATATGGAAACTGGCAGTCAAGTTCCAACCTCAAAAGCAAGATAATGACAGGCTTACTCCAGAACCTTCAGATAGTGCTGCCTGACCTTTCTTGACTTCCATTGTCTTCTGAAATCCACTACCATTATACTATGGAATATGAATTTTATGGAATGAAAAGTCATCTTCTTCCTTCCTCTGTGATGATACAAACTGCCTTTTCTCTAGCACTTACCCTAACTCTGTAGCTCACAACACTCCTAGATCAGCTGTTAAAGGGCACACAACTTTCCTTCCCATCCCTATTCACCATTCAGTGAGCTCTAGTATCAAAATGGGGCAATTTATTGTTAGAAGATAGTGGGGGAAAAAGGCTAGAATGCTGTAGTTACAGTTTTAGATTTTTCTTTGGCTGAAAATTGAACTACAAGCATCTTCCAAATATTTATGCATGAAATTCATTAATAATTTTCTCCACTCAATAACTAGAGATGAATACTTTAATTTGAAGTGGCTTGAACACTAATGAATCATGTCATTATTCTGGAATTCTTTCAGTTTGATTTTTATTTTTTCTCATTGACTTAGTGAGGTAGAAATTAAGGACAGTTCTTATCAGCTTTTATATTACCTCACGCATATGCTCATGGTTGCAAATTGAGCTATCCTAAATATTTATTTGTATACAAATGCCATTGAGCTGATACTTCACTTTAGACTTCTGTCATCCTATTTTTTCCAAATGTAAAATTTCCTTTTAAAGTTTCATCAATAACATAATTTGCAATTTAAATGATTTAAAAATATTATCCTTCCTGCTGTGTTTTTTAATGCTTCCTTCATATTTAATTGGTATAGACACTTTAGTTCCTAATTAAACATTATTGTTTATGATGCTGCACTCATTAAAAGATGTGAAAGCAAAGAGAGAGAGAGAGAGAGAGAGAGAGAGAGAGAAGAAAGAACAAAGAATCTCAATACATTCTCATATTGCTAATTTACTAGGTATTTTGAGACAAGCTTGAAATGGAGTGGAATTGAATTGGACTCCTTGATTTGTAGGAGAGATTAGTTTAGAAATAGCATCTCAAACCTTGCAAGATAAATATCCTCATTTTTCAAACTCTTTTTTCTAGTATATCCCCAGGTTTGGCATTGGCAACAGAGAGAAGCATATATTGAACATACAAAGCTTTTTTCATCCTCAGAGATGTTAAAGATTTTCATTGTGAAAGAATGGAGTTAGTTGAATCTAATGGGTTTTGCACATGGAAAGATGTTCTATGAACCATTGCATCAAGGTTGAAATAGCCAAGATGCTGACAAGCATATTGACCATTTCAGAGATTAAATCGTTTTGGAAAAAATTTCCCCCTTAACAGTTGTAATTTTGTCTGTAGACAGTATCCATTCTGTTGGGAATATGGCCTAGTGGCATGAGTGCTTGCCTCTTATACATGAAGCCCTGGGTTCGATTCCCCAGCACCACATAAACAGAAAAAGCTAGAAGTAGCACCGTTGCTCAAGAGGTAGAGTGCTAGCTTTGAGCAAAGGGACAGTGCTCAGGCCCTGAGTCCAAGCCCCGGGACTGGCAAGATAAATAAATAAATACAAATAAAAATTTATTTTAAAAAAATGGGCTGGGGATATGGCCTAGTGACAAGAGCGCTTGCCTCTTATACATGAGGCCCTGGGTTCGATTCCCTAGCCCCACATATACAGAAAATGGCCAGAAGTGGCGCTGTGGCTCAAGCGGCAGAGTGCTAGCCTTGAGCAAAAAGAAGCCAGGGACAGTGCTCAGGCCCTGAGTCCAAGCCCCAGGACTGGCCAAAAAAAAAAAAAGGAAAGTATCCATTCTGCTTGAGCTACATGGTTTAAATACTTCCTTCTACATTCTCACCCAGTGAAGTAATTCAGAGAAAGAAAGAGATCTGCCTTTTCAGATGTGGCAAACTAATGCATATCTTCACAACTCTTTTAGTAATGCCTTTCCTTACTCTTAACATATTTGTAAAAATTGTCATGTATCTTTGTTATTGATTATCTTTGTTGCTGTTTGAGGGGAAGGAAGGGAGAATGAAAATCACTTTTCTAACTTAATAATGCAGTCATAGGAAATGAACAACATTTACACTAGAAGCCATATGAGTCTTATGCCGCTTCATTGTGTAATTAAGCTTAATGATCATGTAGCTTTTAGGACTTCCAAGGCTATCAGACAGCCCCTATTGCTCCAAATACAATAGAATAATACTCTAACAAGAGAAAAGAGGGCACAAGCTGAAATATACAAGTCCAAAATGGACAAACTGTCCATTTTCTGACTCTGCTCAGAGTCAGTCCTAATATTATTCTACTGACTACTGACAAGCTTCTGACCTTTGGTGTGATTTAGAGTATTTCTCTTTCTAACTTAGCTGGATATAGATCATATGTGTTAACATAGACTACCACACACTCCTGTGTCACAGAAAACCACACACACACACACACACACAAAAACAACAACGAACCCTAGAATCCTTTAGTTCATAAATTTCAGGTCGCTTCAATATCATGCCTTAAAATTGAATATAAGAATTTCAGAGAAACCTAGATAGAGTCAACAATATTTACTTTAGAACATTTTCCAAATCCCTAGCACTTTGTTAAATCCATGACTTTGCCAAGTCCTTTTAATCTTGTAAGGACTCTAGGAAGTAGATTCTGAGCCTACTCTGGAGAAACTCAGAAAGTTTGAGCAACTTGTCTAAGATCACATAGTTGGTAAGGTCACATAGTCTAATTAATTTGAATCCATGTCTTTGAGACTAGAAATTGAGGTCACTACCATTGTGTGGTACAGTCATCTCTTTCATCCTTGGTATTTCAAGAAAGCAGAATGAACTGATACTAGCAAGATTTTTCTTTTTTTTAATTTCTTTTCCTTATGTATTGTCAAAGTGATGTACACAGAGGTTACAGTTTCATATGTTAGGCATTGGATACATTTATTGTACTGTTTGTTACCTTAACTAGATACATGCCTTCTATGTCAGTGTTGGCTGGGTTTAAGTTTTGTGTTATTCTATTAGCAAGGATGACTCCATGACAAGAAAACAAAAGAATCTCTCTCTGTCTCTCTCTCTTTCATATATACATATATGTGTGCATGTGTATGTGTGCATATATATATGGATATAACTAAAACTATACGAGATCATAACATCAGACATTGAAAATACTTTTTTCTGTTTAGATAAACAGAAGTTGGAGTGGAAATTTGAATGAAATTTGGACATAATAATAGCATGACATTTTATAATCATTTCTTACTCAGTGGAAATGACTATTGATATGATAAACTTACTGAGGTATAGGCATTTGGTTTGATGATGCACGTTGATGGCTGTTTTCTTACCAATCAGAAGTGAGTAATTAATATCATGTGTACTCACATGATATTATTTATACACATTTTATATATACTATGTATAAAGTTTATATGTCAAGGGAAAAAGCTACTTGCAGGATCTTTATTTTTTTCCATACTCACTAACACTGAGTTGACATTTTTTTTTTTTTTTGGCCAGTCCTGGGCCTTGGACTCAGGGCCTGAGCACCGTCCCTGGCTTCTTCCCGCTCAAGGCTAGCACTCTGCCACTTGAGCCACAGTGCCGCTTCTGGCCGTTTTCTGTATATGTGGTGCTGGGGAATCGAACCTAGGGCCTCGTGTATCCAAGGCAGGCACTCTTGCCACTAGGCTATATCCCCAGGCCCTGAGTTGACATTTTTGACTGTGTTTCCTTATTTAGTTTATCAAATGCTTTCTTTAGTTTACTAGTCTGCTAAGTATTTAGATATAGAAGTTACAGAGATAAAAGTAGGACCAGAAAACTTCTCTGTCTCATATGGATGTTGTAGGGATAAATGAACAATCATATTCTAAAATAATTTTAAAAGTTGAGGTGCTATCAAAGTGTTGAATATGATTTAGTACCAGCCAAGTTATTAGACACCTGAATGTTATGCATCTTTTTGAGTTTTAGAAAAATGGATTACATATTCATTTTCAACAGCACTACTACTTTGAATGATATCCAGACACTCACTGTCTAGCCTGGTCCTAATTAGCTCTTCTCTTCCCAGTCATACAGGGTTTAATATGATATATTTATGCAAAGATAAGTAGGATTGACACAATCAACAGTCTTCTGAAGATTTTAGCTATTGGAGAAAAGACATTGCCAAAATATTTGTCATTTTTTAACCTATCCCTATATTTCTGATACAGGAATAACAGAGAGAAAGCAAAGCAAAGCCTAGCATTTGAGAGTATGAAGTGTGGCCCACACTTCCTGTTTCAAGCCCTGGTCCCACCCTAGTTACATAACTATGGGCAAGTTGTTTTACCACTCTCTGAATAGGTTTGCATAGATAAGAACTGGAGGCACTCTATGGTCTGCCTCATAGGGAATAATTAGCACAGGCTTAGGCTAGTCACAGCAGAGGATCACAAGAGCCCAAAAGCTATACCCTTATGAACACAAAAGATGATGCTAAGTGAAATGAACTCCATGTTATGGAAATGACTGTTATATCACTGTTGTAATTACTTTCAACATGCGATGTGAAACCATAGCCTCTATTGTTGATTATCCTTTTGTATCCCTTCTCTGTGGTTGTACCTGCACTATCTTTGTATCTTATCTGAGTACAGGGGGAGGGGGGAGGGGGGAATGAGGGAGGAGGTAACAAACAGTACAAGAAATGTATCCAATGCCTAATGTATGAAACTGTAACTGCTCTGTATATCAGTTTGACAATAAAAAAATAAATTAAAAAATAAAAATAAAAAAGAACTGGAGGCAATGATAGTGCCCACTGCACAATCTATGCATATGGGACACTTAGAAAGCAGCCTATAACATGCAGAAATTGTCCCTTCACTGTTAAGCATTATTATCATAATTGACATTAACATTTATCTAGGTCAATTTCACCTTTGAATAGAGAAATAGTAAATAAAATTTGATGGCTAGAACTCATATATAACTTCTAGGAGATTACATAGTATTTTCAGCATTTGCTGTGTGCCAGGACCCTCACACCTTGGTGAGACACATTAGGGGACAGAGAGAGAGAGACAGACAGAGAGAGTGACAGACAGACAGAGAGAGAGAGAGAGAGAGAGAGAGAGAGAGAGAGAGAGAAAGTTTTTATTGTTACCATATTTCCTCAGCAAGGATTTTAGCCCTCTTCTGACTACTCATTCCAGCCACTATCTTAACCCTGTGAACAGGGGTGGACCTGACCCCATGCTTACTCAGTCCCAGTATTTATCACCTTACAATGAACACATGAAACAGAAGATCAACCTGGAGCCATCCCAGGGACATTAAATATGGATGCTATTTTAAAATAAAGAATAAACAGTAGTATCTTTTGCTTTGTGATGCTAAAAGGTATTGATCAACGTCAAGAGTATTGTGAAGTGAAGAAAGCATAGATATCTAACATCAGAAAAGAATGATACTAAGAAGATATGAGCTGAGAGATGAAGGAGGAAGGTGTTTCAGTGTCTTAAGTTTTAACCTAATGTTTGAGGCCCTGGACCACAACTTTGGTTTGGCCAGAAAAATCAGTATCCCTCCAAGCCAAGTAAACTTAGTATGGTCCTAGTGTTTCTCTTCAAACAGTTGGATTTCTGTCTCTTGCAACTTGAGTCCTTACAAGCAAATGCATCAATTTGATGGATAAAGAATTAGGGCCCAGAGAGATCAGTGATTTATAAATGGAGGCATTATCAGTGATTTTCACAGGCAAAACTTTATATCCTAGTTAATGACTCCAAAAGCTACAACCTAGTCAACAGAACAAGTCTAGGCTACTGGGAAAGGGACCTGACTATAATGAAAAGAATAGAGAAGTTACAGGATATCACCAACTTGTGACTATAATCATAATATACCACCTATTCTTTGGGTACCAAGAAAAACTATGAGGCAAGTGGTTTTAGGAATTTGTTACATTCGAGTTCTTTATTTGTCCTAATTTACAAGCTACAGATTTATAATAGCATAGGACTTTTCAATTTTCCTGACACTTGCCACTTTTATGTGAGGGTTGGGGTTCTTATAGTTTGTACCACACAGAAACTCTACATTGTCAATCAGAGTGAACAGTTAGGGGGATGCAAGTGTAGGCCATAAATGATCAATATAACTGAAGAAGGAAAGATTGCAGGTATTTAATGGCATTTGGCATTCAAGTGTAATTTGGAAATCCATGTTTAATAAGGATAGGATAGAAATCTATCCTAAGATATCTACCCACATAGAGCTCCCCTATGATCCAGCAGCCCCACTCTTGGACTTCTACCCAAAGATTACAAGCAAGACCACACCAAAGCCACCAGCACAACTATGTTCATCACAGCACAATTAGTCATCACTAAAATATGGAACCAATCCAAATGCCCCTCAGTAGAAGAGTGGATCAAGAAAATGTGGTACATATACAAAATGGAATTCTATACCTCTATCAGAAAGAATGACATTGCCACAGTTGCAAGGAAATGGAAGGACTTGGGGAAAAAAATCATATTAAATGAAGTGAGCCAGACCCAAAGAAATATCGACTCTATGGTTTCCCTTATGGGGAAAAATTAGTACACATCTAGGATAATCCTAGCAGAAGATTACAGTAGCTCAATACATAAGATGATACTAAGTGTAATGAACTTCAAGTCATGGAAACAATTGGTTTATCATTGTTGTTGTTATTTTCAACATACCATGTGAAATTATGCCCTTTTCTGTTGTCTTTCTTTCCTGTGGTTTTACCCCTGATGTCACTGTAACTGATTTTGGTACCCTGGATATTGTGTATACTTTTATTGAAACTAGGGATGGGGAAGAGAATACCAAAATCAAGAGACAAATAATAAAAAGGCAAACCAATGCAACAGCAATACTTACAAAAATATAGGGTGTAAACCAACTGTACAACTCATGAGATGAGGGGAAACCGGGAGGGGAGAAGGGGAGAAATGAGGGAGGAGGTAACATGTTAGATAAGAAATGTACATATTGCTCTATGTATAAAACTGTAAGCCCTCTGTACATGGCTTTGACAATAAAGAAATGAATAAAAAATAAAAGATATCTACCCAGCAGATGAGATGAAAAGCTCATAACCAGTCTATCATATCTTTGTCTTTCCAACTGCTAGTCTAGTGAATGTAATGTACACAAAACATATTAAAACAGTTGGGCCTCTCAGAAAATTGATTATGGAGCATACTACTTCCTTACAAAGCATGCTTTTGTTCCCATTAGCATATATAAATATACAATAACTGAATACAAATATGGATGACGTTTGATCTCACTGACATATTTGAAAGCAGCCTGGGGCAGGGTGGCAGTAAATCAGTAAACATCGAGGGTACTACATTGGGAATTCATTAGCTGTGTACAATATTAATGGGCTTATGCCATATGTTCCATAATCATGTATTTGCTAACATGAGGCTGGACTGCCTGGTTGTGTGACAAAGTTGCTCCATCAGTTTCTTGATGTACAGAAATAGGCTCTGTTAGCCAGATGAAGAAATCAAGCCAGGCCATTTTCAGAGTAATTTCCATTTTGTGTGCATTTTTCCCTTCATTGACTGTAAGAGAATGTGATTTGCTTCATTACAGTATGATTCCCCTGCAAAACACAATAATGACCTTTATGTCAAAGATTGAATTTCACAAAATTGATAAGATACACTCACTTCAACAGCATTGGGAACTATTAGCTGGAGTCAGGAAAGCATGTTAATTTTGTACCTGAGTAGGTCAAAGGTCAAGGTGAGAGTCCAAGATGCCACCATTATCAAACTCAAAAAGGAGACATGCTGTGTGGCTGTGTTTGAGTTTACAGGCCTCCCTATAACCAACTCAAATCCAAAATAATAGGCTTAGGCTCTGGATCTCCTTAAGCAGAGAGGCTGTGATGATAGTCACCCATCACCTTTGTCTCTCTTTTCAAAGTCACACTGATTTCTTCTGCCTCACCTTTCTCCTAAAACTATACCATCCATATGACTTTTTTTTCACTTTCCTTGGTTCTTGATTACTGGTGTTCTAATAGGAAATCAGAAATGTGTTATGAAGCATTTACAATATTTGGAGAAACTGAAATACTTAACTTTACCCTCCCAACAAAGACCTTCCTGCCCAAACTGTGACATTCAAAGTGACCAAACAAATCAAGGCTTTCACTTAGTGGTTATGACAAATCTATTGACTTCCATCTTACTAAACATGGATTTCCAAATTGCACATGAATGCCAAATGCCATTGAATACCTGCAACTCTTCCTTCTGCAATTATGTTCATCATTTATGGCTTGCACTTGCATCCTCCTAGCTGTTCATTCTGACTGACAATGTAGAGTTTCTGTCTGCTACAAACTATGAGAACCCAACCCTCACATAAATGCAGGGAGTGGCAGGAAAATTGAAAAGTTCCATGCTATTTTAAATCTGTAGATGGTAAAATAGGGGAAATAAAGAGACAGAATGCATTTGGTCACATGGAAAAAGAAGTGCATATTTGGGTGTTTGGGAGTCAGATAGAGTAAACAAAATGATGAAAATGATTGTTTTTTTTGTTGTTGTTTTCATTCCTAAACTTAGAAGCATCTTTATCCTTGGGTTCATGGTATTGAAGGAGGAGCCTGTTGGGTATGTTATTGATATTTGATTTCCAATCCCACCAAAGATAAAGGCTCTGTGTTCTGCAGATCCTTATTATAGATGAATAATTTCTTTTTAAAATATTGCCAGTTCTGCTGTCATTTAAGACCCCAGAGGTTCTCCTTATTAGAATAGCAAGCAAGCAAAGAAATGAGGTGGGCAAAGAGGTGGCAGGGGTTAATTTCATATTTATCATGAGATCTTGCATGATTTCCCTAAAAGACACTTAATTTCCACTGGGCATAATAACTTGCAGCTGCTGAATTGTGCTGTGTACCAGTGGTGAGTTCTTGTCTTTAGAGATTTATGCAAGTCATTATTTAAAAATAGAGATCCGGGAGTTACAGCTGGCTAATTAATCTACCACTAAGGAAAGCTAAGCAAGTGACCCAGTTAACTGCTTTCAGGAACCCTGGCTACTTTGGAAAATGAAGCAAACATTAAAAAACTAGCTGTGGAAAAAGTACAACCAACTTGTGGCACTGATGTGGTCCTCTCAGAGTATTTCTGTCCTAATATGTTTTCTTAGCTATAATAGAATACTCCAGGATGGGTCATTTATAAGGAAAGATATGTATTTCATTCCTATTTTTGAAGACTGGGAAGTTCAAGGACACTGTGGCAGTCTCAAAAAACGTTTCATACTATGTCACAACATGTAGAAGGTGAAAGGGCAAGTGAGTGCCCATGGAAAAGAGAAACATTTGCTTTATAATAATCAGTATAATAATCCATTCCCCAGCTAACAAATTCTGCCCTTTGAGAGCAAGAACTCATTCCCACGAGAAAGGTATTTGTCCCACTCAATGACCTAATCATTTTAAAGACCCAACATCCCAACATTGCCACAGAAGTCAAGCTTCAACATGAATGTCAGAGAAAACAAATGTTATTCAAACACAGACATACATTTTTTCAGTGCTTTGTCATTCCTAGGGAAAGTCCTAATAAATACTTGAGAGTCTATGGTGTGGATTCTTAGATGCTATCTTCTTGGGGATAGGTCCAGGCTCTCCTTTTTCTTCCTTTCCTTTGCATTACCCATCTACTCAGGAGCTCCACTTCAGTTAAAGGTTTCTACCACATCATCTCTGAGGCTTTTGTGCTATGGGACAGAAGTTACAGAGTCCATTTTGCCTCTATTGTCTCCACTGTACCTTCACATCTAGGAACAATAGGTCTTTTTTCTCTCATGTTGTCTCCTTACTCAGGATGGCCTTTCCTATTTGTTTCTCAGCCCAAACATGGGCTACATTCTACTAGGATCCAATGTCTATCCCAAGCCAACCATAGACTTTGTTCTTTAGTCTTAATGGAAGACAGTTGACACAATCAGTTTATGACACATTCCCAACATTGCACTTTGATCCTGCTTTATAATGAATCATTCAATAAGCATTTTATGTCTATTCCTACTTCTCAGCAAGGGCAAACATTCTGCCATGAATTTTTTGTTTGATTTTTGCGTGTGTTTTTTTCATATAGTGAAGGACCTTACCCTATTATATTTCTTATACATTCTTCCTTATTACATACATTTTCACCAAAATGTTGTGCCTATACATGTGTATTTTCGTTTACACAGTAGTATTAAATTTTGACTTTTTCTTACTTTATGTCCTCAGTACTGTCTTTCAAGTCCAGCTCTATCTCTCCATCTGAGGATAATACATATACTGGATAGTAGGGCGCCACCCCGCTCCGTTAGGTACACACCCAGGATTCTCACACTCACTAATCTTCCTGACTTAGTCCATTTCCTTTTGTTGTAATTAAATACCTCAGACTAAGTAATTCAATCTTCGTTCAGAAAATCATGGTGCCAGTATAATAGAAGGAAAGGCTTTGAAACTGCCTGAGGCCTGAGATACACTTGGGAGACAAATCAAGAAGAAACCAGATCAAATATCCTTTTCATAACAAATTCAATCTTGCCTCATAATAACTGAACTACTCTTGCAATGCAATCATTAAATAATGGGAGAGAACTTGTGGCCTAATCTCTCCTAAAGATCTCACTTCTTAATACTGATACAAAACAATTAAATTTCAACATCAGGTTTGAAAAGGATATGTAAACTATATCATTTTCCTTCTCTGAAACACTTTAATATGCATTCACAAGACAATTGGGCTTGTAATTCTGTGTTATTTTTAATTTTCTTATGAGTGTTTTAAATTTCCCCCTATCTTTTAAGTCACTGTTTTTGAGATTACCTACTTTCCTCCACTTATCTTATTTTGGTAGTAATCACTTTGATAGACCTTCTTCAAAACTCTGCATGATTAGTACTCAGAAAAATCCCTATTTACTTCATGAACTGATAACATAACTTCTGCTCATAATCATATCTCTAGTATCAAAAATGTTGCCAAGCATACTGTGGGTCAGGATCTGGAAATAGGTGTGAAGCACAGGGATGTCTCAGCTTTCACGTAAGGAAAAGACTAGGGAATTGTAGTCAGGTCACTTATGTTGTAGTTTCTAATCTGCCGCTAATGAGGTATATAAAACTGGGACATCAAGTACTTTCTCTGAGTCTTAGTTAATCCAAATGACTTCTCAAATTTTCTCATATTCACTCGCTAAGAATATGACTTCATTAGAAGATTTTCAACATGAAACAAGGCCATCTGTAATATGAAATTATGGAGCACAGAAAAATCATCTTAAGGCAGTAAGGTGTGGAAGTACTACAGTTGAATAAAGGTAAGATAAAATTCATATTCCAATTTTAGGCTTCCAGAGAAATTTAGAGAGAAAAAAATTGCTTAGAAATGTTTCTGGAAGTAAGCAAGTGCTTTATAAGTATTGGAAAATATCTTTTTAAACTGCTGGTCTTTGTGACTAGCTCTTGCCTGGCATTCAGGATTCTGGTCATCATATATGGTTATATATAAGAAGGAGGTACATATAAACCAGAAGTTCTTCTATATCTATGTTGAAATTAATGTTTCTTTCTAAAGAGAATAGTCACCAGGACCCAGTATTATTTCTTTCAGGACCAAAGTTTTATCCTTCTGGTAGTAGGTAATTACTAATTTTCATGACTTTTGCAAAGGGAAGCACAGAAAAGAATATTGTCTTCCAAGATCATATAGCAGCTACTAAATATGTTGGGACCAGAATCTTGATTTCTGTATTAGCTATCTGTCCAAACAATGACTACTGCTTCTATAGAGTAGTCACTTTGAAATGGAAACAGAATAGAACTATGAATTTGTTGTTATTGTATGCAGATGACATTTTTCATGCTCGTAGGAAGTAGTAACTAAATAATCTAATTTTATTTCTCTTACCCTTAGGGAGGTGGACCCACATATTGGACAAATCATTATCAAAATTCTGAACAGAATTTAAAGTGAAAGCTTGTTTGTTGCTATAAGGCTTCTTTTTCTCTAGGTCAAAAGGTAAAGCTATTTGTCTTAAAGAAAGAAAAAAATTAAATGGTGTTGGTAATGAGCTGCAGATTTTATAACAACTATATTTGCTTCATGAACAAAAATAGAACTTGATAACTACTATTCTACTGGGCAAAAGAAGTCTTAATCAAATACCATTTCAGTTTAATGTTTTTACATGCAAAATCCAATTTGTGAATTCATCTGCCACTTAAAAGCTAACCAAAATATCAGATAAAAATGCAAAATAAGATATGGTGACTCCATATGGAGTAGAAACTTCTAGACCATGAAAAGATTAAAGCTTTTATTTAAAAAGTATGAGAAATATGTAGGCAAAATATTCATTTACCAAGAACAACATAAGAAAATGACCACAAGTCATTTATTTCGAACTCTAGGACTTAACCATGATGAATTAGATTTTGTTTTAATTCATAAATTTAATTTGGGGGAATACCATTATTTCCTATTAAATATTGATAGACTGCATTATACTAAGGCTTTTGTGCTATGTTCCTCAGATCATTCTCAGCTATCCCTGCCTTTGTAACATGGGTGCTATAAGTGAAAATCAAATATGTGCTTTGGAGACAAGAGTTTCCATAACTTAAGAAAACAGTGTGTATGGCAAAGCATGACAAGACATGTACTCACTACCTTACGTATGTAACTGTAACCCCTCTGTACATCACCTTGACAATAAAATTAAAATAAATAAGAAAAGAACATGTAGAAAGGAAATTTGAGAACTTTTAAGGCTTATACACATATTTGTTTCTATTACTCCATTAAATAAACTCAGAAGAGTGCCAACTATTTAGCAGGAATTCCTTTGGGCCACTGGGGATACACATCAAAGAAATAATTTAAGTGTTGCCCTTGAGGATTTCACACTTCAACTGTGAAATCAGACATACAGAGAATGCCAGGGGCAATGACAAGAGACAGAGACAAGTCAAAGTACTTGAGAGCCCAGAGTAGGGCTACTAACTAACGTTTCAGAGTCAAGGAGTTCAGACGAACTTAAGGATAAGGTGAGAAGGAAATCATAGAGGAGGGGTTAGAATGAGTTTAGAAAGTTTGAGGTAGAAAATAGCACAATGCACTTACAGCCACTAAAGAGGAAAATGGCAGAAAATGAATCTCCAGAGGTAAGATGGTAGGAGGTCTGTGTCTTCTGTTAATAGGTCAGATGTTATTCTGTTGATGATAGAAATTCAATGAAATAAAGTGCTAATATGCTTATTAAGAGGAGTATACAAAGTAGATTTGAAAATTGGCAAGAACAGCGAGGGGATATTGCTATAATCTAGGTGAGAGAACCTGAATTTTGGCCAGGATTATTGAGTGGAACAGAGAGGACCCATTCAAAAATAAGTGAAGCAAGTCCATACTTAGTGACCAATTTTATGAGTGAGTGAAATTGGCCCTTGAGATTTAGGGTAAATTGGAAGGTTACAAAATGTATAATACAGTATACATAGAAAATGCCAAAGAAGAATCAGATACAGGGGCTAAGATATATGCTATGTTTTTTTCACATTTATCTTAAGGTTTTAAAGTATTTTATATTTGAGTAAATGAATGGGAGAGTTCATGGATTATGAATAGGTCAAGTCAGAATAATAAATTCTAGTTTGTAAGTTAGAAGCATGTAAATTCTAATTATGTCTCTGTAAGAAGACAAAGTCAGGAAACAAGGCAAGAACAGAATACTGGATGATACTAGCTTTTAGAGAGCAGATCGAAGAAAAGAAAACTGAGAAAGGGCTCTGGATGAACAAACACAAGGGACAAACTGTGACACCAACCACAGAGACAAGCAAAGTAGAGAATCTGAAAGGTAATGTGATCTAAAGGGAAGCCAAATCAAGATCTAAGATAAGCACTTAAAAAGAGGGTCCTTAAATTGAGAAAAGTCATGGTATGGAGTGACTTGAGTAGGGCAATGTCTGCAACTATAGTCAACCTAGGATGGATGTAGAGAAACAGCACAGTCTTCCTCTTTGGAGTTCATCACGTGATCATTAAATCATTATTAGATGATCCTCCACAAAGATCATCTATGAATAAAGATGGTGGCTCAAGAGAGATTAGGGTCAAGAACGGATTATTTGAAGAATAGAAAATATTAAGCAAGAGGTTTAAGATGTGGGTTGATAGGAGGGGAAAAGATAGAAACACTTTGTAAAAGAGATAAAAGTTATGGGCTGGTGGCTCACGCTGAAATCCAAACTACATGGGAAGTACAGATTGGGAAGATCTTAGTTCAAGGCCAACATGGGAAAAATATTTCAAGAAACCCTATCTGAACAGAAGGAAATCTTAGTGCAATGGGTTATGCCTCCTATCATCAACTCACAAACATAAATTGTAGAATCCTCCCCAGGCCAGCCCTGAAAACAGTGAGCCGCTGTGGAAAAATAGCAGAGCAAAATGGGCTAGAGATGTGACCCAAGCATTAGGGCATCTACAGAGAGTTCAAACTTCAATAACCTCATAGAGGTATCTAAGAAATGAGAGGTGGAGAGATGGGATGCAAAATAAAGGTTGGCCTTAAACAGAAAAGATAAATGTTTTTTCTTTTGTTTATTTGCTTATGAGTTTGGGTGGATGACTGGAAGGACACAATGTACAATAGGAAAGGGAAGAGAAAGAGAGGCAAGTCATTCTTCCTGAATGCAAAACAAGGGCCATTTGTAATTTCTCAGCCTCCTAGGCTTGAACACAATGACTAGACAAGTACCAAATCAGCCTTCTGCAATTCCATCTCAGTGGTCATTCAAGCACCCAAGTTCCATGCTGCTTCTTAAACCAGGCAGATCAACAGCTGAACCAAGTTTAGGTGGCTCATGCCTGTAATCCCAGTTACTAGGGAGGCTGAGAAGATCTGAAGATCAGGTTCAAAGCCAACCTGGACAGGAAAATCTGTAAGACTCTTATCTTCAATTAATCACAGAAAATCCAGAAGTGGAAATGTGGCTCAAGTAGAAGAGTGCTAGCTTTGAGCTTTGAGCATTGGGGGAAAAAAATCTGCTGTCTCTTAGTTTTTATCAGTTGGCAAAACTATCCATCATTCATACTTTAGTGTAAATAATTTTCATTAACTGCATGTCATCATATCAGACCTCATTGACAGCATTCAGAGTGGTTGGATAAAGGATAAAAGGAAAAGGACTCGATAATCAAGTCAAGGTGATACTCAGGATCACAGAGCTTTAGTAGACCACACAATTGGATCCACTATGCAGATAGAAAAAATGTGCCAAAGGCATTTGAGAACTAAGTGAAAGGGCATATCAAAATGGAGAGACAAAGGATAAAAAGACAAGCAACTCCAAATGCAAAACTTGCAAAGCCATTTGGTGTAAACCAACTGAACAACTCATGGGGAGAGAGGGAAAGGGGGAAGGGGAGGAGGGAATGAGGGAGGAGCTAACAAACAGTACAAGAAATGTACCCGAGGCCTAACATATGAAACTGTAACCTCTCTGTACATCACTTTGACAATAAATAAGAAAAAAAAAAAGAAAAGGAAAAGCAAGGTGTCTAAAGCACATTCATCCTTAGCAGTGTTTCTGAGTGATGCTGTTTCTGACAAACAGCATCAACCTGTCCTCACCCTCTACTTTAAAAGGCTGGAATAGCAGAGTAAAGATAGAAAATGAGGTTTGTCTAGGAGTTCCACCAATCTGTAACCGGTTCCATTTGAGAATGTCATCACCCCTCTATGCTTACAAAGTAAACTTGATCCATAACAAATGAAGTGTTCCCAGTCCAAGCTGCAAGGAGGAAACTTGTACAATACTATTTTTAGTGGGGTTTGACACCCATATTTCCTCAAGCATTCTCAGGTTGGGATAAGGAGCAATGGAACATCCTCAGGAGCTGTGAAATATTTGAAAATTTCACATGATTTGAAATAGTAGGATTCAAACACCAAAATATGAAAATGACTTTTAAATTGGAAACCATTTCTGTATGTGTGATTGCTTATACAGAAAGAAATCTGAAGTTGCCTTTTAAACTATACATTTTTCATTATAATGTTTGTTTTGTGTGCAGTAGTTGTGTGGTTATATCCTTATTGCTTCTTAGTTAAAAAAAAATGCAAATAGCTAGCCAGGCACCAGTGGCTAACACCTTGTAACCCTTGCTACTTTGGAGGCTGATATGTGAGGATCCTAGTTCAAAGCCAGACCAGGCAGAAAATTCCATGAGACTCTTATCTCTAATAAACCACTTAGAAAAAGCTGGAAATGGTGCTGTGGCTCAAGGGATAAAGCATTAGCCATGAACACAAAGAAACTCAGAGGAAGCACCAGGCCCTGAGTTCAAGCCCCAGGACTAGCAAAATATATATAATATACACGATTTACCCAGAATTCTGAGTCAACCTTCTCAGGAGTATCTGCCTTTTCCATGAATGCTCAGGTTTTCCAGAGTCTTGCCTTATACTCATGGCTCACTTAAACTGCTTTCCCACCATTAAGACGTTGTGGGTAAATTATAATTTTTCCAAAAAGTGAAGCATACAGTATGAAAATTACATGCTCCAAATAATTATCAGGAGATTAGATATTTCCTAAAATATTGTTGTTGTCACCATGATGAAGAGGACCACATGCAGCATGTAAAGAGAAAGGTGCTAGTACTCTGACATGTCACATATCCAGGTTGCAACACCTGACATCTCCAGCTACAGGTTACAAGTAGTAGCCACCTCATTTGTCTTAATAGAAAGTTATTCTGGCATGGATGTGGACAAAAAGGAACCCTAATGCACTGTTGGAGGGAGTGTAAACTAGCATAACCACTCTGGAGAGAACTGTGGAGTCCTCAAAAAGCTACCCTATGATCCAGCAATTCCACTTTTGGACATTTATCCAAAAGATAGCAAAGTAAGATACTGTAAGGCCACCTGCACAACTATATTCATTGCAGCACTATTCACCATAGCTGATGTATAGAATTAGTACAGATGTCCCTCAATGAATGAATGGATCAAGAAAATGTGGCATTTTACTTACCCACTAGATAGAGATTTCTACTCATTCATTAGAAAGAATGATAGTACATAATTTGCAATGAAATACAAGTACTTAAAAATTATGTTAAGTGAAGTATATCAAGCCTAGAGAGACAGAGGATGCATGTTTTCTTTCACATGTAGGAGCTAGACTTAATCTTTTTTTCTTATGATTTATTTATTTTTTAATTTTTATTTTATTGTCAAATTGATGTACAGAGAGATTACAGTTTCATACGTTAGGCCTTGGTTACATTTCTTATACTGTTTGTTACCTCCTCCCTCATTCTCCCCTTCCCCTCCCCCGTTTTTCTTTTCCCCCATGAGTTATTCAGTTGGTTTACACCAAACGGTTTTGCAAGAATTGCTTTTGGAGTCATTTGTCTTTTTATCCTTTGTCTCTCGATTTTGATATTCCCTTTCACTTCCTTAGTTCTAATACCAGTATATACAGTATGCAGTGTATTCAGATGAGAGACAGTGATAGTGCAAGTACAACCACAGGAAGGGATACAAGAGGATCATCAACAAAAGAAGCTACGGTTTCACAGGGCGTGTTGAAAGTAATTACAACAGTGATATAACAGTCATTTCCATAACATGGAGTTCATTTCATTTAGCATCATCTTATGCATTCATAGGGGCATAGCTATTAGTCTCTTTTGATCCTCTGCTGTGACTAGCCTAAACCTGTGCTAATTATTCCCTATGAGGGAAATCATAGGGTCCATGTTTCTTTGGGTCTGGCTCACTTCACTTAGTATAATTTTTTCCAAGTTCTTCCATTTCCTTACAAATGGGGCAATGTCATTCTTTCTGATAGAGGCATAAAATTCCATTGTGTATCTATAAGTATAAAAATATACACTTTGGGTGGTATCCAAATGTATGCAATGGTAGATTCAGAAGAAAACTCAAACAGTGAAATGACCTAGAAAGACTAACTCACAATCCAACAAAATAAAACACCTGGAATTGAGTACTCAAAAGTGAAGGAAGTAGGATCAAGGGGAGTGAGGGCAGACCAATCAAGAGAGGAAGAAGGGGAAAATGCAGTCATAAAATTCAATGCACATTTTACAAAATCAAGAAAATTGAAGGAAGAAATGGGGTGGGGAGGAATAAGGAGAATGATGAAAGGGGTGACATTGATCAAGGCCATTGTACA
The DNA here is from genome assembly GCF_023159225.1 of Perognathus longimembris pacificus. Taxonomy (NCBI): domain Eukaryota; kingdom Metazoa; phylum Chordata; class Mammalia; order Rodentia; family Heteromyidae; genus Perognathus; species Perognathus longimembris. The sequence continues at coordinate 54,315,784 of NC_063167.1, forward strand.
TCTAGACTACTTTGTTGAATGGCAATTCCTTTGTTCTATTTAAGAGTACAAATAAAAATTTTTCTTTCAATTTTTTTATTGTGAAAATGTGATACAGAGGGGTTACAGATTCATATGAAAGGCAGTGAGTACATTTCTTGTTCTACTTGTTACCTCCTTCCTCATTTCCCCCTCTTCCCCTCCCTCTTTCCCTCTCCCCCCAAGAGTTGTGCAGTTGGTTTATACCAAATGTTTCTAAGTGTTGCTTTTTGAATGGTTTGTCTTTTTGTTCTTTGTCCCTCGATTTTAGTATTCCCTCTCCCTTCTCCAGTTCTATTACCTGTATTGGACAATATCCAGGATACTCGGATGTAGTACAGTGGTAGCGATAGTACAGCCAAAGGAAGGGACTACAAGAGAAACAAAACTAGACAAACCATTCAGTCAAGCAAACTGACAAGAAAAAAGTAGTATGATTTCACATGGCATGTTGAGAATAATTACAACAGTGGTATAACTCTTGTTTCCGTAATGTGGAGTTCATTTCACTTGGTGTCTTCTTATGTGGTCATATGGGTGTAGTTATTGGGGTATTCTGGTCTTCTACCATGATTAGCCTATTGCTGTACTAGCTATTCCCTGTGAGGGACACCATAGGGTTTATGTTTCTTTGGGTCTGGGTCACTTCACTTACTTTGATTATTTTTCCAGTTGCTTCCATTTCCTTACGAATGGGGCAGTATGATTCCTTCTGATGGTGGCATAGAATTCCATTGAGTATATATACCACATTTTCCTGATCCACTCATGTACTGCGGGGCATCTAGGATGGTTCCATGTTTTAGGGATGACAAGTTGTGCTGCGATGAACATAGTTGTGCTGGTGGCTTTAGTGTGGTCTTGCTTGTTGTCTTTTGGGTAGATGGCAAAAAGTGAGGCTGTTGGGTTGTAGGGGAGCTCTATGTTTAGCCTTCTTAGGAATCTCCACACTGCTTTCCAGAGGGGTTGAACAAGTTTGCATTCCCACCAGCAATGTAAAAACAAAGTTAGGAAAATTTGAAGCTGTACTACTCAAAAAAGTGCTGCTGTTTGCTTTATATTTTACAATAGCAAAAGTAAAGGCAGAGCCATTTTTTTTTTAAATAATGTTTTCCACTATGTTCAAATAATCTTTAATAGAAGACAGAATTCCCATAGAAGCTCCTTGGACTCACCTGGATGCCTTAACCTCTGATGTACTAGCTAAGCCCAGGATGATAGGATAACTAGACCAATAATGAAAATACTCCAGGGTCTCTGCTCTCTATTGAATCGGGATATAGAATGTTCAGCTTTATGGTTAAGTGTACCAGTTTCAGAAGCCAACTTATTTTCTTCCTGGTTAGCATTTGACAGTTGTGAGATGTCTCAAAGGGCTCTTGTGAGGCTTAAATGTAATTGTGAAATTAAAAACCTTAGCTCCATCTCTTGTACATAGTAAATATTCAATAAATGGAGCCTGTTATTGAATTATTACTGCTACTCATTTCTGTGTGGATTTAAGAAATTGCCTGTTTTCACAACTGCAGGAAAAAGATGAGTCTGCTCTCCAATCCATACTCAGCTAAACAACTATAAAGTGAAGTTTCTCTTTGAGATAGGCGCAAATATTTTCTTCTCTCTCTTCACTAATGCTACTCTTGGTGATCAAACACAATGATCAGCCACTTGAGATAATCATTTCCTCAAGAACCCAGTGTCTTTTCATTCTGTGGCATCAACTGTAGTGCAATTAATTTTGTTTCAAATAATAAACTTTGAAAGGTACATTATAAACAAAAGCCATAATGATAAGCTACCTCCTGTTTGCTCATTTTGGAGAGACTCATTAGAGCCAGTGGTCTTCAACATTAATGAAATGATACAATCCAATTAAAGTACACTGAGTGTTAGAAAGAGAAGAACGGCTGACCACTAGGTAATATCACCTCCTATACCTCATTTTTCCCTCTGTTATGTTACTTCCACCTTGATCTACATCTTTTCCTTTCTTTTGCTCTATTTTGGAATCCAGCCATCTCCCAGATGATGGTAACTTCCTAAGCAATAAACAGATTGCTTTTTTGCTGAACAACTCATGCCTGAAAAAGTTGATAATGGTTTCAAAATTTCTTTTAATTGAGTTTTTAATTACAACACAGCTAGCAAATATCCCATTCATGTGTAGTTTTGACAGTGATGACAACAATTTTCTATTCTTTGGAGAGCATTTGACAAGTGTGGGATCCTCTAGTTAAGTACCGACTGCTTTGTGTCTGGATAGGAGTACCTGACAACCACTCGTTCAGGGAAGGTCAGGAACTGGAACATCTGGATTGCAATAAATTTGTTTGATATGACAATCAAGTTCTATAATGCAAGCTGCTACTGGGAATTTACATTAGATTGGTTGGCTTAGATCCTCACTTCCTAATTGATGGCCCAGTATTACGAATTGGGACACTGGAGAGCCAATTGGTATATGGGTGCAGCTTCTCCTTCAATCTTTAGAACACATCAGCAAATCAGACAAAATAAACAACTAAATTATTCCCAGCAAAGATTAAATTTTGACATAAATACCATACACATGTACTCCTTTCCTTTCTGGAATTTAAGTAAGAGTTCTGGAGTTATGCCTGGACTTACTGCTCTGGGCACTCGAGAGCTAGGATTAGACCTAATGAGTTGTTCCACTCCATCAGCAGAGAACCAGTTCACCATTAGCAATTTCTCTTAGCCTGAGCACTTCCCAGAAGCTTTGAAAGGCCATTTGCTAGTCCCTGAACCTCCTATTAAAATTCAGAGGCTCAAAGTGACACAATTTTCAATTATAGAGCAATAATTCTCAGACTTTTGGATGTCAGAAGTCAAGAAATAGTTTTTATTTAGATTCTTACTAAGTAAAATGTGCATTTCCTCCCCTTTTACGTCATTTGCATTTAAGTCTTAAACAGAGACCACTAAGAAGCTGAGAATTCTAATATCAGACTCAGAAAATATGCATAAAACTCCTCGACGGTAGCCTTTGTGGTATGCCCAACATATCACCCTATAAAGCATCAACGCTTAATGGATAATTATTGAGAATATACTATCGTACTTATTAAAATAGGCCATGAGAATTCAATGAAAAAGAACCTAACCTAGAGAGATGATATGACTAAAATAAACGTGGATCTCTCTGAGCACAACACACATTGATATTTTATAGGAGCAGAGAATGTCAGGGAAATGTTTTCCTTTGAAACTAAAACTTGTATTTCACAAAACTAAGACCAACTGGGACCTTGTAGACAATGGCAAGGATTTAGAACTTTATGCTAAGTGTGATAGAAGGTTGTTGAAGAATTTAAAACAAAACTAATGCTTTGTAAGTCTCTAGCCCACTTGATGAGGGGACTATTGGTTCTTTGCTGTTTTGTTTTGGAGGAAGGTAATTTTTTTAGCTCTGCATATATTTTAGATATGAGGCCTTTGTTGTCCGTTGAATGGCCGGTAAAGATCTTCTCCCAGTCTGTGGGCTTTCTGTTTATCTTGCAAGCTATGTCCTTTGCCGTGCAGAAGCTCTGCAGTTTGATGCAGTCCCATTTGTCCAACCTTTCTTTGTAGCCTTTCTGGGTCTTTGTTAAGGAAGTTCCTTCCTGTGCCAAGGAGCCCAAGTGTTTCTCCTACTCCTTCCTTTAGTGTTTTCAGGGTGTCTGTTTTGATTTCGAGGTATTTAATCCATTTGGAGTTGATTTTGGTGCAGGGTGATATATAAGGATCTAGTTTTAGTTTGTTGCATGTGTTGAACCAGCTTTGCCAGCACCATTTGTTAAAGAGGCTATCTTTCTTCCAAGCTATTGTTTTAGCTCCTTTATCAAAGATTAAGTAGGCATAGTTCTGTGGGTTCATTTCTGAGTCTTCAATTCTGTTCCCTTAGTTCAGGTCTGTTCTGGTGCCAATACCAAGCTGTTTTTATTACTATAGCTTTATAATATAGCTTGAAGTTGGGTATTGTAATTCTTCAAGCACTGTTCTTTATTCTTAGGATTGTTTTTGCTATTCTAGGTCTTTTTTGTTCCATATGAATTTCTGGATTGCTTCCTCTATTTCATTAAAGAATGGTGTTGGGATATTAATGGGTATTGCATTGAATTTGTAGATAGCCTTTGGCAATATTGCCATTTTGATTATATTATTCCTCCCAATCCAGGAGCATGGGAGGTTTTTCCATTTCCTTAGTTCTGACTTAATTTCGTTTTTCAAGCTTTTAAAGTTCTCATCAAAGAGGTCTTTCACTTCTTTGGTTAAGGTTATTCCTAGGTATTTTATGTTTTGGGGGGCTATTGCAAAAGGAGTTGCTTTCCTGATTTCCACCTTGGTCTTTGGGTTGTTAGCATAGAGAAAGGCCGTTTATTTTTGAGGGTTTATTTTATATCCTACAACTTTGCCAAAGTTTGGATCAGCTCTAGTAGCTTGGGAGTAGAGTCTATGGGGTTCTTTAGGTATAGGATCATGTCATCTGCGAAGAGAGAAAGTTTAACTTCATCTTTTCCTATTTGGATCCCCTTTATATTTTCTTCTTGCCTAATTGCTCTGGCTAGGAATTCTAGTACTACGCTGAAGAGCAGGGGCGAGAGTGGGCATCCCTGCCTTGTTCCTGATTTTAAAGGGAATGGCTTTAGTTTTTCACCATTTAGAGTTATACTTGCTGTTTGTTTTTCATAAACTGCCTTGATTATATTCATGAATGTTCCCTGGAATCCCAGTTTTTCCAGGGCTTTTAGCTTTGAACCAGTCTTCTTGATGTTATTTGGGAAGAGATTGTGGTCAAGCAAAAGTGGAAAGAGTGAGATGTGTTGGGATGGGAAGTTAGTGCTCTTTAGTGGCCATTGTATTAGTGTTGACTAACATTTAGTGTTTGGAACTCTGATTGTCCAAGCCATTGATAGATAAGAAGAGGAAATGAAAAGAGAAGTAATAAAGTTGATTCCTATATTCTAGACAGAGAAAATTACATTTAGTATACTATTTACTGAGATCAAAAGACAAAAACAGGAACAAGTTGGATGGGAAAAGTAAAATCAAGTGTTCTATTTGAGGCTTGTCAAATGTAAGGTGAATGTGAGATATTGAAGCAGGGGTATGTGTGTCAGAAACATAAGGGAGTGTTTTGCCATAGATACACATTTAGGAGTTATCGGCATAATCAGTGGTATTTAAAGCTGTGGGAGGAGATAAGGTTTCATGGGAATAAACACTGTGAAACTTAATAACAGTTTGAGGTTCAATCCAGGAGGGGAAACCTTCAGAAAATCTTTCTATAAAAGGGATGGCATTTTAACAGCCACAAAACAGGAAGTACACAGTATCAGTCCTTTCAGTTTAAGAACATTTATTTGCACAAAATCATCTCTCTGCTCCGTCCTTATTTTCACTTTGCTGCAGGTCAGTGAGAACTTTGTTGTAGACCAGCAGTTTGCAAACAAAAACCCTAGAGTTTCTGCAGCCATCCCTATGCAGGAAAAAACCCCAATTAAATAGTAGAAAATCTTAACCAAACCCTGCTTCACCTGACTCTGAGGCTCTCAGTTGAAAACAAGTCTGGAGTATATGAACCAATTTACTGTGGGACTAAAAGTTAGAAAGAAGCATTTCTTCTACAATATGACATCAGATCCCTTCTCTCCTTCAACACAAAGCCAGTTACATGCTATGTAGTTTATGATATTCCTAAGACAGAAAACTACAACTGCATATTATAGTCTAGTTATTTGTGGATATCATCATCATCATCAAATGCTTATATAATATTTTATTGTCCTGCCATCCTAGTACTGGCAGTCAGAATAGTATTCTAACAGGACATAGTACACATTTCTGAATTCTCCTATTATAGTGTCCAAGTCAATCTCAAACAGTGAGATCAAATATGGGAGATTATAGTAACCATAGGGGTGATATCATTATTGTATCTGCAGCTATTACTACTAATGACATTCTTAGCACATTGCATGTACATCAGACTTCCTATGTTTCACCTCAGACAAATCTTAGTTACATCTTATAAATTGGTACCATTTTACAGTTAAGAAACTGAAGCTGAAAGGTCAACATCCCAAGTATATATGTGCTCATTGGTTAAAACCACTGTATTGTATTTGTGTGTCATCACCTGCTATAATGGAAACCTTATTTGGATCTTGAGCACCCACAGTACTTGGCACACCGAAGATAATTCTTAAATGATGAGCTATGGGAACACTTAAATACATTGTACCTTAGTTCCATAGAACCTTTTGAAGGGTAGTAATAGATATGATTTGGCCCTTCTATAGTACCTGGCATAGCACTCAATAAATATTTGGGAAGCTGTATGTGGAAAGACTCTAGACACCTAACAAGTTTCAGAGAGATGGTGCTGGTGGAGGGATTATTGCAGGAAGAGGATTAAGAAGACAGAACTCCTAATAGGATGTTGCTGCAACTATCGGGCTGACTCTTACTTACATATTCTTATTCATGACTTGGATGGGAAAAAATTAAAAAGAACGAAAGAAAGGAGCTACTTGATTTGGAATTCACTAAAGATTCCAAGTTGGAAAGTATCTTAAGCAGCTCAGGCAACAGAAATAAAATGAAATGACTTTTGAAAGTTGAGGTGTATAGGCTGGGGATAATAATGTTGTGAGCATTAGGAAAAAGGGGAGGCAGTATATTCCTCTGGGAAAAGCACATCCAAACCCAGAGCTCTTCTCTGGAAGCAGATGCCAGTTCACAGTGATGCCAAAGGAGGCCCAAAGGGCCCAGTGGCCCACAAATTAAATCCAGGCCAGCCTGGCAGTCTGGCAGATGAAAGGAAAGCCCAGGTTGAGACTGCCTGCACAGAAGGACACAGAATAACAGTTCCTCTGTGGACAGTTCTAGCCAGAACAGCACCTGGCGCCACATAGCCACACATTGGTTCTCTCCACTTCATTACTAGGGAAGCTCAGGCAATTTGGAGGAAGTACAAAGAATAGCAATGAGAGTGAATGACTCCAGGAGCCCAAGGAAAGATCAAAATGATTGGATAGCTATAGTTTAGCTGTAGAGAGAGAAAAAAAATCCTAAAAGTAAGAGAAAGGCAAGCCCTGGAAATTAGGTTTTTAAAAATGTAGGCCTGTTCTAAAATAGCCAAGTAGAAACTTGAAGAATATTTGTCAAATGACAATTTTTTTTCAGTTGAAAATAGACACATTCTTTCAAGCAGCACGCTTTGTACCTGGATCAGCACTCTCCAAGTACTCCATGAGTACTATCTTATCAGATCACTTTTCTTTTTTTTAATATATTTTTATTATCAAACTGAATTACAGAGAGGTTACAGTTTCATACATTAGGCATTGGATATATTTCTTGTACTGTTTGTTAGATCACTTTTCCTTTGCCAAAAGAGTGTAGAATCCAGGAGGTAGACCAAACAGAACCACATTTTTAAAAATCAGCCAACCCTTTTCTCAGTGCTCAGCAAGAACAGGATTAAAAGAACTAGATTTGTGTTGTATTATTCAAGTCAGACTTCAACAATGAAGTTGCTTCTTCCCTTTTAGACATAACACAGAACAAAACAGAAAGCTTTCAGCACAGAAAAGTCTAAGATATGGTTGGCTAGGCTCTGGTTAAATTGTATCATTACAATTGACCTCATGTCAAAGAGCACACAAAGCCCACCCCACCTGACCCCACCTGGATTAGGTAAGAAAGGGGTAGAGAAGCTTTGTTTGGGGGAATAGAATAGAAGTAGACTTGAGGGACTTCACTTTCAAAAGATTAACTGCCATTATTCAAGTAGATGAATTAGTGGTGCTTCTTTGTTCTATAGGCAAGAGTCTAGGAACAGCAACTCCCATGGTGTTATTGAATCTGTCATGGTCTGCAGATCATTAGTAGTGCTGTTTCGAACCTATTACGGAAGAGAATCAAGTGTTCAGATTCCCAGCTACAGGGCCATTAATAAACATCAGGATATACAAGCTTCCTTAAGCTTTTCAAACCATTAAGTCTCTGAAATATACTGTTCCCGACTCTCTGCTGCTCTGTTTTACTCTCCCTCATCCCTGTTCCATGCCTGCTTTCTACACTGTGGGTCTCCTCATGCTCCTCTCCTCTGAAGTATGTTACAGCGCCACTGAACTACATGTCCAATCTGGATCTCACCTCTTCTGAAGTCCCTGCTGCAGTTTTATTATTTGTGATGATTACCACACTGACAGTGGCTCAGACCTGTGGATATGTATTGTGTTCCATGACTCTAGGCACAGCAATATGGAGTATGGTGCTGGTGCTGTAACCCGGCATCAGTTTCTCTGGTCCACCTTTATGCTATGTGCTTCTATCTTCATCACTTCCAGCTTGTCTTCACTTTGATTTTCAAAAAGGGGCATTGCCTACAGAGACTAATTGCTGTATCTAATTGGTGAGAACAAGCCCCAGTGCCAGCACAAATACACACACACACGTACACACACACACGTACACACACACACACACACACACACACATGCACACACCTCTCTGGGCAATTTTTTAATTAGCTTATATTAGTTTTACAAAGGAGGGCCATTAGAAGTTCTCCTGTCCAGTTGTACCCTTTTATCTAATCATGTCCCACAGCAATAGAAGCTCTGTTCTAACTTTTCTTCCTTTAGATCATTTTTTGGATTCTATATAATACATATTTGTACATGTGTATATGTATTTATGTATGCAACAAGTGGGGTTTTTCTTTCTGTCCTTGACTTATTTCACTTAACATATCTTCCAGTCTGTCCATGTTATTACAGATAACAAAATTCCATTTGCTTTAATGGGAGAATGGCTACATAGGATACATACATGATTTTTGAATGCACTGATGGAAACCTATACTGATTTTTACCTTAGATATAGTAATACAGCTGCAATAAACATAGGAGTACAGATGTCTTTCCAATCTACCAATTTCAGTTCCTCTGGGTATATACCTGGTTGGTATTGGAATTTTTAAATTTTTATTTTATTTTGTTGTAAAGGTGATGTACAGATGAGTTAAAGTTACATAAATAATGAGTACATTTCTTGTTGAACATTGTTACCCCTCCTCCTTCCTTTTTCTCTCACTCTCTCCCCACACAAGTTGTAGAGTTCATTTCCAACTTAGTGTCTTGTGACTATCACTGGAATTATTTTTAAGGAAATGCCACACTGTTTTCCATAATAGTTATCCTAGCTTACATGCCCATTAATAATGTATGATATGATAGTCTACCTTCCTGTATATCCTTGCAAGCATGTGTTGAGTTTTTCTGTTTGATGGAAGAAATTCAGAGGTAAAATTGTATTTTTGGTGGCTTAAGTTTGTTTTTCTATCGTGATTAGTGGTGAGCATCTTGCAATATGCTTGTTGATCATTTGTACAGCCTCTTTTGAGAAAAGCCTATTCAGGTCATTGGCTCATTTTAATTTGGATATTTGCTTCATTGCTATGTTCATTATGTATTCTGGAAGCTAGGATTTTGTTAGCTAAATAGGTTGCAAATATTTCCTCCTATTTTCTAGGTTGCCACTTGACTCAGACTGTTTAATTCAATCCCATGTGTACATTTTTTTGCTATTAAGTTCTTTTCTTTTGAGGATACATCCGAAGAGTTTTTGCCCAACCCAATGTTGTGAAATATTGCTATTATGTTTTCTTTTAATAATTACATTTGTTTTGTGTCAGATATTTAGGCACTGTATTACTTTTGAGGTTGGTTTTTTTTTCTTGGACATGTTAAGAGATAAGATTTTAGTGCTTTTTTTTCCTTCTGCATATCGGTATGTAGTTTTCTCAGCTCCTACTATTGAGGAGATTATTCTTTCAAAAATAGATGTAGCTATGACTTTTTCTAAAAATCAGCTGGCTGCAAATATGTGGACTTGTTTCTGAATTTTCCATTTGTTGCATAATATATCAGGTGGTCTGTCTATCCTGATTGCAATGCAAAGCTGTTTTTGAAATAAGATATTATCACAATATTGTTGATCTTTTGCTCAAGAATGCCATTAAGTATTTGAGAAAGAGTGTGATATCATTAAATTTCAGTAGGGTTTTTTTCTATGAAAAATGTCTTGGGTATCTTGATAAGAATTGTATAGAATTTGTAGATGGCTTTGGGCAGTATGAACAGTTTAGCAACATTAAACTTTCAAACAAAACCATAAACATATGCCATAAGCATGGTATATCTTTCAATTGTTCACATGGGTATGTGTGTGTTTGTGTTTGTGTGTGTGTTCTCCTTTAATCAGTCTTTCATAATTTTCATTGTGGAGATTGATCATTACATTTCTATGGTTAAATTTACTTTCTAAGTATTTTTGCAACAATTGTGGAAGATACTACTCTCTCTCTCTCTCTCTCTCTCGCTCTCTCTCTCTCTCTCTCTTTCTCTCTCTCTCTCTTTTTATTGCCAGCCCTGAAGCTTGAACTCAGGGCCTGAGCACTGTCCCTGGCTTCATTTTGCTTGAGGCTAGCACTCTGCCACATCAGCCCCAGTGCTACTTCTGGCCTTTTCTATATGTGTGGTGCGAGGAATCAAACCCAGGGCTTCATGTATACGAGGCAAGCATTCTTGCCACTAGGCCATATTCCCAGCCCTTGATTTCTTTCTCATCCATTTCCTTTTCCTGTTTTTAAAAGGCTACTAATTTTCTAAGACAATTTTAAACCCTGAAACTTGATTGAATTTATTTACTAATTCTAGTAGGTTTAGTGAAATCATTAGAATATTTCAATATATCTGATTATGCTGTTATTAAACAAGAACACTTTGTCTTCTGTGTTTTTCTATTGGTATAATTTATTTTGATCTTTTGCCTTATTATTGTAACTAATATTTTAACCTGCCATGAATAAGAATGTTAGAAGTGAACAAATTTGACTTCTTGGCTTTTATTATGCTGTAAGATGTTGATTATGAGCATTTCATAAATAGGTTTTATGTGATACCTTCAATCTATACCTAAATTTTAGAAATTTTTAATATTGAATTTCTGCTGGATGTTATCAAATGTTTTTTATGAATTTAACTTTTTTTGTTTTACTATGTTTACTGAGACCAAATGGCATCAGAAAGCAGTAATGATAACTTATATCTTTGTCTTACTTGAACAGTAATTTTAATAATTTCCTTATTATAGAAGAAAATGAATCTTGTTGGCCATCCATCTATATTCATGATGACACCTGTATCCAAATTCATTTAGAATGCCAGCTCATAACTGCTGAAGGTAACTGGTACTGTTGGTCATCTGGTAAAACTTGTCTTTCTGAAAGTTATCTGGGTACCACTAATGATGGCCAATTATAGAGAATGGATCTGCTTTTGTTCTGAGCCACTTTTGTTTTCCATCTATGCTTATTCCCTTTGGTAACTATCATTTTTGATACTTGAATATGTGTAAGATTTTTCTGTCATTCTGATACTCAGCAAAGGAACTGTGTTCCATTCAATAATTAAAGCGTCCACATCACAGAATTTCAGTGTAATTGCCCTTGGTAAAATGCCAAACCAATGTAAAAGTCTGGTTTTTGATGGTTACGGTGCAGTTTTCTTTCTGGATATATATGCTAATTATATGTACATATGCATACAATTATTGAAACATTACTGTACCAAAAGAAGTATAGTAATTATAATATGGTGATTTAGTCTTGGGCTTTTAAGAAGATTTCAGCAACTGATCCCATTCCTTCATTTAAGGATTTGTGGGCTAAATATGTCATTCCAACTGGAAATACAATACAGGAAGAGTATCATTATTTTCTCCCTCCCAACCCTGCTATCTCGTGGAATATAGAAAGAAAGATTCCACACTCCTGGGAGTTAGCTCCTTGATTAAGAGTGAAGTAATAAACATAGGAACACAGCAACAATTCATGAGGTTGGGTAGTAAATCTCCACCTTTATGGCCTACATTCGCCAACTGTCTCCATATTTGACAGATAAAGTGCATCTGTGAATTTTAAGCTTCTCAAGTTACAGTTAAGATATGCAATTAGATTCCCAGATATATGTCTTCTCCCCAAAACTTCTGTTGGGGAGGAGGGAAGCCAATTAAGCAAGCTTTACTCTGAAAACAAAACAACACAAAAGAGTAAAACAAAACCCCAACATAAATTTGATGGAAGAACTCAACTAATAAAGATGCTTTGCATGCTTTTCTTGGTAGAAACAGAGTCAGTGAGCACTGGGGCATAAATTCTTCCTTCTCTGAAAGCTGGAGTCAAGAGCTTGAGCTCTTTTAGACATGTAGCTTAATGACAGAGTATTTGGAAATACGTGTGTGTTCTTTCCCCAGTATTTGTGACATACACTTTTATTAGCATTTATACTTATTGGAAGAAATTTCTTAATCTGATAAATTCAGTTAATCAAATAAGCTAATGAAAAGATGTTTTAATGCCCTGAAGCAAAAATGATTACCAATGTTTCAGCTGGTAAGGAATAATTCTAGCCTAGAAATACTTCCAATAATTATAATTGTAATGATAAAAGTAACTAGTATCTCCTGCCAAGATACCCTCTGAAAACATTTGATAAATATTAAATGAAATATGAACTTATTTAATACTCAAGAAAAGCATACAAGATAGGTATCAGATAATTTTATAAATAGAAGAGTTTAACTATGTTGCATAATTTGCTCATGGATACCTAAGTGTCTTCTTTGGTATTTTAAATCTTCTCTCATCTATGAAATGGAAACAGACTAGGTCATTATTCACACTTATAAAATAACATACAGTCTCTTAAAAGCAAGAGCTTTGCTGTATGCTAGTGGCTCATATCTATCTATAATCCTAGTTACTCAGAGGCTGAGATCTGAGGATCGCAGTTTGAAACCATCCCTGGCAGGAAACTGCATGAGAGTTTTATCTCTAATAAACTACTCAGAAAAAGACAGAAGTGGTGCTCTGACTTAAGTAGTAGAGTGCTAGCCTTGAGCAAAGACTTCAGGAAGAGTGCCCAGACCCTGAGTTCAAGCCCCAGGATCAGCAAACAAAAACAAACAAACAAACAAAAACCCCAAGGAGCTTTCTTTCAACAATGCAAGGAAACAGACTCTGTGAAAATGTCAACTTATTTGAGTAAATGCATATTGTTAAAAAAATAGAATTGAAGTTGTTAAATATTTTCAAGGAGATTATAATCTAAACAGATTAAGTAAAGCAAATTACTTGAAACAATCAAGAACAAACTATTAACAAATGCAAAGTAAACCGATACTAGAAGTTGAATTTGTTTCTGTAGACCTCATTACTATTAGCTATAAAACGGTGATGATAATACTACTGGCCTTCCATAAGGATTGTTTGTTCCTCCTTCCAGACTTAATTTGTGATTAAAATTACTGCATAAAATCAAACAAGTGAGAATGATGCAACAGTTGCTAAATGGTGGGAATACAGTAAGACTGTTTATTATAGGTCTTTTAGAGATGAGATCCATGAAACCTCTGCCCAGAAACCACTGCCAGAGGTGGCAGTAAATTAATGAATGTGAACTGCAGTTGTGAAACGGAATGAACCCTTAAATTTACATGTAAGAAAACTCACTCAAAAAATGGTCTTAGGACAACTGCCTATGCACATGCAAAACAATGAAACTGGTTCTTTATCTCATACAATACACAAAACCAAACACAGCAAATCACAGAAACAAAGCTATAAAGGTCTTAGAAGAAAATATAGGGGTAAATTCTCATAGTCTTTGGTTAGATTATATTGTCATACATTTGCCACCAAGAGTCAAAGCAATATCAATAAGCTAAAATAAGCAATACTTAACTAAAATGAAAAGCTTTGATGCTTCAAAGGAAAACACTAAGTCAATGAAAAGATAGATGGAATAGGTGAAAATAATTAAAAATTATACATCGGATGAAGGACTCAAGTTTGGAATATATTTAAAAAGATGGCATTACCTTGAAAGTGGTTAAGGAGGCCAGGAACTGTGTCTCCTATTTATAATCCCAGCTACTCAGGAAGCAGAGATCAGGATTGTGGTTCAAGACCAGTCTAGGAAATCATTAGCAATGCTACATCTCAATCAATAGCCATGTGTAGTGGTTCACACTGTCACCCCCACTGTATTCAAGGCATAAAAAGTAGGATTATAATTGCGTCCACCCAGGCAAAATGTGTAAGAGCCTACATAAAAAAGATCTCAAGCAAAAAGGACTGTGGGCATGGTTCAAGTAATAGAATGCCTTCCTAGTAATTTCAAAGCCATTAGCTCAAACTCCAGTACTGTAAAAAAATAGTCTTAAGTAATTTTTATCATAATAATTACTCCAAAGAAGATATACAAATGATGATATAGTCAAGGCATCCAGAAAATGCAAATCAGCCTGAAAGTGGAGTTTTTAAACCCAGGCTCAACCTTAGGAGTTTCACACTCCTTTCTACTTTCTGCTATTTACCAAATCAAGAGATACAGTGAAAGGCAGAAAAAGGAAATACATTGCATGCCATAAGCATGCCATGGGGAGAGAGTACGTCAGCTCATTGTCAGCCATTTTTGGCAGTACAGACATGAGCTTTAGGCTTTATAGACAAAGAACTAAGGTGAGGAGGAGACAGGTATGCATAAATGTTAATTATCCTGGGTAATATATGGCCTAGGGACAATTGTTTTAGCACTTATTTTGAGAGAGGTTTTGGGGAAATTGTTATTCCTGTCATTACTTGACAGGGCTTAGAGCAGAGATACATAAAACATAGTGGCAGGTATGTTGGCTTTTCTCCTCTTTGTTAATTTGTGAACCCAGCAAAAGCAGTTCCCAGCACCTTTTACAAAAGCACGATGAGATACCTCTTCCCACTGTTATGAAAAGCATTGGCAAGGAGAGAACTGGAGACTTTACACACTGATAGTAGGAATATAAAATGCACCAGCTGTTTTGAAACATAGTCTTGCCATTCTTCAAAAATGTTCAATGTAGAGGTCACATATGACACAGTAATTTAAGAAAAAATGAATATGTATGTCTACACTGAAGCTTGTACAAGAATTATCACAGCAGCATTATTCATACAGCCAATGAGTATAAGCAAACTGCATGTCTATCAACCATTGAAATGAGATAGGCTAAAACATGGATTAATTATTGGAATATTAAGCTAAGTAAAGCAACACAATCACAGAAAACCACATATTAAATGATTCTATTTATATTAACTATCTAGAAGAGACACATCCAGAGAGTCAGTAAATGAGTTGTTTCTTGAAGCTAGAATGAGAAAGCAGGGGCAAGAATGAGAAGTAACCATAGCTGATATAGGGTGTCTATTTAGGCTGATGAAATTATCCTAAAATTAGACTGTTGTGATGAGCATATAATTTACTGAGAACACTGGAACCTACTGAACCTTCCTTAAAGGGTCAATCATAAGGTATGTGAATTTTAGCACTATTAAGTTGTGGGGAGGAGGGGAGGGAAGATCAACTAGTATTACCATGGGCTGCAAGATACAAGAGACTGAGCTCCAACACCAGAATACACATTCTTTTCAGAAGCACATGGAATATTCTCCAAAATAGATCACATCTTAGGGCACAAGGAAAATCTGTACAAATCCAGAAGTACCAAAGTCCCTGCATTCTCTATGACCACAATGGAATGGAAAATTAGAGCTCAACTCAAACAGCCACCACAGAAAATCCTACAATTCATGGAGAGTAAACAACACACTGCTGAACCATCAGTGGATCATTGAAGAAATTAGAACAGAAATTCAAATGTTTATGGAATTAAACGAAGATGAGCACACAAAATACAAGCTCCTTTGGGACACAGCAAAGGCAGTACTCAGAGGAAAATTTATATCTCTGAGTGCCTACATAAAAAAACTGGAGAAACAGCAATTTAACAACTTATGGAAGCACCTTAAGTTCCTCAAAAGAGAACAAGCCAAACACCAAGCTAATAGACGGAAGCAAATAATTAAAATCAAATCAGAATTAACTGACTTACAGTAAAAAAAAAAAAAAATCAAAGGAATCAACAAAACGAACAGTTGTTTTTTGAAAAAATTAACAAGATGGACATACCCCTAGCAAATCTAACCAAAAAACTAAGGCAGCACACCCAAATAAATAAGATCAGAGATGAAACAGGTAACATCACCACAGAAACAACTAAAATTCAGAACACAATAAGGGACTATTTTGCAAACCTTTACACCAACAAATTCGAAAACCTGGAAGAAATGGACGATTTCCTAGCAAAAATTGATATCCCCAAACTCAATCATGAAGATTTAAAACTTCTAAACAGACCCATATCCAGCATTGAAATAGAAACGGCAATAAGTGATCTCCCGTCCAAGAAAAGCTCAGGTCCAGATGGGTTCGCAGAATTCTACAAGGCCTTCAAAACAGAACTCACACCAATATTTCTCAAACACTTCAATGAAAGTGAAAGAGAAAGTTCACTACCAAGCACATTCTATGATGCCAGTATAACCGTCATCCAAAACCAAGCAGGGATTCATCACAGAAAAAGAATTAACTATAGACCGATTTCCCTGATGAACATTGATGCAAAAATTCTCAACAAAATTCTGGCCAATCGACTTCAACAGGTCAACAAAAAATCATACACCAGGTTCAAACTGGATTCATCCAAGGAATGCAAAGTTGGTTCAATATATGCAAGTCAATTAATGTAATCCACCACATCAACCTGAGCAAGGTAAAGAATCAAATGGTTAAGTGAAGTGAGCCAGACCCAAAGAAACATGGACTCTATGGTCTCCCTTATTAGGAATAATTAGTACAGGTTTAGGCAAGTCATAGCAGAGCATCACAAGGGCCCAATAGCTATACCCTTATGATCACATAACATGATGCTAAGTGAAATGAACCCCATGTTATGGAAACAATTGTTATATCACAGTTGTAACTACTTTCAACATCTCATCTGTATCTGTAGCTTCTATTTTTGATGATGTTTTTGTATCACCTTCCTGTGGTTGTACCTACACTATCTCTGTAACCTTATCTGAGTATATTGGAAACCATGTATACTGGTATTAAAAGTAGGAAATTGAAAGGGAATACCAAAATTGAGAGACACAGGGTAAAAAATGACAAACAACTACAAAAGCAATACATGCAAAACTGTTTGGTGTAAGTGAACTGAACACCTAAGGGGGGGAAAGGGAAAGTGGGAGGAGGAAGGGGGGGAAAGGACAAGGTAACAAACAGTACAAGAAATGTATCTAATGCCTAACGTATGAAACTATGAAACTGTAACCTCCCTGTATATCAGTTTGATAATAAAAATATGAAAAAAATAAAAAAATAAAAATTTAAAAAAGAGAGAATTTTTAAGCACCAGAAAAAAAAAAGAATCAAATGGTTATATCTCTAGATGTGGAAAGGCACTTGGTAAAAATCCAGCACCCATTTCTGATAAAAGCCTTGGAAAAACTGGTATTCCAGGGAACATTCCTGAATATAATAAAGGCAGTCTATGTCAAACCAACAGAAAGCATAATTCTAAATGGTGAGCAGCTCAAGCCATTCCCTTTAAAATCAGGAGCAAGACAGGGATATCCTCTCTCTCCTCTCTTCTTCAACATAGTACTAGAATTCCTAGCCAGAGCAATTAGGCAAGTTGAAAATATAAAGGGGATCCAAATAGGAAAAGATGAAGGTAAACTTTCTCTCTTCACAGATGACATGATCCTATACCTAAAGAACCCTATAGACTCTACTTCCAAGCTACTATAGCTGATCCAAAATTTTGGCAATGTAGGAGGACATAAAATAAGCCCTCAAAAAATGATAATGGGCAAGAGACATATGAAAAAGTGCTCTACATCACTGGCCATAAAATAAATGCAAATCAAAACAACATTGAGATTCCTTCTCACCCCAGTAAGAATGTCCTATATCAAGAAAACTAACAATAATAAATGTTGGAGGGGATGCGGCCAAAAGGGAACCCAACTTCATTGTTGGTGGGAATGTAAACTGGTTCAGCCACTCTAGAAAGTGGTATGGAGATTCCTCAGAAGGCTAAACATAGAGCTCCCCTATGACCCAGCAGCCCCACTTTTGAGCATCTACCCAAAAGACCAAAATCAAGAACACACTAAAGCCACCAGCACAACAATGTTAATGGAAGTACAATTTGTCATAGCTAAAATATGGAACCAACCCAGATGCCCATCAGTAGACGAATGCATCAGGAAAACGTGGTACATATACACAATAGAATGTTATGCCTCTATCAGAAAGAATGACATTGCCCCATTTGTAAGGAAATGGAAGGACTTGGACAAAATTATACTAAGTGAAGTGAGTCAGACCCAAAGAAACAAGGACTCATGGTTTCCTTCGTAGGGAATATTTAGCACAGGTTTAGGCTAGTCACAGCAGAGGATCACAAGACCCCAATAGCTATACCCTTATGAACACATAAGATGATGCTAAGTGAAATGAACTCCATGTTATGGAAACAAGTATTATATCGCTGATGTAATAACTTTCAACATGCCATGTGAAACCGTAGCTTATATTAATGATGATCCTCTTATATCCCCTTCCTGTGGTTGTACCTGCACTATCACTGTATCTTATCTGAGTACATTAGAAACTGTGTATACTGGTATTAGAACTAGGAAAGTGAAAGGGAATACCAAAATCGAGAGACACAGGATAAAAAGACAAACATCTACAAAAGCAATACTTGCAACACCATTTGGTGTGAACAACTCATGGGGGAGAGGGGAAAGAGGAGGGGGGAGGAGGGAATGAGAGAGGAGGTAACAAACAGTACAAGAAATGTATCCAATGCCTAACGTATGAAACTGTAACCTCTCTATACATCAGTTTGAAATTTAAAAAAAAAGAAAAGAAAAAACAATATATATTTCTACAAGAAAAAAATGAGCTCTCAAAAATCAATGGCCTTTCTACATGCCAATGACCTGAAGACCCAGGCCAAAATCAGGAAATCAACTCATTTTGCAATAGCCTCAAAAAACATAAAATACCTAGAAATAACCTTAACCAAAGAAGTAAAAGACCTCTATGATGAGAACTTTAAAAACATGACAAAAGAAATTAAGGTGAAACTAAGGAAATGGAAAAACCTCCATGCTCCTGGTTAGGAGGATTAATATAGTCAAAATGGCAATATTGCCAAAGGCTATCTACAAGTTCAATGCAATATCCATTAATATCCCAACACCATTTTTTAATGAAATAGAGGATGCAATCCAGAAATTCATATGGAACAATAAAAGACCCCTAATAGCAAAAACAATCCTAAGTAGAAAGAACAGTACTGGACGAACTATAATACCAAACTTTAAGCTATGTTATAAAGCTATAGTAATAAAAACAGCTGGGTATTGGCACAGGAACTGGTTGGAAGACCAATGGAACAGAATTGAAAACCCAGAATGAACCCACAGAACTATGCCTACGTAATCTTTGATAAAGGAGCCAAAAATATAGGATGGAAGAAAGATAGCCTCTTTAACTAATGGTGCTGGCAAAACTGGTTCAAGACCTGCAACAAACTAAAACTACATCCTTATATATCACCCTGTACCAAAATAAATTCCATATGGATCAAAGACCTCGAAATAAAAACAGATACCCTGAAAACACTACAAGAAGGAGTAGGACAAACACTTGGGCTCCTTGGCACAGGATGAAACTTCCTTAATAAAGGCCCAGAAATGCTACAAATCAAAGAAAAGCTGGACAAATGGATGGCATCAAACTGCAGAGCTTCATCTGCAGGGCAAAGGACATAGGTCCCAAGATAAACAGAAAGCCCACAGATTGGGAAAAGTTATTTCCTGGCCATACAATGGAGAAAGGCCTTATATCTAAAATATATGCAGAACTAAAAATATTAAATTCCTTCAAAACAAAACCTCAAAGAACCAACAGCCCCCTCAGCAAGTGGGCTAAAGACTTAAAAAGTGACTTCTCTGGGCTGGGAATATGGCCTAGCGGCAAGAGTGCTTGCCTCATATACATGAAGCCTTGGGTTCAATTCCCCAGCACCACATATATAGAATATGGCCAGAAGTGGCACTGTGGCTCAACTGGTAGAGTACTAGCCTTGAGCTAAAAGAAGCCAGGGACAGTGCTCAGGCCCTGTGTCCAAGCCCTAGGACTGGCCAAAAAAAAAGAAAGAAAAAAGACTTCTCTGATGGGGAACTGAGAATGGCCAAGAGACATATGAAAAAGTGCTCTACAATACTGGCCATAAAAGAAATGCAAATCAAAACAACATTGAGATTCCACCTCACCCTAGTAAGAATGTCCTTTATCAAGAAATATAACTATAACAAATGTTAGAGGGGATGTGGCCAGAAGGGAACTTCATTGTTGGTGGGAATGTAAACTGGTTCAGCCACTCTGGAAAGTGGTATGAAGATTCCTCAGAAGGCTAAACATAGAGCTCCCCTATGACCCAGCAGCCCCACGTTTGAGCATCTACCCAAAAGATTAGAAGCAAGACCACACTAAAGCCACTAGCACAACAATGTTCATCACAGCACAATTTGTCATAACTAAAATATGGAACCAATCCAGATGCCCCTCAGTAGACAAATGGACCAGGGAAATGTGATACATATACACAATGGAATTTTATACTTCTATCAGAAAGAATGACATTGCCTCATTTCTAAGGAAATGGAAGAACTTGGAAAAAATTATACTAAGTGAAATGAGCCAGACCCAAAGAAACAAGGACTCTATGGTTTCCCTCATAGGGAATAATTAGCACAGGTATAGGCTAGTCACAGCAGAGGATCACAAGAGCCCAATAGCTATGCCCTTATAAGATGCATAAGATGATGCTAAGTGAAATGAACTCCATGTTATGGAAACGAGTGTTATATCACTGTTGTAATAACTTTCAACATGCTATGTGAAGCCGTAGCTTCTATTGTTGATGATCCTCTTGTATCCCCTTCCTGTGGTTGTATCTGCACTATCACAGCATCTTATCTGAGTACACTGGAAACTGTATATACTGGTATTAGAACTAGGAAAGTGAAAGGGAATATCAAAATCAGGAGACAACTGATAAAAAGACAAATGACTCCAAAAGAAATACTTGTGAAACCATTTAGTTTCCCAAGTCGGGGGGGGGGGGGGGGGGGGACGCTGGATGAGGGAAGATGTGACAAACAGAACAAGAAATGTATCCAATGCCTAACGTATGTAACTGTAACCCCTCTGTACATCACTTAAACAATAAATAAGTAATTTTAAAAAAAGAGCCTGAGCTCACTGACAAAGATACCACCAAAGTGAATATGGGTTGAGTCCAGCAAAGTCAGTTAGTGTAGTGGCAATGAGAACAATATTGTAGAAACAAAGGCAGACTTACATGGAGGTAACTAGGCATCAGCATCATTTAAAAGCACCCAGCCCTAGTATTTACCCACCTCCTCTAGGTAGCCCTGCTTAGTTGAAGAGTCATTTTTTACGAATTTTACTATTTGAGGGACAATTCATTTGTCTGTAAATCTAGCCATTGCTTTTTTAGTAGAGGACAATGAAAACTTGAAATTTTTCATAGTTTTCTAAGTAACCAATATCTGTTGTCAATTAGAGAATATATAAATGTTTGCACAATAAGAATCAGAGAGATAAATATCCAAGTTGACATTCATCTAAAGAGATGGGTGAATGAAAGTATTGGGTACCATATGGGGTTGGACCAGATCTCTCACCATCAACACTGTGGGCTCTGCGTAAAAGGCAGAGCCAGCTTGGTGCTATGTTGTGATAGTGCCACTGATACTCCTGATGTTCAGCTTAATTAAGATGTAACCCTTTTGGACAACCTAACAATGTGTTTAAATTACACAGACAGAACTTTTCTCTTAAGAATCCATTAAATATTTACCTGGCGCCACTAAGGAATAATGCAACAAGACATGCAGCTGTATCAAAATGGGAAAGCAATCCGTTTTCATTCTGGCTTGACAACCTCTAGCTAATCCAAGCAAGCTGGAGACCTGGGGAAAGGGAGAGGGGATACTAGCCCATAAGCCAAAATCAACTAAAGCTCTTGTTAATGCATCTGTTTCGAAGTCTTTCTCCATGGACTGACAAATGGTTGACCTTGGTTCTCCAAGTGACTGCCACTTCTTTTATCTGGAGATATCTCTCAAGTAGTTGTATTTATATTTCTTGCACTTTCATTAAAATCTTGCTGTTTGTACCTACATATCTTTCTTCATTATTCCCCAAAGGAAGACAATATTTAGACTCAGCAACAACCTGATAGCAAAGTCAGGTATACTTAGAAACCAATTTAACTTCATGCCCCAAAGCAGTAGAAATAAAAATAAGGATAAGCAATAATAAACATGCTTTACATTTATTTAGCATGGTATAGTCTCAAAGTATTTCACATATATTTAATTTACCCAATAGAAAAATCTGTACTCTTTAGCTGTTTAATAATGTTTTTGTTTTTTTTTCTATTATGAAAAAATGTGAAGCAAAAGAAAATAATGTTTCTCCTCAGGAAAATAAAGTAAAACTCATAGAATGGTTATCAGCAGATATCAGTTATTAGTTCCCTGGGGCTAACCCCTGTGATTCTCCTACTTAGACCTCCCATGTCACTGTGATTACAATCCTGTACTAGCTGGCTCAGCTTGTCTATTGAGATGGAAAATCACTGATCTGTGTAGGCTGGCATTAAACTATACTCACCTAATCTTTGCCTCCCAGACAGCTAGAATTAGAGACATGGGCCAATCATGTCTAGAACTGTAATGTAAACTTTTCTGAATGACCATCAGTCATTCTAATCACATAATCTATACAAACCAAACAATCTAGAACCACCCCTGAAAAAAAATTCAATTCAGAGCAGTTACAAGCAGGATCTGCCCTGCGATCTTCTGGAGAACTTCGGTTTTTTTTTTGTTTTTGTTTATTGTTTTTTGTTTTCTGTGCTGGGCTTTCTAGGACCCAGTCCAGTTTATTAAATCATCTTTTCTTAGACTGTGGGGGGAGTGCGTTTGAGGATGAGGAAGAGAGACTTTTGGATTTGATTGTTGGTGCTTGTGTGCAACAGGTCTCTATCAGTGATGCCATCTTTAATCTTCACAAGTCAAACATCCTGTGAGACTGGAAAAGCAAACTCATTAGAGAGGAAGTGTTGGGAAAATGAAGGAGAACACAAAAGGAATAGGCCAGGCTTGATCGTCAACAGGAGAGGACTTTTTATTGAGGAGCAGCGCGGGGCACAGGCCTCCTCCCCCACCCCTACCAGGTACTGAAGGTTGTGCCAGACACGGGATTTGGGGGTGGGCTTACATAGGGTTTAACAAGGAAGCAGAAAATAGAAAATGGTTAGGGTCTCTTGGGGGCCCAGGATGATGTCCTTGGCTAGCTCCACAGTGGAATGCTCCACCTGGTTTAAGGGGCCATTGCCCCATGGGGACCAAGGGTGGTGACCTTGCCCAGGTCCAGATTGGAAGAACCTGCCATTGGACAGGTACGTGATCAAGCCTGCTCAGCTATGACTGGTGTCGTGCTTGACCTAGTGGAATAAGACAGGAATCCTTCGTATTCCTTCTTTAGATACCTAAAAGGATCAGGCCAAGAGGGGAGAGGTAAGTTCAAGTCCTCCCAAAGAACTGAAGATGTCAGGCCATTTCTTAATAAATATTTATTTATTTATTCATCTATCTATCTATCTATCTATCTATCTATCTATCTATCTATCTATCTATCTATCTATCTATTTATTTATTTATTTTTGGGGCGGATCCTGGGGCTTGAACTCACCATAGTCTTATTTCTTAGCTATTTCCCTCAATTTTGGCATTCTGCTACTCCAGCAACACCATTTTGGACCTCTTGTTAATTGATTGGCTTTAAGAACCTCACAGAGGGCCAGAAGCCAGAGCTGGCTTTGAACCATGTTCCTCAGATTTCAGCCTCCTGAATAAGGATTACAGGCATAAGTGACCAGTGCCATGCCTTTTGTGGAACACATTCAGATGGCATCAAGGTTTCATTTTTTTGTATTTCCCTCTGGTTTCTTGAATTTCAGTTAATGCCTTTCATTTTCTTTTCAACTTGGTTATTCTTATGTTTCGCCTTTACTAGGTAGAGTTAACTTTAGTCTCCCCATTTTACAGCTCAGATATGAAAGGTAATGACTTCCAAAGGCTGATAACTAGGGCTGGGAAAAAATAATTAAAAAATATTCATTTCAGAAATACACCACAGCTAGTGACTTCAGTGTTCATTTAGAGCTAGATATAGGATTCAGTGCTAACCCAACAGTAGTTCTCCACCAAACTGGAGAGATCAAAATAAGATCCCCCCAATTAAAATATACAAAGTGAGTTCAGCATTTTCCTTTTTTTTTTTTAAAGAAACATATAATTTTTGTTGGCACCATTCACTTTTCTCCTGAGTGGCAGAGAAACTTCACAGGGCCAGTTGTTTATTTTTTTTTTCCTCATATACAGTACTAACCTGCAGGATAATTCTCAGTCTTTTCAGAATTCTTTTCACTTTTTCTGTTCCAGTGTTGGTTTCCTGGTGCGTGGGAATGGTGAGGCTCAGTCAGTTCCTGATACCCAGGGAGAAGCCACTTTGTTCTCATTATGATAGGGCCTATTTCTCTGATTTCCACTGGGTAGTCTGTAAAGAGGCTGGGCCATGTTGGACAACTAAAAGGATATCCTCAAAGCTCACTTGATGTCCCACCTTCCTACTGCTATCCTCTGAAGTGCAAAAGGCAGCTTCAAGAGGTCATCTGCACCACACAGCAGCTGAAGATTTTGGATAACTGACTATAGGCCATTGCCCTTTGATGGGGCCACCACTGTATCTTCCAATGAGAGCACTACTGCCCTTTCTCAGGTAGCAAGAGGACAGGTCTCCATTGTCAGATTTTCTTCACATTCTCTCTCTTATTCTCTCTGGAGAGAAGCATACTACATGGGAGAATATTCACTTTATTTGGTGTTGATGGAATAACACATGACGCAAAGTCGTCGGTCAATTACACTGGCTACCTCATTCCAATTCACTCAAGAATTAGGGAAAATCCATGTCTGGGTGGCTCAGTCTGCCTGGTGTGCTTAATATTTGTTAAACAACAGAAAGGGTGAAAGGAATAGAAACAGAAGAGGGAAGGAGCTAAAAAATAAAAGGAGGAAGAAAGAGAAAGGGTGTTAATATTTCTCTGTCATGTATTTGAAAAGCAAAAGAAAGGATTTTGTTTTTCAATTCTATTTTCAGGGAAATATGTTGTTCAAAGTAATAATATCCTTATTCTTGATTCTATTGCAATTTCATCACTAGGTTTAATATACTATGCAAGACAGCATAGGCTCTAAGATTATGCATATTTATGGCAGCTGTAGCACTATTGCTTTTAATACGAGCAACAAGGGTAAAAAAACAAGAGAAAAATAATCAAAGAAACAGGGTGCATGGGGGAGTAGCAATTGCTATTTACTTGTGACATTTTACTAGAGAAACAAGTAAAATGAAAGCTTGCTTTTAATGATACATTAAAAGTAACCAAACGATGTTTTAAAATGTCATCTTTTTTCTTTCCTTTTGAACAAAAACACATTTTAAAGTAGTACCACGAAGCAGTCATTCATGGTGCTCATTTGAAATAATACACAAATGTGAAGGTAGTTAATAATACTGCAATTTTAATTCCTTTGAAATACCAAAGCTATCCTTTAGCAGCCCAAATAAAATCTAGCTAATACTTTAAGAAATAGGTATCTTTAATCAATCTGTATATTTGGGTTCCCAAGAACATATTGCACATTTTAGGGATTTGCATTGACAATTCTTTAGCCTTTCCAGAGTGGATATAGAACTTTGTAATCAGTGTATGGGCTGTGATGAGGACCTGTTTTCCCAAACTCCCGAGCTTGGAATTGTCCATTTTGTGTGGGGGACATTTTCTGTCTAAAGACTATATGTTAAAATTTTCCCAGCACAAGTAATTATGTATTGTGATTTTGCAATAGACCATCTGCATAGTAAAAATATGATTGTTGCTATCATGAGTTCTTTTAACATACAAGGCAGGATTCATAACTGAATGTTTTCAACCCATGGCTTCTGGTAGGATGCTCAGTTAACTCACTGTGAGCAGGAGGGTGGCTGTATCTAATATTCCACTTCCTCACACAAGTCACCTACCACTTGTAGAGTCCAGGCCACAGGTATATAGCAGCAGCCTTCCTGAACCTTGCCTTCTACCTGTTATCTGGCCTTTCCAGGTACCTGTCCAACTCTTCCAGTCTTTAAACAAATTTGTATGTAAAGGGTTTCACGTTGTTTGGACACACCAAATCTATCTACAGAAATGTTCTGGAAGGTTTGTCCCCAAGCCTGTCTCTGTGTCCTGTGTGCTTTCTTCCTGGTGCTCTCTTTGCAAACCATCTCTGTCTCAGCATGAGAGCTGCCTACAAACCCTGTGCAGTTGCAGTGTAATTTGGACTCTCTACAGGAGCCCAGCCACATGGAACCAATGCCTGGATCATACCCATTTCAAAACACACACACGACCATTCCTGTGTATGTCAACAGTTTCCACCCCCCAAACAATAGCAGACTGAGGTTCTACTTCACAGAGATGAGGCCATGGAAAAGTGCTATGTAAACAGGGACACACAGTACTTTACTTGGTGTGCAGGTGCATTAATGAGCTGTTGTCTCAAATACCAGGTTTGCCGAGAATGTCACTATCAAAGCTGAGTGGTCTCGAGCGTGAGCAGAAATGCTAGTCATATGCATGCCTTCACTAAATGCTTCCTGGGACCCATTCATTTTCCAAATGGATTTTGTTAATCTAATCTATTTTGTAGCTAGAAACTTAGAGGAAATGTGAGACAAATGAATGAGGTTAAACAGCCCCAAAAGATAGCTTGTCTGTGCAAGCATCCAGGCTACACAGAACATCACAGAACATACCTCCATGATGACTTTCTTGTGAAAAGATAAGGTAGGCATTCTTCAGAATCACATAGCTCCTTATTTCAGCATTTGATAAACCATTCTCCAGGGAAATGAATGAAGGGCTCATATACTGCTTGCTGTCTCTACTGCCTCAACATACACTTGTTTAAAGTGAAAGCAACAAAAAACAAAACAGAACAAAAACCCCTGCTGGCTTCTCAACTTTCAAGTCATATTTATCTTTCCAAAACATATTTTGTTCTATTGGCACAAAATGCATCCTGTAACTACAAGGAGGAGGAACTACTCCAGCTTGCAAATAGATTTTGACTTGGCAGAAAAAAAAAAAAAAGAACAGAAAATGACAGGTCACTGATTTTCCAAGTCCAGTAGTTGCTAGATGAGCTTGTTAGAGCTGAGAAAACTAAAGAAAAGTCTGTGTTTGTACTGCTGAGAAATCATCTCAGCAAATCAAAAGAAGACTCCTAAGAAAATCCAAACTACACGTTCAAAATAAAATATGGAAATGTTAGTTGCAATGCAATGTTATTAGCACATCAACTTTAGATGAAATGCTACATGGATGTGATAATCTGATTGCTTGAGAAAAACACACATACACTCTCACCAAATAGGTGCTCTTCTATTGGACTACAGATAAGACCATGTAAGACAGTATTTTTTTAACTTCTTTGCTATCTCTCTTTTTTCTCATTTCTTTATTGTCAGAGTGATGTACAGAGGGGTTACAGTTTCATATGGAAGACAGTGTGTACATTTCTTATCCTACTTGTTACCTCCTCCCTCATCACCAGCCCCTGCTTTACCCCTTCCCCATGCCCCCCCCCAATAAATTGTACCGTTGGCTTATACCATATAGTTTTGTAAGTATTGCTGCTTCATTGGTTTGTCTTTTTATCCTTTGTCTCTCAATTTTGGTATTTCCTTTCCCTTCCCTAGTTCCAATACATGTATTTTTCCTTGTATATTCTTTAAGATTACTGGTTGGAGCTGGGCTTACGTGTTTCATATCTGTAATCCTAGCTACTCAGGAGACCGAGATCTGAGGATCATAGGTCAAACCCAACCTAGTCAGAAAAATCTGTGAGACTCTTATCTCCAATAAACTAGTCCAAAAAAAAAGCCAGAAGTGGCCTGTGGCTCAAGTGGTAGAGCACTGGCCTTAGGCAAAAGAAGGTGAGGGACAACACTCGGGCTCTGAATTTAAGTCCCAAACTCTTTCTATCTCTCTCTGTGTGTGTCTTTCTCTCCCTCCCCCCACCACCCCACACACACTAGAAAGAAAAAACAAAAGATTACAGGTTGGATTTTATACTCCCCAACTACCATAATTCAGAGTAAAAATAACACTAAGTAATTGAGTGCTTCAGAGTCTATGGTTCAATATTGATTCATTTTAATTAGACACACATTTTATCACTTGTGCTGTTAGCATCAAAGTTTTCAAAATCAAAACTCTTATGTTCTTGGACTTGATGTTCATAAACTTAAGGAAATTAGTTTGTAATATTTCCTTTTTTCTAGAAAAAAATAAAGTAACATGGCATCTTTTCCATGTCAATACATTCTAAATCAGCGATCGTTTTCTATCTGCGGTCAGTATGAAGTGGATCCAATTTCCGTAATAAAGAAGCAGAGTTAAAGGAAGGCTGGACGATGACCTGAACCAAACAAGTAATGAATCTAATTTAGACAGTTAATCCAGCCCTTTGTGAAGAGTGTGCACTCAGGTATGTTGCACTAACAATTTCCATTTAAATCAGTGAGAAATGTAAACTTTTAGGGAATATTTTTGTTGCAATATTCTTATAAGATATAAACTTCTATGGTATCATTGAAACTGCGGATAGCATGGTACAGTTTTTCACCTGTGCTTTAGATCTTCACTCAGACTTGCAGGCTTTACTTTTATTTTTTTTTTTTTAGCATTCAGAAAACCAAAATTTTAATTTCTGCTTTTATCATTAGTCAGTCAAGTAACCTTTATACAAATCATATAATTTCCCTAGGAATCAGTTTTCTTTTTTATTTTCTTTCAAACGAGATGTTTATACTACATGATTCCTTCCAGGTTTTCACTAAGATTTAAGCTTGGTAGTAAATTTTAAAAAGAAGATGATAAACAAATACAAAGAGTATCAGAAATTTTTATTATCAAACTAATGTATAGAGAGGTTACAGTTTCATACGTTAGGCATTGGATACATTTCTTGTACTGTTTGTTACCTTGTCCCTCATGCCCCCCTCCTTCCCCCCTTTTCCCTCCCCCCCTCCCGGAGGTGTTCAGTTCACTTACACCAAACAGTTTTGCAAGTATTGCTTTTGCAGTTGTTTCTCTTTTTTTACCCTGTGTCTCTCAAATTTGGTATTCCCTTTGAATTTCCTACTTCCAATACCAGTAAACACGGTTTCCAATATACTCAGATAAGATTACAGAGATAGTGTAGGTACAACCACAGGAAGGTGATACAAGAACATCATCAATAATAGAAACTACACATACACATGGGACGCTGAAAGTAGTTACAACTGTGATATAACAATTGTTTCCATAACATGGAGTTCATTTCACTTAGCATCATCTTATGTGTTCATAAGGGCATAGCTATTGGGCCTTGTGATGCTCTGCTATGACTTGCCTAAACCTGTACTAATTATTCCCAATAAGGGAGGCCATAGAGTCCATGTTTCTTTGGGTCTGGCTCACTTCACTTAGTATAACTTTTTCCAAGTCCTTCCATTTCCTTACAAATGGAACAATGTCATTATTTCTGATAGAGGCATAAAATTCCATTGTGTATATGTACCACATTTTCCTGATCCATTCGTCTATGGAGGGGCATCTGGGTTGGTTCCAGATTCTCGCTATGACAAATTGTGCTGCAATGAACATTGTTGTGCTGGTGGCATTACTGTGATTTTGTTTGTGGTCTTTTGGATAGATACCCAAAAGTGGGGCTGCTGGGTCATAGGGGAGTTCTATATTGAGCCTTCTGAGGAATCTCCATACTGCTTGCCAGAGTGGCTGAACCAGTTTACATTCCCACCAACAATGAAGTAGGGTTTCCTTTTGGCCACATCCCCTCCAACAATTGTTATTATTAGTTTTCTTGATATATGACATTCTTGCTGGGGTGAGATGGAATCTCAATGTTGTTTTGATTTGCATTTCCTTTATGGCCAGTGATGTAGAGCATTTTTTCATATGTCTATTGGCCATTCTCATTTCCTCATCAGAGAAGTTTCTTTGTAAGTCTTTAGCCCACTTGATGAGGGGGCTATTGGTTCTTTGCGGTTTTGTTTTGGAAGAAGGTAATTTTTTTAGTTCTGCATATATTTTAGAGATGAGGCCTTTGTCTGTTGAATGTCCGGTAAAGATCTTCTCCCAGTCTGTGGGCTTTCTGTTTATCTTGCAAGCTATGTCCTTTGCCGTGCAGAAGCTCTGCAGTTTGATGCAGTCCCATTTGTCCAACCTTTCTTTGATTTGTAGCCTTTCTGGGTCTTTGTTAAGGAAGTTCTGTCCTGTGCCAAGGAGCCCTAGTGTTTCTCCTACTCCTTCCTTTAGTGTTTTCAGGGTGCCTGTTTTAATTTCAAGGTCTTTAATCCATTTGGAATTGATTTTGGTGCAGGGTGATATATAAGGATCTAGTTTTAGTTTGTTGCATGTGTTGAGCCAGTTTTGCCAGCACCACTTGTTAAAGAGGCTATCTTTCTTCCATACGATTGTTTTAGCTCCTTTATCAAAGATTAAGTAGGCATAGTTCTGTGGGTTCAATTCTAGGTCTTCAATTCTGTTCCATTGGTCTTCAGGCCTGTTCCGGTGCCAATACCAAGCTGTTTTTATTACTATAGCTTTATAATACATCTTGAAGTTAGGTATTGTAATTCCTCCAGCACTGTTCTTTCTGCTTAGGAGTGTTTTTGCTATTCTAGGTCTTTTATTGTTCCATATGAATTTCTGGATTGCTTCTTCTATTTCATTAAAGAATGGTGTTGGGATATTAATGGGTATTGCATTGAATTTGTAGATAGCCTTTGGCAATATTGCCATTTTGATTATATTATTCCTCCCAATCCAGGAGCATGGGAGGTTTTTCCATTTTCTTAGTTCTGACTTAATTTCATTTTTCAAGCTTTTAAAGTTCTCATCAAAGAGGTCTTTCACTTCTTTGGTTAAGGTTATTCCTAGGTATTTTATGTTTTTGGGGGCTATTGCAAAAGGAGTTCCTTTCCTGATTTCAGCCTCGGTCTTCGGGTTGTTAGCATAGAGAAAGGCCATTGATTTTTGAAGGTTTATTTTATATCCTGCAACTTTGACAAAGTTTTGGATCAGCTCTAGTAGCTTGGGGGTAGAGACTGTGGGATTCTTTAGGTATAGGATCATGTCATCTGCAAAGAGAGAAAGTTTAACTTCATCTTTTCCTATTTGGATCCCCTTTATATTCTCTTCTTGTCTAATTGCTCTGGCTAGGAATTCTAGTACTATGTTGAAGAGCAGGGGAGAGAGTGGACATCCCTGCCTTGTTCCTGATTTTAAAGGGAATGGCTTTAGTTTTTCCCCATTTAGAGTTATACTTGCTGTTGGTTTGTCATAAACTGCCTTGATTATATTCAGGAATGTTCCCTGGAATCCCAGTTTTTCCAGGGCTTTTAGCATAAATGGGTGCTGGATTTTATCGAATGCTTTTTCCGCATCCAGCGATAAAACCATGTGGTTCTTTACCTTGCTCCGGTGGATGTGGTGGATTACATTAATTGACTTGCGTATATTAAACCAGCTTTGCATCCCTGGGATGAATCCAGTTTGGTCATGGTGTATGATTTTTTTGATGACCTGTTGAAGTCAATTGGCCAGAATTTTGTTGAGAATTTTTGCATCTATGTTCATCAGGGAGATTGGTCTGTAGTCCTCTTTCCGTGATGAGTCTCTGCCTGGTTTTGGGATGAGGGTTATACTGGCGTCATAAAATAAGTCTGGTAATGAACGTTCTCTTTCAGTTTCATTGAAGAGTTTGAGAAATATTGGAGTGAGTTCTGTTTTGAAGGCCTTGTAGAGTTCTGCAGTGAATCCGTCTGGACCTGGGCTTTTCTTGGATGGGAGATCATTTATTGCCGTTTCTATTTCAATACTGGATATGGGTCTGTTTAGAAGGTTTAAATCTTCATGGTTGAGTTTGGGGGTATCAATTTTTTCTAGGAAATCATCCATTTCTTCCAAGTTCTCGAATTTGTTGGGATAAAGGTTTGCAAAATAGTCCCTTATTATTTTCTGAATTTCGGTTATTTCTGTGGTGATGCTACCTGTTTCATCTCTTATCTTGTTTATTTGAGTGTGCTGCCTTCGTTTTTTGGTCAGGTTTGCCAGGGGTCTGTCTATCTTGTTGATTTTTTCAAAGAACCAACTCTTTGTTTTGTTGATTCTTTCGATGGGTTTTTTCGTCTCTAATTGATTTAATTCTGATTTGATTTTAATTATTTGCTTCCGTCTATTGACGTGGGGTTTGGCTTGCTGTTCTCTCTCCAGAAAATTAAGGTGCTTCCTTAAATTACTGAGTTGCTGTTTCTCCAGTTTGTTGATGTATGTACTCAGAGATATAAATTTTCCTCTGAGTACTGCCTTTGCTGTGTCCCAAAGGAGCTGGTACTTTGTGTCCTCAACTTGGTTGAAGTCCATAAACATTTGAATTTCCGTTTTAATTTCTTCAATGATCCACTGATGGTTCAGCAGTGTGTTCTTTAGTCTCCATGAATTGTGGGATTTTCTGCGGTGGCTGAATGAGTTTAGCTCTAATTTTATTCCATTGTGGTCTGAGAGAATGCAGGGAATGATTTTGATACTTCTGAATTTGTACAGATTTTCTTTGTGCCCTAAGATGTGATCTATTTTGGAGAATGTTCCATGTGCTGCCAAAAAGAATGTGTATTCTGTCCTTGCTGGGTGGAATATTCTGTAGATGTCGATTAAGTCTAGTTGGTCTATGCAATTGTTTAGTTCTGTGGTTTCTTTGTTCAGTTTTTGGCGTGTTGATCTGTCCAGAGGTGATAGTGGAGTGTTAAAGTCCCCCACTATCATTGTGTTTGGGTCTATGAATGTTTTTAGAGTCAGTAGTGTTTGTTTGATGAAGTTGGGTGCTCCTGCATTTGGCGTGTAGATATTTAGGATGGTATTTCTTTCTGTTGGAGAGATCCTTTTACTAGTATGTAGTAACCTTCTTTGTCTCTTCTTACCTTTTTTAATTTGAAGTCAATTTTGTCTGATACTAGGATTGCAACTCCAGCCTGCTTATGGGGGCCATTTTCTTGATAGATTTGTTTCCAGCTTTCACTTTTAGAAGATGATTACTTTTGCTGGATAGATGTGTCTCTTGGAGGCAGCAGAAAGATGGATCTTGATTTTTGATCCAAGTTATGAGCCTATGTCGTTTGATTGGAGAATTAAGTCCATTAATGTTGACAGTTAGGATTGAGAGGTGATCGTTTGTTCCTTTCATTATCACTATCTTGTTTAAAGCTGTGTCTTCCCATTTCTTGATCTAGTGTTTACTAATTAGGGTTCATTTCTCTGTCTGTGTTGGGATCTTGATTATTTTCCCTGTATAGTACATCTTTAAGGATTTTGTGTAAAGCTGGTTTGGTGGAGATATATTGTTTCAGTTTTTCCTTATTGTGGAAGACTTTTATTTGACCTTCGGCTATGAAGGAGAGTTTGGTGGGGTACAGAATTCTTGGTTGGTAGTTATTTTTATTTAGAGTTTGGTGTACTGCTTTCCAGGCTCACCTTGCTTTCATGGTCTCTGCTGATAAGTCTGGGGTAATTCTGATTGATTTTCCTTTATATGTGATTGTTTTCTTTGCCCTAACAGCTTTGAGTATTTTTTCCTTGCACTCTGCTGAAGCTGTTTTGATCACAATGTGTCGGTCTGAAGTCCTATTCTGGTCTGGTCGATTTGGGGTTCTAAATGCTTCTTGTATCTGTATAGGCCTTTCCTTCTGGATGTTTGGGAAGTTCTCAGCTAATATTCTGTTAAATAGGTTGCCTATCCCATTAACCTCTTTCTCCAAGTTTTCCTCAATACCTATTATCCTTAAATTGGGCTTCCTGATCGTGTCTTGAATCTCCTGTAGCGATCTGTTTTGTTGCTTGGACTGGATTTGTATTGATTTTTGATCTTTCTCCATAGAATCTAAGGAATCTTCAGCTCCTGAGATTTGATCCTCTGCTTCAGTTAGTCGGGACTGTAGGCTAACTACTTGATTTCGAATCTCTTTTCCTTCTGACTGGTCTTTCCTGATGATTTCCATGTCATTTCCTAGGTCCTGTATGGACTTCTTTACTTCATTAACTTCATTACTTTGGTTTTGAGTGTTGTCTCTCAAATCTTTAAGCTGGGTAGCTATCTTTTCATTTGACTCTTGAAGCTCATTTATCTTTCTATTTGTGGATGCCATGAAATTCTCCATTAATTTTTGCTTTGCCTCCTCACGCTCTAACATAATTGACTGAAGAGATTCAAACTTTTCATTTATCATGTTTATCAGTAGACTTTGTAGAGCATTTTGGGGGTTTTCTTCTATGCTTTTGATTGACTGCTCTGCTTCCTGCTTGTTTTGAGTGGGGGATAAGACTTCATTGTTTGCCATCTTTCTTGTGTTTCTTCTGCCCATTTGAATTGGGAATGCCAGTCTACCAGCACCTGTGAGGACCGTTTAAAACACAAAGCAGCCCTTACCAAGCACTGTTGTGTAAATCTTACAATTTCACAATTATATACAGATAACTTGTATACCTGTCTATAAAGTTAGATTTGGTGTTCCTAAAGAATACAATTTCAATATAACAACCGATCCCGGGCCCTGTATTCAGTAGTTACTTATTTACTGTTACAACCCTATATGCAATTCTTGTTTTTATATTAAGTTCTTTTAGGACTGGCTTTCTCTATGAACCCCTTTGATTAACTCGTATTAAGCTAGGATACCCTCTATCCAATAACCAGGAGTCAATGGAACCTGGAGGTCCAGGCAGTAAGTCAGGAGGGTAAGTTGGAGGTAGTAAAGAGAATAGAGTAAAATGTATTGGTGGGGGTGGTGATTTTGGTTTAGTTTCAGTGACGTGGAAATGTGGAGAAGAGTAGAATCAGTAGAAAGAACAATGTTAAAATGACAGACACTGGAGAGTTAGCAGAAAAGGGTGGAGGTGTTATTTATAGGAAAGTAATTATTAAAGGAAGAGGACGCAACAAGAGAAATAAAGTAAAAATACTGGAAGACAGATACACAAAACAGAGAAAAATTATTTTAAAAGGAAGAATAAGTAAATAAAAAGGAAAATAACAGAAAAGGAACAACCCAAACAAATAAACAAACACAAAAAAAAACTTGATAAAACAAACGGTAAAAATGGAAAACAAACAAACAAAAAACAAACAAACCAAAAAAAAAAACAACAACCAATGATGTTTCAGATGTGAAAAAATTAAAAAGAAAATTTAAAAAAGAAGTTTTAAAAAAATGTTTGAAAAGAAAAAGAAAAAGAAAAAACAAAAAAAAAACAAAAAAAGGAGTCCTCCTTGTTTGGGTGGTTTCTCCCCAGTCTCTGGTTTCCCTGCAATGGACTGCAGTCTATTTTCCAGATTGGCTGGTTTGACTTGATTTCAGTTGGCAAGGGTTGGTTCTGTTTTGACCCTTCTCCCCTGTTGGTGCAATCATGGGTCTCTGAGGTTCGCACAGCTTGCAGGCAGGCCTTGGGCGTCGTCTGTCGATGGGGATGTGAGCAGTCTCGGGAACTGTGGCTCCTTTGTCTGTTGTGGGGCCGCTGCGTTTGATGCCTGGACTTGACTAGGCTCTGAACTCAGCAGGGCGGGGCGCCTCTGGCCTGTTTTGCTCTGCTGAGAGTTGCTTGCCTGAGGGAGGCGGCCTCCATGGCATAGGTGGGTATGGAATGCAGCTCCATTTTGGGCTGGGAATTAGCTTCCTCTGTGATGGGACCATTTAGCTGTCCCAGGAACTGTTTGTTCCTCCCTCTGGTGCTTCCGTGCCCCAGGTAGCTGCTCGCAGGTTTTGCTTTAAGTTTAGAGATTCCGGCGGGCAGGGCGGGGCACCTCTGGCTAAGCTCCGGACTCCCCTCCCGCCAGGGCATGGGGCGTTCTTCTGGGCGGAGCTGGTTCTCACTGATTCCGCCCCTCCTGCCCTTTTCAAAGATGGCTTTTTTGACCTCGCTTTCCCCAGGCCCGCTTCAGTTCCAGTCTGGTCTGACCCTATGCCAGTGGCAAAGATGGCGCTTTGCTCTGGCGGTGGGGACAGGGATGCCTTCC
This sequence comes from Perognathus longimembris pacificus, assembly GCF_023159225.1. Classification (NCBI taxonomy): domain Eukaryota; kingdom Metazoa; phylum Chordata; class Mammalia; order Rodentia; family Heteromyidae; genus Perognathus; species Perognathus longimembris. The sequence continues at coordinate 54,352,118 of NC_063167.1, forward strand.
AGAAGCTGGACTGTGGGCACAAGTGAGAATAACTTTTGTGGGGTACTCACGCTGTCTCTGCAATGTCAGGTCCTCCGTGCTCGGCTGCCGTCTGGAGTATTTAACGCTTCAGCTGTGCGGAGTGCAGGGTTGCTGTGCCGGGCACTGTGCCGGAGCCGGCACTGGCGCGGTGGCGGGATGCCGCCCGGAGCTCAAATCTGTGTTTTCAGACCAGCAAAGTCGATTTTTCCTTCCTGTTCAGAATCCCTGTACTGTTAGAACTTACTTTGGCTGTCCTTCTAGGAGTAAAAGTTTCTATGGGGTGAGAAAACTACGATATCGGAGGGAGCTCTGCAAGGGCTCTGCCTCTCCTCCGCCGTCTTCCTCGGGACTCCCCAGGCTTTACATTTTTTACTACTTTGTCTGTCTTCAGTTATTTCTCTGTACTATTGATTTTTACTCATAGTGCATATAAAATTGCTTAATTTCCTTCATCTTCTGTTGTTCTTATGTGCCCTTTGCTGCACTCTTCTTTATTTACTTTAGTAAAGCTATTGTGTATTCATCACAAGTTTACTTAAAATTGGTATGTACCTTCTGTTTCTTTCTCTGTAAATCATCATTTACTTCCAACTTCTACAAATGGATTTTTATACTAGCACACTAAGAAACTGACCAATAATGTTCAATGTTGCCAAAGCACATGGGAATCTTTTGTGGACATTTAACAAATACTTTATCAAAATACTGTCCACTTAGTATCTCTTCATCTCCTTCTATGAATCTTTTTCTCAGCCCAGAAATATTGTTTTTCCTAGGACTTTTTATTTGCTTCACACCTTATGTGTTCTACATCTCTGTTTCCAATCTGTATCTCATCTCTATGTAGGCTATAGATACAAGCATTGCTTGTACATTCATTCCCTAGGCCTTCTTCTACAGAGACCCTGTCATAAATATTAGTTGTCTAGTGTCTCTACTTAAGTGGCACTGTAGGAAACTGGAAATCAACCTTTTTAGATTGAGCACATACTCTCCTTTCTCAAAACTCCTCCTTGGCATGTTTTCCTAAAATTGATTCTAAAAATGGCTTCTATCCAGGCATATAAGCTGGAGTCCTAGTGATCCAAGTTTCTTCTTACACATTCTGCATTCACTTTCATCTGTGAACTTCTTTTCATTCTCACTATATTCTGTTACTTTTTCACTGATTTACTATGTCTTCTGGAACAGTATTCTTTTTTCTGTTATGGATGGGCTTCAAAATACATATCTAATCACTTCCTGATTAAATTTCTCATGGTTTCTCACTATTTCTAGACCTTAGGTTAGCATATTAGATTTTTGAAAGCTCACCTTTCCCTTTTGTTCTACCTCTCATCTACCTCTTCTCGCTTCTACACCTACACCAAACGACTTATATTTTTACAAGTATGTTTTGTCTTTTATAAATTACTCTGATTTTTTTTTCATACTGTGGGAAAACTTCCTGTATCCAACTTCCTTCATATATTTTCAACTTAAAAAAAATCAGTCATCACCTTTACTGGAAAATCTAGTCAACATTCCCCTCTGTGGTGCATATACCCTCCTTTTTGCATTTTATTGCAGTCAGTAATGGTCAAATTCTATTTGCCTTCATGGCCCTTAATCCCCATCATAATAATATGATACTCAGCTCTTGATAGATGTTCAGTAATTGTTTTAGAACAAATGTACAAAACAATGAAGGTGAGTACAAGAGCATCTCTTCAAGCAAAAAATTATTGGCTATGTTGGACTCCATCTACTTTTAACAGGGGATAATTTTCACATTTATAAAAGCTGATAATTCTTGTAGCAGTTGAACAACTTTCACAATCACAATTTTGTCACAGTTTGTAGAAACTGGCTCCTCTTTCTTTTAGAAATCATGTTTTGTTGGAAAACTGTATTGTATTCTTCACCTCCATTAACCTTTATTTTAAACCTTCAGAGCACTAGAAGTATTTACACTCTTGTAAATGCAAACATTTCTTTTACCTAGATAAAAGAGTAGAAGGATAGCTAGGAATATGGATGAGGGAAAGTTGTCCATTTTACTGAGTGACGGGCACTCTTTATTTACTAAATACAGAGTAGTAGATTTCATATCTTCCTGATATGTATATGTTAATTTAAAACTATTGTGGTTCTCTCTGCACTTTGTACCATTTTGTCCTGATACATTAAAGGTAATAATTTATGCCATATCTAGACATGTGTGCTTCACTTAATTCCCTGCTAAGGGAAAAAACAGGGTGGGATGGAAGGGAAGTTTCTATATTCTCTTATAGGAACCTTGTAGAAATTCATTTAGCAAAAATAGTTACCCTCTCAAACAGTATCTGACATAATAACATTACTTTGTGTCTTGTGTATTTCCTAGATCCTAGATAGTAGGTATGATTGGATGAGCAAGCTTGTGAGAAAATAATTAGTCCATTTCTTCAATTCTATGAAAACACCAGTCAGAATTATTACTGTTATTTATTTTTATATGTTACTTATACCCAAACAACTGGCAAAATAACTGACTTTATAATTGTTTATAGGTGTCCTTTTTCTTACCTATACCAATGATATCTCAGCATGTGGTTCAGCTGGTAAAAAAAAATCAGTAATATTTTCTTAACCAAAGAAAATTTCCTTCCGTATTTCTATGGGTGAAGATACTTGATTTTGGTGAATGAAATAGTGTCCACAGATATCACATGCTGGATAAATGTTGCATGGGGAATTAACTCAAGGCTTGGTAAACAGAGGGATAGTAAATATTAAATTAATTAATGATAAATAAATATCTGCCATTAGTAGCTTTTTTTTACTTGTTTCTTATCTATCTTCTCTTGGTGGTTTACCTGAAAATAGTTTCAGAGCGGTGTGACAGAGACTTATTCGTGTATGTCACAGGCTTTTGTTCCCTTCCTTCATCAAGTGTTGGAAGAATTTTGCCAGATCACCAGATGCACACTGTTAGTTACTGAAGACTATCTTGCCTGTCTCTTTAGCTTTTCCATAAATACACACGTTTATTTCTTCATTTGTTTTTAAGGCAATGCTGTCTGTGTAATCATGTGTGAATCTTTATTGAACACTTATGGATGAGCCACCTGTTCTTACAAATTAGCAGAGTTCTCAGAAAGACCCAAATTAGTGAATTAGTTGATGAGGAAATTTGTTGCCGAGACAGCAGGCAGTTAAGGAATTTTTCAGCTTGTCAGAGTATTGTTAATCTCACCATTTGGCAAGGCAACAAAAAGATACCATTTTCAGCAATTCTAGGTGGTAACATGGTATCTTAACCTCACTAGGAGAAGAAAATGACGCTTACCTTATTATTTAAAAGAAAACTTTGCTGGTCTCAGTCCACAGCCTAGAAAGTTGTAACTACTTTCAACGCCCCATGTGTATCTGTAGCTTCTATTATTGATGATGTTCTTGTATCACCTTTCTGTGGTTGTACCTACACTATCTCTGTAATCTTATCGGAGTATATTGGAAACCATATATACTGGTATTAGAACTAGGAAATTGAAAGGGAACACCAAAATTGAGAGACACAGGGTAAAAAAAGAAAAACAACTACAAAAGCAATACTTGCATAGCTGTTTGGTGTAAGTGAACTGAACACCTCATGGGGGAAAGGGAAAAGGGGAGGATGGAGGGGGGGTATGAGGGACGAGGTAACAAACAGTACAAGTAATGTATCCAATGCCTAACGTATGAAACTGTAACCTCTCTGTACATCAGTTTGATAATAAAAATTTGAGAAAAAAAAAAGAAGTGATCATCTTTTCTCAGTGATCCATGTAGCTCGCTTTAGAAGTAAGTCACGGGGGGTGTTGTAGAAAACAGGCTTCATCATCAGGTTTTACTTCCAGCTAAAGGTGAGGCAGAAAAAACCTCAGAAGTCATATGGCTTTGTCTCATCTTTAGGTCACTCAAGGCAACTTCTGATTCCTACAGTCACTTCTTCCATGGTTACCTGTGCAAGCAAAAGGAATTGTCTTTCACATCCTCTTAGATGCCTCCAGTCACTTGCTGAAATGTTCTAGGCCACATAAACTCATGGACAGGTTACCCATCATGACACCTATGTCATCCTTCTACATTTGAAATCTCATCCTTGGTGGTCATGTGGCAACAGCATCACAAGCACCATCAACTATGTCTTTGTTCAAGAAAAAGAACATAGCTGTGAATCCACATTTCCAAGAAAGGCTGTAACCCAAGAAAGGTCCCTAAGTGCTCAGTTCCCTCTCTTCCAAGCCCTTGTGTGTCTGTGGTCAGTCACATTTTTTGTATTTTACCTACATAGGGATAAGGAAAATTATCTTTGTAATTCCATCTCTATATAGACATGGGCCAAATTCCTATGAAGGTAATATCCTTCCCTTCCTTCTTTTATTTTTATACTTTACAAGTAGCAAGAAAAAATTATAGAGGAAAATCATAAACAAAAAATAAGCACATTCTTGAATTTCCTCTCCTGTTATAAATGGTGGTATAATTTTTCATCTATCCTGTGGTCTTACATTTTGAGCAAGTTATGAAAAGTCTACTCATCTTCTTGGAGTCCTTAAAGCAATTTTGAGTGTAAGTTGCTGAGTAGCAGAAGTAGTAGAGAAGAATTCAAAGAAAATAGTCTGGATAGATATATACCTTTATCTTTTTATACAATCTTGTGAATAATAAAATATTTGTAACTCAATAAATATTCATCAAACGCCTCCTATATGCCAAGCACTGCCTAGATACTAGAAATACTAAAATGAATAATGCAAAAATGCCTTTGTGGTGAATATAATCTATGGAAACTGGGAGGGAGACAGTAGAAGTATGAAATTTGATAAAAATGTGTAGCTAAATTGTTTTATATAAACACTTATAGGACCTGGTATGTCACATAGTTTTGAGTGATTATGTGTTAAAGTTAAAATCAAGAACTATTTGGCTAAACTACTGGGTTAAACAGAAATGAAATTGTCATATCACATTTGTCACTTAGAAAATATAATACTTTATAGCCATTTGACAAATATTTATATCTAAACATAGAATTTATCACCTATTTATGAGAATCTGTTAAGATTATAGGATTCCAGGGATGAACTTATGTGATCTACCCTTCTAGTTCCTACCTTCTCGCTATGTAAACTCCTCTCTCTAAAATATCCAAAGACATTTATCAAATGTCTAACATAGAAAGTTCTCTGCTTCCTCAGGCAGCATATTCAACTTATCAGCCAGTAACTCCTGTTTGGAAAATAGCCACTTTTATATTAATCTGAAATCCATAGCAGCATACTTTCTTTTGTTGAAAGTAGTACACATGTCTCTGGGAATTCTATCAGGCATGAGTTGAGGAAAGCATTTCTTTCTTTCAAGTGTCAAAGTTCAAGCAAGCAAGAAAAGATCTGAAAGCATCTAACATACTCAATTCTTTCATTGAAATGATAAAGAAAATAATAGAACACAGCAAAGAACACCCGTGGTACATCGATTGACTGGTGGTGAGTTATGTAACTGAAGTCTGTCACTGCTTTGCAGTCAGTGGATGAACTCCCTTTAGCCCTCTCCTTCCCCCTGCCCTACTCAATGTCTGGTATCTCTCCAGACTAAGGCCAAGGAGTTGACCTTCTAAGCAGTATCTGGATTCTTTCATTGGTCAGAATATTTGATTGCTTCAGTCACTTCAGTAGAAACTTGGAATTTGCAATTGCAGTTGAAAGCAGAAAAATACTATAATTGCAGCTCAAAAGAAACTAATATGCAGACCACACAATCCTGGAGAAGCCAGTGATGAAATGTTTTGATTTGAGCCATAGAAAAAGTTTATGTGCATAGAAAATGAAAGTCTATTTTAATTAACAATGGAAAGACAATTGTTTTTGTGTTCTTCTCCAACATCCATCAGAAACACATTAATAGTTTCATTATTCAAAGGAAAAATAATGCAGTTTTCTTGCCATGTGATTTCCTGCAGCACCTGAAACCTACTGTTATTGTCTTCTTACCTTAGGGTCAATCAAGAGGAAGGCAGACTTAATTCATAAATTATGTTATTGATTTACTCACCAAATAAACATTTGGAACCTAGACTAGGTCAGACAGTACTATTGAGGATTCATAGAAAAATAAGAGATGGTGTATTCTCAAACCTCAAAGGTGCTCAAGGAGAAAGTCTAGCTGAGTATTGTGGTAGAAAAAACATGAGGTTATAAAAGGAATATGCCAGATGTCACAAGGACAAATTAGAGTTACTTAAAAGAAGAAATGGAATGACCTTTCAGGCACTGCTGGCAAAGGCTTGTAGATCATCTAAAGCAGTAGAAAACTACAAAATGATTTGAAGAAGGAAATTGTAATAAATAGCAGATTAGGATTTCCTAGCAACCATTTGGATTAAGTGTGGAAAAACAATTAAAAGGGAACAAGGGTGCAGTCAGAAAGGGCAGGTGCAATGAAGAATTCATTGAAATCTATTTCTTGATCTCAAATAAGAAATTGTGGGGGTATGAGAAATTATGGGGTTCAGCTCAGTGGTAGAGCACATACCTAGCATGTATAAGGCCCCAGGTTTAATTAGTAGAACTATAGAATACAACAAGGTGATATAGATGGATTGGAATGGATTGGATTAAAAGATGTTAAGAAAAGAGATGTGATGGTAACTGATACCAGAGAAACTCCCAGGTTTCCACATGGAAATCTAGGCAGTAGATGTGCTCCCACAAATGCAGGCAAGAGGTCACGGTGTGAAGGAGCAGACTAAGGAAAGATATGTGCAGAAAAGCAGGGATGGTCAATGATATGGTCATCAATACTGATGCTTGGTTTTAGGGTCTGAGAACTCCTCAGTTGGAAAGGCCAAGTTTGGAGTGTGCTGCATAGTAGAGAAGAGATAGCTGTTCTTTGAACTCTCCATTTCCCTTCTTAAAATAAGAGCTAAAAAACTCTTAAAAGCTGTGTGTCAGATCCCATATGGGGGCTCTAAGATCTAATTTTACTTAAAGGCCCCAAGGCACAGAGGCTAGCCAAGATTCTGAGAAGATATCAAATAAAAATCTTGGAACCAATGGAAAGCAATTTTCATAATTAGGAAGAACACAGCACTCCATATATCATCGTTAGTCTGAGACAAGGAACAGAAGGTTGGCGGGGGGAAAGCAAGGTTTCTTTAAACCAGGAACAGGTGGCCAGTATAGACAGGGCAAGCTAGGGAAACCTCAGGCAACTCTGCTCAAAGAATTTCTTCACTTCTCCCCTAGAGACTGTCAGATGTAGCAGAGAAAAGCATAAATAGTGTTTTGAGTTTTTTTGATCATCATGATGTTCTTATTTCTTACAGAGGCACAGGAAAAAGCAATGGAAGAACTTAGTGCCTATAGACATTGGAAAATGAAGTGTGTTTTTTTTAATTTCCTGATAAACACATTTATTATTATTATCATTAATTAGTTGTACAAAGAAGTTGCCATTCAACAAAGAAGTTTATGAATGCAATGTGGCTTGATTAATCTTTCAACACCTTTCAACATTCTCACCCTTCCCTCCCAAACTACCTTTCCTCTCACTTTTCTTAATTTTGTAGAATAAATTTTTGACCGCATTTCTCCGTTCTTTTCCTTTGTCTGCACCTTGACCCCACACAAACCCTTTCAAGTGTCCATTTTCTGGTGTTTATTTTGTTGAACTATGACTTTGCCTTTGAATTATGCTATTTGAGTTGTCCCTTGAAACTACCATACTACAGTTAATACATTTAAACACTTGCATACCACTCAATGTATTTACTTACAAGTTTTTGGACTAATTTTAGCTCCACATATGAAGAGCCAAGTCCCTCTGGGCATGGTTTTCATTTCAGTTACTTTGTTAAAACTTGATTGATTGTTCTCAATTCACTATTAATAATAATTTTGCTCTTATTGCAGTTACATTGCAGTTTTCCCCTACACCCCAAGAACAGCTGAACATCCATCTCCTGAGGCATAGGACTGAAATCTTTCCTGGTTCACAAAAGAGACATCATTTACACCTTAGAACTGATCATATACACTTACCTTTTAAATTTTGTACAACAATTTTGAAATGTATAGTTGACCTCTCAGAAGACAAGCCAGACAGTGATGATCATGTACAGAGTCATTATTAGAAAGGAGAGGAAACCTGGGTGTGTGGCTCACCCCTGCAATCCTAGATATACATGAGGTAGAGAACCAGGGAATTGTAGTTTGAGGAGAGACCTAGTAAAATTTATGTTAGATTCTGTCTAATAAACAGCTGGACACAGCATTGTACACTTCTCATCCCAGCTACAAAGGAAATAGAAATGGAAGAGTCATGACCCAGGCTGACACAGGAATAAAGTTGAGACACTACAGGAAGAAAGAGAGGGAGAGAGAGAGAGGAGAGAGAGAGAGAGAGAGAGAGAGAGAGAGAGAGAGAGAGAAAGAAAGAAAGAAAGAAAGAAAGAAAGAAAGAAAGAAAGAAAGAAAGAAAGAAAGAAAGAAAGAAAGAAAGAAAGAGAGAGAGAAAGAAAGAAAGAAAGAAAGAGAGGGAGGGAGGTAGACAGGGAAGGAGAAAGGAAGGAAGCAAGGAAAGAGAGAGAGAATGAAAGAAGAAAAGAGAGAGAGGGAGAAATGAAAGAAGGAAAGAAGAAAGGAAGAAAAAAGAAAGACAAAAGAGAAACACAAAAGCAAAAAGGGTTCAGGCACTTGCCTAGCATCCACAAAACCCTGAGTTCAAATTCCAGTACTGCCAGAAATTAAAAAGAGCATATTCTCATAACTAAAGAAGTCAATATGAATGTAGAATCCTTTTGATACTACTAAACAGTTATCCAATCTCGAAGTGTTCCTTATGCACCGAGTAGGACATTTCATCAACATCCTTTTGGAGCTATCAAAATTCCATGGCCTTAAACAAGTGGTATTTTATTGTTGTTGTTATTTTTAATTCACTATGTGAAATTATTTCTTTGTTTACCATTCATATGGTTTAGCCCCTGTTGTCACTGTATTTCCTTTTGGTACCACGGGTGATATATATACATATATATACATATATATATGTATATACATGTATATGTTTGTCTGAATCAGGGAAGGGAAAGGCAACATCAAAATGGTGAGACAAAGGGTAGAAGGTGAACCAATGCAACACTGATACTCACAAAACAATATGTTGTAAACCAACTATACAACTGGGGGAGGGTTAGGGAGGAGGGAGGGTGGGAGAAAAATGAGGAAGGAGGTAACAAGTTTGACAAGAAATGTACTCACTACCTTAACATATGTAACTGTAACCCCTCTTTAGTCACCTTGGCAATATTTTTTTAATTCCATGGCCTTTACTGCCCCACTTAAACCCAAAGTTCCTCTCTTCCTGGAACAATTTCCTGGACACTAAAGATATTTTAGCTTTCCCTTTTGAGCTATTTAAAGTATTCAATACACATTATAATCATATACTTTGGGAGATTGTTTCATAATGCTTAGTACTTATTTTCTCCTCTCTACCTAAACCACAAGAGCAAAGCTAGCTCTGCCATTAAGAGAAATTGTGGTTTATGAATAATTTTTAATGTGTTAACAGTTTTGCTTTACCTAACATATCCACATTAAATCTTATTCAAGTAACAGTTCATCTTTCCATTCCTCTGATTTCAACTACAAGGCTATGGAATGGGAAGGTTTTGAATTCTGTAACAGAGCTGTTTTGGAGAAATGGACCAGGTAGTTTTCTTTACCTCCCCTACCTTCTCCTGGGAAGATAACCTTTAACAAGAGCTATGTCCCCTTAATCTTTTAGTGGAAATTGCTCTTGTGAAAACCAGGTCTGATAGCATCTTGGCTCACTAATTCATGCCATGTGGGCCAAAATTAAAGCATTAAAATTTCATAAATATAATATCATTTATAAATCATGTCATAAAAACATTCATTTTCCCCTAGACCTTGAAAACTGACATGTCTTCTTCCAGCTGTTGCTTAAAGTTCATTACAGCACACCAGTCCTTTTCAAAAATAAAACTGTGGGGAAGTGGGAACTATTTAACATCAGCACCCTCAGAGCACTGAGGCAGGAGTCCTCGCTTGTCTGCAGTTGCACATATTACTGCCATTAGTGCTAATGTAAGCTGCCAGCCTACCTTAGCACAGATGCATCAGAATGATACTCACACAGCTAGCAGCTCTGAGAGGAAAGCCTTCTAAGAGTTTATGCTTAACTCTGCTCACTTGGAGACAGACAATGTCTTATCATTTTTATAAACTTCTCTCTTATAAGATTTGAATATATGTAGTAGATGAAGGCAGCAGACTAATTAAATAGATGGTCAAAATTTTGCCACATTTCAGAACATGACAATTTTTTTCTAATATCATTAGATAGCAGATGGGAATGGGGTAGATTATTGTGTGAATGATAGCAATAACTTGCGGTGGTTTACTACCCAGCTGGTTGACATTTTCCTTGGTTGTGGCTGGATAAAAATCCTTGGTTAGAGTATGTATACAGAGGTTTTTCTAAGTAGTACGTGACACATAGATATTTATCTTGCCGATGCTAATGGATATATAACCACATTTGTCAACCATAAAATCCCTGTCAAGTAAAACACTTTCATCTGCAATAATCCATGGCTTTCTTAAAACGTGTTAATTGCTGTAATGACACAGGAAACCACAGGGTTTCTATGCTGTGTGAATAGAGAAAATATACAACCAGAAAAAATAACGTTATTCTATCATACTCTAGGCCAGATTGTTTTCAGGATTCTGGCTCCTTTGGTTTGCTTGCTTATGGTCTCTTGCCTCAGATCATTGTGTTTGCATTTCATAGTGTAGTTAAGAAGATGGGACACTTCTGTCTTTTATATGAAGAGTAAGAGAACTTTTTATTGTTTGCTTTAGAGTGCTTAGATTGTAGAAAATTCCCTATCTGCAATATGATGAGCCCCAGGAATATTACAGCTTCTCTGAAGCGTGGACTTCCTCCTCCTAATATAGTTTTTTCCAAGTTGAGATTGACCTAGGCACAGACACTTGATGAGCTCTCTTCAATCACGTGGACATATTTTATACCATTTTTTCTGGTAGGTAATTTAATATTTTTTTTGCTAATTGAAATATTGGTTCATTCACTGATGGTATGAGATCCTTCCTAGACAAAATTAAGCAGTCACTGATGGTATGAGATCCTTCCTAGACAAAATTAAGCAGCTCCATCTGATGTTTTTGGATCCCTTATCAAAGATTAGATGGTCATAGGTCTGTGGGGTCATTAACAAGAGGGTTATTTTTTGTTGTTGCTGTTGTTTTTCTTTTTACTTGTAATTTATGTTTTGCAGTTATTTCTTTTGTCTTTCAATTTCTTTCTGCTCTGGTTTATTCCCTATGATCTGTTTCTGATTCCATCCCCTTTGTCTTTTATATAAGTTTATCCACTTTGGGGAAGGGAAGGAGAATCACAGAAACCTCGGACAAAGGGTGATCCAATGCAACAGTGAGACTCTCTAGACAATATGTTGGAAATGAACTTTATAACTTGGAGGGGGAGAGGAGTTGGTGGGAGGGAAAATGGGAGAAAAAGAGGAAGTGGGTAACACTTCAAAAAGAAATGTACCCATTACCTTACCTATGTAACAGTAACCCCTCTGTACATCACCTTTACAACAAAATAAAATTTAAAAAAGAACAGCAATCCTCCTAATCTCTGTCTCCACAGTAGCTGGTATTGGATGCATGAGCCAGTGAACCTGGCCACATTTGTTGTGCTGATAGGAAACATATCTCTCCTATTGGGGAGTTTATTCATGCTGTCCAGTGCCTAGATCCATTAGTACAATATAGATTACAAAATGATGATATCTTCATGGTAGATGTAGTACTTTTCTAACAAAAATTTTCATTATCTGCTATTTGTCTATTAATGGTACAATCGATAGAGAAAAGGGAAGATCATTTCCTGACTTTTGTATTCATAATTTTGAAAATAGTGACTTTTCTGGCAGTCTCCATCAGTATTTAACAATTTTCTAAGTAACATGTAAAACACTATTGTAATAGTTACAGTTACTGCAGCCCTCATCTTTTTCTGCCATTGCAGCCATCAACTCTGTTGATGTCCACATTGCTTCATCTTCACTTAGTGGGAGGTTCATAAGGTTGGCTTCAAGGTTAATTGATGTATTCATATCCATTGACTTTTGTTTGTCTGGTTGTTTTGGCAATGCTGAGGCTTGAATAAGAAGCTAGCACTGTTCCATTTGAGCCATGCCCCCAGGGTTGATTTGTTTGTCTGTTTATTTACAGGTAGGGTCTTATGCTTTTGTTTGGACTTAGACCCTAATGTTACTACCTAGGCTTGATAATATTACAAACAGCTTTGTGTCCACTCTTACTCTCCAGGGACTTTGGAAAATTGAGCATTTATTCCCCTGGCCTTTAGAAGAAGGAAACGTTCCATAGGAAACTGTCCTTTACACAGAAAAGCATTCCCTAAACTGGACATGTGTGACTCATGCCTCTAATCCTAGCTACTAAGGAGCCTGAGAACTGAAGACTAAGATTCAGAGCTAGCCCAGACAGGACTGCCCCTGAGACTCTCCTCTCCAATTAACCAGCAGAAAGGTAAATTTGAAGATGTAGTTCAAGTGGTAGTAAGCTAGCTTTGAATAACAACAAAAGAGCCAAGTGAGAGCATGATATCCTGAGTTCAAAGCCCCAGTACCAGAACAAAAAAAGAAGGAAGGAAGGAAGGAAGGAAGGAAGGAAAGAAGGAAGGAAGGAAGGAAGGAAGGAAGGAAGGAAGATAAATTTTCCTGTAAGGTCTTTCAAACACTAATTTTGACAAGCACCAAAGTGAGACACATTAGAGACTGTGTTATGGGACTTTGTGCCATGAGTTTGAAATAATTTTTTAAAGAGTATAAAAAGGCAGAGGTTACATAGAATTACATTTGCTTTATCCATTGTTTTCTGATTTTTATAGGTGATTTATCTATTCTGATTTCCTTGAGTTGTTTAGTACTAAGATTTCATGGAAATAGGTGTTTCAAAAGCTACTCAATATTGTTTCTTAATTACCTCATGGCCTCAAAGGAACAAGTAATCCTCATCTTCTTTTATTGGCACTAAAATTCTCTATAACAACCATCTCCCATAAAGATCATTCTTTTTAAAGCCTTGTTTCTTTCTTAAGAAATGTTGCTTTTCTATATAGATCATCACAGAATGGAGTCAAGCAAGGAATAATTGTCATTCAAGTCAGTGTTCCATAATGTATCACAGCACTAAGAGCCACCATAATTGGAAAGGGTCCATGTCTTACAACAAAATTGTTTATATTCTCCAGACAAAGAAACTAATGATTTTTGTAACATGTCCTATATCAGTTTTCTCATCTAAAGAAGATGTACCTATCTGTCTATATATAGAATCTATCTTTCTAAGAATGACATTGCCCCATTCGTAAGGAAATGGAAGGACTTGGAAAAAATCATACTAAGTGAAGTGAGCCCAAAGAAACATGGAATCTATGGTCTCCCTCATAGGGAATAATTAGCACAGGTTTAGGGTAGTCACAGCAGAGGATCACAAGAGCCCAATAGCTATGCCCTTATGAACACATATGATGATGTTAAGTGAAATGATCTCCATGTTTTTTTGTTTGTTTGTTTGTTTGTTTGGCCAGTCCTGGGCCTTAGACTCAGGGCCTGAGCACTGTCCCTGGCTTCTTCTGGCTCAAGGCTAGCACTCTGCCACCTGAGCCACAGCGCCCCTTCTGGCCGTTTTCCATATATGTGTTGCTGGTGAATCGAACCGAGAGCTTCATGTGTAGGAGGCAGGCACTCTTGCCACTAGGCCATATTCCCAGCCCATGATCTCCATGTTATGGAAATGAGTGTTATGTCACTGTTGTAATTACTTTCAACATGCCATGTGAAACCATAACTTTTTTTTATTGATCCTCTTGTATCCCCTTCCTGTGGTTGCCCTCGTGCTATCACTGTATCTCATCTGAGTACCCTGGATACTGTATATACTGGTAATAGAACTAGGGAAGGGAAAGGGAATAAAAATCGAGAGACAAAGGATAAAAAGACAAACGACTCCAAAAGCAATACTTATAAAACCATTTGGTGTAAACCAACTGAACAACTCATAGGGGGAGAGGGGAAGAGGGAGGAGGCAAGGGGAAATGAGAAAGGAGGTAACAAAGTGTACAAGAAACGTACCCACTGCCTTATGTATGAAACTGTAACCCCTCTGTACATCCCTTTGACAATAAATAAGTAATTATTCAAAAAAAGAATCTTTCTATCTATCTATCTATCTAGGCAATGGCACAGTTTCACATACACTTAACCCGAAATCCATGCCTATAAAATGTCATTCTCAAACCATTAATCTACACGCAATTTTCATTGCACTACTGAAAAAATAGACCATATTTGAGCATTTAATCTCATAAATCAGGTTGAATTATGCAAAATTGTTGTTTTGTATCAAAAAATGTTGAGTATTATCCATTTCATACTTCTGCAACACTGTATTCTTATTAGTTTTAACTATACAATTATTGTTAACTATAGAATTATCACTAATTGTTATATTAAGCTACAATAATTTTAGGTGAGCATCAGTCAAACAGTAGGTATAAATGTACATTTCAAATATTCTTCTGGATAATCTACAAAGTGTTTAGTTACTGCTGATTAGGTCAAATCATTTTTCAGAGGTAAATATGGACACTTGACCTAATACGTGCATCATTTTTTCCAGTTTCTTGTTATGTCTGTACACTTGGCTTTCATTGTTATGTTTTTTGGTCAATTTATGCGTCATTTGCAGAAGTCTATAAGTCCTTTGCCCATTTTGAGAAGGCTAAATAATAAACTGAAAAATATAATAAATAGATGAATCAATTTGACTAGATTATCTAAGTCAGAGTATTTTGCAATTTACTCAAGGATATTTAATATTCAGGTCAATTTTAATATCTTGATTCTGATATGCAAATCGATATGTGATGGTGCCTTTGTCACATAGGATATTAGCAGAATTTTATTTATTTCAAATGGTAAAGTGGACATGCATGAAATCTTCCATTTAACTTCAGTTGTTCATCCCACTTGTGGTCTTTCATGGGGCTCTAATTTCTAACAGTATGTTGGCTAGGTCTGGGAATGAAGTCACTCATATATAAGTATTGGTCAGGCATTGGGGCTCTCACTTAAAATTCTATCTACTTAGGGGAAACACATTGAAAGGATGATGGTTGTAGGTAATTTAGGACAGAAAGTTCACAAATCCCCATCTCAAAGGCTACTGATAAAAATCTGGGCATGGTGGCATAGCACCTAACATCTGCATGGGAAATAGGAACATAAATAGGAAGAGTTCAGTCAACTTTACCTAGGTATAAATGCAAGAGTGTATTAAAAATGTAATGGAAGCAAAAATAGGGTGAGCACATAGCTCCAGTGTTAGTGCACCTGCCTGGTAATGTCTGCCTGGAAAGCCTACGCCCCTGAGTTCAAACCCCAGTATCAGATCCCCCTCCAGATATTCAAGAAAAATCATACAAACATTGTCTAGACTCTCTTGATCTAGCTTTGGAAAATATATCGTACCATTACCATAGCGTTTAAAAACCATTAGACAGTGATATAAGTTGTTTTCATAACATG
This sequence comes from Perognathus longimembris pacificus, assembly GCF_023159225.1. Classification (NCBI taxonomy): domain Eukaryota; kingdom Metazoa; phylum Chordata; class Mammalia; order Rodentia; family Heteromyidae; genus Perognathus; species Perognathus longimembris. The sequence continues at coordinate 54,367,818 of NC_063167.1, forward strand.
GAGTTCATTTCACTTAGCATCATCTTATGCATTCATAAGGGCATATAATTACTTTCAACATGCCATGTAAAACCATAGCTTCTATTGTTGATGCTCCTCTTGTATCCCCTTCCTGTGGTTGTACCCGTACTATCACTGTATCTTATCTGAGTACACTGGAAACTGTATTAGAACTAGGAAAGTGAAAGGGAATATCAAAATTGAGAGACAAAGGATAAAAAGACAAATGACTACAAAAGCAATACTTGCAAAACCATTTGGTATAAACCAATTGAACAACTCATGGGGGGAGAGGGAAAACAGAAGGGGGGAGGAAGGAATGAGGGAGGAGGTAACAAACAGTACAAGAAATGTACCCAAGGCCTAATGTATGAAACAGTAACCTCTCTGTACATCACTTTGAGAATAAATAAGAAAAAAAAATAAAACCATCAGACAGCAACCCAGATCCAAGAGGAGAAGTGCAATCCTCTTTGTGCAAGGAATGCTAACCAATTGGGGTCATAGTTGATTGACCTGTATGTTATTCCAATACATCTAGTGCCCAGCACAAGTGGTCATCAAAATTTGTGCCTCTATGGGGCTAGGAATATGGCTTAGAGGTAGAGTGTTTTCCTTGCATGCATGAAGCCCTGGGTTTGATTCCTCAGCACCACATAAACAGAAGTCTGAAGTGGCGCTGTTGCTCAAGTGGTAGAGTGTTAGCCTTGAGCAAAAAGAAGCCAGGGACAATTCTCAGGCCCTGAGTCCAAGCCCCAGGACTGGCCAAAAAAAAAATGTCCCTCTAAATATACAAAGCTTATTATCTCAGAATACAATCTATTCTCTTCCCAAACAAACATATATATTCACATACATACATGCATACATATGTCTAAACATTTTCTCCCATGCTTGGCCAAAATATGCTTTATCATTTCCAGTTTTCATCACTCTTCCTACACTCTGGAACAGAAAAGTTAGTTCTTTGTGTTTCAAAATAACTTTGCTATAAACTGTGTGTTCTTTTGAAGGGTCACAATCCTAGCTGCTCTAAGTTTCTCATGTCCCCATCACCTAGTTATGAGCTAAGCTTATCCCCATTAAAGCGCTTTTAAACTTGAACATGTTCCATTTAATACTGTCCTTTTCTACCTGGGTTGTTCTAATATGCCTTGTATATAAAATAGCTTCCTCAAAGAAACAGAACAATTTATTACAGCATACGGTCAATACACAACTTTTCAGATATGCAACATACCATCATATTCTGAACCAATGATCTCTGACATGGTAGGCTGTACTGGATGCTGTCAACCAGGAAATGTTTGTGACCCATATGATAAATGTTCTCAGACAGTGATTGCTCTACAGCACTATACTGAGTTGAAAGAATTCAGCAATGTGTGTAAGATACCCTCAGGAACCTCTCTTGCTGCCATACATTTTTGTGTTCTGATTAGCTGTTTGAAACCATAATGGCAGACAAAATGCACAAAAGTGGTGGTGATGAGGCTGAGGCCAGGAAATAGGAAGAATATCATACCAAGTGTTAACATGCAGGGCTTCCAGCAGCATCAGTAGCCTTTGATGAAAAGGTCAAGGTAGCAGATGGTAAAGATCAGCAGGAAATTAGGGATTGGCATAAGTCCTTTTGACATGCTGAAGGGCATTGTAAAAATTTGTGAACATTTTCTAGAAGAGCTCAGGCTAGTCTATGTCACAACTTCTAATGATTTAATGAAAATTGCAAAGTGCCTAATTCTGTAATGCCAGGAACACATTATTACAATGACTATATCTTCAGCACCCTGTGTGATGCAGGACTAGAAGTGAGGGTCTCACACCAGAAAGCACAGTTATATTCACTAGATGAGTATTGATCCAGGAAGGCTGAAGTGGAATTAATTTTTCTACAATATAGCACTTCCCTTCTATTGTTGGTCTTTAGCCTTTTGAATAGCTACATTGTGTGGTTAGCCAACTATACGCATTTTCAATGAAGACCTCTAGGCTTTTCTGAGATGTAATTCTACAGATCCAGATTGTCTTCCTTACTACAATACTAAAATAATATGAAAGAAGTGGTGGTGAGGACCATGATCAATGTCGAATGAGCACTTGCTATGTTGCAGGAATGATTATTTTTTTAATATCTCTGGAAATCTTTATAGCAAATTTATGAGATGGTTACTTATATTCTTTACACTTTATGCAAAGGAGAGGATTGTAGAAGTGAGGTAACCTGCCCAAGATCTTATAGGCAATGCATATGAGAGCTTGGATGATGTCAACTATCCTAAGATGAGTTGGTTTTATGAACTCTGTAAAGGCGAGATTTGATCTTCTATGGTGCTTGCTTAGTTTGTAGGAGATAAAGAGTGAATGAACACAGTATGGCCCTGCCAATTTAGGAATCTAGTGATAGAATGTATTGGAGTAAACCTCAATTCTTGATGCAAAAAAAAAATCTATCACCATTAATGTGTACCAAAATTATTTTGAAGTTATGATTTCATGATTATAGGGTTTCACTAAATCATCTCCTGGAAAGAGTTAGTAGCATTAAGATAACACTCTTTCTGCTCAGGATATATCAGGACTCTGCTTTTAAAAAATATCTAAAATGGAAATAGCAATTTCAAATTTTAAGTTATTTAGTGGACATTTCTAAAGGAAAAAATATACTTTAAAAGAAGAACATATAAGAAATTCTACTTCTGGATCCATTGGACATTGTCCTGTGGTAAAATATGTCCACTGAATATACCACTGAAATCATATAACAACACCAACAAAACCGAAACTGATATGGTTTGAGTTGAAAATTTTAAAGCCCAATTGACTTGTTTTATCCTGTGGTAAGTGATAGGAAGTGGTTTTGCTATTTCCAAGAGGAAGCTTTTAGAGGTCTTATGTAAAATATCAGTAAATGCTCTTGTCACTGTTGCAAGATCAGCCATATTCTAAAAACAGTTCTATTAATCTGGGCTGAGAAGACATTAACTATTTAGCTAATCCATTATCATCACACAATACCAGAAAGAAGCAGCTTAATACTAGTCACTGAGGACTTGAAGTTAGCAGTACTTGAAGTTGTTTAACATACACTGACCAATAAACTATTAATTTGCATAAAGAAAATCTAAGCCAATGCTAGAGAAATACTTAGGAGCATCTTGTAGTACCAAGTAGCTCCAGCAGGGGGAGGATGAGTGCACATACTATGACAACTGAGCAGATGACAGGCTGACATCCCAGGCCTAGTTCATGCAGGCACCAGGGCCACATAAAGGACCTGGGAATAAAGAAAAAAAAAAAGACGATGTATTACTTCTTGTGACAGAAAGTAAATAAAATTGTCTTCTAATTTATTGCTTCTTCTGTGACATAATCAGCCAATTCTTATTATTTCTTTTTACACAAATGTTCATACCACTCTTTTTTTAGGATTATATTTTATTATCATTAATTATACAAAGAAGTTAACATTCAACAAATCAGTTTATGAATACAAAGCAACATGCTTGATATCATCCCTTTCATTATTCTCCCCCATCTATCCCAACCATTCTTTCAATTTTCTTCATTTCATAGGATATGCATTGAATATTATGACTGCATTCCACCTCCCTTCAACTTCCTCATACACACCTTTCAAGTACCAGTTTCCTGGTATTCATTTTGCTGGACTGTACATTCTTTTTCTAAGGAATTACACAATATAAATTCTCTTATGCAAATACTATATTCTGGTTAATACATTTTCATGCACTTGCAAACAACTCCATATACATTTACTTGTAGATTTATAAATTCAAGTCTCCACATATGACAGAAAACATACCTCCTTTTTCTCTCTGGGCCTGACTTACTTCACTTAACATGATTTTTTCCAGATCTATCCATTCCTTTGTAAATGATGAACTATCACTCTTTCTAAAATATAAGTACATTTTTACTATATATAGTATATAATATAACATATAATAAATACATAATATAATATATAACTACTATATGTTATATTATTGAACCATTCATCCATTGAGCGGCTTCTGGGTATTTCTATACCTTGGCTATGATGAATACTGCATCAGTGAACATGATTGTGAAAGTTGCTTTACTATATCCTGATTTGAAATCTTTTGTATAAATGTCCAAGAATAGAATTTTTATACCATAGAGTAGTTCTATGTTTACTTCTTTGAGGAATCTCTAAAATGGTTTCCAGAGTGGTTGAATAAGTTTACATTCCTACCAACAATGTATTAGGATTCCAAGTGCTTTAAGACTTTCTTTGAAAATAATACTTCTCTACTACCACTGAATTATAAAATCATTGTTAATATGTTTTTTCTTTTAAAAAATATTTGTATTGTCTTTACATAGTTGTACAAAGAAATTATCATAAAAATGCAGTTTATGAATACAGTGCATCTTGATCAATGTCACTGTTTTCAACATTCTCACCCACCCATCTCAACCCACTGCTTTCTTCTTTTTTATTAATTTTACAGGAAATTTATCAGCCTTTTTTCTGTTTAACAAATCAGCTTATGTATATGATGCATCTTGATTTGTGTTATCACTTCAATATTTTCACCCCCTTTCAACCAACCCCTTCCCTTATTTTTCTTATTTTTGTGGTATATACAATGAATTCTTATGTCCGTATGTATGTGTGTGTATGTATGTACGTATGTATGTATGTATGTATGTATTGTTGCTGGTCTTGGGGATTGAACTCTAGGTCCAGGCTCTGTTTCTGAGCTTCTTCATTCTCAAAGATAGGGCTCTAACAGTTGAGCCACCATGGCACCACTTCTAGCTTTTTCAGAGTAGTTTATTGGAGATAAGAATCTCATGGGCTTTCCTGCCAGAGATGGCTTTGAACCTCAGTCCTCAGCCTCCTAAGAGCTAAGATTACAGACATGAACCACCATGAATTCTAAACTACATAATCCCCTCTTTTTCACTTTGTTCAGCTACCCATCTCCCTTTGGTCCCATCCCCCCTCTTGCAAGTAGCCATTTCCTAGTACTTATTTTGTTGGGCTTCTATCTTAAATAAAATCTAAAATGAGATTTTAGCTAAATATCAGTGGCTAAAGTCTTTTGAACTACTTGGAGGGCTGAGAGAGAAGATCACCCTTACAGCTAGCACAAACAGAAAAGATCACAAGACCCATTCTCAACCCAAATCTGAATTTAGTTGTGCAGACTTGTTGCCCTTGCTATATGGGAGGCTGAGAATGGATGGATGTATCATGTTTCCAGGCTCAAACATCTTTGAGATTCCATCTAAACCATCATTCTAGCCACTATGGGAAGTTTAAAATAGGTGGACTATGGTGCAGGTGTGTGCCTAGACAAAAATAATATACAGCAGAAATCAGGCACCAGTGGCTCATACCTGTAAATCCTATCTACTCAAGAGGCTGAAATCTGAAGATTACAGTTGAAGCCAGCCGAGACAGGAAATTCCATGAGACTATCACCTCTATTTAATCACCAAAAACCCAAAAGTAGAGCTAAATATGAAAAGCAACCCTTAGCAGGCAGAACAATGTTGGATAAATAACAATACCAAACTTCAAACTCTATTACAAAAACATAGTAATGAGAACTGCTTGATACTGGCATAAAAATGCCTGAGGACCAAGAAACGAATCCACAGACCTATACCAATCTAATATTTCAAAAACTTAGGATGAAAGGAAGAAAGCTTCTTCAACAAATGGTGCTGGCAAAACTTTGTTACATACATGCAGAAAACTGAAACTAAATCATCATGTATCATGTATCATAGAACTACCCTATAACCCAGCAATGCTACTGTTGGGTATTTATCCATTAGAACACAAAGAAGGTTACAGTAAAGCCACCAGTACATCAATTTTTGCAGTACTATTTCACCATAGCCAAGATATGGAATCAGCCTGGATGGCCCTCAATGGATGAATGTGTCAAGAAAATCTGGTATATATGCGCAATGGAATTCTACTCATCCATCAGAAAGAATGATAGTGTATCATTTGTAAGGAAATGGAAAGACTTGTAAAAAGTTATATGAAGTGAAACCAAGAGAAACAAAGGTTGTATGGTTTCCCTCATAAATCTGTAAGTAAACATTTTGAGTGATATTCAAGCAGTTACAAATGAATTAACCAAAGTGTAAAAAACTTTAGAGAGAGCTAGATCATACCCCAACAGAATTAACACCAGGAAATGGGTACATACAAAAGGAGGCATGGAGCCAAAGAGAGAGAGGGGCAAAATGAAAGGCTGAAGTTCAGGAGAATGTAGTAAAAAATTGTGTACACCACAAAATTAAGAAAAATAAGGGAAGGGGTGGGCCACAGGAGGGTGACTATATTGAAGACAGTGACTCTGACCAAGATTTATTGTATCTATAAACTGCTTTGTTAAATGTTACATGTCTGTGCAACTACTTAAAAATAACTTTAAAAGGCAAGAAATGGAGCTGTGTATGGTTTAAGTGTTAGAGTACTGAGCCTTAAGCAAAGCGCTCAGAGACAGCTGAGTTCGAGGCCCAACACTGGCACAAACCAACAAACAAAAACACCAATCTTCAGAAAACAAGCAGGGCAGGACTAGATGTGCAGTGAGTGGTAGAATGCCTAGCAAGCATAAAGCACCAGGGAAGCCAAACAAACAAACAAAAAACAGATGGGAGGGATTTAAACTTCCACTTGTGATTAAGGTTTGCTTTTCAAATTCTGCTATGGCATTAAAAAGTCAGGTGTCAAAGTCACATGGTCCCTGTCTGGTCAAACGGACCTATTCCTTTCAATCAATTTCAAATATTTGGCTTCTAATCAGATGTCATTTGCACAAAAGATTCTACAGTCCAAAATTCTTGAGAATCATTGCCTCAGATGAGGCCACAAGATGGCTTCAAATCTTTTGAAATCATTACTATCAGTTCTGTGGAATCTTGTTTTGTTCCATCCAAATCTCAACCCTTGTTTTCTGAACATGTGGCAGAGGAGGCTTTGCTATTGAGATAAATATTCATGTGCATTGCATTTTGCTCACAGGCACTGCCTAAACTATATTTAGAACTCACAATGTTGAGATGTACTGTGTCAACATTGAAATTTAATTACTGTGATAGACTTTGAATCCATCCATGTACCCTCCTGCACTGTCGAGTCAATATTGCTTCTTCTGTTTGTTCATTTGCCTTTACGTTCCTATAGGAGAGGGTTGCAATCTGCTTAACCAGAACACCCACCTGCCCTTCATTTCCAAATAAATGAAATGAACTCCCCATTCTAAGACTGTTTCATCTCTGCATTGTGAAAAAGAAATATTGTCCTGCTAAATTCTTTGGACACTTCCCAGTATGCCCTATCTTTCTGCTACTCCTATTATCATTCATTCTGGTTATAAACGATTATGTTCATTTCTGGGGTTTGTAAAGTGCTGTCAAGATAGCCCATTATATTAAACTCAGGCTAAGGTAAAACATTTAGATTTATATAAGGCTGGTGTAGTTTCATTAAAAACCAAAGACATTTTAATTTTTCTCTCTCTTTAGGCTAGGGGCTTTACATTTTGTAATGTTACATTAATCAGTGTTTTAATATTTCTTCAAAATGTATGTGTTCCTGATATGCTAGTTATTGTCTTTGTCAAAGTCAATGAACAGGAATAAAAAGTATCTACATGATATAGAAACTACTGCCTTCTTAGCCCTGTGCAATAGGTAAGTGGATGGTGTTCACAAGACATTCATACATTGTGCTTTTTTCTCTACTTCTGTATAGGATTTTGATTTCATTTAAAATGAATAACTTTAATTCCATGTCTGAAAACTAATAGGATTTCTGCATTTACCTACTGATCCATAATTTTAGGTTAGATTATGTGCTAGTTGCAATCAGTCAGTTAGATGATGCAATGCTTTTGTAACTGAAATGAAAAGATTTTTGTTATACTCCACACACCAGATAGGAATGCCAGTTTGGGAAAATTGTTAGATTGATTTTATATTAGTTTTGATAAAGGAATTTTAAGAAGCTGTAGGAAGTAGATTCAACTCTCTAAATGAGAAAAGACAAGGACCAAAACATGTTTGATGACTTAACACCAACTGGCTTTGTGAGATGGAAAGCTAATTATGAGTCTAGGGACTCTAGGTATAGCACACTTATTGGATTTATCCCCTAGAGCCCTCAGCTCCTGTGTGTCCAGAGCACAGACTGTGTCTTTGAGGTGCCTACTAAAATGACAAAGTTCTCTAGATACTGAGAGCCTGGTAGAAGTGAGGAGGTTCCTGTGAAACAGCTGCCTGATCTGGCCTGATCTGTGGCTGTGAGCATGCTCACAAACAAACTAGTTCACTGCTGTGGGCATACTGGCTGAATGACTCAAGAAAAAAAAATATTTAATTTCTAAATCTGTCTCTGCATCTGTAGACTGATATTGGTGAAGGATTAAATGAGATCTTCCTGACAAAGTGTCTGACAAGAGCCAAACACATGGATCTCGATGTGGAGAGCCTGACCTTCAAACTCATTAGATTCTGATCTAATGAGTTCCAATGGGAGAAGAGAAGTGGTGTGTGGGTGGCAAAGCCCAAAGGTTGGGGTTAGTGAGAGGCAGGTTCACAGTACCAACTGGTGCAGACAGACGCTGCTGCTGACTGTGGTAGCACCAGCTTCCTAAGAGAATTACCCGGAAGAATCTTCCATGGCCTTAGGGAGCCAGTGGGAACTTTAGCCAGGAATTCGATATGAAGCAGAGGAAATGGAGGATCAGTGGAAGCATACAGCACACTTAGCATCTCTCTCCTATTTTATACACTATCAGTTTTATCCCATGTGTCTTTGGACATGTGAACCTCTGAAGCCTTCCTAAAATTAATGATGAACCCAGTGCAAGTGCTACCATCATGGATTCCTCTCTTCTCTTGTCTCCTCTTCTTTCTCCTCCCCTCCCCTCCCCCTTCCCTTCCTGTCCTCTTTTCCTTTTTTCTTTCCTTTTTATTTTTCTTCTCTTTTCCTTCCTTACCCCACTTCCTCTCTTCTTTCTTTTCTTTCATTTTATGTATTGAATAAAATGCCTATCAATAGAAAGTATTACTTTTAAAAGAAAGAAGGCATTTCTGCAAATTCTTTTTAATGAGACTGTGTAATGCCTTCTCCAGCTCTCTCCTCTTTTGCATATCCTGCAGATCTCTACTTTTTGACCACAGAAGATTCTGGCATCTTTGTACTATATGGCACACAGAGGATGAGTTAATAAAATTTAGGAAGATGAAGGAAGAGGAGAAGGATGAAGAGGAAGAAGAGAGAGAGGGAGAGGGAGAGGAGAGAGAGAGGAGGAGGAGGAGGAGGAGGAGGAGGAGGAGGAGGAGGAGGAGGAGGAGGAGGAGGAGGAGGAGGAGGAGGAGGAGGAGGAGGAGGAGGAGGAGGAGGAGGAGGAGGAGGAGGAGGAGGAGGAGGAGGAGGAGGAGGAGGAGGAGGAGGAGGAGGAGGAGGAGGAGGAGGAGGAGGAGGAGGAGGAGGAGGAGGAGGAGGAGGAGGAGGAGGAGGAGGAGGAGGAGGAGGAGGAGGAGGAGGAGGAGGAGGAGGAGGAGGAGGAGGAGGAGGAGGAGGAGGAGGAGGAGGAGGAGGAGGAGGAGGAGGAGGAGGAGGACTGGCAAATAACATATGCAAAAATGGGACTTATGGAGGAGATGCCAGGATCCCCTACAACAATCCATTCTTGAGAGAAATAATCCAATATAGAATATGTACATGAATACCACTAAGAGCAAGGATTCCATACCCTTTTGTTAGGCCTTACCTCTTGTAGGTGCCACCACTTGAAACCACACTTAGGGACCAGCCTTCTGGTCCATGAACCTCTTAGGGATGACGCACAGCAGGGCACTGGAGTGTGGGAGTGCAGTAAAGATAGTTGTCCTTAAGTCAGCAGAAGCTGTGAGCTCTTGAGTTCACTTCTGTAGGTTATCCCTTCCCTCATGGGTCCCACTTTTCAGTTCAGGCTCCAGTCTTCACTTGTTCCACAAGAAGAGTACAGTACTTATGGCAATATAATTTCCTTCAAGGAGTGGCTTCCTGTCTTTGCACATCTTTGATTGCTTCATCTTTCTCCAGTTGGCTCTTTCGGTCTACAATATATGTAACTAATTCTAGGCATTCAATGTTCTCTATTTGGAGTCCTTTAATTCATTTCTATTTCCTGTCTAATGCCTGAATAAAATGCTCTCTGAACCTTGTGGTAGACTAAAGCTAGTTCTGTGTGTTGAGTCAGTAGAGTGGGAAAGTTGGTGTGTATATTCATTTATGTTTACACAGGTTAGAATTAAAACAAAAATGCAAAATGAGTGATAATTTATGTATCAAGGAGTTCCCTCAGAGTGAAGCATTGCTTTGTTCTCTGTTATTTTATGCATCTGTCAATGTCTCCGTTTTGGTTATTCTGCCAAGCTGGAGGGGAGGTGTAGAGGGGTTATTCATTAGGAAGACCAAATTCTTATACAGTACTTTGCAAGAATTCTGTACTCCTCTCATTGCCAAAAACAATTCTGAACTGAATTTTCTCTTCACACTGTGCTTCCTGACATACAGTCTGTTTCTAATCTCCAGAAGGCCTGGCACTGTCCTGGCATAAAGGAAATTGTGTGGTCCTCACAACAAATGGGCCTGGACCTGGTTTCCAGTATCTCCTTCTGAGAGTAAAAAATCTGGAGAGACTTTTATTAAGTGAAACATAAAACCTGTTAATTCCTTTAAGAACTCAGACAAGTAAGTGGCTTATAAAACAAGCCACTAGAATAATTCATGTCTGAAATTCAGCATTAATGTGATGCAATATGTCAAATGAAAAAAATACAACGCATCAAAGCTCTAGTCCTAACTACTTGGTTTCTTGAGTAACAATTAGGAAAAGAAGAGGAATAGAAATCTAACTATTTTTTGTCAAGGTGATGTATAAAGTGATTACAGTTACATACAGAAGGTAGTGAGGACACTTTTTGTCACACTTGTTACCTCCTCCCTAATTTTTTCCCACCTTCTCTCCTTCCTAATTCCACCCCCCACTGGAGTTATACAGTTTACAATGTATTGTCCTGTAAGTATTGCTGTTGCATTGGTTCACCTTTTTCCCTTTGTCTCACCATATTGATGTTCCCTTCATTTTTAACAGCAGCTTTAAATCAGCTTTTTGAACAGCTAGCACACACCAGACATAGATGATCTTGGTATTCACATATCTAAAAAATTAGAAACTGATTCTTTCTTGGCAACTTGCACTTCTTCATGCACATTGATTTTTTTTCTACCAAACATGGGAAATAGAGAAAAATAACAATTGTTGTGTTCTTTCCACCAAATAGGAAGTAGACTATTAATTCTTTTCTTACATTGTATTTGTGTGTGTGTGTGCGTGTGTGTGTGTGTGTGTGTGTGTGTGTGTGTGTGTGTGTGTGTGTGTACAGCCGATTCTGGGGCTTGAACTCAAAGGCTAGCCATTGTCCCTGAACTGTGTGCTAAAGGACAGTGGTCTACCACTTGAGCCACTGCTCTACTTCTGGATTTGGGTGGTTAATTGGAGATAAGGCTCTTAAATATTTTCCTACCTGGGCTGATTTTGAACTACTATCCCCAGACCTTAGTATACTGTGTAGCTAGATTGCAGGTGCTAGCCACCAGCATTTGGTTCTTACAATGTATTTTTTAACTCAGTGCCACCTTTCTTTCCTCTCTGCCAACTGGGATGCATTTTAGTTAACTTTGACTGAGTCTGATAGCAGAGCAAGGCCAGGTAACCTGGCCTTAGAACCTGTGTTCTATGCAACCACATCATGATCCTGTGTGGGAGACTGCTCACTGTATGGGAGAGGTACTTGGGCTTCTTTTCCCCCATTGACAGAAGTCTATAGAATGCTATCTAATCAAGACCCATACTACCTTACTGAGCATCTGATCAGCTTCTCAATGTGACCACATTTCATTGCCATTTCCTTTTGATGACTTTTATGAGGAAAAAATAGATCTATTCTGTAGGAGAAACAGGATTAGGATTTTTTAAAAGCTATAAAATAAAGCAACCATAAATTCTTCAATACCCAGTTGTCAGATATGTTTCATTAAATTGAAAATGTCAGATTAATTTTTTAATTATTTCTAATTGACACTGGGAATTATACAACCACTATGTGTTAAGAAAAAGCTAGGCTTATTTTTTTATTGATAAAACACTGGGCACCCCCATGGATGTTCATAGTGGAGATTTCAGCTACAATAAGGATACAAACATATTTCAAATCAGAGTTAAGAGGGGAAAATAGACAAACTCTCTATGGACCCACTCATATTTTTAAACTCATATTTAAAATTAATAATTTTCTTAGGCATTAAGCAGTGAATAATAAGGATGGATTCATGTATTTAAAATTTAAACTAGCTGTAGATTGGTTCTCTGCAGTAAAGGACGCCTGTATGCAAAAATGCAGTCTGTGTCCCAGGGTTCCATCTCTGACTATGTAACCTTGGACAAATTACTTAACTATGCCCAGGCTCCATTTTCCTGGAGAAATGCCTATAATAACATTGCTGCTTGGGTTAGATAATGGGAAGATTAAGAAGCACGCACTTATTTTTTTTAACAAATATGTATTACTTATCTCCTTTGTATCAGATACAAATCTATCCTGTTATACAAACAGCTTGGAAGGAAAAATAGAACCATATGATTACATAAAATTAAGAAATAAAGATAGACAAAGGCTTCTTAAGGACAATGGATAATTGATATTAAAAAATTCATAATGAGAGGGAATTTCACTTAATCTGGGGGGAACTATTAGGGAATATATCTGAAGATATATAGATGCAATCTAAGTGGGTGGTACAGCTAAGTAGGCATGGAGTTGTATGTGCGTGTGTGTGTGTGTTGTGTCTATGTCTATCAGTTTGTGCATGCATATATACACACACAAACACATACCCTTGCTTGTGCCCTCTGAAAGCTCATGACCTTGAGACAACCTTTGCTAACCTACCTTCCAATTGTATTTCCTTTTGTTTTCAGCAAAAGGAGTTTTGCTTTCATGGAGAAATTTACAAAAGTACTTTGACATTAGGTGGAACGATAAGGAAAACAGGGTGTTGTCTCATAAAGCTCCTGTGCTTGGTTGAAAATACATAAAGCAGATTTATCATGGACACATATTGTCATTCGTGCAGAAAGTATCAGGTGCCTTCTGCATGGTGGGCTCCACCCTATATACTGTGGATGATGTGCCTTTAAAGATTTAAACTCTGAGTTTAGTGAAGGGAAGAGAGAGCAAGGCAAATATTTATACTATGTCATATCAGAGCTGTGTGGGATCAATAAATTCTGGTAGCATGGAAAATACTAGCAGCCTCTAGCTGGGAGGATCAGTGAAGACTACACAGAGGAAATAATGTGTGAGCAGAATTTTAAAAGAAGCTTAGCAAGGGCATTCTGCAACATGTGCAAGGGCACTGAATCTATGTGGCCCTAGAGTAACACCTGGCCCACTGTGCCTAAAGAAAAGATGCCTCTTTTAACCTACAAAAGGCACAGGATGGAGTGCAGCTCATTATTCCAAATGGATCAAACATACCATTCAGGTAGAGGGCCAACCTGCAGGTGGAGGTTTCAAACATAAATAGGGACAGAATTTTGAAGATTTTCTTAGACAAGGTGAAGAACACTGTATTTTCTTCTCTAGTCTAGATGGTTGAAAAGCAATTGGAATGAGGGAATGGGATGACATAATCAGTTCTGCATTACACAAAACCCATTGAGATGAAAGAGTGGAGACAGTGAAACCTATCAAGAACTGTGACTGAAATTGTCCTGAACAGAAAAAATAAGGCAGAGAAACATTTTGTAGTAAAGTATAGCAAGAATTTAGGGAGTCATGCAGAAATGAATTGGCCTTATGAGGAAATGCTTCTGTCCTGACGAATTTTGTTGTCATTCATTGAGATGGTGCTAGAGAAATTAGAATAAATAAATTTGCCAAGATTGGAATGGAGCAGCAAGGCAATGTGCAGTGGTATGAACTATAGCATAAGCACAGATTTGCTTCCTAGGAAAGGATCGTTAGGAATGAAAAGGCATCCTGAGAACCTTTGAGCTCTAACCATTGCCCATACTCTCCACCCATCTTCATCCAGGGTTACTGGTCCTTCTAGTCTTTGAAGTCTTGTGAAATGGTTCCTGTTATCCCTCTGCCTGATTTCACATTGTTACCAAGCCATTCACCTAGGACATGTGTTGACATTTTCAGAACAAGAAAACCAGGATAAATGTGTAAATATCTTGCCTCTCTGGTACAGCCATCTGGGGATAGAGAAGAGAGGAAGTGGCACCTTACATAACTCAGAATGGCAGGGTTTGAAGATTCTTACAAAGATGCCAAAGAACTTTTTATAGCACTGTTGTGCTTGGAAAAGGACAATTCTTTTCTGAACACAAAGAACACACAATATTCATTCTGTCTTCTTGTATTTTTAAAGTGTATCTTCACCCTCAGTTGCTAAGAATTAAAACTCTCAACAGGAGTTCTCCTAAATAATTCCTTGGGGAAAACACTTAAGGCCTCCATTTATTATCCAAATGTAACTTGAGGACAAGAACAGAAGAATTATCCCAGAAAGAAAATAATCAATGAATCATTTATCAGTTTTCCTGTCCTTTGTATAACAAATTGTAATTAGTATGATGGCTTTGTTGGCAAGTGCTTATCAGACAAAGTGCAATATAGAAGCAAATGAAAGTTCTGTCAAAAAATATGTTGCTTCTCAGACATAATTGTGATGTTATTGCTAGAATTTTGTGGGGTTGCATTGTTAATTATTAATTTGCTATTGCAAAGAGCAACAAGGTTATTAGTGCCTACCTAGAGTTCTGAGTGGCCATATTAGGTAACAAAATTCAGCTTGGGGAATAATTGGATACAAGCATTTATAGTGGATAGAAAAGGAACCCAGAAGTCATTGATGACCTTGAATTGGGCATCATTTTGAGAAACAGAACTTGAAAGAATACAAAAGAAGGCCATGATACAAGTAGTCAGTATCCCTCGGGTGATGGTCCTCTAACAGACTTACAGTTCTGTAGGCCAGATTTAGCAATTTGGTAAACCAGACAACCCAAGGACAGGAAATTTAGCTTGCCAGCAGAACAGCATTGGGCTTCATTTTTGAGGGACACCTTAAAGAATCCACATAGCCTTCTGGGAGAGGAGACATACTCCAGGCATCTAGTTTAACAGTTTAAGTGTAAATTAAGTCTCAGTCATGTGTGGGAGCTGCTTTAGACTAAAAGCTTTATTCCTCATATGAGCCAATATCTTCTGCAACAACTCTATTGGGATAGCTTCCAAGGCCCCCACAAGGATGCCAATCACAAGGAGCCTCCACACTCACAGAAGCCTAGAATTATGGTTCCTGTCCTATGTTTATAGTTCTCTCAGCTCAGATGCAATTCATCAGCCAGCTGTCATTTTATCATAAGCAATGTGGGCCTAGCAGCATAGTTGATATTCTGTCTTATTATATTAGAAGGAAGAGAGAATGGTAACTGAAGGTCAAATTCTCAGGCAGAAGGAGAAAAGTGTCATTGAATGATATAGATCAGGTTTTTTGAAAAGAAACTGCTAAAACATCAGTCTTCCATTTACAATATACTTCCAAGACTATAACAAGAGTTCCCTCCTTTATACCATACCTAGTTTCCCCCTTATTACTATCTTATATTGCTTTTTTATTGGCCCCAGTTAATGAACCAAAATTATATATTATATTACTGTTAAATTCTATTCTCAAATGACTTCAGTTTATTTTATTAAAAAGGGAGAGACTTTAGGCTTAATCCAGTACAAAATTGTAAGAAACCAATCAGGTTTAGTTGAAAAAGGAAGTTTAAGGCAAAAATTACTACAAATGCCTACAATTCTAAAGCTTTTAGCATATAAAAGTTGTTAGGTCTACATATTGATGTATAATTTTCAAAGTCCAAATAAGTAACAATAAAATTTAAAACTATCAATTATCAAATCCATATTGTATACACACATACACATACATAATCACACACAAAAACATATGCACATATATCCACACACATACAGACACACACTGACTACAGTTAGGTATAAAAAATGAATTTGTAGATTTTAAACTTTGTGTTTTTCTGATATATTATTTGTAAAGAGATATCTAGTCCTGTTCCATCCCTTTCTCTACTCCCAAGATAATGGCATCAAAGGAGTTTGACCTACAGTTGATTACTCTGAAAACATCTTTTCCTCTGAAAACATTTTTTTAATTTAATTTTATTGTCAAGGTGGTGTACAGAGGGGTTTCAGTTACATATGTAAGGTAGTAAGTACATTTCGTGTCAAACTTGTTTCTTCCTCCATCATTTTTCTCCCACCTTTCCTCCTCCCAAGTTCACCTCCCCCAAGTCATACACTTAGTTTACACCATATTATCTTATAAGTTGGTTTGCCTTTTGTCTCACCATTTTGATGTTCCTTTCCCTTCCTAATTCAGATAAATGTATATACAATGCCCAGGGTACCAAAATCAAATACAGTGACAACAGGAGCTAAACCATAGGAAAGAAAAATGCAAGAAAAAAGAAATATTTTCACATAATACATTAAAAATAACAACAATGAAAAACTTTTTTCCATATCTTGAAGTTCATTTTGCTTAGCATCATCTTATATAATCACATGTACATTGAGCTACTGTGATCCTCTGCTAGGACTACCTAGACATATATTAACTAATACGAATTACTGGGAGAAGATCTTCACTAGCCATACAACAGACAAGGGCCTCATATCTAAAATATACTTAGAACTTAAAAAATTAAATTTCCCTAAAATAAATACTCAAAGAAACCATTTCCCCATTAATAAATGGGCTAAAGCCTTAAAGAGCGATTTCTCTGAAGAGGAAATGAGAATGGCCAATGGACATGTGAAAAAGTGCTCAACATCCCTGGATATAAAAGAAATGCAAATCAGAACAACATTGAGATTCCACCTGACCCCAGCAAGAATGACCTTTATCAAGAAAACAAATAACAACAGATGCTGGTGGGCATGTGGCCAAAAGGGAATGCTACTACACTGTTGGTAGGAATGTAAACTTGTTCAACCACTCTGCAAAGAAATATGGAGGTTCATCAAAAAACTAAACATAAAGCTTCCCTATGATCCAGCAACCACACTTCTGGGCATTTACCCAAAGGATCACAAACAAGGCCATACTAAAGCTACCCGCACAACCAGATTCATGGCAGCATTATGGAACCAACCCAGATACCCTCAGTAGACGAATGGAAGAAAATGTTACACAATGGAATTCTATGCTTCCATCAGAAAGAATGACATTGCTCCATTCATAAATAAATGGAAAGACTTGGGGAAAACATCATACTAAGTGAAGAGACTGTTGTTCTCAAGCCTAGTGACATAATGAGAATCATTTGGACAAAAGCTTGGTTAAGAATTATAGACTGAGGTTTCCACATAGATTCTGATTTAATTCATCTGTTTAATTTCTCATTTTCATTTTTAAAATCTGCCTATATGGCTTTAATCTACAGCCAAGGCAGAGACACACTGCATTGGAAACTGCAGTTATCTTTTAGTTCAGATAAACACATGCAACATGGGCCTTGTTTATTAACATGAGCTAGGAAGACTTCTGGAATTCTCTCCAAGGACCTCTGTTTTAGCTTTTATTTACTCTTTGCTGCCCAAGCAGGATTCATTACTTTCCCCTTAACAACTTATTCATGCCTCTTTTATTTTACTTATCATGTGTAATTATAATATTTTTTTCAGTGTTTGTCTTTTGAGATAGATGGTTGGTTCCTAAGTAGACACTATGTCCTGTCTGTGGAGACAGCTTCTGCAAATAACACAGCTCAGGCACTTACTAATTCAAATGCAACCCAGGAAGGGATGAAGACATTAATCAATGTGTGTGTGTGTATGTGTGTGTGTGTGTGTGTGTGTGTGTGTGTGTGTGTGTGTGCACGCGAGTGCCAGTTTATATAAAAATGGAGAATAGTTTTCCTTGGACATTAACCTCTAATTCTAAAATGGCCAAAACCATCCTTTCTTGTTATTAATGTTTATGAAAAGTATGGAAGATATCTTTTTTTGGCAAAGGTGTGAATACTGGGAGTACTGGGTACCAGAGATTGAGCTGAAACTTTTGATGTAAAGAATTTAACATGGTAAATAAAAAATAAAGCAACATATAGTGCCATAAGGATTGCTAACAAGCAAACAACTAGTTCTACAAAGCCATAAGAAAATTTGAATTACATCAGCTAAGTCACTTTTTCCATATTTTCATATCAGAATATTTTCTTAAACTATTGCTATAAATGGAAGGCAACCTTGGCCAGCTGGGACTGTCAAGTACCCTACATAGAAAAACATGTGAGATGATGTTGGTCCCTTTAGACCCAAATCCAATTTTGAAAAAAAAATGTTTATACCTGTGAGTCCATATGACCCTTGAGTTCATTTTGAGAGATAGTTTTATAGGTTTCCTTTTCCCTTGTTACTAACTAATGCTATGTCTTTAGAGATTTACTAGCTTGAAAGATTTCAGGGGATATTTATAAAAGGAAAGAAAAAACATAATTTAATCTGTATCTACAAGCACAAAGCAAATGGATGTTGAGCAACTTTCCACTGATTACTTTCTGGTTTAGAGATGAGGAGGCCTGCCAGATACTGGTGCCTACAGTTGTGGTGAGCAGGAAGAACTTCCATGCAAGTCACAGAGGTCCAAATGTTTCCATGTGACCAACCAGTCATTAAAAATTATTGTAAATATTTATTCAATATGCTTCTTGCATAGCAAGATGTGATGATGGTGATGGATGTCCTCACCTCCATTCAAATATTATGTATATGTCTGGGCTGAGGGGGTGGGGAAGTCTCCCAGACATATGCATAATACCTAGATGTTTGCAACTCCCCAAATTCAAAGCTTGATCCTTGTATGATGGTATAAGGAGGTTGGGATGTAGAAAACAATTAGCTCATGAAGGCAAAGCCCTCATGAATGACATCAATGCCCTTATAAGGAAGATCAAGGAAATCCTCAAATACAATCTACAAGGTAGAAATCTATTATCTAGGGAAAGAGGGCCCTTACCATAAACCAAATCGGCTAGTATGTTGACCTCTGTCTTTTGAGCCTCGAGAATGGTGAAAAATAAATGCACATTCTTTGTAAACCACCCATCATTTTGCCTCTCCCTCTCTTTGGCTCCACACCTCCTTTTGTATGTACTCATTTCCTGGTGTTAATTCTGTTGGGATATGATCTAGCTCTCTCTGAAGTCATTATAGCAGCCAGAACAGAATAAGACACCACAGGCACATACACACACCCTTTACCTCACTTTTCCCATCTGGAGCACATGAATAGTCAGCTTCTGTGAACCTTATAGGAACCAGTATTTTATCTTTCTATGACATTTCTTTCCAACTGAAAAATATATTGTCTCCAACCCTCTCTTGTTTTGTTTCTTTGTCTCTTTGCAAAGGACACTGGAACTCTTGAAGGATGTACTGTCCTCCTCCCCCTCCCACACTCTGATCCTTTGCTTACTGTAAAGATATTTTATGTGCAGATCAATGTGTCTGTCACTGCCCACTTCACCTCCCATGCAAGCTGATTTGTCCTGTCTGCCATTTCCTTAGAGCTATTCTCAGAGTATGATTCATCTATTCCAGACGACAAAAATAAATGAAAAAATAGCACATGTTACTTTGTAGGTATGGTTCTAAGCATGAGTTCATCTGATCATCATAATACCTGTATGCTTTCATGTCTCTGATAGTATTATACAGTATCCATCTACAGATGAAATAACTGAGACACAGTGAGGCTTTGGTCACATTGTTAGTAAGTGGGTGGAGGTGGGGGTTTAGTACACAAAGGCTGGTCCAAAGTTGATGTGAAATAAACTAAATCTTTCTAAAGGGAAACTAGCAAACCTTCTTGCACTATATCACTTAAAAATAAATGAAAGAATGGGACACCAGTGACTCATGCCTGTAATCCTAACTAATCAAGAGGCTGAGCTCTGAGGATTGCAGTTTGAAGCCAGCCCTGGCAGGAAAGTTTGAGACTCTTATCTCCAAGAACTAGGGAAGGGACAGGGAATAGCAAAATTGAGAGACAAAGGATAAAAGGACAAACGACTCCAAAAGCAATACTTGCAAAACCATTTGGTGTAAACCAACTGAACAACTCATGGGGGGAGAGAGAAAGGGGGAGGGGGAGGGGGGAAATGAGGGAGGAGGTAACAAATTGTACAAGAAATGTACCCACTACCTTACGTATGAAACTGTACCCCTCTGTACATCACTTGACAATAAATAAGTAATTATTCAGGGAAAAAAAACAGAAGTAGAGATGTGGCTCAAGTGGCTAGAAAACTAGCCTTGAGACAAAAAGCTCAGACTCTGAGCTCAAGCCCTGATTTTAGCTGCACAAATTTAGGAGCAACTCAAAGGAGCACCTAGCTCTGAAACCCTAGCTCTGAAACTTTATTAGCTATTTTATTTGAACCCTTTACTCAGTCTCTTTTAGTGTCATATCTTTATTAGCCAAATGGTAGAGACATAGTTAAAATGAACCAGGAAATATAGTCAGCTAGTGAAGATTGGAGAAAGATCAGTGCAGGTGGCCCTGAGGACATCACTACCTCCAATGAACATCATACTCCCACTATCTGTAGATAATGGCAATCCTGCAAAGCCCAGTGAGGAAAAGCTCCTTCTCTGCCCTGACCCAAACAGGCTAGCAACTGACGTTGGGAAAGGACTGATTCAATTACAGTTAAATAGACATTCCAATAACAGCTACGGAAGAGCTGAAAGAAATGAAGTGCTAGAGAAACCGAAGATGACCTTATAGGATGCTCTGCTCACCGTGTGGTATGTGTGGTTCCAGGAACCCAAGATAGGTTCAAAGGTAGCTGAGAAAGAGAAAACTGAAATTTTCTTGCAGTGAGTTGCATGAACTGGTGACCTCAAACTCAATGAGAATGAAGATATCTGAATCCAACATCAAGTCTCCTTCCAGAACCATGACTAAGTCAGCATGAACAAAACAGAGTTCAAGGACCACATCCTACAACACAAACCACCAAGAACAAATATGGAGGCTTGGAAATGAAATATGTGAAGATACTGTGCTTATTGAAAGACCCTAAATTGAGAGTGACTATATTTGTGTTACCCAGACACATTTATTTTTAAAATAAAAATAGGAAATATATTTCTTAGATATCTGATTTTGGACACATCTGAGATTTGAGCACACTATATTTTAACCCAGGAATGGTCAAGCATGGTTTGAGAAACACCAGATGGTAGCTGTTCTCCTTTTCTGAGGCTATCCTGTAGGTCTGTAGACCATCAACTCTGAACAATATGCAAAAGGGGACTAAGTCTAGGGTCTAGAAAGTGGAGCTGGATATTCTCCCTTGGATCATTTTAAAGATGGCTTGGGTCATGAGAGCCTAGGCAAGACTCATTTTCTTTATAATGATGGTGAGCAAAACTATTCTTCAAAATGTAATCCTATAATACGATATACTAAGAAAGAAGAGAAAACGCTCTTCCTGGATTTGACCTTTGTAGAACCAACTTTGATGGCCATTTAGAAACAAATGTGAAAATTGCTTATTTTTCTACTTAAGCATTTAGACTTCTAAGTGGCTTTTGAAAAGTTAAATGATTAGAAAGAAGGTTTCAATGTTTTCAATGGTTGTTTTTACTAAAGAAAAAGCAACTCAAATTGATTGGATACTGAGCTCAAATAGCTAACCAAATACCAGGGGCAGGAAGAGATCTGGGATCTGTGCTGTTTCCCCCAAGAGTGTGATGCCTTTGGGCCATGCTGTTTACTCTGTATGGCTTTCCTTCTCTGTGATACACCCTGACCATAGTCATTTAGGCTCAATTTACATATATGCATAAACACATATATATGCATATATCTGTATGTATACATACATATATACATCTATATACATAGATATATATAGATATATATGTCTATATATGTAGATATAGACATATATGTACATAGATACATAGATAGATCCTGCATTTGGGTTGTTAAAACAAAAAAAAATGCTATAAAATGGCTAGCTTAAATGATAGAAAATAATTCCTTACACTTCTACAGGCTAGGAAGCCTAAGATTAAGTCTAGTTCATATTCTGTGTGTAGGAAAGACCTCTTCCTAATCCTTAGATGTCATCTCCCCACTGTGTCATCAAAGGGTGAAGAGAAGAGCTACCTGTAGTTTGTTTTATAAAGGCACTAATCGTATTCATTTTCAACATGTGAATTTTATGGGAAAACAAAAATTCAGTGAGCATTTAGAAACCAACTGCTTTCTCCATCAAAATGACAAATTCTTCATGATCAAGTAGCAGTCAGACTCCAGGACAGCAGGAATCCCAGCATAGATACACACCTGTCCACCTATGCATCCATGACTTGCAGAAGGCAGACCCGTCCCTAGCTAGGTGCACAGAAAGGACTGGAGGCCTCTGCCAAGTGCAGTCTTGCAGAGTGCTTGCTGTTTACAGACCTCAGTGATCAAACCAGTGGTGAAGTTTTAGGGAAGATATTTGAATTTTAACCCTATGTCAGTCTTTTTAGATTAAAAAACTCTATGCCACTGTATTCATGATGTACAAAAACAAAATATCTCATCAAATCTATGCTAATATTTCTGCTGATTTCTTCTATACTGTTTTTTAATTTGTTTTGTGCCATATAGGAGCTTAAATGGGGTGCCTGAAACTATTACTTAACTGTTTTGCTCAAGGCAGTGCTCTAATTGAGCCATTCCTCTCCTTATACTCAGATCTCAGCCTCCTGAGTTGCTAGGATTATAGGTGTCAGCCACCAGCACCTGACCTCTTCAAAACTGACCTCTTCAGTTATGCAGTATAGACCACCACAGCCCTTCACTGTTGACTCCTGTCATAAATAGTTCACAAATAACCAAATAAGTGTTCAATATTTATTTGACTCAGAGACAGACACTCTCCACAAAGGGTTCTGTGGAGAACTCGATGCCTTTCCTTACTAAAAACCGGTATCTAGGTTTTTCCTTACTAAAAACCAGTATCTACCCTATGCCTCCTCCTATATCTGTATAAAAAGTAAATTTCCAGCAAAATGGGAAATATAAGTATACTTCATTCATTATCCCTACATTTCTGTGTTTTTCATAAAAAGAGAAAATAATGAAAATAACCTGATAAAACCTGAGTATTGAAATTTCTACTTTTAAAAGTAATCTGGCTATATTAATATTATTCGCTTCTGTTCATTTTTGTTCTTGGTTGTAGGCTCATTGCACTGCTTTTTACTTTACAGTTATTTATGATTGTTTATTTTCATAAATCTTATAGAAGAAATGTCATTAATACTTCTCATTTATTTTTCATTAGCTTTTCACATTAAAATAAATTATCTTTTGTAATTCTCTTATGCATACAAATAATTGAAAGGTTTATGTAAGATTTCTTTTTTTAGCTTTAAAGTATGGGCTTACTCTTATAAGCATTTCATAGTGAGAAGAAACTAAGTGCTAAAGCCTATTTTAATCCAGAAGAATAAATTACACAGAATATCCAAATAATTCTAATAAAATGAATTGTTAGCTCATTTTTCAAGGGGGAGTATTCTTTAGAAAATATAGATAAATACTTCTTTTCTCCATCATATTTTATGATTTTTGGATTATAGACACCAATGAATTATTTATGAACACTAACATAATTTTCAGAACATAAAATTGAAGCTGGAGTATTGATCAAGTGCTCAGAGAGAAATAGGTAAGCATTGGAATCTAGTTTAAAACAAATGTTATTTTTAAATGTTATGAACAAGATGTACACTTTCAAAATTCTTATGAGGAAAATCCCACATCTTGACCCCAATGGGATGTATTAGGAGATGGAAGCTTTGAAGATAGTATTCAGATTAGATGAGCACGTAAGAGTAGAGCCATCAAGATTGGGATTAATGATCTTAGAGTTTAGAGAGAACTTGTTTCCTCTCTCTGTTCTCTGCCATATGAGGCAACAAGAAGTCTGCAGTCTGCACAAAAATGAAGGCAGTATTCAACCATGCTGATACCCTGATCTGGGCCTTCCAACCTCTAGGCTATGACTAATAAATTTCCAGTATTCTTACTATTTAATGGTATTTGTTACAGCAGCCTGAACTAAGACAAACTGTTTTCTCTCAGATGAAGTTATATTTCAATTCCACCCCTAAATTCAACTCAGCAATGTCTGAGTACATGTGTTCAACCACAACTTGTAAGTCTTGATCATTTTATCCTGCTTCTTCTTCTACAAATGAAGTATTAGGTTTGAGTTCATGCCAGTCTGTACCTTATGCAGTAAAACTGTATAAATCTGTGCTGACCATCTGACACATTTCACTATGCTTTGAGTGCATTTGCTGTTTAAAGATGTCTGTGTGGTACATTTTAAAGCATGTCAAAGTTATTGTAAAATAAATGCATTGAAGTAATATATTTTACCAGGTTTCAACTTATGAATATGGATCATCTTTAATAATCAGATTAGAACACTACTTCAAAAGCCATTTATTTAATGTATTTTCCTAAATGCCATTTCAATAAAAAATTTCCTGGTAATGGTCATCTATGAAGTAGACAAGATATATTCAAGCCATACCATTCAGAAAATCATCTCTCAAGAAAACACCATATTCAGCTTTACTAATTTCAGTTATTTTTGCTTTTTATTTTCTAGTATTAATAGGAATATAGCTGGATAAACATAAGAATTAAATGAAATGAGTAAGGTTATTTGAAAAAGAGTGGAGTTGTTTTCAGAACAATAAAGAAATTGGGATTTTGATGTCAGGTTAAAAGAATAATTGTAGGGTAAAAGTATTTTAATCATAAGCTAAAGAAGCAATAAAAATTTATTTTTAAAAGTTGAAAGGGAAGGCTTAAAAATACCAGATCAAATTAAAGGATAAATGAATTAAGTTTACATGTACAGAACAAGCACATACAGGTACAAAGCTCAGTTTCAAAGTGAGATTATTTTACTCTAACAATGATACAGTCAGTACAGAGACCTTGGCTGAGAGATTCCTTGTCTTACCATCCAAGAAAGGAATAAGTGGGGACTGGACAAAACAAATTTTGAACTTCTAAGGAAAACCTTGTAGGTTCTCTAATCTAGAGTCTGAGAAAGGGAAAAAATGCTAGTAAAGAAGAAAACAGAGGGAAAGAGGTAGGGAGCGTAGCACAAGCATTGCTAAAAGCATCAGGCTTAGTGTTTCACATATAGAAGAGAATGTAAACATGAAGAAGGAAAATATTTCCAAGCAATAAAAGAAAGTCAAGTAACAAATAGGCCTCCTAGATTCCATGGGCAGTGTCTTTCTGTTACTCAGCTGTGGATCATTCCAACCAGTAAATTCAGAGGCAATTGTAGAAGAATGACAATGCTGCCATATCTCATAATCTTTTAATAACACCCTGGAGTGAGAAATGAGTTAAACTCACACACATAAACTGAAGATGTCTCCCTGATCCTCTGTTTGTTTGTTTTTTCTTTTAGTCCTGGGGCTTGGACTCCGGGCCTGAGCACTGCCCCTAGCTTCTTTTTGCTCAAGGCTAGCATCCTACCTACCACTTGAGCCACAGCAACACTTCTGGCTTTTTCTGTTTATGTTGTGGTGAAGAATCGAACCCAGGGCTTCATGCATGCAAGGCAAACACTATACCACTAAGCCATATTCTCAGCTCCTGGTCCTGTCTGCTTTTATAGACTCAAATTGTCCCTGGGAGTTACAAAAGAATACATAAAAGGAGCACATTCCAAGAGGTAAATAACAAAAAAAAAATCAAGAAGCAGTAAGATTAATACTTTTGGATACTAGGAACCAGTAAGATAAGTACCCTCAGGCACTCATTCTTGTCTTTTGACAGGATCACTGCAGAAGCTCAAACACTCTCAGCCTAGACAGCCACACAACCAGCATTTTTCTGCTGGCATCATTCATAAGGAAGTGTTGAAATAACTCAGTTATATTCCGAGGAAGGTAGGGTGGTGAGGAGATATCAAGCCGTGGGGGAAAAGCAAGGAACCTTATCTGAAATAAAGCAAAAAGGGCATTGCTGAAGTGATTGAGTGCTAGCCTAGCAAAGTCTTATTCAGGAAAGGTGAGGAAATCAGGAGATGCTAATAGTCTACTGCTAATGTAAATAATCAGGAGATGCTAATAGTTTTGCTTTGCAAAAGGAATCATGGGCTTCAGTAAGGAGAAAGACAACAGAAATTCTACACTCCAGGAGCTCAGCTAAGGATGTTCATATCACATAGAAATGAACCAAGGTATGGAAGTTTGATGGTGACAATTTGACAGTTACAAGACAATTAAGCACTGGGGAGACAGCACTGAAGATGAGTTTGAGGAAGGAAAGAGGCTCATTATGGACTCACAGTGTATGGATATGTGCACATGCACATGTATACACAAGAAAATTATGAATGCTTGTTCATGGATTAGAAAAACAAAAGTATTCAAGAAGATAAATTTAAGGGGCTATCTGGAAGAGTAAAAGTGAAAAGAAATGCACAAAAATGAAATTAAGACCTCCCAAATAATTCTGTTTGTAAGTTGTTATAATTATAGGTTGCTGTTGCATTGGTTTGCTCTTTATCCTTTATCTCACCATTTTGGTGTTCCCTTTCCCTTCCCTGATTCAGGGAAACATATATACAATACCCAGGTACCAAAATCAAACACAGTGACAGCAATACTTACAAGACAATATGTTGTAAAGTAACTGTACAACTGTGGGTGGTGTGGGGATGAGGGAAGGTGGGAGAAAATGAGGGAGGAGATAACAAGTTTGACAAGAAATGTACTCACTACCTTACCTATGTAACTGTGACCTCTCTGTGCGTCACCTTCACAATAAAAATAAAAATTAAAAAATAGTTTGCTAAAGAAATATATTTGTAATGTTTTATGTTGTGAGACAAGCAAAGAAAATGTGCTTTAAAAACTCTTATACACACATTGTGTGTATAACTTACACAAGGTATGAAATATGGAAACATCACATCATTCTCATAGATTTGTACAATTAGTAGATATTAGTTTAAAAACAACTTTAACAATATCTTAATTTAGTATTAAATGGGGAATGGACTTTTTTGGGGAAAAAAGACCCCCAAGCACAAATTATAAAAAGAAAAGCAATGTGCTTACTTTTAATAATCCATTTTTATTAATTAGAAAAATAATTGCCTTTAATTTTTAATTTAATTAAATGACTAATTTTCCTTTATGAATGCAAAATTTCAAAAAAAATGTAAAAAGACAAGCCACAGTGGGAGAGGTATTTATAGTACATGCAAATGTGGACCACATAAAGCACTCCTAAGAAACCTATTAAGGAAAAAACAAATACTTCAGTGGAAAAAATAAGCAACAAGCTGAAAAGACATTTCAGAAAAAAACATGAATAGCTATTAAACATGTGAGAAGATTCTCAACTTCATTAGTAATCAGGCAATGCAAATTTAAGCCAAAATTAAATATCATTTTACACATACCAGTTGGCAACAACATTTTAAATCTGAAAATACATGTATTACTGAAGATGAAGAACAGCAGGAATTAACTTATGCTGTTGATCACAATATAAATTGGTCCTCATCCCTTGGAAAACAATTATCTTACCTTTCTCTCTAATAGTACTCCTAGGTATTTCTCTAAATAAAATAGAGAAGCTACTACTGTACTCAAAAAAAATCAATGAACTAAAGCCACAGTGTTAATAAAGATGACCCTCACAGAGTAAATATTGCATAAAAAAACACATGACAGAAGTATCTGCAAAATAGTCCATTTGTGTAAAGATAAGAAACTCACAACACAAAATGACATCCTGCTTATGGACACATTTAGGTATAGTAAATGGTACCAATCATAAAATGGAGTGCTACATCCAAAACTAAATTAAAGATGACTTCTTCTAGTGAGATAGGGTAGGGACATAGCTCCTGAACTGAGAATACTATATTTCTTAAGTTTGGCTTTATTTTTCTATGGGTTTATAAACACTGTACCTATAATCATTCATATATCTTAAATAGTTCATTCTAATAACAGAGGTAAAACTGGGGGGTGAGGGGTGGCGAATTAAATGGGACATGAAAAGATAAAAACAGAAAACAAAAATTTGATGTTGGTCTATGTGATTTGATTAGAGTATGTAAAGGGTTGAAAGAATGTTTGAATACTTGAATAAGGAAAAAAAATCAACTGTTTCATTTCTAATGGGTAATAAGCACCTTATTAGAATAAATCTATTGATTTAATATTTTACCTAAAGAACACACAGTAACCAAACATGGTTGAGTGTTTTCAAGGCTAGCTTCTATGAAATACCAGATGTTCATTTTGGAATAAAATATGTTTAGAAAATACTGGAATCTGTATTCAGTCTTAGATATGTAAGTAAAAGAAAATATCAAATCAGACTGCTTTGCTATGATTTTTTTCTATTTTTAAAAATTAATGACAAAAACACACTATATAGATAGATATACATATCGATTTCTATCTATCTATTTCTATATATAAATATATATATATATATATATATATCACGTGGAGAGAGTCAATAAATGTAAGTTCTAGGAACACTTAAGAGAACCATGCATCAGGTACAGTTTCTGGCAGTGTCTTCTCCAACTCTCATTTGTTTCTTAAGCTCTGCCCACAGGCCGTATGCTAGTCCTCCTTCAACATCAATTCTTGTTCCATTTAGATTCACATAGATATTTAGATACTATATTTACATATTATTATTTATTAACTAGTTAGCCTTGGCTCTCGCGCGATCTCTCCCGACCTGCGGGGGAAAGGCTGGAGCGTGCCCTAGTGTGAAAGGTGGGGACGTGTGTAAGTCGTGAATAGAACACCTACCCAGCCCCCTTAGGTTTAAATAAGGACTCGGGTCTCCAGGTGCTTGGGAAAAAACATGACACAAATCCGAGGTTTTATTTTCAGAGTGGGGTTTATATAGCAGTAATGGAGTCAGGAAGGGGAGGGATTTGGAGTGGCTAGCTAGACATGGTGATAGGCTGATTATGAGCTGTCCATCACAGTGACGTCATGGGACTTCCTCTATGGGCAGATGTCATGTCCCATAGGACCACCCCCTGGGTTCCGCTGGCCACCATCTTGGCATGCAGTCTGAGGCGCGAGGCCGGGCTAGCAGCCACTTGGCCCCAGGCCAGGAGAAGAGGCGGGCCTAGGACCGCCTCTTATAGGCCCGCCTCTTAAAGCTATAAGCAGTGCCCAACAGTTACTATATTTATTCTATTTAGATACTATATTTCTATTAGATATTTGTTGCATTTCGATAATTCTCCCTGCTATTATAATGAGATATTTTTCCCTCTTAATTAGGCATTTTTCCCAGAACCTTTATTTTGCCCATCACAGACAACAAACATCACTGCTATGAACTTTCTCTTGCTTTGGTTTTCTTTCTGCCTTCTGAAGTACAGTTTAATTTACTGAAGAATGCCTCGATTATTATCAGGCCCAATGCTGTCACTTTTCTGGCCTCTTTGTACAAAGAGAAGAAGTACTCCCTCTGGGTGTTCCTCAAAAGCAACTGAAGGAAAACTTATTTCTTTATATAACTTTTTTCTGATATCAAATATGTAAGCTTGTTTTCATGCACCAAGTCTCAAATGCAAATCAGTTCAGTTCTGACACAAACTACCCAGAATTATCACTGACCCCATAGTTAGAGGCTCTGTCCCACAAGATAGGTCCACTACATTTCAACTACCAATCACAAGGCCAGATCTTTGTACTTCTGACTACAATATATGTATCAGGGTTTCTATTCCTCCTTAGGTTTGGCAGTCTTTTAGAATACCTCACAGATTTTATGGAAAGACTGTACTTGCTATTACTATTTTATTATGAAGAATCCAACTCAGAAACAATCAAATGGATGAGATCCAAGGGAAAGGTATATGAGAAAGTATCGAGCTGCTACCCTCCAGCACCTCAGTGTGTTCTCCAACCCAGAAAGATAGCATCCTTTTGTGTAGATCATTTGTTGTGGTTCCTTTATGTTAGTGTAGGATGCGAGGGCAATCTGGCTATGACATCTGTCACCCCATGGTGATCACCAGTGTTGATTCTGCTGATCTGACTTGTGACATCAGTGTCCCCTTCCTACCTCACTGTTCCATGAGCATCCCTCCCAAAGCTGCAGTCTTGGAGGATGACCACCCCCAATAGAAGAAGACTGGTCTTCGGTCAGGGGTATAGTATATAAGTACCTGCTCTCCCTTGGTAGTACCTACAAATAAACTCTCAAGGTCCATTATGTTAGTGTGATTGGTTAAGCCGTTGGACGTCTGTGACTGAATTCAATCTTGAGGTCCCAATACTCCCCCACAGGGAAGCATGAAGGATGGGGCTACAAGTTCCAACCCTCTAACCACTTATTGGTTCTTCTTGTAACTAGTCTCCATTCAGAAACAGTCCAGGGACTTCAATTCCCAATCATAACATTAGCATACAAAAAGGCACTCATCATTCATGATTTCTAGGGTTTTAGGAGCTTTTGGGTTAAGACTCGGGACTGAGACCAAATATTATGACAAAGATATTTCTATCCTCTCTATCACTCGGGAGATTACAATAAATTTTGTGCCAGGAACTGGGCAGAAAAAAAATATTGATGTCTCATTGAATAAGAATATCAGAGTAGAGTACAGGCAAGATTTCAAGACAAATCTTTTTAGGGCCACCTCCTGTCTAGTACTTCAGTGTAAGGGACAAGCTTGCATTATCCATGACCTGTGGCCATGATTCTGGCTGAGCAGTTTTAAGACTTATGTGGCTATCTGGCCCCAAGATTGCCTTGCCTCAACCAAACCTAGCATTTGCCTAATTATTCTTGGCAGCCCACTTGCTGCTATCTCAGCCAACTACCAAGATAAGCTGACTGGTCAAAACAATGGAATTTTACTTATATATTAGAAAGAATAATATTGTATCATCTGTAAAGACATGGAAAATCTGGAAAAAATTGCTAAGTGTAATAAGTCGAAGATAAGGATGCATGTTTTCCCTTATATGGAAGCTAAAATTAACTTATAAACATATAAGTATGTAAATATGTTGGGTGGTTTGCAAGTGCATATAAATGTATTAACTGAAATATGGTAGATTTGAGGGAGAACTCAAATAGTGTAATCCCTTAGAAAGGCAAAGATTAAGTTCAACAAAATAAACACCAATAAATGAGTATTTGAAAAGGGTGAGGTCAAGGGGAGAAGGGTGATATTTTTGTGATATTTTGAGAAATGTAATATTTTTGTTCAAAGCTTGAGAGTCCTTGCTTCAAATAAAGTAGAATTTTATGCAAACTAGGAAGTCTATCCCAAGCTAAATGAGATGTCTCTAAGTACAAAAATCTAAGATGTGAACATGCTGATATAAATGAAAATGGCAACCACACATAAAACAAATTAGTGTCCAATTAATTCAGGAAATATTTAAATAGAGGAAACTAAATATTACTTATGAATTTAATCAAAAACTATTTTGAGCCCTTATTACATGATGAGTATGACTTTAGATGCTGGGGAAATATAGATAAATCAAATAAATCACATTTGCAGAAAACAAGTCTAACAGGAGAAGAAAGACAATAAATTTTAAAGGGCACCTCAATGTCAGGAGGCTATGGTAAAAAATGGTGTTAGATGGGAAAGCTAGGAAGTTGTGCACTGGTGGGAATCTTTGATATTTGACATAGGGTGGTCAGGGGATGACTTGCAAAGACAGCATGTGTCACAGTAAAACCACCCTTCTCATGCTAAGACTGTGAGGACATGAACACAAACCCATTCCAAACTGCAGAATTTTTCTATTAAAACCATTAGCCTTTCAAATCTTATACGTGTTACCAACACTTTTCCTCCACTTAGTTAATGTATGTTACCTTCTCAGTGATTTTTGTACCAGTGAATTTTTAGAGGATTTCATTCAAGGGCTGAGAATGTGGCTAAGCAGTGGAGTGCTTGCCTAGCATACATGAAGCCCTGGGTTTGATTCCTCAGCACCACATACACGGAAAAGCCTGAAGTGGGAGCTGTGTCTCAAGTGGTAGGATGCTAGCCTTGCGCAAACAGAAGCCAGGGACAGTCAGTGCTCAGGCCCTGCATCCAAGCCCTAAGACTGGCAAAAACAAACAAACAAACAAAAAACATAATCATTCAAACCTACTCATTTATTTGGAGTGAACTGGCAGCTATACAGCCCTTAGTCCTCCCAGTCAGTGCTATAAATGTTTACTAAGTTTATTTATTAAAATGAACGATAATAGGAAAAGTATAGGAAGATTAAAGAATGGTAAATATCTGATAATGTGTTTGTGCTCCAGTCCTGAGGCTTGAAATCAAGGCCTAGGTGCTGTCTCAAGCTTTCATGCTCCAGGCTAGTGCTCTACCACTTGAGTCACATTTACACTTTCAATTCTGAGGGCTATATGAAGCAAAATGGTTTATAGACTTTCCTTCCTGGCATGACTCTGAACTGAGATCCTCAGATCTCAGCCTCCTTGAGTAGCTCAGTCTGTAGGCATGAGCAACCAGTACCCCTCTCTGAAAATTAATTTCATATGCAAACATTTCAAATTCTCTTGTTCTAGTAGATTTTAACTTCTGGGTAGCACTTCTAAATAATTATTTGTCTACATAGATTCCTGTTTCTTCTCCTTATTAACATTTCTTATCTTTAGTTCCAGTCACTAAAATTTCCAGAATAATATTAAAGTAACAAAACCATATGCATTTCTTGTTTTAAGGATATATACCTTTCTCCTACCCCTTCTTTTAGTGTTTTCAGGGTATCTGTTTTTATTTCGAGGTCTGGTAATTAAATTCCCCTGTTAGCTTTATTTTCTTTACTGATGAGGCTTCAAGTGTCTTCATTTTCCTCATGGTG
The DNA here is from genome assembly GCF_023159225.1 of Perognathus longimembris pacificus. Lineage (NCBI taxonomy): Eukaryota > Metazoa > Chordata > Mammalia > Rodentia > Heteromyidae > Perognathus > Perognathus longimembris. Next base: position 54,400,944 of record NC_063167.1, read on the forward strand.
GGTAAACACGATTGCTCTTTGCTCCAGAGGGTTAACGGTGCAGACAGCCTCCTCAGCTTAGGAGCAGTAACTACTTGCTCTTGTCACTCAGCCCACCACAGAACAGGGAAGCATCAAAATCAGGTCAGGAAAGAAGAAAAAAATGGTAGAATTCCAGGCAAGGGCATCAAACTTCTCCACAGGCATGTGTTGTCCCTGACACTGGGAGCAAAATGAGGTGACAAGTAGGAAGGACCAGACAGAGGGAGGCAACAGGACAGGGTGAATTATGGGGTCTAAAATACCAAGAAGAAGGTCGAAGTATATTGATCTTGTTTATAAAACACTTTATTTGAAGCAGTGTTGAGAGAATGTTCAACATTTATGGTTCATACCCAAAGAGATAGGGTGTTAAAGCTACTTCTGAGACCAATTCTTTCCATACAACCCCTTTTTCAGAGATGCCATACTATTATATATAGAATGTTTCATGGGTATCTTGAGACCCTAGACATGAAAGAATGTAAAGATATTTTTATGCTTTCTTTCTGGTTGCAGGAATTACTCAACACTAAAATGCAAAATATCTTTGTTGTTCCCTGTAAGACTTAGTAGGCATCTTGCTATGTTCTTTGATTTCATTGAATAGGTACCTAGCATTTGCAAAATAAATGCAGTGGGTGATCAGTTCTGTATGTGTAATAAAATGTGGAGTATAGATTGAGAGAAATGCATCCTTTTTCAAATTACATATATAACATTTTATAAAAAATAATGAATTTTGTTATGTATGTATAATATAGTGTATAAATAAACTCACATTATACAATTGTGTTATATATAACATAAAACTCCTTGAGCATTAAATATGCATTTGTATCTTTGAAACATATTGGCATGAAAACTTTAATTTTTTGCTTCTCTTTGTCTCAGTACTCTGAAGGAATAACATGGTCTCAGACAGTATAATATACTACCTTTAGAATGTAATATATTTATATTCAGAATGATTTTTCCTAAATAATCTAATAAGTTATTAGGTAAGATGCTTGCTAGATGGCCTAATAAGAATGTGCTTCTGTCTATAACACATGTTGTACATGAAACAATTATTTGATCACATACTAGACATATTCTTTCAAGACAACAGGAAGAAATTACTAAGATTACATATCTAATCATAAATTACTCTCAATAATGTGATGAATGCCAGAAAGAAGAAATGAGCATGCTAGGGGGAAATAATGGTCTATGTGATTCCCTCTCTCCATGCATCTCTGTCTTTCTGTTTCCAATAAAGCATAGGCACCCAAGTGAATAAATAGTCTACTTCTCCATACAGGGATCTTTACACTTAATAGTGAATAGTTCTAGGACTTTTCTTTTTTTCTTTTTTTTTCTTTTGGCTGTTCCTGGGGCTTGAACTCAGGGCCTGGGCACTGTTCATGAGCTTCCTTTGCTTAAGACTAGCACTATACTATTTGAGCCACAGCTCTACTTCTGGGGGGGGGGAGTGTTGTAGTTTATTGGAGATGACAATCTCAGGACTTTCCTGTCTGGAATGGCTTTGAACTGAGATCCTCAGATCTCAGATCTCAGCCTCCTGAGTAGGTAGGATTGTAGACAAGAGCCATCAAAGCCCCTCAAGGCCCATATTTAATGTGCTTATTCAGTACTGATGGTTCTATAATAGTGTAAAAAATTAAATCAAGAATAATGAAAAGAAGATTTTTCATGGCATATTGCAATATGAAATCAAGATTTGAATGACTGTAATATTTTACCCAACACATAGTTCTTTGAAGTTCCTTGATTGTCGTAAAGCTAAAAAATATTCCTTATCTTTGATTAGAGAAAAATCTGCTTGTCCTGTTGCATTACCTTCTTGAAAGAGATGATGTGGGAAGGTGCCAGAGTGCATTGCCAGAGCTGAATCAAATAATATTGATTTTGTGTCTAACCCAGCATGTAGTTTCTCCCACACATCACCTGGAAATACGCAGAGGCTATTTGCACAATAAACTTACCCATGGCTATAGAATAGTATTGAGCAGAAAGATGGGAAAACATGTATTTCTCCATAGTAATATGCTTGGGTGTTTGTCTTTTTAGCATTTTTACATCTTTTTCCAATCTTTTTGTTAATTTTTTTAAAAAGCAATCAAAGCTGTACAGGGACATCTTGGGCGCAGATGATATTCTCTGGGACTGGGGTTGCTGTTGCCACTACCTCACTTAAAAAGGTGACTGTAGAGTCCCCCTGTATACCACAGTGGATTGAAGGTGCTTATCTGAGGCCTACCAGGATCCTTGCTACCAGTTTTAAAGAAGCAGTAGGAAACTTCCAAGAATATGGATACAAATAACAACATGAATAAATTGTTGTGGAACATGAAGGATTGGAAAAAGGGCAAAGTCAAGGGTAACATCAGCATCCTGGAGGAAAAAAATAGTAAATTTCATCAAATAGATCAATGAACTCATAAAATAAAATAATCTATAATAACTCAGTAGAGCTGAAGTTGCCTATTGTCCCACATGTTACTTAGTTATATTAACATTGCCATTGATCCTTGAACTACTAGTAGTAAGAAGCAATTCTTACACCCAAGTTACAAGCTGTTAATTTCCTTTTCTTAGAGTTCAGAAAATCAGCACTAGTACTTTGAAAATGCCTCTTGAATGAATCCAAGCACCATTCTGAAAGCATTAGTCCTATTATCAGCAGGGTGGTTAGAAAAAAGTGCTACACGCTAAGCCTGAGGTGAATGGCAACTGCTTTTATGGTCAGGGTTACTCAAAGTAAGTGGCAAATCCAAAGCCATTTAAAACTGTAAAGTGGCCTTCCGATGAATACAATGACACATCTGAGCTGGACATGATTGAGAGAGTGCCATGCTGACAGAAGAGCTAAAGAAGCTTTCCTTTGGGAGGCCAGTATGCAAATGTCACCTTCTAGCCTTTCACTGTGAAACTGAAGGCCACAGCTGTAAGAGTGCATGGTGGCAGCAGGGGTAGGGAGGAGCCAGCCTTGTGTACTGTGCACTGACCTGGGGCTGACTACTGCCCTGAGATTCCCCCAAGGTGTGTGCTTCCAAACTCTAGGATTGCACAAGTGACACCCTTAATTTTGTGACATTTTGCTTTGCAGCCAAGACTGAGGACACACAAAAATTAATTTAGTTACATTGATATTTCACTTCATAGTTTCAGTTCTTCAATAGGGAATAAGCTTCTTTGTTGATTTATCTCCTGTAAGTCCAAGAAACTATGGAAACATGTTATCCCAGATTTTGGAGCCTTATGTTTATTCTTCTTTCTCTTACATGCTGTATGTGGCCAAGTCCTAACCACAGTTAATAAATCAAACAGCACATTTCTAATCCTAGTGCAGAAAGCCAGAATTCTGCTTTAGTTATGGGTCAACTGAATATAGAATTTCTTAAAAGGAGTTTAACACTTGTTTCTGAAGGCAAATCACTTTAAGAGCTGTATGTAAGTTTTCTGGACACAGAGTATAAATTTGGTTTGTGTCCATGGCACATCCTTAAACAAATCAGGTAAGTTTCTGTTACATCATCAATGAGAAATAATAGAAAAATGTTTACAATTACAAATGTTTTGGCCATTTTCTACTTAGAACAGCCTATCTTCCAAAAACTGTTCAACTCAGTTGGGCAAATGATGTGACTACTCTATGCAAGCACAACTGACTTAGGTGGATGGAGGTCCCTTTGCTGACCAGCATCTCTCCACTAGCAGGTGCCCAGTCAGTTTGAAAGTCAGCTATTTATAATCAGTAATGTATTTTCATAGTGGCTAGAGTCTCAAGCCAAGTTTCACAAGGCAATTTGACTCATAAGAAAGTAGAACTCACATACTAATAGAATCTTCAAATGTACCTGCAGCAGTGATTTTCATCACTGGCTACTGTACACCATATTTTAATAACATAATAAGGCTTTAAAAAATTAATGAGTACCAATACCCACATGATGGTCCCAGAACAATAAAATATGAATCCAGGATCAATAGCAATGTTGGGAAGTAGAGCTTGGAAAACGGTGAAGACTCAGAAGCAATGCTTCTAGGAAGCTTAAAGTTGCAATTGGGAGGAAGACTTGGGGTTCTAGGAGGTGGCAGGTAGGTCCAGGGTATTGAAACATTAATTTAAGAAGGAATAGGACTATGAGCTTGCAACATACAACAGTCTCTGGTTTCTTGATACTAAAGGCTTTTTCAGTAGCATGATTATGGTGGAATGGGTGGGAATAGTCAACTCCCAGAGCACAAGGATTGCTGTGGCAATGATGTAGATAGAGCTAGTTAAAACCTCATTAGTTAGAGCCCTGGCCAGAGGATCACACCTGTAACCCTAGCTACTCAGGAGGCTGAGATCTGAGGATCATAATCTGGAGCCCTACTGGGTAGAAAGTCTGTGATAATCTTATATCCAAATAATTATCAAAAATTATAAATAAAGGGTGGAAATAGAGATAAAGTAGAAGAATGCTATCCTTGAGCAAAAAATGAAATCTCAGAGATAGTAGTTCCCAGGCCTGGAGCTCAAGCTCCAAGACTGACAAAAACAAGAGCCTCATTCTCAGCATCATTTGCCAGTTTCTATTCAAGTTCATGAAACATGAAAGAAATTACCTCCAATCTACCTTCTCATTTGGGGTTAAGGCTTTCACAAAATGTAATCCTTTGTGTTTCTCCTCTAAATATGTACTTTTAAAATTCTTTTAACATGATAAACTGTTTGGTGTAAGTGAACTGAACACCTCACGGGGGGAAAGGGAAAGTGGGAGGAGGGAGGGGGTTATGAGGGACAAGGTAACAAACAGTACAAGAAATGTATCCAATGCTTAACGTATGAAACTGTAACCTCTCTGTACATCAGTTTGATAATAAAAATTTGAAGAAAAAAAAAGGTAAAGTGGAGCTAAGGGAAAGAAAGAGGAAAGGAAGAATATAGTGCTCCAAAACAACATCACAGAATTCAGTAGCTCTCACTTTTGGACACCTCCCTGAAACCCCTTTTTCAGAAGTTCAGAGTTCAAAAACATGTGTATAAAGTACTATCATCAGCCATGAACAGAAATATGAAAGATGAAGGACATCATCTACTGAGTTCTTGCTGAGTTCTCCTCATTTTAAGAGTTGGGCATACTCATTTCTTTTTCATGATATCCTTTAACTGTTGCAATATAAGAAAATCTGTGGAGACATGATCTGCTTCCACATAAATAAGTAATATTTTCAAGCAATATTTTCTAACTTCTATTCTATATATATGCATATACACATATGTAATCACAGATATAATCATGTAATAATTATCTCTATCCACACACAACACACGCACACACACACACACACACACACACACACAGAGGCATTTCTTAGTTTATGCAGCTTTGACTCTATGTTTTGTATTCTAGACCCTCCTTAAGGCATTTTATTTAGTCTAAATCAATGAAGGTATTATTCTTGAACAATTCCAAGGCATATGAAAGTTAATTCTTCTTTTAAGATAGATACTTGGTGTGCTTGCCTTCTTCTCATCAGAAAAAAAAGGCTGTTAAAGTGCTGGAAGTCATATTTATTCAAAATATCCTTTGAATATTTCCACCCTGGTATGAGAATAGGCAATTTTGACAAAAGGGGTCTTTTGAGAAGCTTTTGAAGGTTCCACCGTGCTGAGGTGTGCCCTGGCACACTTCTTCACAGGGCAGCAGGCAAACAGGGCTTTCTCTTGTTGGCAAGGGCAGAGCTAGATGGCAACATAATAGGCAGACACCAAGTCCACAGGAGACAACCTTCCTGTTACCAGACAAGGAATGGAGCTCAACTGGAAAATCTGGATGGACTTCAAATGAAGAATTTTCTTCTCTTAAACAGCACCCTGAAGGCATTTCAACATAGAGAAGAAAAGGAACTTTCTACTGAGTTAAAAATTCCTAGGCAAAATACGTGGCACATCGTTCTAACACCACTATGAATAAATAGCTTGTAATAAGCTTGTTTAGTAAGTGGGAAAACATTAGGCTTGACTGTTTGAAAGTAGGTTCCATCATGAACTCATTTAACTGTGTGTTTTCAGGTAGTCAGAAAGAATGTCTCTTCAGGAATTTGCTGGAATGAGAGCACTGGACCAGCACCTGCTTTGATACATTAATGACACCCTATTGTTTGGAAAAAGGTATTATCCATAAGACAGTCAAATAATGTCAGGCTATTGCGGAAAATGATGGGCTTTTAAAATTCTTTAGGTTAGGACCTCTAAAATTCTAAATGGCTGAAGACTCATATATCAGTTTTTGCTGCTGACCTTTTCTGATTGAATTATCTTCTTTTAGTGAGCCAGATAAAATCAAGTTTAATAGATGAAGGAAATGGGAGTATAGCTTAGCATTTCCCACTGAAAATAAATATTTCCTTCCAAATAATTTATCTCAGGACTTATTATGCCTTGTAATTCAGTCCAAAATATATAATCATTTTGGATAGACAGGAAGTAGCTGCAAAATAAGCCTCTTTTTACCAAGAGGAAGGGCAGAACTACTCTATATTTTAAAATATTATTTTGATAAGTGTCTGATAAATTAGACTCTGGCTGAAGCTGGTTTAACAATGATGTCAGTGTCTTTTTTTTTTGTTTTTATTGTCAAACTGATGTACAGAGAGGTAACAGTTTCATATGTTAGGCGTTGGATATATTTCTTGTACTGTTTGTTACCTCCTCTCATTCCCCCTCCTCCTCCCCCCTCTTCCCTTTCCCCCCCATGAGTTGTTCAGTTCATTTACACCAAACAGTTTTGCAAGTATTGCTTTTGTAGTCTTTTTCTTTTTTACCCTGTGTCTCTCAATTTTGGTATTTTCTTTCATTTTCCTAGTTCTAATACCAGTATACAGGGTTTCCAAAGTACTCAGATAAGATACAGAGATAGTGCAGGTATACGACAGGAAGGGGATACAAGATCATCAATAATAGAAGCTACGGTTACACATAGCACATTGAAAGTAGTTACAACAGTGATATAACAATCATTTCCATAACATGGAGTTCATTTCACTTAGCAACATCTTATGTGTTCATAAGGGCATAGCTATTGGGCTCTTGTGATCCTCTGTTGTGACTGCCTAAACCTTTGCTAATTATTCCCTATGAGAGAGACCATAGAGTCCATGTTTCTTTGGGTCTGGCTCACTTCACTTAGTATAAGTTTTTCCAAGTCCTTCCATTTCCTTACGAATGGGGCAATGTCATTCTTTCTGATAGAGGCATAAAATTCCATTGTGTATATGTACCACATTTTTCTGATCCATTCATCTACTGAGCGGCATCTGTGTTGGTTCCATATTCTAGCTATGACAAATTGTGCTGTGATGAACATTGCTGTGCTGGTGGCTTTAGTGTGTTCTTGTTTGTGGTCTTTTGGGTAGATGCCCAAAAGTGGGGCTGCTGGGTCATAGGGGAACTCTATGTTTAGCCTTCTGAGGAATCTAAATGCTACAAATCAAAGAAAGGACGGACAAATGGGACTGCATCAAACTACAGAGCTTCTTCAGGGCAAAGGACATAGCTCGAAGAAAGCCCACAGATTGGGAAAAGATCTTTACCAGCTGTACAACAGACAAAGGCCTCGTATCTAAAATATATGCAGAACTAAAAAAATTACATTCCTCCAAAACAAAACTGCAAAGAACCAATAGCTCCCTCAACAAGTGGGCTAAAGACTTAAAAAGAGACTTCTCTGATGAGGAAATGAGAATGGCCAAGACACATATGAAAAAGTGCTCTACATCACTGGCCATAAAAGAAATGCAAATCAAAACAACATTGAGATTCCATCTCACCCCTTGTCCTATATCAAGAAAACTAACAATAACAAATGCTGGAGGGGATGTGGCCAAAAGCAGTAGGGAGATGTCAGTATTATCACTGAGATGTTAGCAATAAAAGTTTGAGCTTGGATCCTCAGTCTCCTTCTCTGAGTGAAATTCACTTTGAATCACTGTCTTAAATCCTTGCTCAAAGGTTTAGCTGTGTGTGTAAATGTGTGTGTGTGTATGCTGGTCTTGGAGCTTGAACTCACAGCCTGAGCACTGTCACTGAGCTCTTTTGCTTTAAGCTAGGGTTCTACCACTTGAGTCACAGCTCCACCTTCAGCTTTTTAATGGCTAATTGAAGGTAAGAGTCTTCAAACCAGGATCCACTAAGCTCAGCTTACTGAGTAGCTAATAATACAAGTATGTGCCAATGGCAATCAGCAATTTTTTAGCTATTACAAATTATTTTTTATTTTAATTTTTATTGTCAAGGTGATATACAGAAGGCTTACAGTTCCATAGGTAAGGCAGTGACTATATTTCTTGTCAGCCTGGTTACCTCCTCCCTCATTTTTCTGCCACCCTCCCTCCTTCCCAATACCCCCTCTTGAGTTGTACAGTGGGTTTATAACATATTGTCTTGTAAGTATTTCTGTTGTCAAAAGAGAACAATAACTGAGAAAGCATTTTTTCCTGAAACCATTTTTATCAGAAGCAAATTCTCTGATTCTCTACTAGAACTATTTCTAAAAGAAAACTTGATTTAACTCAAGTTTGGGTTATGTCAAAGAAGTAAGGTGAAACTGAGTCATTTCATTGCTCTTTGAGGAAAAGAATGTGCTACCAAAAGTTCGCTTATCTGTTAACATCCACTCCTGCCTGGTTACAAGTTTTCTTCTTTTTTTATTAAGTCAAAAGGAAACTATTCACAGAAAGGATAACTGAGAGAAAGTCTAGAAGAGCAAGCCAAAACTTCCCTTTAATTACCTTAATCAGGTGAGCCGAGGTACAGGCACCTGTGCCCTAGGTAGAGGATGATGGTTGGCATTCAGAATAATAAAACTCACATCAATTTATGAAGAGCTTGATTTCAAGATAGGTTGAAGGGTACATGAGAAAGAAACAAGTTTTTAAAAAATTATCTTTAAGTACTTGTACAAAGGAGTTGTCGTTTAACAAGCCGTTTATGAATGCATGTCACCCTTTGCAATGTCATCCCATTCAACATTGAAAGAAGCAACTTTTTAAAATTGTCAAAGTGATGTACAGAGGGGTTACACTTACATACATAAAGCAGAGAGTACATTTCTTTCTTTTCTGAATAATTACTTATTTATTGTCAGAGGGGTTACAGTTTCATACGTAAAGCATGGGTACATTTCTTGAACAATTTCTTACCTCCTCCCTCATTTCCCACCCTTCCCCCTCCCCTTTTTCCTCTCCCCCCATGAGTTGTTCAGTTGATTTACACCAAATGGTTTTATAAGTACTGCTTTTGGAGTCGTTTGTCTTTTTATCCTTTGTCTCTCGATTTTGATATTCCCTTTCCCTTCCCTAGTTCTAATACCAGTACAGAGAGTATATTTCTTATCAAACTTGTTACCTCCTCCCTCATTTTTCTCCCACCTTCCCTCCTCGCCAATTCTGCACCCCCTGCCCAAGTTGTAGAGTTGGTTTACTACTATTTCATTGGTTGTTTTTTACCCTTTGTCTCACCATTTTAATGTTCCCTTTCCCATTCTGGATTCAGACAAACCCAAGGGTACCAAAATGAAATACAGTGACGACAGGGGCTATACCATAGGGAAGATAAACAAAAGAGAAAAGAAATAATTTCACATAGTACATTAAAAAATAACATCAGCAATGATAAACCTCCTGTTTCCATAACTTGGAGTTAATTTTACTTAGCTTCATCTTTTAAGATCATGTGTACATAGCTATTGAGCTATTGTGATCATCTGCTAGGATTCTCCTAAACATATGCTAATTATTACTAGTGAGGGAAACCACAGAGTCTAAGTTTCTTTAGGTCTGGATTTCTTCACTTAGTATGACTTTTTCCAAGTTAAAAGCAACTTTTTAAAGCTTAAGTGTAAAGGTAGGATAGATCCAAGAGGGATTGCTAGTAAGCAACATAAATCAGTCAGAAGTAAATTCCTTAAGTATAATCAGAATTTTTTATTAACTTAATTGCTTTGGAAAAGAATTTCATGGTGACTCAATCCTAACTCAGTTTTTGGGTGCAACACATGCATCCTTCAGTTGACCAATTTCCAAAGATGGGGATTTCTGCCCAGCAAGCACTCTGGATACAGACACACTTTTTCATGACTTTAGTTTCTTTATTTCTCTTATAGATGATATATATGTCCTCATTAATCCTAAAAAGCTGTTTTGAACACAGCCATGACTAAAATTCTATACTCTATAGAGCTGAATTTATAAACATAATTCAAGTAAATAGTAATAGTATCTCTGTACTAAAAATACAACCATACATTTACAGTTCCTCTATCATGAACTGTTATAGAATTGTAGTTAAGCCTATCCTAGCCAATTTTCTTATGTTAGCATCAGAGAAACTGTAGCCAAAGAGAAGTCTCCAAGATTACATGAGGGATAATATTAGAGCCAGAAGTATTGAAGTCCTTTGACAATTACTCTAGTAGACACATGAGACCTGCACAATGCTGATAATGAGTTTATTTAAGAATATGAGATCCCTGGTGACAGACTGTCCCTGGACAAATACCACACTTAACCCATCACAAACATTTATCTGTATAATAAGAATATTAATACTCCCATAGAATGTGGGTTTTGGAAGGACTAATTGAAATGAGCTAAGCACAGTTATTGATACATATCAATTCTCTGTAAGCAACAAAAGTTATCAATGCAAGCATTTTTAATCGTTTTTTTGCTGCATAACAATCTTGAAATTCAAAGACTCCAAAAATATTTTAATTCCCTAATTCTAACTCAGTGATCAGTTTTAAGTACACTAAGTTAGATGGCCTTAGGGTTCCTGTTTTTCAATGGGTGTGCTTATCCCAGGATTTGGGCTGAAGAAACACCTTCCTTCCATGTTTCTTGTGATAGAGAAGAAAGGTAGAAAAAAATGCACTTCTTCTAAAATTCTCTATGGAGTCAAACAATGGTCATGTCAGACTATGTTGCATAATCTCAGTAAATCATTTGGCTAAACCAAAAGTCAGTGACATAGGGGAGATACTGAACAAACAATTAAGCCATGTACAAGAAGGGAAAAGAATAACAAAATCGATCACCGGAAGGAAGCGAAAATCTGAGGCTATATAAACAGGACCTCTGAAGTAGCAGGAATAGTCTGTACCTAGCCCACATGGGCTATCTGAATGCTATGAGTCTTCAAAGTTTGGGATTTTGCAAAACCAAATATCTGAGGAGAGTGACTGTTATAGAGAATAGAGATTGAATATAAAAGTACATCGTGTAATTTCTTCTCCGAGGTAGAGGAGATAGCAATCATTAAGTTCAGCATTTCTAGATCTAAAAGGTATTTCAAAGGATTGATATCCTTACAGTAGCATAGTATGTGTTATCATTTCCATTAATCATTTTTTTAAAAAATCCCTCAGCAAATTAAGGGTTTAGGTAAAAATTGTTGTCCTTATAAAATGGAACAGGAGAGGCTGCAGGTGCATGCTGAGGGTTGCCTAGCAGAAACTGTAGATGGAATGAGTTTGTTCATGATTTGTTACACCATTTATAATACAGAAGAACACTACTAGGTATATCCATCATCACACATTTTAATTGTTTTTATTCTTAGTCATATGTTGTTTACATTCATTCTCAATTCTGAATTAATGAGGACTCTAATGAGGAAGAAAAAACATAATTCTTAGAATTTCCTTCTGAGTAGTTTCCTCCAGATCCATAAATTTTGTTCATCTGAAAAATACATAACTATTCAAAACATCAAGACATCCCTAATATTTCAAAGCATTGTTTTAGAAAGAAAAAATAAGCCAATGCTTGTTTTGTATCCTATCACTAGCCAACAATCTATTTTGAAAATAAATAGCATTAGCATCTCAAGTTCCATTTCCGATCAGGGGACAGAGCAGCCCAAATCTATTTTCACACCTCAATACAGCTATGCAGGTCTCTCTGTCAGACTGGAACACTCTTTTTCTCTTTCTCTGGCTAGTGCTCGGTGTAGACTTGTCCTGTAGCTCAATTTGTACCTCCTGTTGGAGGAGGAATTACCTTCCACACTTGCTTCCACTGTGTTTCTTGTTCTTCCTTCAACATTACCATAGCACTTGGAAGAGAATTACCTCCTAGGTAGTCATAGTTTTGAAAATAGTCATTGTGGCTCAGGCCTCCCTCAGTTTGAAGCCCTGAATTGAAACCCCAGTATAAAGAAGAAAGAAAAAAGAAGAGAGAGAAGGAAAGAAGTAACAGTCCCTTTGCACCTTCTTTTCTGACTTCAACCGGAGTTGTATTAGGGCAACATGGCATTTCCACTGCCAATGCTGTGCCTTATACATACCATGTACTCCACCAGTCTTCCTTGGATAGAATAGAGAAGGCAGCATTATGATGGCTTAGCCACGGAACTTGAGAGTATCCTTCAGGAAGAAAAAACCTAACACAAATAAAGTAAACAGACAGAGCTGATATGAAGAAAGGTTAACTAGAGCATGGGGTTCTGCAAAAGCAGTCCAGAAAACTAACATGGCTATTTTAGGTTTGTTAGGGAGGGTCTTGGGGACTTCCATTATCTTAGTCTGCTCTTCAGTATGTCCAAATACCATAAACTTCATTGTTTAAACAGCAGAAGCTTAAATCTTTTATAGTTACGAAGGCTGGTTGTCCAGGATCAGGTTTCATCGTTATTGGATTTTGTTGATGCCCATCTTTCTAATTTGGAGTTAGATGGTGGCCTTTTTGCTTTGACCTCACATGATAGAAAGAGCTTTTGTGTCTCTTTCTTTTCTAGGAATGCTATAGTCATCATGAGAGAGGGCCTATCCTTACTACTTCACGTAAAACTAATTATCTAATGAAGAATTCATCACCAAATACCAAAATCATCACACTGGAATTAGGATGTTGACATCTAAATATTGGGGGCGACATTGTAGCTCATAGTACTCATCTGTACTAAGTGGTTTAGGAACTTACCACTAGTAAATGAAATGAAATAGACCAAGAAAGTCTTCATCATCCATCCTTGCCATTCTTGGGGTTCTATTGTTCATTTAAGAGTGAATTAAATCTCAGAAATCAGCATTTCCTATTGAAAGGTCATTAAAGCCCAAGGGCAAAAACAAAATACCCTTTTAATTTCTGAGATGAATGAGCCAAGTAATTTTTGTGAGTGGTATCTTCTATTGCTACAGCAGCCATAAATCATGTCTTTGAGGAGTGTACCATTTTACTTTAGAATGTACATTTTTCAAAGAACACAGTCATCTCTTATTATATAATGTTTCTTTTGTACAATTCCATTGCATTCATCACTAGTTAGTAGATCCTGTTGATCCTATGGTAGAAAACCTATTTGTTATATTAACAGACCAAATGCCCACTAGTATAGGCATTTTGCATTAGCTTATTGGGATAGCAGTGCTGTCTTCTTCTAAGATTTATTGCTTTTTCCCTTTATCTATGGTCTATTTTTCATTATTCTCTAGGCACTTGTTACATTCTCTTAAGAATTACAATTCACAGGGTGACTTTTTATCCATTTGTAAACGTTATGTCCATCTGTAAATGACTCAGGCCAACATTGAGAATTGTACTGCCTGATTTACAGAAAGTCATTGATGCCTATAATTTTACTGGGCATGTCCCATTTTGATAGACAGGACACATATATAGTGATAATAGAATAGGCAAACTCCACAGCATTTCCATAGGTCCTGATTGTTGAATGATGCACAGAAGTGTATGACTTAGAGGTGGCTAGAAGTGTTTCCATATTTGGAACTCTGTTTCCATTAGACTGGCCCACAGTATTATATTGAATCCCAAGGCACTCCTGATAATCATCAACTTTTTCTTGTAGAGTCTCTTTGTTTAAATGTATTCTTTTATTATCCATGTACTTTTGAGAGAAATGGGAGAAAGAGGGTTTTAATTAAATAATCTGTATTCTGCCAGGTAATACTTCTTCCTAGGAAGATATCTGGAAAGTTACTTTGATATTTTTATTTATCTTGCCAGGATAGTATATTGATGAGAGAAGTGAGGTCCAATAATGTTAAAACAAGACATGAAATATTGATTAATTCTGTTTTTTAATTCCCTTTCCCTCCTGAGCATACCAGGTTTCAGAAGCTGCTGCCAATATTGTGTTCTTCAATAAACCTCCATTATTGGGAGGATCTTGATCTCCTTCAGGCTTTGATAAATGCTTATTATGCTTTTGAAATGTAAGCTTTAAGTGCCCCAGGCTTGCCTTTCATTAGTTCATGGAAAAAAATGCAAAACAGTAGAACTGAGGCTGCAAAGAATGAGTTAAAATCCCCCAAAGGAAACACATTCAATTTAAAAAAACTAAATAAATAGGCAGCCACAGTGACTAGGGCTCCTGAGCTCCAAGTCCTTGCTGCCACCTGACAATTATTTTTCCCAGTTCTCTATTGTAAACTCTCCATTTCAAATCAGGACTTGCTCTTTGGTTCTACTCCAACTCAATTTGCTGATTCCTAGGATTGTTTCAGTATTAGTCAAACTTTAATGGCTTCATATAGGTGAATAAAACAAAGAGAAAAAAGTAAAATGCTTAACAAGGTAAAGAAAGGCAGAGAGGACTGTAAGCAGAATAGAGACATGGCATTTTAGGATCAGGAAAACCCTCTGAGCAGAACATCCTAGGAAAGGAGAAGGCATGGAAGGAGCCTGACTATTCTGTCAGGATCCAGGTGAACTTGTCACTGCAAGAAACTACTACTCCATCCAAAACATCAATAGTGTCAAGACTGAGAATACTTAAATTAGAAAAATTACTGTTATTTTTCCCATCAAAGTATCTGTTTCTCAAGTTCAAAATCCAAGTCATTAAAGTTATAGTGTTGAATAATTAGCATAGCATCCTTGTGACTATGTAGTAAATTCAACATAATCCAGTTTTCTTCTGAAAAGGAACCATTTCAAGTTAGTCATTTTCCCTCTTAACATTATCCAAAAGGAGGATGTTACTCCGTAGGAGATAACAGGAGAAAAATACTTTGTCATGTTTCTATAAAGCAGTGTTCTCAGAAGTAGGCATGCAGGCAAAAGGAGGGATGCTAACAGACAAAAATACTGATTTTTTTAAAATAACAATATTGTTAGTTTGACAGACAAGAAATCCTTGTGTTCTGGTGAAGTCCTTTAGGTATCAAGGAATAGGAGTAAATATCAAGGGGGTAAATTAGTATTTTATTGGTAACAAACTAGGTGAAAGATTGCATTTTAACTGATGTGCCTTCAAGCATGTGCTATATCAAGGCATTGACAGCACCATTTTTCCAGGAGATGAGCAAGTACATTTAAATAGTTTCCAGGTTGTAAGTATCTTGATTACCCAGGAGCAGTGTGATGCAGAGCCTGGCCAGTGGAAACAAATGATTGATAGCTTCCTGCTAACCCTCTAGCCTTTATCTTCCCACACATGGCTCATTATTCTGCTGCATTAATATAAGCATTTCTATCGTACTGAATTAGGGGCTTAAATTCTCTTATCGTTCCCATGGGAATCTTGATTGTTTATTTGTGGATGACAATAATTGTTTTTATCAAGCCCCAAATGTGCAAGATAGAAGATGTGCTGTGACTGATGGTCCACCGGTACATTGTTAGTGCAGCATGTGTGAGTGTCAAATTACAAGATAATATTTGGCCGTAGAAGACATTAAGAAGTTTTAAAATCATTTGATGCCTATTACTAGATCTCCAAAGCCAAAAAACATTGATAATTTTTTATACATCAGTTCAAGTCTTTTTAAAAAATTGAACCATAAAAGGTCTACGTGGGCATAGTTTGTACTAATTTCTAGCACACCCATGCAGTTGTACAGGCCAGTTTGGAGGAAGTATAGCTACCAGAATTCTAAAACCAGTGCAATCCAGGCCAGTGTATTTCTTCAGGGACTCAGATCAGCAGGCTATTTATTTAGAAGATTTTCCAAATTATCTTAACCATTGCATTTATCTACTGTAAGCATTATTATTGTGATATTAGCCTGGGATATTTTGCAGGGGGAGAAAAGAACTTTGAAAGTCCAGAATGTAGTGTAGGTAGGAAACCTCATACCATTACACACACACACACACACACACACACACACACACACACACACCCTCAATATGGAGGAACTGGAGGAAAATAACGCAATTCTTTAATTACGCATGGTTTCTATAGCAGAGCACTTGGGTAGTGTGAGCCTACTCAGACTGAATCTAACGCAATACATATTGTTCCAGGAGCGTAGGGATAAATAGCATGGTCTACCTGCCCAGAAACAAAATAAAATCAGATTAGGCCTAAAACGAATTGAGTATTTTAAGTGCAGTAAAATTGAGTGGTAAGGTGGAAAGATGTTTGATGATATGTCAAAACCTTGAAATTCCTGAAACTTTTACTGTGTTGAAGAGAAAATAACACATATAAGAGCCACTGTGCTAGTTTATTCTTTGAAGTCTTCATTGTGAATGCCTACTGCTGAATTCTGAAATGGCTATCTGGGCTGTCCCAAAATAATAGAAGAGTTGATTTCTAAAGTTTGGGGTCAGTATGCCAAACAAAGCCCTTTATCCTGTAGCTAGAATATCATCCTGATCCTTCATAGATGGCATTTTCATATCAAGACCATGGCAGAAGGATGACAGCTTATCTCAATTTATATTTATTCTCATGTAAATTAAGCTTTATCTTTAAAACCAAAATTAAGTCCTTAGTCTTGGGCAGCTATTGTGTCCTTAGCCTTTGCATCTTTCATGAGAGGTAATATGGAAAATGGAAACATGAATCCCACCCTTATGCAAATATTTTACTCATTATAACTATAACCACTGGAGGATGAAATTCTTCCTATATGCCTTTCCTTGTGGAATATACTATATGCTTTAGTGACATGTCCATCACAAAAGCAAGTATTAAATGTGATCTGTCTCATTAACCTGTTAGTTAATTACAACATTCAATGTACATGGAGCCCAGCACTACCTACACAATGGTTAAAGCTTAATCACAATTTTATTATCAAGGGCAATGACCACAGAATCATTTAACTGTAGATTGTAAAGGACTTTGATCTGACTTAGTTCAACATTTCATGTTAAAAACAAAGGACACTGAGACCCAAAGATAATAAATTAGTAACTAAATGCTGTAATTTTCCATGATCTCTACTACTGTTTGGTACAGCTTGCACTAAAGAAGGATCCAGAGAATATAAAGTGAATAAAGACTGAGGTGCTGGCAGCTCACACCTGTAATCCTAGCTACTCAGGAGACTGAAATCTGAGGATCATGGTCGGAAGACAGTCTGGGAAGTAAAGTCCATGAGATTCTTATCTTCAATTAAGAACCAAAAAAGCCAGAAGTAGAGCTGTGGCTTAAGGGGTAGAGTGCTAAGCTTGAGCATAAAGCTCAGAGAGAATGCCTAGGCCTTGAGTTCAAGCTGCAGGACAGGCACCAAAAAAAATAAAAGGAAATAAAGGGAGTGATAATACAGAAAAGATTATATGAGAAAGCAAGAAGAGAAGACGGGATACAATTCAGTAGGAATTCTGGCCAGACAAATGCAATATAAAAACAAAATTTTGTTTAATTTGGGAGTTTTTGTTCAGACACCTGCCTCCTCTAATTCTCCACAGTGTTGAAATATGAAGTTCTTTTTATTGCCTCTCCTCCTCAGGCCCAGAATGCAGAATAACTGAAAGTTAAGCCACAGAATAAGTCTCCCTGTGTAAACTCTGCTCTACATCCTCTCCCCCACTTAGCATTTATTTCAGATCTGTTTCAGCACTCTTTCTATGACAGAGGAAAATGCACAAAACTCAGTGTGGAGAGTTCTGGAACACAGCAACCTCTAAATCTGTTAATTCTGCACCCGAAGGCTCAACTAACTGTAGATTAAAATACTGTATTTGGTCTATGGAGGATATGAAAAAACTCTTTTCTTGGCAATATTCTCTAAATGATACAATATAGCAATCATTTGCCTAGAGTTTGCATTACAGTAGGTACTGTAAGTACTCTAGAGATGTTCTAAATCACATGCAAGGATGGGTGTAGCTTCTCTTCCAATGCTATGCTATTATATAAAGGACTTGGACATCTTCAGATTTTGGTAGTCACGGAGTTCTGGAAGCAACCTCACACAGATATAGAGAGATGACTACTTTCCATTTAGAAAACACACACAAGGAGATGCAAGGGCATGGCTACCTATGTAGTGTCATTTCAGATTCAAAGACAAGTACATGGAGATGTTATAAATATGGGTTGAATCTGTCTCCCCTGGAAAATCCTCCAAAGCCTGTAAAGATAAGGGCTAACATATTTAGTCACTAGTCACCAGCCTCTACTGTGAATTTGTATTGTTCCTGAAATATCTGTATATTGTAAGCCATCTGACACTAGTTTGTTATTTAAAAGAAGAAAAAAATACAGGAGTCCCCTAATTCTAACAGCTTCATTCTGAAGAACTGTATCAATGGTACTAAAGTTTATCAGGAAGCAGTGTTTGGCTAGGTTATCAGGTTTGTGAGTGTCACTTGGTAAAACTGGCTGAATTCCATCTGGTCATGTACTCTAGATGGAAGACAGGAAATGAAAGGTGTTGTTGGGTTTTTTTTTTTTTTTTGCTAACATACTCCTATATCACTACTAAACAAAGTGGTATAATCCAATTGTGTCCAGTAGGGAAAGGTTTCAGGAGGTAGGCAGTCATCTGGTAAGGATGACTTATGCCAAACATGGAGGTCCTCTGTAAACGATTTGGAACTTGACATAGCCCTTCAGACCTCTTTACCTTTAACTACATTAGCTAATCTCCCTCTCAGTTCTTGTGGTTCCCTGAACATAATCAAGCACACTTCTTTGTGATTTTGCCCTCTTCCTGAAATACATTTCCCTGTGATTTCCATGGCTTCTTTCCACCTCACTGCACACACATTTTTTCTCCTTTTATTAAGCATGCCTTCCTTTATCCACCTTTCTAACACCGCTACTTCTAAATCCAACCCTCCAGCCTAATAAAGACAAAAACTTTGCTTCCTTATTTCTATATTCCTAATAACATAGTGATTGTCATGTAGTAGATGTTCAGTAAACCTATGCTAAAGATGTTGGTGTTCTAGCTTTAGTTATATATACTTATCAAGCAAATATCTCTCTTATGAAGCCCAAAAAACAGTTTAGGAAAATGTTTGGGAAGCTGTCACAGATGAAGTCATTCACTCACACTGAATTCAATTGACATGTAAAAATCTGAGAAACATTTGAGATAATAATAAGTCCAGGTAAGCAAGATGATACGATTATATTCAGTTCCCATCAGGGCTCCAAGCACCTTTCTGAAAACCTGTCTTGTGATACACAGCACTCATTTGTAGCTCATGGAAAGCCAAATAAATTATCTTTCACCTGAAGGAAGCAGGGTTATTTGACTTCAGATATTTGCCATATGGCTTTTCTTCCACACAACATAACTTTGAGGCTTAAGGTAGTGAGAACAAGAGCATGCCTATAAATTATTCAGAGATAATTCAAAATAAGTGTGTATCCTTGACGATTGTCAGTTTCTTAATGCTTTTCCTGATAATAAGTATTACCTTTTCTGTGTAAAGTGCAGCTTGTTTCTCATTACACTTCCTTGATTTGGTTTTATTGTGTTTATTGTCTGTTTTCATTTCCTCACAGAGTCCAGTCCGGCTCCTACCTCAGCACAGGATGGTTTACCTTCATTCTGGCCATGGATGCCTGTTACAGCATCCACGTGTATGGGATGATAAATGACACCTACTGTAGGTAAGATCACAGGAAGTTATTTTTATTCAGCTACAATGCTGATATCTTGTCAAAATATCACAATTCATTGTAATGTCAAAAATCTGAGACACAGACAAAGCAACAATTATTTCCTGGCATTCTTTGCTGACATGACATTTTATTGTCAGCACATTAAGCTGTGACTTCTAGGGGGTGATAAAAAGAAAAAAATATTTACTATAGTATAATGTCAAATGTCAAAAGGAATACTTTTTCCTTAATTAGTTTCATATTTGAGACTTCTAGTTTGGAAAGACAGAACAATTTCAGTGGATTTAATTCACAAAAGTAAACTTATCAGTGCCACTGTTCTAATGACCTGATAGATGGCTATCTAGCCAATAGTTATATTGGATCATGAAGGACAAAATATCTCCAAGCCTCAGAGAAACTGACAACTTAACAAGAATTCTTGGAAATAATATTTATCTAATAAGTGAATAATATTCCATATCCTTATTTAAAATGAGCATATTTATCCACAGAATGTCCTAGTTTGTGTTGTTGCTTTTAATTAGGTAATAAAACAACCTCTCCATGTTTCATCAAACTAATGCAATATATTTTTCTACTAACTACTAGCACAATATAATTTAGAAACTGTTTTAATAATGTTGTCAAAATGGTAACTCTCAGCCGCAATCTCATAAACAAATATAAAGCTAAAAATAGAATGGAATGCAAACACCAAAATCTTACTATGAAGAAAAGTCACAGATACTTTAAGTTCTGTCAGAGCACAGGACTATCCAAGGTTCTCTTCCATTATATACCATTTACTCTCTCAGAGAGTAGCCATATGTTTGAATGTAATTGGTGTGGTGTATAAATTTAATTTGATCTATTAAGGCACTAAGAACCTGGGACATCTTCCTAAAAGCTTTCATATATAACAGCTTTTAACTGAGATGATCTGCAAGAATCATGGATGGGTTTGCAAGTAAATGCATTCACTGGGCAGTCTAATGGATTCTTGCAAATGAATGCACCATTCTTCATCTCAGTCTTTCTCTCCTTTTCTCTTTTATTCTTTTCTAGGACAGAAGGGTACAGAAAAGTTTCCTATCACTACTATGAACAAGGAAGAGATGAATGTGATGAGTATTTTCTACATGAACATGCTCCATATGGGGGACACAGGTTTATCACCGAAAAGAAAGTATTTGCTAAATGGGCCAAGAAACACAGAATAGTATTTACACACCCAAACTGGACAGTGTCTTGATGTTGGATGCATACCTCTTAACATTATTGTGATACTGCAACTGTGCTGTTGATGAAGCAGATGATGATGGTGGTGATAATTAGATAAACACAACAGCAATGGTCAAGTTCCTGTATATTCTCTAGTATGAATGATGGCTCTGCTAGCAATTTGAACTTGGTGTTCTGTAGAAGGTGGCTGTACTCATTCTGTTCCTTGAAGGTTCAACACTACATACTGCATTTTATAATTTAACTGGAATTAAAATGAAGGCCAGTAACATGACAACTGTGACCTAAGAAATGGGAAAAATATCCTTCAAGATAGCTGTCCAGAATTCTTCTGTAGTCACTTCCAAAAGCCATAGACTTGGCAAGGTTATTGAGTGCATAGCCTTTTGAGTCTGGGCAACTCTCCACCATCTTGAAGAACAGTTAACTGTCAAACACTGTCCCAAGAAATGCTACCAAGGTACAAGTATCTTACCACAGTTGCTAGTTAAGCTGAGGAAGAGAAGGTATTTCTTTCGTATATACCTTATTCCTTCAATACTTCCTACAGTTAAAACCTCCAGCCATTATATAATTAAAGATGAAGACAGTCTGGAGGTTTTATACATCAAGATTACTTGACTATTTCAAACACTTAGTTCAAGATGTACCGAGTGGCAAACCTTGATGAATTTCTACTGTTGACTTCATTGTTACTGCTCAAAACAGTATGACTAAGCATATTATTAAAATGATCTGTATTCATGTTTATTTTCAACTCAGTACTAAATATTTCAAAAGGCTACTTAACATGTAAGATACCAACTTCAACACTGTAATAACATAAACTGTGAAAATATTCCTAGAATATAACCAAAGGGTTTCATAACTCTGCTTCAACTTCCAACAACTACAAAAAACATGCTTTTTTAAAATCATGAAATGGAGAAAACAAAACATATTTTTACATCAATTTATAGTCTATCATAACTCATAATATATATTTGTTATTCAAATTTCTACCTTATAGTCCCAAGATACATCTCTATTTATTTCATTATCATTGCCAAATGCCA
Organism: Perognathus longimembris pacificus; assembly: GCF_023159225.1. NCBI lineage: Eukaryota > Metazoa > Chordata > Mammalia > Rodentia > Heteromyidae > Perognathus > Perognathus longimembris. The sequence goes on from NC_063167.1 coordinate 54,423,069, forward strand.
GTAGTTAGACAATTAGATAATTTTTTTTATAAAATCTGATCAGAGCTTTTGCCTTCTTTGGGTTAATCCCCGCCCCTATTCTATCAGTAGTTATGCCATTATAGCAACAGTAATAATGACCTTACTTTCCAAAGTGCTCTGTCATTTAGAGTCCTTTTACATATACAGTATCATGTGATGCTCATAACCACTTCCTTGGGCCATGGCTGGCACATTCTGCCATCTCTTTAGAGATGATATCTCATTGCTTGTTTGTTCTGATATATTCCTGATTGCTCTACTTGCTAATATTTGTATAGAATGGCATTTATGTAGACTAGTTAACAATTTATGTCAATGCCAAATAAGACAAGTTATATCAAGATTATGCAAAAAGGATCATAAAGATGGTCTTGGACATAGATTAAGATCCCTGTGAGAAGATGTACTTTAAATTTTTGTTTGTTAATGGTTTTATTTAGGTTTAGGAAAAGACATGGATTCAAGAACAAATAGGAAGGAATAAAAACTGAAGAGTAGTTTTCTGTCCCTAATGAGAAACAAGTTAATTCCTCCTTTATTCCTTTGCCTATTAAATATTAGTGAGTTAATCCAAAAATATACTCACAGAATGATTCAACAAATACTAGGTGCAACTTATACAGTTGTAGGGGCTGGAAGTATTGATGCATTTTACCTCAGGAACATTTAGCTGGTCTCTATCAGTGCCAATGATCATGATAAGTTATCATTAAAATGCTGTATCTTGGTTAAGAACCTTTTTTCTACTCTCTCATGTCATATTGTTAACCTAATAAATATTGTCAAGCCCCAGTATCATCATTGGAGAAAATTGTTATTCTTTTTGTTTTTTTATGTCAGACAGGTAATGTGCCCACGTCCATGTCGTAACAAGGTTTAGGAGGAGGCACATGCCACACAAGTGCATGAGAACCCATTCATCACACTTATGAACCAGAAAAGAATCAAGAATTGTTATTCTTTTACTGTTTCCTTATATGATTTTTTTCAGTTCTATGAATGTTAGTTTTTCTGAGCTAATGATGGATAGAAATGCCTACCCAAAGAAAAATAAATAGATATATATGTTAATATTGCAAAGTAGACTTTTTTCTCCCCATTGTGATAAACAAATTCTACTTTTAAATAAAAAGGGATTCATGATTAATCAGAAGGCTTCAGGAAATGACATAACCTAATTTGTTTAGTTTTCTAGTGAATAGAGAGCTGAAGCTATTTGTTTTAACCCTTACTGAGGAGACTTTTGAAACTTGCTTGGTTTCCTGCTTCTCTCATGAAGGAGACTTTTAGAGTACCCTGCCTCCTTTCTTTCCCTTCCCTTCCTGCCCCTTTCCCTCCTTTCAATTAAATTCCTACTGTAAATTTTTATTGTTTCTATCTTTTGTCTCATTTTTATTTGTTTTCTAAAGCACAAATTGATAAACCCTTAATTTGCAAACCCAACTGAGTGATTTCCAGTGTAATTAGGGTTTTGATAGAATCTCAGGACTTATTTTCTTTGGTGGTCTTAACTTGCTCTGCTTCTATTTCCCATTCTTCTTTATTCTATCTTCCTAATTCTAACAGAAATGCACATTTTAATCTCTCCTATATGCTCATATTGCAGATGGAATGAAGTAAAGAGCACTGCAACGGGAGCTTTTTTCCTTCAAATTTCTAGTTGGTCCCCAAGTTTTAGTCCACTGAAAGAGGTTAGCAACTAAACACTGAAAATTTAAATTAACTAACTCATGACTGATATGTGTACATCCTAGACATATATTAGTATTTGTAGAAAATATAAGTGCTTTAATAACACCCAAGGCTGGAGAAATGCAGTATATATGCATGGAGTATATTTGAGTGTGCTCATACATTTATATGAATATATATATATACATTTTATATGCATATAAGTACACAAATATTCCTAACTATATGTAAAACCATACATGTAATTCTATATTCTTCACTGGTATGTGAATCAGAGAAAAATCTCATTTTGGCTTTTATTTGAAATTTGTTGGGTTTCATTCTGAATCCTGATGAAAAGGTAAAAACTGACTTATTGCTGAGGATACATAAGATCATATTCAATAGCTGACCAGAAGAGTAAAACTAAAGAAGATACTAAATCTAGAACTGAGAACACAATTAAATGCCACAGTTATCACAAATCAGATTTGTGAGTATAGAGCAATCTGTATCTAAGGCTCTGCCGATTGCAACTCAGCTAAAGTCACATTCAAAACATTGCATCAGGCTTCATTCATGCTGAAGTAAATGAATACTGGTCCCCAATTCAAATAAAACAGTCGTTATCATGGGAAAAGCTCAAATATGCATGATTTTTATTACAAAGCTAGGATGATATGAGCATTATGCATTCTGTAAGGAGATTGCTCTTCTAGGATTTGTTATGAATCTGCTGGTCCAGGAGCAGGAGTCTGAACTGGGAACCTGCTGACCTTCTAAGAAGTAAAAAGCCTTCTGAAGAGACTCATTCATGGCTTCCTTAGTAAAAAAGACAGCACTCATTTACTTTGACTGGTAGTGTTAATTGGATGTTAATTATGAGATCAATTTAATTTTGATAAGCAGGAAGATATAAACAGATGGCTTACTGTTTTTAAGCCTAAGCATCTAGCATTTAATATGTCATGTGAAATGAAAGAATTAACTACGTTGTCCGGTGTCAGTTAGTTGCATGTCTTAGTACAACAAATGAATTATAGATCCAAAATGAGAAAGGAAAAAAATACACTATCCTTAACTGTCCTTTTAACGTACAGGGCCTAATTATTTTCATAATACACATAGATCCTGTGTTGGAAGGAGCCATTGCTGGATTTCCTAAGTAGTTTAGACTGTTAGATCTGAAAAAGGGCTTAAAAGAGTAGTCAAACACCTTCCAATTTTTGGTGTTGACACAACAGACCTATGGAGGATGAATGACTCCACAATTGCCATGAAAGAACAAATGGCAGCACTGGGACCCAAACTCTTGTCCCCTGTATCTTCTCCAATACATATATATATATATATATATATATATATATATATATACACACACACACACACACACATACCTTTATGTTGTTGCTTTTTGTTTGTTCAGCACAAATTCTTGCTATGTAGTCTAGTCTGGCCTTCCGATCACCTCATGACCCTTCCTTCCCTGGCCCACCTAGTTCTGGGATTACAGCTCTGTGCCATCAGGCCTATGTCCACTACATTTTTTTCCTTTCATACTTTTTTATTGTTATTATAAAAGTAAGATAGCAAGGTGTTACACTTATATAAGTCAGATGAAGAGTGCATTTCTTTTTAAAATAACATCACCCCTTCCCTCTATTCTCTCCCAGTTTTTTCCCTCCTGTTCCCACCCATAAGTTTTATAGTCCATTTTCAACATAGTATCTAATGAGTACCTCTGAAATAATATTTATAGAAATGAACTCCAGGAAAAAGAACCAAGAGGGTTTTTTTGTTGTTACTATTTTTTTTCTTTTCCTTTTGTCTTGTTCATTTATCTCTCTTTGGGAGGGCAAGGGGGAAACACAGAAATGGTGGGACAAAGGATTAACAAATGCAGCAGTGATATCTGCTACAGTAAAATGCACATATGATCTACTAAAAGTAGAAACCAAGAGCTCAAATTAATGTTGATTATGCTTAGTATCAGAAATGTCCCTACACTGAAGGGAAGAAATATTTTCATAATTGAAGGGAATATATCCCAATCTTGTCTATAGCTCCATGTTCATTGCTAAGAGTAGGCCATGTCCTATTACCATGGTATTTTGGGATTGCTGCAAAGAATACAGGGGTGAGTTTCTTACTTCTGTGTCTTTGGGGTTAGTTAAGCAATGGTTATACCAAGAACTGTGGGTGAGGAGGATTATCCACAGAAATTGCCACGCTCTATGATTAACATCCTCAAAAGAAAGTACCTTCATCCCCAAATCAACTTAGCTATTGGAATGAGTGTAATGTTCTATCTGCACTGGCTCGAGCAATACCTTTGGTTTTGTTTCTCTCTTGCAGATAATCTTAGGTATCTTGTACCCTTCTGAAAGGTAAATGTGGCCCAAAATTCCCACAAGGGTCAATCAGCATGTAAGATTTTTAAAGGTTTTTCTTTTACAATCCATTTGTATGACACTGTAACAAGGGAAGATTCTTGAAAGTATGTGCACTAGGCACTGATACCAGTTTCTATGGTTAAGAAATAGTGTGTGGTCTGTTGTTGTAGATGAACCTTCACAATGCTTCCAGAATAAACTGGCATGTAAATTGCTTAAGCATTGAAACAGCACTGTTCTTGGACAGTATAATTCTGCAGAAAACCTCATTTAGTTTTCTTTTAATGTTCATTATTATGTTCTTTTCAGATCAGACACTAGTTGGTTTTGAAGACTAAAATTTCTCTTTTCTCCATAAATACATCTCTTTTTGCTCACATGATGGAGACTACAGAAAAATAGAAGGTTACTTTCCTAAAGATGATGAACTTTTGATGCATAAAGAGCCAACTTCCAAATTTTTGCATTTGCCTTCATCGTGAGTAGTTCCTTCTAAGAAATTCCAAAGGTGCCCAAACAAGGGAGTTTCATAGTTCCCTGCTACCCAAACTACAAAGTACCAATTTCTTTGTGCTTAATTTGGTTGTCACTGCTACTGAATAAACACTACTTCTATTATATATAGCATATTTTATGCTTCATGCATTTTTCTGCCACAAAATTTTTGCTGTAGAGTCTTACTCATTTTTAAAACTTGTAATCTTCATCTATTTGCAGGGGAGTCTGTAAACGCACAGTTACAGAGCTGTTGAGGGATTTTCTTTTTTCTCAGTACCATATTGCTTTATTTATTGGTACTATATCCCACAATAAAGCTTACCAAGTTGCAAAAGTTCTTTCATGTATTTAAGTTTGTTTTATTTTAACAACAAGAAAAGTGAAGATATATTAACCAAGCTAGATAATATTTGTGATTTAAAAAAAAGGATAGGGATATTCAATAGAACCAATATATAAGGCAGAAAGATGTTTAACACACTGTTTCTAACAATAACAAGAAAAAAAATGGCTATCAACCCGCAGCATTTACTTAGTCTTCATTAGCCATCTGATACTGTAATGTATTTCCTTCCTTTCTTTATCAAACTTATTCATAAAGTTAGGTTAGTACATGAGCTGCTTAAAACAGAGAAGTCTTTCATTCTACCCCACCTCATTCCTGCCTTTCTTTCCTCCATCATTATTTTTCCTCAAGATCCACACGCTTACAGTTGAATGATAATTTCACTTTTTTTTTTTTTTGCCAGTCCTGGGGCCTGAACTCAGGGCCCTAGCACTGTCCCTGGTTTCTTTTTTCTCAAGGCAAACACTCACTTGAGCCACAACACCACTTCTGGCTTTTTCTGTTTATGTGGTGCTTAGGAATGGAACACAGGGCTTCATGCAAGCACTCTACAGCTAAGCCACATTCCCAGCCTGATAGCTTCACATTTTAAAAGGTAGCTTTCAGTATTAGATCGGCTCCATAAGTAACCTATATTTTGATTTAGAATAAGCTTTAAAAAATAGTAACCAACGTGTCAGGAATTTTTTACTTAAATAAATGTACAAAATGTTTAGCATTCAACATGTCAGTTTGTAGGAACATTGCCTCTTTCACCTTTTTCCTCTCCTTCCCAAACCCACTCCTCATATGAGTCTTATTAAAGGACTAAATACTTCCTCTAATCCTCCCAGTCCTCTAGGAGGTATATAATGTTACTGTTACCATTTCACAGCACAAGAGAGGTGAAGTGGTATGCCCAAGGTCACACAGGTAATGATGGAATGAGGTAGGAATCAAAGGAATGTGGTTCAAAGTGTATGTCCACTTGGAGCTGGATAACAGTTGTAATGAAGAACCACAAAATTTCTGTGGCCTAACAGAATAAGGTTTAACTCTTTAAAGAATGAGCTGGGGGAGTGAGGGAAGGAGTAACACTGTTCAAAAGGACATGTACTCATTATTTTATTTATATAACTGTAACCCTGGGTACATCACCTTTACAATAAAATGTAAATTTTAAAAAAAGAATGAGTTCCACATAGATTTTCCTCTCTAACTATAGCATGCCTTGAAGAGCAACTCTAGTGTGTGGATCTGACCTAGTCTGGATCTTTCAAGTTCTCACTGGTCTGCTAATGCAGGGGAAGCAAGAATGATCTCATAGCAAGAGCTTTATGAGTAAGTTTGGTGTACTTCACTCCACTTGTTCCATTAGCCAGATTCAGTTACACGGCCTGGTAAGATCCTGACAAGCACTCTTACACAGAACTAAAGAGAAATGGGACCAGGGCTTGATGATTCCATGCGTCTCTTTGCCACAATATTTTTAAACATTATGATCCATGGCTAACCAGTCCAAAAAAATGATGCCTTACTCACCGGAATCCATGAGCTATTTATGTTGCTAATCCTTGTTCAAGCATTAGAAATGCTGGAGGAAAAAGTGCATATGTCTGCATGGCTATCCAAACCCACAACTGAAGCAGAAAAACAAATAAACAAACAAAAAGTGAACCAGAGAACAACCTTGGCTTTATCATGCCGGAAAGAGAATATTGCTTTTGTTTAAGAATGCAATGACTCTGCCTTTCTCGCTCTTCTTCTATTCTTCCTTCCTCTTTGTCTCCCCACGCCTCCATCTTGTGAGTGCAGGCCAGCAGTTTGTTCTCCCCCACCCTCACCCCCAATAAACTCCTTTCTGTCTGAACCATGTGGCAGGTTTCCTTTCCAGCAAACCTTACAACTGGCATTTGCCAGCCTGGGGTACATCATCAGACTCAGTCTCAAAAATAAACAAATGAGGGGCTGGGGATATGGCCTAGTGGCAAGAGAGCTTGCCTCGTATACGTGAGGCCCTGGGTTCGATTCCCCAGCACCACATATACAGAAAACGGCCAGAAGTGGCGCTGTGGCTCAAGTGGCAGAGTGCTAGCCTTGAGCAAAAGGAAGCCAGGGACAGTGCTCAGGCCCTGAGCCCAAGGCCCAGGACTGGCCAAAAAAAAAAAAAAACAAATGACTATGAAACAACAACAAAATGCACATACATTTTTAAGACTAGCACATGCTAGCCAGGCACTGGTTCATGCCTATAGTCCTCGTCTTATAAATATGCTTTCCAGGAAACACTGAACTCACAACAATAGACAGAAAAAATATGAATTATCTTAGTAAAGAAAACTTATTTTTGCATAAGGGTACACTATCAGACAAAAATCTGGCAAGCAAGCACATGAAGCATGCAGGATGCCCCCCTATTTATCCCTAAGACAGCAGGACCTGCCCCTCTGGCCCGATTGGTTGAGCTCAGGTTCACAATCTGTTCATGATTGGCTACTTTAAATAGGGTAAAATGTATTTACATATGGTGACCTTGAAATAAGATTAACCATATATTAGTAATCTGGAAACATCCACACACCCTTTGGGAGTTTTTGAACAATCTGCAGTGTATCTTAATTCCATCTTGAAAAGAAACCAGTATAAGACAAAACCTTACATTTCAAAAATCCTTCCTTATCCCAAAGTAGCTCCTCTATTCCTTAATAAAGAGTGGAGCCATTAGGCCAAATCAGGAAATTTAAAAAAATGTTGTGTTGTTATTAAAAGTGATGTACAAGCCAGGGGCCCATGGTTCACACCTGTAATCCTAGCTAATCAGGAGGCTGAGATCTGAGGGTCACAGTTCAAAGCTAGCAAAGGCAGAAAAATCCATGAAACTCATCTCCAGTCATCCACCAGAGAACCAGAAGTGGTGCTGTAGTTCAAGTGATAGAGGGCTAGCCTTGAGCTGAAGTGCTCAGGGACAGCACCTAGGCCTAGAATTTAAGACCCATGACCAACAAAAATATAAATAAATATCTAAACAAATAAATAAAGTGACGAACAGAGGAATTACAGTTACATGAGTGAGATAACAAGTGTACATCTTTTTGGACAATGTCACCCCTTCCTTTACTCTCTTTGTTTTCCCCTCCCATCTTCCCACACAAGTTGTATAGTTCATTTTCAACATAGTGTCTCACAGCTGCATTTGTTCACCCTTTCCTCTCTCATTTCTGTGCCCCTCTTACCCTCCCAAAAGAACAAATAAGACAAAAGGAAAGAAAAGAACAACAAAGAAAAGACCATCTTGTTTCTATTTCCTGAAGTTCATTTTGATAAATATTTTATATGATCAGATGCACATAAGCATTTTGCCTTTGTCTTCCTCTCCTAAGAATATCCTCCTTTGATCATACTGTGTATGAAGGCCTACTGTCCAGTATAATTTATCACGTCCCAGTATATTTTAGATCTAGTTTACTCATATGAGAGAAAACATGTGCTGTTTTTCACTGAGCTTGGCTTACTTCACTTAACACAATTTGTTCTAGGTCCATCCATTTCCCGAAAATGACATAATATTCTTTCTAATGGCTGTGTAAAATTCCATTGTGTGTAGCTGTCACATTTTTTATCTACTCATCCTTTATAGGGCATTTGGCTGTTTCCATACCTTGGCTATTGTGAATAGTGCAACAGTGAACATGGATGTGTAAGTGTCTTTATAGTATCCTGGCTTGAGATGTTCTGGGTAGATGCCCACGACTGGTATAGTTGGGCCATAGGAAAGATCTATGTTTAGTTTTTTGAGAAACTTCCAGACTACTGTCCAGAGTGGTTGTGCTACTTTATATTCCCACCAACAGTGTGGTAGGGTTCCTTTTCATCTGTATCCCCACCCACATTTATTGTTTGAGTTAATGATGTTGGCCAATCTAATCTAGTTTAGTAACTATGTCCTTTACTGTGCAGAAATATTTTGTCAAGTCTCTTCTATCTGCTGTGTCCCTGAAACTTTTTTCAAAAGTTTCTGCAATGCTTATGAGTTCTAGTGTTTCTCCTACTCTGTCTTGCATCAATTTCAAAGTTTCAGGTCTGATATTGAGGTCTGTGATCCACTTTGAGTTAATATTAGCACATGCCGACAAACAGGGATCCACTGTTAGTTTTCCAAAGCAAGAACTTTTAAGCAACATGGTTTAAGAGAAAAGAGTGTTTCTCACACTAGTACTCAGGAGGCTGAGAACTGACATTTAATGGTTCAAAACCAGATCAGGCAGGAAAGTCCATGAGATTCTCATCTCCAATTAACCACCAGAAGCAGGTAGTAGATTGTGGCTGAAGTGGTAGATCATTAGACTTGAGCAAAAATCTTGAGGAATAGTACCCATGCCCTACTTTAAAGTAAAAAATAAAAATGAATGTAATGAGAGCAAATGGTACACTAGAAACACTTTAAAGTGGCTTTATCATCAATAGAATTCATAGGACATTTAATATCTTAATAATGTGTGGTTAAAGAAGGATGAATCCACCCTAGTTTCTGAACAATGCCTTCTTTTTGTGCCCATTCCTTTGTAAGATGTCACAAAGGAGTCTCCCTTTTCAGCTTTCTTTTGGTCTTGGGGTCTATGCCGTGTTATGATGATATTTTTAAGAAAAAGAAAACCTCTGAATTTTCTGGTTTTTAAATCTTAAAAATTCAAATATTCTTTTTCTTTGTTCTCATTGGCATATGAACTTGCTCCCAAAAAAAAAAAAAGTACTAATCTTCCATACATGGACTGGCCTAAATCAAAGCATCCAGGACATTCTTAAGAGGTCCTTTTGTTCTTTCTCTGGTTAACACTTTTCTCCCCTTCCCAAAATGCTTTAGCATTTGATGTTATTTTCTTATCTGTTTCAAGAAATCATTTTCCCTTAACACAAGCAGAATTTTGCATTATGATGTTCTTTCTTAGTTAATAGAAACTCTTTTCTGTATTGGAAAAAGTGCTTTGAGTATGAGCATATACATTTTCTTAGTTTGCCCATAAGAGAGATTAGCTAGAATTCAAAAAGCAGAGTACTTACGGGGGTAAAGGGGATGTCCCATCAATGTAGAATTCCTCATGGAGATAAAAAACTATCATACTTGGTGTTAACATATGGAAAAGGTTTGAATTCTTTTCTAATAATTTTAACTAGTGATAAGAATATCTTATGGTACTTGATAGGAATGAAATGGACAATAAAGGAATAAAGCTACAACCAGAGATATAGTTTCATCTCCCATATACAAATTGCTGAAACTCTTAACATAAACATACAATGTGTACCAGCAGTACCTAACCCTCTAGATTGATAATTCTTAAAACTATAGTTGATTAAAAATTTATTTTCAAATTACCAATGCTACTGAAATCCATGCTGCTTGAAATCTGTATTGTCTTCTAAAATTTTCCACCAAGTGACTGAATTTCTCCAGAAGTATAACACACAAAATGGAATTTACGAAGAATATTCTTTCATTTCCAATGGCAATTTTACTTCAAATTGAAGCGGTATGGCCAACACACTATTTGTTGATGCTGATAATGATGGATCTCCCCCATAGTAAAAAAAGAGGTGTCCTCCACACTCTGATAGGAAAAACTTAGTCTAGTGTTTGATAAGAACATTAACATCCTGTAAACAGATCTGTGAAATACAGAGCAGTGATCAGTTGTAAAATACAGAACAGAAAAAAGTATAAACAATAGTCAATAGCATAATTTATGAATTCAATGAAACAAAATGATGTTTGATAGGAACAAGCAGAAGCTGGAATATTTAGATTCAAAAGAGAGATATCACTGAATATCAGCACTCATGAAGCACATTTGGAGATTTTGAACACTCTAATAGGAAACACAGCAATTTCAAAGGTCACTAACAACCTCAGATCCATAGAGGACAAATCTAAGAGCAAATAGAACAATCAGAAAGAATCAAAATGGAACAAATGACCTCTGGATGTATTTTTAAGACTAACCTGCATTCCACTTTTACTGGAAAGCAGTGTATTTTCATTATTGGAAATGTAAGACACAGAAAGGTATGAAACCCATTATCATAGTATATATAGATATACATATATATCCAGTATTTTTGTATAAATACCATTAATAAAATATGGTCATGATAGTGGTTTTTAACCTACTTTATCTCCTTAATATGAAAGCCCAAGCATTTTTCCTGTTACCATTACATTACCCTAAAACATTTTCAACAGAGACATTGTATCATATTATATTTAATCACTCCTGTCTTCTCACTTTTTCCCTAGGAGATAAAAGGCTTTGTTCATGAAGTGTGAACATGTCTGATTTCACCCCACCTTTTGTTGTACTTCCATACAGCAGTGCTTCCCACCCTGAGGCCTTGCCTAAACTAGTGGGTCTTTTTTTTTATCCTTGCCCACTTTGTATATACATAAAAGGTCATTGTCTTTTTATTAGCACTTAATTGATTATTATGGATATTTTACAGTTCTCACACTTGTTGGCAATTTACACGTATTCTTTCATGAATTAGCTCCTACATTTTCTTTATTTTTTTTCTACTTCAATGGGTATCAGCACATTTAAAGATGCAGACAAAAATTTATTCTAAAGAGAGAGAACCTGTTGGGAATGGCTGATAATGAAGGAAGTAGAAATTATTTTATACCACAAGTTGGAAACACTAAACCACCTTCATCGAATGTTTTAGGGAGAACTAAAGTCAAATGCTTAAAAGGCATTGATTCAGGTTCACAATTAGTTTTAAACTCTGAAGCTTTGTTAGACAGAACAAGAGCCAGTGAAGCAACTTCAGCTTTTATTTTAGGAAAGCATTGAGAGGAGTGAGAAATGAGTGTGGACTTTTAGAAAGAGCCAAGTATTTTCAGATAGACTAGATTACTCAATTTTTAGTGGTTTCTCTCATTAGATATTTGGATTCAAGGCTCCTTTCAGATACTGTGAATTTGAGTGGGGTAGAAGATGCAACTACCATGTATAATGGCCAGATTTGACACTGATGCTCTGAAGACATGAGCCTAAAATGGTTGATGTTGGGAGACATTTTTTCTTAGCAGTAGCATATTCAATAATAACTTCCAAAACAAATTATTGTTAATGATGGTAAATTTGATGTAGCTCAGATCTGAGTTGGTCCCCAAATTTGAGTACACTTGATTTATTTAGCTGTCTTACACACATCCCACACACCACACACTACCAGAATCACTTCAAGATCAGCTTCTGCTTGCCTAGGACATCATTCCCATGATGCTTAGCAAGAAGGATCAATTCCCTTTCTTTGTAGTGGTGGGGGGATTAATTTAAATTTCACACACCCTTATTTTAACATACTTAGTATTGTGCTATTTCTTTGAAATGCAATGGCTCAAAAATTATATGTAGTATCTCAGCATTCTTCATGTTGGTCATTTATAAAACAGGATGTCACTGTAGACTCACAGTCATTTATATTCTTCACCTTTTCCTATTTCTGCTAGATTAAATAAATTCCTCATAGTGAGTTTTGTTGCATTTCTTTTCTTAGTTTTGAGTTTGGACCACTCATTTTCAGTATATTTATAATCTTTTTATCTAGTCTTTGTACTTTCAACATGATGCCTTGGATATTTTAAGTTTTAAGCAATCGATGCCCTTTTCAAATTGCTCTCTTAAGGATTTTGTAAAATAATATTCACCATAATGCAACTTTAAATCACCTGCTTTTTCCCTTGTTAGACTTAATCCAAGAAGGCTAATTGAACATTAAGCATTTTAATCCTCCCACATTGTCAAACTTGTCTTCTCAGTATTGAGAATCAGATAGACTATGAGATTAGTTGTGCTCCTTGCAGTGCATCTAGAGTGAAAGCCTGATAATGATTGGGATGTAATAGGGAATTCATCATAGTCTTTATTAATATCCAAACAAAATATATCATCTCAAGAAATATCCAGTAAATAGTCTTGGAGAATCCAGAGATTGATAGGCTACAGTTTTTCTCTTTCTGGAGTTACCAAAGACTTACGAAAGAAATCAAACTTCCAGATCACTACAAGATGACTCAAAGGGGATGCATAAAAGAGTGATTAAACCAAAATATCACATGTACTCTAAAGGATATGTAAATAACGATTCAGATATAAAAATTGTCATTGCATCATGTATATATGCAAGTTAATGTTCACTATACCTACAGAGTGCTTCAGGACGACATTGTATATGTGGATCTCAGGAAGACCACCTTGAACATTTGTATGTAATGCCTTAATGAAATGGCTAATATAGAAGACAGATGCCAAGGCATAGAGGTGCTTTCATCTAATACCAGATGAAGCATTCTAACAGCAGTGTCTTGAAGAATAGCAATATTTATTTGCAAATGTAGAGGTGATTTTTGAAAGATTAAATGAAAACATTCACTTTAGAGTGAAATGCTAAGATTTCTTCTCTATCGTCTCTGGAATTTGCTAGGGCAACCAGAGTTCAGTCAAGACTCCAGTACCGTTTTAAATGTATTCACTGAACAAATAAATAGCACCTTTCAAAGACATTTCAAAGTAAGCTGTGAATTCAAATAACATGGAATGTGGAACCAATTTAGGTGTAAACATGGATCCATTTTATACCTTTTATCCATGTAGATCAATTAGTCTTGTGTTATTATTCTTGATATGCATTACCTTCAGCTTTAGGAGTCTCCATGAATGTGAATTATCCTGATTATGCTTTTCTTGTGATAGTTTTCTCTATACTTATCTGCAGAACTGAATGAAAATTTTCTAATGTGATGATAGCTATATACATCTAATTGAAAACTTCAGCAGAGCCAGTAAATATACTGAGAAAGCAAAAATTTACAATATGACCCTATTCTAACTTTTACTTGTAGTTTAAAGAAAATTTTCACAGTGGAGTCCACTAGGTCCAGCATGGGTTAACTCTTCACTCTGGGTGGTAAATAGAGTAAGGAAGAGGCAATATCTAGGTGAAATATATTTCAATATTGTTTCATGTATCTTCTAAATTATTTTCCAAAACCATCAAGTATTTCCGAATAATTCTTCTGTACTATGTATCAGCTTGAAGGGGCACTGGGATGATGTCATGAGATCTCGTCACTGGTATTACCTAGAATCTTGAAGTCAATTTTATCAAATTATTTCCTATAGTGATGCCGAAGTTCTTCAGTAGAAATATCTTTTCAACATCTGGAGCTGAAAGAACCATATATCCATATGAAAGAAATGAGCAGGGCCTGGGAATATGGTCTAGTGGTAAAGTGCTCGCCTCATATACGTGAATCCCTGGGTTAAATTCCTCAGCACTACATATATAGAAAAAGCCAGAAGTGGCTTGATAAATGAGATTTGATAAGATTTAAAAGCTCCTTTTGAAAGGTACTTCAGAACATAAAAAGATGAAGCACAGATTTAACAGAAGACTTGCAACATTCATGTCCACATCCATTTAACCTTACTATATCTATCTAAAACTTAAAAGCTCAGTGATATGGAGATAAATGTCCCAACTAAAAGAGGACAATTTGAATAGAAATGTCAAAAGTGAATGTATAAAAGTTAACAATCAACATGTTAGAAGATACAAGTCATCAGAGTGGACAGGAAATACAAATTACAATTGAAGACTCTACTAGGTATTAAAAAATCAAGGCTAATCCACAAGTTTGGGCCTTAAACAGCTAGGATGGTGGTCACAGTCTTACTTGCATTGGAAACCAAATAAAAGAGGCTTTTGAATATCAAGTTTTCAACTTAGTCATTTTGAGGTGCATATAAAATATTGAAGTATATGAAGCTCAGGATACACACCTAGCCTTAATATGGAAATTTAAGTGTCATCTGGGCAGAGGAAAATAAATGGAAAGGAAAGTGTTATGACAGAAATACATACAGAAATCCCATAATGGCACAAAGGATTGGATTAGTTATCCATTGGGTAACTAATAGCAATGGATCCAGTGCTGTGTAACAAATTACCATACCAGTTGTTTAAAATAACGTGTTTATTAGGTCACAGATTTTATAGGTGGAGTATGTAAGCATAATATATATGGGCTGCCTTTAGTATCTCTTGTGAAACAGCAATCAAGCTGTCAAATAGTGCAGACATTTCACTGAAAAGCTGAACTATGGAAGGATATGCTTCTAGGCTTTTGTTGGTTGACCATACTTCATTCATAGAGGCTGACAGCTGGAGCGGCTCTAGTTTCTTTTGTAATCTTCAATAGGACAGCTCACAACATGGCAGCTTGCTTCATTGAAATGATAAAATCTGTGAGCAAGTAACAGTCACATATAATGTAATAACAAATATGACATCTCCTCAATGCTAAGGTATTCTATTGGTGAGAATAAAATTTATTAGGACCAAAAAAATGAGGCAGGAGGTAACAATTTTAATAAGAAATATACTCACTGCCTTACATATGAAGCTGTAACCCCTCTGTACATTGCTTTTACAGTAAATAAATTTTAAAAAACCAATTTTACAAAGGACTCCTAAAGACATCGATCAAGATGCATTGTAGTCATAAACTTCTTTGTTGAATGGCAAATCCTTTGTACAACTACTAAAAGATAATAAAATTTTATTAAAATTAATTAATTATATTAAAAATGAACTAGAGATGTTCTCTTACAAATTACAACTCCATTTATGACTAGAAGAATATAAATATGTGATAGGTAGATTAATAGCTTGATATAGATGACAGATAATAAATATATGTATATCACTCTTTAATTATGGATATATATAGATATAGATATATTTAGATACTACACACACACACAATTAATTAAAATGACAGTTGAATCTGAGGGAGGATGTATAATTTCTAATCACTCGAAAGGAAGAATCAGCTACTGGTGGCTCCTACCTGTAGTCCTAGCTACTCAGAAGCTGAGATCCAGAGGGTAGGGGTTTGAAGGTAGCCTGGGTAGAAGAATCCAATACACTCCATCTCCAAAATAACTAGCAAAAAGTTAGGGAGAAAGCATGGTGTAAGTGGTGGAGCACCAGCTGAGAGTAAGCTATGGAAGCACAAGGCTCTGCTTTCACTGGTATCACTAAAACAGCAAAAAAGGGAAAAATAATGATGTCTTCTTTATCATCTTGATATAGATTAACAAATCTTCCATATTTCCTTATTAAGAAGAATCCTGAAACACATTTTCCCCAAAATACAAATGTGTAATAAGTTTAGCAAGTATCTTGAGAGATTACTCCAGTTAGTAATAATCCTATGAAATTGACTTTAAAAGAAAAATAAAGACTGGGGAGTGAGGTTTAGACATCATACTGTTTACCACATTTCATATGACAGGGTAGGGAATAGCCCATATTTAAAGCACAGGTTGTGGGAGTGACACAGTCATGGCAGGATGAGTAGGTATGGTTTGACAGAGTGCTAATTCGATCTCTATGAAAAGTTAAAGAAAGCAGTAAAATCTGTTGCTAAGCATGAACTGTTTGCTATCTGGCTTCCCAAACAGGAACAATCGCACTGTATATTGAATATACCAGGCACTTTGACATTGGATAAGTTTGGAGATGATAGAAAGAAAGGAAAGAAAGAAAGAAAGAAAGAAAGAAAGAAAGAAAGAAAGAAAGAAAGAAAGAAAGAAAGAAAGAAAGAAAGAAAGAAAGAAAGAAAGAAAGAAAGAGGAGAGAGAAAGAGAGAGAAAGAAAGAGAGAGAGAAAGAAAGAAAGGGAGAGAGAAAGAAAGGGAGAGAGAAAGAAAGGGAGAGAGAAAGAAAAGGAAGGAAGGAAGGAAGGGAAAGAAGAAAGAGAGAGAGAAAGAGAAAGAGAGAGAAAGAAAGAAAGAGGAGAGAGAGAAAGAAAGCGAGAGAAAGAGGGAGAGAAAGAGAGAGAAAGAAAGGGAGAGAGAACGAAAAGAAAAAAAAGAAGGAAGGAAGAAAGGGAGGAAGGAAGGAAGGAAGGAAGGAACAAAGAAACAAAGAAAAAGAAAGAAAGAAAGAAAGAAAGAAAGAAAGAAAGAAAGAAAGAAAGAAAGAAAGAAAGAAAGAAAGAAATAGATTCGTTCAGGTTTTTAAATTGATGTGATGTCAGGAATGCTGCTATTGGAAATGCATAAGCCACAGGCCAGAACCACACTAAAAAGGGAAAAGGCTGAAATGACATTTTAAAATGAGAATGAAACATGCATATATTGCCATGTATACTGGAGAAATTGTACTATCTGACAAAAGACAAGTGTCTTTGATATTTATTGCATATCAAGTATTCATTATTCATTTGACAAATACTAAGTGACAGAAGATTAAGTAAAAAGTAGTTTGAAATGCTTTTTAGAGTAAAAACTACATTTTCAAATTAACACTACAGCCTGGTGCTAAGTTATCTATATCACAGCTGGATTGTGGCAGAGGGATGGAGATAAATAAATAAAATAAAAAGCTTTCAGGTCGACACCACCTATGGCTAAAATGAAATTGAGATTTCCTTTCTGACTCTAATGACAGAAAATATTCCTGACTGGGAGACACAGAGTGTCAATTCAGAATTCTTGACAGAAAGAAAGTATATCATAAGTAACAATTTCAGAAACTTCTCTAACTGTGACCTTTCTCAAGGAAAAATGTTGATGGATGATATATGTAGAATACTGGATTAAAAAATAAATTACCCAGGTGGCAGTGGCTAACCTCTATAATCCTAGCTACATAGGAGACAGATCTAAGAATCGCGATTAGTAGCCAGCCTGGGCAAGAAAGTCTGTCAAACAATTATCACCAATTAACAAGCCAAAAGCCAAAAGTGGAGATGTAGCTTAAGTGGTAGAGCCTTGAGTGATAAAACTAAGGAACAGAGCCCAGACCCTGAGTTCAAGCTGATTCATGTGCAAAAGGTACTCAATGAAAAGGCAGAAAAGGCACCACAGTTGTAATATGACTTATTGCAACCCTTATTATTGTTAGGTAGATGTACCTTTTTCTTTTCCAAATACAATCTTTCCTTTTACTTCTCTCTTCATCTACTCAAAAACTACAGTCATAAGGATGAGATTGTAACCCATAATGGGCCAAACTTTATGCCATGCTGATTGCAGTGGAATGGGCATCTATCCCAAGCACAGAAAAATCATAGCACTGCCCTGTGATTGATGTGTAGTTCATGGGAGGAAGAAACTGGTTCTTTCCAGAAGTGTTGCTATAGTGATATGTTCACAGCCTATCTTTACAATGACATTTTCCTTTTAATGGGAAAAATGTCCACGTTGCATATGACTAAAGCTAGTGGGTGATACCTCTGAAAATTCCTCCTCATGAAATTATGCCTGATACCTATTACAGTATGTTTTCTTTCTCCAAATACATGAGCCAATAAATAGCCTTTTTAAAAAAATTCAAATGAACCTTCAAACTTGAACAGGATTTTCGCTACTTTGCTATTTGCTTTCAAAAAAAAAAACCTAAACTAAAAAAAAACCAT
Source organism: Perognathus longimembris pacificus (assembly GCF_023159225.1). Lineage (NCBI taxonomy): Eukaryota > Metazoa > Chordata > Mammalia > Rodentia > Heteromyidae > Perognathus > Perognathus longimembris. The sequence goes on from NC_063167.1 coordinate 54,441,462, forward strand.
CAACAACACAAAGACTATGTTTTTAGGGATAATGTCTACAAAATTTCATTAGTTGAATTAAAAGTAGTTGTTTTGCATATTTTGTACTAATAAATTTTACATCTATTATAAACTTCTAATTAGCATGAAGAAGCTAGAATGAGTTGACAGTTTTGTCTTAAAAGGAAAGAAATGTAATATTTCACTAAGAAAGCCTAATGAAGCTTCTGTGAAGCTTCTCAAAATATTGCAATAGTTTTGGAAGTACCCTACTTTTCAGACTTCAGTGTGGACAGCATGCTCACCTGACAAAACTCTCCTATAGAACTTAAGACATAATTATGGAACATGATTTTCAAGCTGAATTTACCTGAAAATAGAAAGCATTCCATCACTGGGTTGCTTATTCTTTGAAAATATTCCAGTTCTATCAGTCCAAACTACTCAAAGTTGACAATGTATTTTATGACTTCCCAAGAATCTCATAATAGAGGTAGGCACAGTTTATGTTTTCAGTAAACCATGATAGATGATGAAAGACTGATGAAATATTATGTATGAATTATCAATGCTTTATATCTCTCAGTGTGGTCAGTTAAAAAATATTGAGAACCATCTCACCAGTGGGTTTAAAGAAGAATTTTCACCAGTGCCATTCTTGCTTGGTTAAATGACTCAAATGTTCACCTCCTGAATCAGGTTTCCATAACTAACTACTGGATCGTGGTTCATATGTACAACTCCCCTTTCCAAACTTTCAAGATACTTGTTTTTCCAAAGGAGAGTTTTCCTACCCATATTTACTTGGATGATCTGACTTAAATTCAAACTCTTTTTTAAAATTTAATTTTATTGTTAAGGTGATGTACAGAGGGTTACATTTATAAATGTAAGATAATAAGTACATTTCTTGTCAAACTTGTTGCCCCTTATCTCATTTTTCTCCCCTCCTACCTCCCCTCAACCCCCTCCCCCCAAGTTGTACAGTTAGTTATAGTCTTGCCAGTACTGCTGTTGTATTGGTTCTTCCTTTGTCCTTTGTCTTGCCATTTTGATGTTCTCTTTCCCTTCCCTAATAAATGTATATGTAATACACAGGGTACCAAAAATCAAATACAGTGACAAGAGGGGATAAACCATAGAAAAGAAAATTGAAAAGAAAAAGAAATAATTTCATATAGTACATTAAAAATAACAACAAAAAAACTCTTGTTTCCAGGTCTTGGAGTTCATTTTGCTTAGCATCATCTTATAGGATCATATGTACATAGCTATTGAGCTACTGTGATCCTCTGCTAGGACTACACTGTTGGTGTGGGTGTAAACTTGCTCAACCAATCTGGAAAGCAGTATGGAGGTTCCTCAAAAGACTAACCATAGGGCTTCCCTATGAACCAACAACCCTACTTTGGGCATTTATGCAAAGGATCATAAACAAGGTCAAACTAAAGCTGCCAGTACAACAATGTTCATTGTAGCATTATTTACCCTAGCTAAAATATGGAACCATCCCAGATGCCCCTCAGTAATGAATAGATCAAGAAATTCTGGCATATACACAGAATGGAATTCGATGCTTCCTTCAGAAAGAATGACATTGCCCCATTTGTAAGGAAATGGAAAGATTTGGGGGGAAAGGTTTGGGACAGACTCAAAGAAACATAGATTCCATGGTTTCCCTCACTGGTAATAATTAGTAAATTCAAAGTCCTATTGGAGATACTATAGGTTTCCAAACTCTTCTCTTTATCCGAACCATAAAAGCTCTTTCTGCATTGATTACAAACAAGCAGAAGATGAAGAAATTGTATTTTGCTACATCCTATAAAGCTGGCTTACCAGCTTTGTGTGACTGCAGTTGAGAGCATCTCAGATCTGAGAACTTGCAGTAATGATCAAAACCCACACACCCACAAATTTCTGGAATCCAATTGTTACTTCAATAAACATATATTTCCCACCAGTTTCAGTTGGGAATTTGGAAGCTAACTATAGTTTATTCCTTTCTAGATTGTCTACTATCTTTAGTTTGCATTTCTCTACTCTCTTCGTTTTTATAAGTCTACACACACAGTCCACATGTTCTAGTTAATAATTCTCTTCATCTACCCAGTTCTAGTACTTTCAAGGCAGTGCTATGATAAACACTGAAAGCATGATGTGAGTAACACTAACAAAAATGCAATTCCCGACCACTTAAATTGTTGATGAAAATCAGGAAGAAATTAACGCTATTCTACCAAGTAGCCAAGCAAATGTTAAAAAAAGAATTGTTCAGTTTCTATAATACATATATTTATTTCAGCCCACATTTGTCCCTAACTTTGGTATGTTGTATATAATGATTCCTCTAGTTCTATAGCTACCACAGGACTGTAGAGATCAAGTCTTTTTTTCTTTTTCCTGATGAATCAAACCTGGTTATGGTTTGGGATCAAAATCAGAGGGAGACTTTGAGGCCACAGGTCTCTGCACCCGAGACAACATGAGAATGTTGGAGCAAAGTGTCACTGACAGAACACCTATTTCATGTAAAATGAATACGTCCTGGGGAGTTAAAGGTTTTTCAGAATATCTGTGTCTGAATCTTCTGACATTATTTTGAAACTTTTATGTAGTTTAGCTGGTTCATTTTTCTGAGCCTATCTTCATTTATTATACTGACTCTTCAGTGACATTTTCAAGTAAAATTTTAACTCCAAAGTAAAACACTCCTCAGTGCTCATTTTATTAGGAGATTCCCAATAAAAAATTATTAATTCAATCAGCTCATCAGTCAATAACTACATTTTATACTATACAAAAGGCAAGGTATTTCAAGTAAAGAGTATACTTATCTTCTAAGAAGTTACCACCTCATAGTAAAGATAAACTGCCTACATGAAAATTCAATTTTGAAAAGTATGAAAAGCAATTTTGATTTTAATATGAATAAAATATCTGTTATAAAATTCCAATTCTCTATCAAGGAATAAGGACAAGTCAAGATTCTCAAGGAAGGAAAATGCAGAGGTAGGCCTGACATTTCATTCTCCTTTTCCCTTAAAAGCATATTCTGATATTTAGGTTGTGAAGCTATGTAAATTTTCAGCAATTTCATAAAGCTTTGGAGTAAAACCTTCATTGTCAGATCCTAACAAAGAGAAAGGACTCAAGTAACATCTAAGGTTTTCAACTGACATCTTTCAAAGACTAGTCACTGAAAGGCTAATTAGAAATAAATCAACTCCTAAACTGATTAAACACATTTCTAATAATCTTAACCTAACAATTACCAAAAGAATTTCTCATGAGCATTTCTGCTTATGAAGAAAAAAACCTCTCACTGAAAGAGATAATATATTTTATATTATTATTAATAATACTATTTCTGTATTTTCATAGACAAAAAAATAAATAAAAGTTTACCAGTAAAGACATCAACAAGGGAAATACAAACAATATAAAGGAACATGTGAAGAATATAAATATTACAGTTAACATACACAAAACAAAAATAACTGTCACATACATTGTAGAATTCAGCAAATAATTAAAACATGGAAATTATATAGCAGAAAAGTTTAAAACCTAAAAGCAAGAAATCATTGGATGAATCTCAGAGCTGACTAGACATAGCTAAGAGAGGACTAGTGTTTTAGATAATAGAATAGTAGTAGACAATCAGACTGAAATACAGTAGAAAGATTAAGATACCTGTAGTTGAAGTCCTAGACAAAGGAGAGAATACTAAAAGAAGTATGTTTTCTAAAAAAGAATAACATAAAGCCATGGATTCAAGAAATGCTATAACTTCTGGGAAAAAAAAAGACAACTACAAAGAAAAAGTACTCTGCATCTCACACTACAACAGAAAAAAATAAAAAAACACAGGCAAAAGGAAAACTTTATAAGCAGTCAGAAGAAAATGGATATATTAATCTCAAGAGCAAATAATGAAAGAGGCTATACGAGCCCCCTTGAGTAGGAAGTTACCCAAGCCCCTCTTCCTCCGGGACACGAGGACAAACCCCCCGTCCTGTCATCTATTGTCATCTGGACTTTGCAGTTATCTGGACTTTGTAGCCTGCAAGCAGTCACCCAACCCCACCTTGAGGGGAACAAACAAAAGGCGCCAGCCCTGTTGGGGAAATTGCGTCCAAAAGGTCACTTCCCCATTCCAACTTGGCACGTATCCCTTACCAGCCCAAATTAGGATTCCTTAAAATGATTGGTAAGTGTATGTGACTCAGTGTAAAATGATTGGCTGCCTGCGTGCAGACCACGATGTTTTACTTTAAATCTATTGGTTACAAATGCGCGGGCTTTACCCTAACGGATAGTAGAGTCCTCTATTCCATAGATGCGCTTCTCGACCCTTTCAATAACACTGACAACCAACTTTTCAAAAACATAAAATCATCAGTTCATTTAAAGTCACCAACCTTAAATTTTTGTAATATATGATGTTTTTCTAAAAATATAAAGTCAAAACAAGGACATTTCACCAAGATAAGAAGCCATTATCTACTAATATTATGTTCACTAGAAAATGCTATTAATAAAAAGAATTGTTTTACTTCAGATACATAAGTTAAGAAAGAATAAAGCCTAGAAAGCTATGGAATAACACCCACTTAGAGGGTTCAAAGAGAATTGCAAAAGACACCAAAGAAAGTGAAGAATGGAAAGTTAAGAATAGTAAAAATAGTAATCACCATAGCAATATCATATGGAAAACACTGGTAATTTTAAGAGACAAATAATATCAAATGGCTCATTTTATTTGTGAGAGTTATCAAGAATCAGAGAGAGGGCACAAATTACAAATATTAAAAACACAAAGGTAGCCAGGTGTGGTGGCTCACACCTATAATCCTAGCTACTCAGGAGGCTGAGATCTGAGGATAGAGCAGTTTAAAGCCATCCCAGGAAGGAAAGTTCATGAGATTCTTATCTCCATTTAGCCACCAGAAAACCAGAAGTGGTGCTGTAACTCAAAGTGGTAGGGAGAGGTCCGAGGCCCTGAGTTTATGTCCCACAACTCACCAAAGAAACAACCAACAAACAAGCCCCACAGTAACTGCTGATCTTTCAGGTCTTACAAGTAGTAAAAATAAATAATAAAAGAGCAGTATGAACAATATCAAATGAACAAATTTCTATTGAAAAATAATATACCAGGAATCTTGATTCTCACCTCACACACTTTGAGAAGAATATCTCAGAAAAGTCAATGGTAAAGAGAGAGTTTTGTGGAAGAAATTGGTAAGTGAACTGAACACCTCGGGGGGGGGGGGGGGGCGGGGAAGGGAAAGAGGGAGGAGGGAGGGGGTATGAGGGACAAGGTAACAAACAGTACAAGAAATGTATCCAATGCCTAACATATGAAACTGTAACCTCTCTGTACATCAGTTTGATAATAAAAATTTGAAATAAAATAAAAGAAAAGAAATTTATTTGAAGAAAGCTATTAATCTATTTGAGTCTCCACCTCTTTTGCTCATTAATCTTTAATTTGCTTTATTGCTTTCTGTGTTATACTTCCTTTATGGTCTTTTATTTTTGGTCCTGTGATCCTTGAAACTATTATGTACCCCAATCATGCACAACAAAGCCCATGACCTTTCTGTTCATATTTCTTCTCTTGATCCTGCTGACTATATCATCCACTCCCTGAACTGTTCAGTGAATAGTCATGGAAGACTGTCTGCTACATCCTAGTCAATACAGATTTCCAACTTGAATAATATTTGCTGGAACTTCTTTTTTATTATTAAATTTTATTGACAGGGTGATGTATAGCAGGGGTACAGTTACATAATAAGGTAGTGAGTACATATCTTGTCATATTTGTTATACCCTCCCTCATTTTTCTTTCCCTTCCCTAGTTAAGGTAAGCAAATATATAGTGTGCAATGTACCAAAATAATATACAGTAACGACATGGGGTACACCAAAGGACATTCACCTACTACATTAAACATAACAAAAACAATAAAATCCTCCTGTTTCCTTCTCTTGGAGTTCATTTTGCTTAGCCTCATCTTATATAATCGTATGTACATAGCTGTTGAGCTATTGTGAGCCTCTGTTAGGTCTATACTAGATCTTTTTATGTTTGTTTGGTAATTTTTTGGTTTTAGATACATAATGTAAATTTGCTGACCCAAACATGTGGAAATACCATTTGAAAAGAAGTTTGTTATTTTTGCAGACCTGGTCTCTACTGTTCTACCCTCCCCACCCCACCCCCAAACTCATATATCAAGGAAACCATGTGCCTTTGTTCTCTGTGTTCTAGGCTTGTCTTGCTCAACATTATTTGTTCAAGATCTGATCATTTCCCTGAGAATACCATTATTTCATCATTTGTAATCGCTATGTGGTATTCCATTGTGTACAGGATCCATTTATCTGTAGTGGGGCATCTGGATTGTTTCCATATTTTGGCTATTGTGAATTGTGCAGTGAAAAACATGGATGTGCAGATGTCTTTATGGTATCCTGGGACCTGTTGTTCAGGATGGATGCCTAGGAGTGGTATGGCTGGGTCATAGCATATGTCTATGCTGAGCTTTTTGAGGAACCCCCATACTGTTCTCCAAAGTGGTTGTACTAGTTTGCACTCCCACCAACAGTGGAGAGGGGTTCCTCTTTCCCTCCATCCCTTCCAGCATTTGTTGTTGCCTGAGTTCAGAGTATAGGCCATTCTAACTGGAGTGAGGTGGTGTCTCAGGGTTGTTTTTACTTGTATTTCCTTTACTTCCAGGGATGTTGAACATTTCCTCATATTTTTTTTTCCATTTTTATTTCTTCTCATGTGAAATCTCTCTTTAGTTCCTTTGCCCATATAATAATTGGTTTACTGGGTTTGGAGGGAGTTAGCTTCTCTAGTTCTCTGTAGATGACAGATATTAGGCTTTTATCTGTTGCTGTGCTGGTGAAGATCCTTTCCCATATGGTTGGCTGTCTTTCTGGTTTAGTGGCTATGTCTTCAGCTGTGCAGAAACTTTTTTTTATTTTGTAGTAGTCCCATTTGTCGAGTCTCTCCCCTATCTGTTGTTCCCCTGGGACTCTGTTCAGGAAGTTCCTACCAGTGCCTATAAACTCTAGTGTCTTTCCTACTCAGTCCTTCAGTAGTTTCAGGGCTTCAGGTCTGATGTTGAGGTCCTTAATCCAGTTTGAGTTTATCTTGGTACATGGTGATAGGCTAGGGTCCACTTTGAGTTTTCCACATGTGGCTGCCCAGTTTTCCCAGCACCAGTAGTTGAAGAGGCTATGTTTTATCCATTGTATGCCTTTGGCTCCTTTGTCAAATATCAGCTGACTGTAAGTATGCAGATTTATTTCCAGGTCTTCTATCCTATTCTGTTGATCTTTGGGTGTTTTTATGTCAGTATCAGGCTGTTTTGGTTACAATACAGCTTGAAGTCTGGTATTGTGATATCTCATGCACTGCTTCTTTTGCCTAAAATTGCTTTTGTTATTCTAGGTCTTTTGTTGTTCCATATGAATGGAATGGGTTGTTTTCTCCATTTCCGTTTGCTGGAACTTCTAATGGTAAAATATGCACCTGCTGTTCTGTGCTTACCTCAGGTTTGAGGTAGACAGGAGAATTTTCTATAGAACCTTCTGTGAAGAAATTTGCTCCTCTGAAAGTCATCTACCCATATTCTTTTATTTTATTGTTCTTTTCTTTTAAACATTCCTGTTTGTCAGAACTCCCTGCCTGGAACTGAAGCCATATCTCTAACCACATCAAAGTTGATATGAAATAGCTAACACTTAACCCACCATATGAAATAGGTAAGATATTTAATACCTCTGCAGAGTAGCAGTGGTTAAAATCTAAGCTTCTGGAGTCAGAAGGCATGACTTCTAGATCCTACTCCAACTTACTAACTGTGTGGCCTTAGCAAAACCTGAGCTGGTGGCTTCTTCTGTGGTAGGTACTCTAACAGAATCTTCCCACATATTGTCTCAGTTAGCACTAACAACAAATGGGAATTCAAGAAACATCCACCTTTTCAGATGAGAAATCAGTCTTTCCAGCTTCTCAGCTCATAAAATGCAATCTTTTTACTATACCTAATATCTTTCTACTTATAACTAAAAATCCTATAGTATTTCATTTCTTTATTAAATTGGGTTATGGTTGCAAGAACTTAGCTCGTATAAATCTGAACAAGTGTTACTGGCTAGTACTATGACTTCCCTTCATTCTCCTATATACACAATTTATCTGCAATATGAAGAGAGTATAATCATGCAGAGAGATCTCCCTTCCTACCTGCTTCTTCTTTTCCCCTTCAAAACTTGTTTGAAGGATTGTCAGGTGTCACAGTCCTTAGCCTAGGTTATAGCCTCTACAACCAGTGTCACACTGAGCAATTTAATCCAGGCTTTCCCACTGAGGATGAATGCAGCTGCTTTTGCTTCATTGAGCTTTCGTTTATCACTGTGGGCATCTATGATCTTATAACACCAGAGGAAAGAATCAATGCACTCACATCCATTTTAATCTATCATGACACCTTAAATAGATGCCCTTCACAATGACACCCTCTTATTCTAATGATTCCCACAATACATTCTTTGTCTCATTAACAACTTTACTGACAATGACAAAGAATGTCCTAAAATTCAAATTGTCTCTTTAGTCTTGTTTTCTGGTAGCTTCCTGCTGCCTTTAACATCCAACATTCACATAGGCAGGGAAATATTCTTGATTTTTGCTTCTTTTGGGGAAGGGGTGCTAGTACTGGGGGTTTGAACTAAGGACTTGGTGCCTTGTTATATTGCTTGCCTTTTTCTTTCAAGGCTGACACTTTACCACTTGAGCCACATCTCCATCTAATTGATGTTTTTTTTCTTGATTCTTATTTTGTTTAGCCCAATCTACTAGCATAGTAGACACAAAGAAATATTACCAAATCATAAGATTCAGATGCGGAAAGCTAATATACCTAGGTTTACCACTGCCATGTTTCTCTAAACAGAAAAGCAAGAGCAAAACAACTTTGTTCCATGGTTTTGTGTGGTAACTCATTTCACAGTTCTGCTTCTAATTTTTTAAATTTAGTATTTGAAGAAGTCAAATAGGATTAGCCAGAACACATGCCCAAAAGTAGTTTTTCTGTAACAATAAGTAACTGAAATGAATTCAAGTCATTTGACATTTATTGTGATACATACAAAAGACTAAATTTTCAAAAAAAAAATAATGAAAGTAAAAGAATCATCAAAACTTTTCTCTTCTGACCAAGAAAAGGAAAGTCTTGATTTATTTTTCTGCCTGAAAAAATAAAAACTAAACTAGTATATTCAAGATGCTGGATTCCAGGCAATAAAGGTCAATGATCTTTCAGAAAAGAAATAAACTTTAGAATTGTCTCAGCATACTACCTGAACAATTTTCAGGCCACATCTCTGGGATGAATCCTTGAGGAGACTGGTAGATAACCTGGGTGGGAGTGGGGTGGGAGTGGGGGAGAGAGAAAGCTGAGATTACAGAGAATAGCTGGCAACATAAAGATGGAATGATAGGTAAAAAGAAAGTTGACAGAGAAGAAAAAATGCACCTTGAAAGACCTGTTAGATTTGTAGAGGGTCCCGACGACCTTCAGTTATGTGCTCATCACCACACATTAGACTTCAGTAAATCAACCATCCAAAAGGATAAGAACAAACAACTGCTGAGGATGACAGATTCAAGAACAATGCCTATTCTTGCCAGCAACATGGAAAAGCCTCATAATCTATAGGATACTAAGTAACTAGTTCAAAAATTCTTGATTAAATAATGGACAACACTTATCCCTAGGCTTAATAGTACTTCAATTCCCTCCCCTCCCAACAAACCTGAAGAGAAAATGCCTTAAATCAAATTACATCCTCAAGTGAAAATCAAAAATAGTTATAAAAACTACAAAATATCTGATCTCAAAAAAGGAAAGCCAACAGCATCTGGCTTTTGATAAAATAATTACTAAGAGACCAGAGACTTGAGAAATTGAGTTATTGATTCATTGTCACCTAGAGGCCAAGATGAGACATGAAAACATGACTTGACCTTGGTCTTCTCTGCCTTTAAACCTTAGACATGTACCATCATTCCATGTTCCCACATGGAATCTGGGAACTTGAAGACCTTCCAAGTTCCTACACTGCTTTGTTTTGCCTAAGACTCAAAAATTAATATAAAGTTACCCAGTTAAAAGATGTCAGTGGGAGAGAAAATGGGTCTACAGACATTGTTCAGTCTAGAGTGGAAATGAAGGAAGGCAAATCCAGTGCTGCTTAGGCTTCATTGTGATTTTTTTTCAAGAGAAATCAGAAATCTGTGAAATTTTCTTAGTTTGTACTCACTTATTTATGAAATGTCTTAATCTCATGTGTCATTGGCAAGAATGTAAAATGTCCTAGTCACTGTGAAAAACAGTATCACAAAGCCTCGAAAAATGAAATATAAAATTAGCATGTGTTCCAAGAATTCTATTTTGGGGTTTGTACTTGAGAGAAGTGGTGTGCATAATCATGTTCACAGTAGCATTCTTACTAGCAGTCAAATATGATCATTGATTCGATGAGCAAAATTGAGAATATACATATAGTAGAATACTACTCAGCTTTAAAAAGAAGGAAGCTCTATGCACACTACATGGTTGATCCTTAAAACCACTAAAATACTTCAAATAAGCCAGCTAAAATGAAATAGTGTTTAAATTCTCTCGAAATTCCACAAGAAAGTGAAGTGGTGCACACAGTGGCTGGAAGGAGGAAGAAATGGAGAGTTAGTGTTCAATGAATGCAGTTTTAATCATGGACAAGAAAAGCAGTTCAAGCTATGGATAGTAGTGAGGGTTGCGAAAGAATTTCATTGCACACTTATAACTTATGGTTAAAAATTTTAACCATTAGTTACCATATTAAACACAAATATGTATATCTGCGTGCTACAAAATCCATGTCCAATCAAATTACTTGTGTTCACTCTTAAAGATCTGGTAGCAGGCGAAGGTTTGTCTGGAATTTAGCTAACCCTCACTGAGCTCACCTCCAGGCTCAGGAGATCAGGTCAGCCTCATATTTCTTTCATATTCCATAGAGCAGAAGTTCCTCACAGCATGCTCTTCTCATGGTGAAGAACAGAAGCATGAGAAAATAGATGTAAACAACTGGTGGGATTTTCAACCTTGTCTTTGAGCAGGACCACTTTCACTTTGTCCAACATATCACTGCCCAGAGCAAGTTAGATGTCTAAGACCCACATGCATGGAGCCAAGAAGCAGACTCTGGAAAGTTTTGATGAATCTATCAATTAATAAACATCACATGATGTGAACAGTAGGATAATTTTCAAATTATCACATATGAATAGGTAAAGAATTGAGATCAAGAATCAAATTTATCCCCAGAAATAAAAATGTGTTTATATTGTATTACATAAAAAGCATACATGTTTCTAATTCTTTTTTTTTTTTTTTTTTTTTGGCCAGTCCTGGGCCTTGGACTCAGGGCCTGAGCACTGTCCCTGGCTTCTTCCCGCTCAAGGCTAGCACTCTTCCACTTGAGCCACAGCGACGCTTCTGGCCGTTTTCTGTATATGTGGTGCTGGGGAATCGAACCTAGGGCCTCGTGTATCCGAGGCAGGCACTCTGGCCACTAGGCTATATCCCCAGCCCCTCTAATTCTTAATAAATTACAAAACTGGAAAATGTTTCCTGTCTAAAACTTCCAAAGTTTCTTAACAAAATTAGAAAGATATGAGCGAAAAACAAAGTAATAGCATTTTTAATTTTGTGTACAATATAAATATGTGGATTTAATTCTTTGTACTGAGGAACCTGAGCAGCCGGTGTAGCTTGGGCCTGACCGGGCCCTGAAGCTTCCTGGAATAACTGCAGAACATGTCACTGTGAAGCCTGAACAAAATGCAGTCTAAAATCATCAAGGTAGACAGACAGACTGCATTTGACCAGAGGTCAGTTAAAGTTAGGATGCTTTAGTCATTGTTTGTAAGATGCTTCACTGCCTTGTTTGATAATTGTGCTGTGTACTGGAATATCAGCAGATAAATATTTGAAGTGCCAGGTGCTCCACGAGGCAATTAAGCCCCTGACAAGTTACTGCCCCAATAAGTAACTAATGTATATATAGCAGGAGGGGACTGGCATCAAAAGTCCCTTGCAGCATGCCACTAACAGTCCCTAGGTCATAACAGGTGAAGGCTGACCCCAGATGTCTTTTGCAAACTTTGACTGTCTTGCTGTTAAGTGACAATGCCCCAGCTAATCAGGAATAGATAACACACTAAAGGTTAACCAATTACATGTCTTTTTAACTGGGAATCCCCTAGACTTGGTTACTATAAAAACCCGGTGTAATCTGTGCTCGGGGCCTTCGCCCATCTTGGCTGTGTCCTTGTGGGCTAGGTCTGAGCCGGAGCTTGCTAATAAAGGACTCTTTGCTTTTGCATCGGAATCGGCTTCTCCATAGTCTTTGGTGGTGGGGGGGGGTGGGGGGAGGGAGGTGTGTGTCTCGAATTTTGGGCATTTCAGTACTTGTGAATTTAAGTACCAACAATATGTATCAGTCAACGTGAATGACAGTACAAATAACATAGAAAGGAAATGTGGAATAGCTTTAACTTTTAGAACAAAGATCTCTAGTCATTTAGGAAGAGAAATGATTTTGAAACTTCCCATAGCCCTAGAAAAAAATGGTTCATTGTGAGAAAATGGTCTGCATACCCTCCATAAAAACTCCCCCAGTGAAAAGACTGATCTGAAGAAAAAGAAAAGGCAGAGTAGAAAGGAGATGAAAACATGACATTTTCTGCTTAAAGGAGAGACTTTTATAAAATGCTTCCATTTGCCCAAGGTCAAAAAAAAAAGAAAAAGAAAAAGAAAAGAAAACGAATAAAAGAGAACTTCAGAACTAGTATATTCAAGCCAAGCAAGTCAAGCTTGAAATATTTATTTCCCACTTAGATTATCAGATAGCAGGAGTTGGAAGAGTATCGTGAGTCCTCAGATAGTTATATTTCTACTGAAAATTAAATAAAAGAATATCCTGAATAATCAGATAACTATGTTTTTACTAAAATGCAATATAAAGTATTAATAAAATTAAGCTCAACTAGGCACCCAAACCTTTGCCCTGATAATTATTGTGGGGGGGGAAAGCATGAGTTTATAATGGGACCAATACAATACTTCATCTTCTCAAATCTCCGGACACAAAGACCATGGCATTAATTACATACTGAGAGCAACAATTCATGAATATTTAACATACTCATCTATACTTAATGAATAAATTTGCATTTTGACACTATTATTTAATGGGCTTTAAGAAATACTGCTCATTGTCTTTCAATTTTGTGGATTAGTTGAATGTAAGCAGAATGATAAGGCAGCAGAGATATGGTATTATTTAAATAACATTGTTTTTTGTGACTGCTTCTATTTCTGTGAGGATTTTTTCCTTCAATTTTCTTATAAGCAACTAGTCTATTTCTTTCTATTCTAGCTGTTCTGCCTTAATCATCTTGCCTCCACATTCCATGCAGAAGTAAATTTCTTTAGATTCATAGGAAAACAATGCAAATTAAATAATCAGTGTTTTGCCTCCCTCTGTGTGTGCTGATGCAATTGGCTATAATTGCATCCCCTGCTAGCAGTCTCTTTAAGGCTGCCATGACCTGCACAACAAGCAGGGGGTGCTGCATCATCTGTGGCAATAAGCAAGGATCACTGACTTTCTCCAGAATTAAACTTCAAATAATCAGGAGAGGAAAACTAGCAAGGATGTGCTAGACAATAAGCTTCAAGTTTTTGTGGGATTTTGTTTTGTTTCATTTTTTCTTTTCTTTGTTTTGTGGCTTTTTGGGGGGCGGGGGAGGAGGGAGACAATACTGGGATTGAATTCAGAGCCTGGATGCTGTCTCTGAACTTTTTTTGATCAAGGCTACCACTTGAATCACAGCTCCACTTTCAGCTCTTTGGTAGTTAATTGAAGGTAACCATCTCACAGACTTTTCTGCCAGAGCTAGCTTGAAATCATGGTCCTTAGATCTCAGCCTCCCTATTAGCTACCAATATACTTGTCGTCCTTGGCTCATAAACAATGGGTCTTTTGTGAGGTGGGCAGGTAATCAACATATCCATCTACTTAGGTTATTTGGCCTAAGAACATGCCTCTAGAAATCCAATTTGCATGAAGGTCCCATGCTCAAATGACTTTAGAATGACCTTCAGATAGGGAGTGGTTGCTATAGAAGTTCAGAATTCACTCCACAGTTGGAAAAAGTTATTTAGCAAATGACATTTGTTGCCTATCATCAGAACTAAAAGTCTGAACTGTTTTGACCACAATGTCTTGGTGTGGCAATCAGCAGGAAAACAGTGCATTTAAATGTTTCTTTGCTCAGATAAAGAAAAGGCAGAGCAAAATCAGTCTCCATGGTGGGTGTCCCTTCCCCCTGACCAGCAGCTGATCTTCTCTGTATATGGCTTCTCCTCTCTGGGACAGAATTAATTGTTGAAGTACTAGTAATGTCAATGTGTCATATAGCCAACAGGTTTAAGCAGCACAAAGGAGTATTGAGCACCAAACAAGAAAGAGTTTTCACACAGAATGACAAGCTCCACACAGGCTGGGAGGACACTATAGCTCTTAGTAAAGATGTATTCCAGACCCGCAGAATCAAACATTGCATGCATGTGGCTGCATTGCCCAACAGAAGTGAACTGAAATCTGAATGAAAATGTATGACTCATCTTCCTTAAATCACATGAAAAAGATCAGAGAGAGTATGCTCTTTGATTCTCCTGTTGACACAGGAACTGTGTTGTTTTTTCCTTGAAAGAGTTAAACATATGTATATATGCTTCAGAAAGAATGATGTGGATAAATAAAGCTTATCTATCCTTTCCCTATAGTCTCAAAATCTTTCTCAAATTGAAAACTAATGCAAACCTATTGTATAAATATGGTTGTGTTAAGTTCCAGCTAGTCTATATTTCTTTATTTACATTTTAAGATTATCTTGGCATATTGAAAAATTAGCTTTCTAATGCCAAATATAAATCTATAATTGATTTTAGGTATATAATTTCAGTTGAAGGCTCTATAAGAGTTTCACTAAAATTATAAACAGATTGGAATGTACATATGAACCTAAAATTTGCTATGTATAAATTTAATGTCAGAGATTTATAAGAATTTCTTAAGTACTGTGAGATTTTGTTTATTCAGACTTCAAGTTTGTCCTTTCAGGCATCTTAAGTGTTTGAGTATAAAATTGTATTAAGTACATATGTGAAGTTTAAATATCAAAGTCTAGGGGCTGGGGATATGGCCTAGTGGCAAGAGTGCCTGCCTCGGATACATGAGGCCCTGGGTTCGATTCCCCAGCACCACATATACAGAAAACGGCCAGAAGCGGCGCTATGGCTCAAGTGGCAGAGTGCTAGCCTTGAGCAGGAAGAAGCCAGGGACAGTGCTCAGGCCCTGAGTCCAAGGCCCAGGACTGGCAAAAAAAAAAAAAAAAAAATATATATATATATATATATATATATATATATATCAAAGTCTAGTTAATACTTTTGTTTTACCTAGCTTTATTGTATGAGGTAAGAATAAGGGCCCATGAACTGCATCATAAAGGGAGCTGGGTCCAATCAAGAGAAAAAAGATGAATTTCATAAGGAAATTGTAATAAAATGTTATTACTTGCAAAAGGCTAGCAGATAAATGAAGCAGTTTTACCTGAAATGAGGTAGAGCACATGAGAAGAAATCTCAGCAGGATAAGACCAGACCTTGCTTAGCAGGATGTGAATTGTGGTTTACTGGATACCAGAGAAAGGAATGTGGTTGGTCTAACTTCTGAAACTATATGGAAGTTTATCATTTAGAATTTTCCAGAAACCCACTCTCTAAGATGGCAGCAATTCATAAGGAATACTTGGCCAGAAGTATGCTGTTACGAACCTGGGGAGCCACTAGCTGTCAAGTGCTGATGACAAACGTGCATTGTAGGACATGGAGGTTTCTACTTCCATAAGCCACTACTCTATGAGCTCTGTCTAAGCTTTAGAGATGGCTCTCATGCCAAACTTGGTAAGCACTGAGAGGGGGCCATATATGCTGAAAGAGCCTTCAAAGAGAAGACAAGCTCTTCCTGCTTCGGTGTCTCTCCAGTGCCCACTAATGACAGTTTTGACCTCATGCCAGCTGGTAAAGGTAAAGCCATTTACAGGGTTCATTTACAATGCAGTTAGGTAGAACAAGCAATGAAGGGAAGAGAGTAAAATGGTCCAGGTGATAAGAGTCACTGTTATTGAAACTGTGTACTTGAGGTACTCATCAATTAATTGTTTTTAGTTTATTCTAAAATTTCTAAATCCATAAATAGAATAACAAGACCTCAAATTTGACTGTAAGGCTTAAGGGATGTTGGATTTTAAATTATAATTGATTTAAATAAACTAATATTACTTTTAAACCCAGGTAACTAAATAAAACCAAGTTCTCCCTGCACTCAAAAGCTACCTTTATACAGAACAGTTCATGTTAGCACTGAGATTTCACTTGTTTCAAGTCTTTAGAATAGATACAGTAAGGTGGGGGGAGGATGAGGTACAAAGAAATAAGAATGAGAAAGGAGAGATAAAGTAAAAAGCCAGTTGCTATAGCAATAAGGAGACCCTGGCCAAGTTTTGAGCAGAAGTCTTAGCAAGCAACGAAGGGCATGGAAACAGTAAAGAAAGAGAAGAACTTTTGAGCAAGTACTTCTGTGTTTTGAATTATATGTCTTTAATTATCCTTTAGAAGACTGCAAATAAAAAATGGAATAAGAGTACTTTTTAGTCATTATTGTTGCTAAATTGTTTTCCTTTACATGAAGCACTATGGTGAACCTGAGTTTTGTGAAACCCCTGAGTTTATCTGAATATGGTTTAAAAAATTTAAGTATTAGTAACGATGCATGTGAAACACAAATACACTGAAAGTTCTTCCCAATACAATGTCATTGTCAGTCTGAGTGGGAAGATGGTGGCTGCCAGAGGCTGTGTGAGTCAACCGGGACTTGTGCCATCCAAGCATTTGGACCTTCATTTGTAGACTTTATGATTTAACAAGAGCTAAAAAGAGAATAGTCTCCTTATAGACTCCCATCTACAGTCACTGGACATTCTGAACAGCCTTCAGCTTCCCTTGGGAAGAAGAAAAGAAGCAGAGTATAATGTATACTTCTTGTCAGATGCCTCCAAAGACCTCAGGAAGATTAAAGAGAAGAATCAAGTGAATGAGATGATACCAAACATACAGTAATTTGAAATTCACTCATAAGGAGATATGAAACTAAAGAAATTAGTTTCTTCCCAGATGTTCCCCAGTCTAAGGGCCAATCAGACCAATCTTTCTTTTTCTTTTAAAAAAAAATCATTAAGTATAAAGAGTGTCAATTGCATAAGTCATGTTATGAATATAATGCATCTTGATCAATATCACCCATTCCATCATCCTTTCCCATTTCTACCTTTCTCTTCTCTACCCTCAAGTTACATAATTTAGTTTTTCTCATAATGTACATTGAAGATGATGAGCAAATTTTCTCACCCTTTCTCCTTCTATTTGTGTGCCCGTAGCCTTTATGACTATTTTTTAAAGGAACAAACTTCTCTTTATTGACCATTAGTGAGCACTGTAGATTTTGCCACCAGAAGACTCTGAAGTGGGTCAGACCAGGAAAGAACTAAAGAACAGAGAAGTATAAGATAATTCTATACTGAGATCTAAAAATTCACTTTCATGTTTAATTCCTAGTGTGTGCCATGCTCAGACATAATGTCTGACTTAGAGTTTCTACAGTGAGATGATGTGACCTCAAGATGTTCCAATAACAAGACTGTACATTTACTTCCAAACTATCTTCTTTTGGAATGTTCCCAAGGAGAAACTAACATTCAAAGATTAACATTCCAAAGAGTCATGGGCTGCACTGAACACTGAAAGCTCCTATCCCTCCACTAGTCCACTGGTTGCCTGCAAAACTATGGACATTACTGACATGGAGAAACAGTATGCATTGTGTAATTCTTTCAGGAAGGAAGAATTAAATAATATTTGCCCTGTTTCATAGCCCAAGCTCATCAATTAGTAAAACCCAAATGGAGAGCTCCAAGAAGCATCTCCTTCACTAAAACACACACACACACACACACACACACACACACACACACACACACACATATGCTGGTCCTGTTTCCTGAATGAATCTGGTCTTAAAACCATACAACCCATTTACCAGCTACTCTTGGTATTAATTTCTCCACTTGTTCTTATCCTATAACCTCATTTCTCTACTACTTTTAGAACTGATGCCAAGTATTATATATTATCCAGATTCATTGAGGATCCTAGGACAGTTATCTTGTTGTGATAGCTCTCCATTTTCTTGGTGGAAAAGGACAAAATCTGAAGCATGAGTTTAGTTCCCACCATATTAAGGAGCCATGGTAGATCTAAAAACTCTTTCTCAAGCAAAGTGATTTTAAAAGTAACCTTCAAAGATTAATTCTTATAGGGAAGACCTACTCCAGCTAATGTCTATTACAAATTGTTTAATGAACTAGTTGTATTATAAGCCAAAAGATGAAGATAACCCAGGTGACTGTCATTTTGGATAAACAAAATATGGTCTGTATCTACAAATATGGATGATTCTTGAAACCATTAAAATGAATTAAATAATCCATACATAAATGAGTAGATAGTAAATAATTCTGCTTGTAGGAAACTTCTGGAATAGGCAAATTCATGGACACAATAAGAATGCTGGATATTACTAAGGTCTGAGAGGGAGGAAGGTGGCTTAATAGTTACAGTGATTCTTTTCAGGGTGATAAAAATGTTGGGAAAACAGACTGGGAGAAGATCTTTACCAGCCATTCAATGGACAAAGGCCTAATATCTAAAATATATGCAGAACTAAAAAAATTACTTTCCTCCAAAACAAAACCACAAAGAACCAATAGCCCACTCATCAAGTGGGCTAAAGACCTACAAAGAGACTTCTCTGATGAGGAAATGAGAATGGCCAATAGACATATGAAAAAGTGCTCTACATCACTGGCCATAAAGGAAATGCAAATCAAAACAACATTGAGATTCCATCTCACCCCAGTAAGAATGTCATATATCAAGAAAACTAACAATAACAGTTGTTGGAGGGGATGTGGCCAAAAGGGAACCCTACTTCATTGTTGGTGGGAATGTAAACTGGTTCAGCCACTCTGGCAAGCAGTATGGAGATTCCTCAGAAGGCTAAATGTAGAACTCCCCTATGACCCAGCAACCCCACTTTTGGGTATTTATCCAAAACACTACAAACAAAATCAAAGTAAAGCCACCAGCACAACAATGTTCATTGCAGCGCAATTTGTCATAGCGAGAATCTGGAACCAACCCAGATGCCCCTCCGTAGACGAATGGATCAGGAAAATGTGGTACATATACACAATGGAATTTTATGCCTCTATCAGAAAGAATGACATTGCCCCATTTGAAAGGAAATGGAAGGACTTGGAAAAAATTATACTAAATGAAGACCCAAAGAAACATGGACTCTATGGTCTCCCTTATAGGGAATAATTAGCACAGGTTTAGGCAAGTCACAACAGAGGATCACAAGAGCCCAATAGCTATACCCTTATGATCCCATAAGATGATGCTAAGTGAAATGAACTCCATTTTATGAAAATGATTGTTATATCAGAGTTGTAACTACTTTCAACATCCCATGTGTATCTGTAGTTTCTACTATTGATGATGTTCTTGTATCACCTTCTTGTGATTGTATCTACACTATCTCTGTAATCTTATCTGAGTGTATGGGAAACAGTGTGTACTGGTATTAGAATTAGGAAATTCAAAGGGAATATCAAAATTGAGAGACAAAGGGTAAAATACGAGAAACAACAACAAAAGCAATACTTGCAAAACTGTTTGGTGTAAGTGAACTGAACACCTCAGGGGGGGACGGGGGGGGGAGGGGGGTATGAGGGACAAGGTAACAAACAGTACAAGAAATGTATCCAATGCCTAACGTGTGAAACTGTAACCTCTCTGTACATCAGTTTTATAATAAAAACTTTAAAAAAATGTTGGGAAAGTACTGATGATTACAAGGAGAATATCATTAATGCTACTGGGTTGAACTATACACTGAAATGATTAAAATGACAAGTACACATTAATACCATCAACACAAGATTAACTAAATGCTAATTATATGTACAAACAGTCTTTAATACCATGAAGCTTTTTTGGTTCTAAGTTCTAAGAAGTGATGATGATGTAATTCAATTTTCACCAAACACGTGGGTTGTACATCTGGAGAATACCTGTATAAAAGATGATTGCACAAGTCAGTCTTACCAAGTAAAAGACAAGCACTGAAAAGTTTCCTAAACTTATAATCAGAAACTAAAATAGCCCTCAGAAGTGTAGGAGGAGGCCAATTTATTTAAACAAAAGGAACTTAGCAAAATTCTTTGCCTTAGGAAAATGTCTTTCAATCTCTCTGATCAAAATACAAAGCTTGATTTGCTTACCCGCCTACATATTTTTTCCTTTTATAATCTTAATATCAGGAGAGTATAATAGCCTCAGATAAATCTCTCCCTGACAAAGCAGCTTTATCACTACATAGGCCAATGCTGGACCACACAATCTCTCCTATAATATCAGAATCTCAAGGTTAACTTGGCTGTTAGTCACCACATTTTAGAAAACAAAAAAAGATGCTTCTTGAAATTGATCTTGCTTTTCACGTAGCTGAAGGTTATCTTTCTAGGTCTGTAGGTTCTCTGATTGGTATTCTACCCACTGACTTTGAGCCTTATGGGTAGTTTCTAGGCTAGAGAATATGCTATTTAAAATGTGCAATGGTTTCCAACAAGACTATCATTTTTTTTTTCATCTGATCTATTTATTAACGTGCGACATGGTTGAAAATGCATCACCTACAACTTCTGCCTTGTGCCAAAATGATTCTTAATTTTTACCTAGCTCATGTACCAAAGAATGATACCTGACCATGGCTATTGAATCATCATTTAGCCACCTAAAATGAAGACTCTTATAAAGAAGAAAATATCATAAAATAAGTTTCCTCCCAGAAGCATGTTTTACTTCAAAGAAGAATTTTTTAATGCATGAAAAGTAGATGAGAACCTCTCTCTCCCTTCAATCTCATCACACACACACACACACACACACACACACACACACACACACACACACACACACCCTGAACCACCACCTGCACTAATTAAGGAATTATTTTACACCCTACTCTTTTAATAGAGCTGAGTGCTTTTGTATGATAGAGTCACCATTCAAACGTGATACTTGACAACCTTTATTCCATTTTAAGCTGATAAAACTAATTGAGGCTTTAAAACAACAAGTATATCCAGGGGAAAATCAGAGGTGATGTGCTTGTGATAGGCACTAGGTGGATGGAATAACTAATGCTATATTTCATATTGGGCTCAATAAATTATTGCTGAACTACAAAGACCTTGGGGAACACTTTACATTTTTTATGAATTTCTCTACTTTGAAAAGGAGGAATAATGCTATAACTTGGATGTGGAATGTCCTACAAAGGCCCAAGTATTAGAAGCCTGGTCTTCCGCTTGTGGCTATTGGAAAGTGGGTAAATCTTTAATAAGAGCCAGGGCCTAGTTGGTGGGTTTAGGTCACTAGGGGCATGCCCTTAAAAGAATGGTAGAATGCCATATTTGTCTTTCTCTTTCACAGCCATACCACCAGAAAGTGAGTCATTTCCTCCACCATGAGCTCCTGCTATGATGCCCTAGCTCACCACAGGTCCAAAAGCAATGATATTAATGTATATGACCTGAAATCTCCGAAGCTGTTGATCAATATAAACCTTTCTTATTCCTAAGCTGATTATCTCAGGTATTTATCATAATAATGGAAAACTGACTGAAAGAGATAATGAGGCCCAAAGCAGTTCAAAGTTTCCAAATTCCAATGTAGGCCACATAACTCATTCTCTGGGATGAGTCCCTTCATAAATTGGAGTCTAGGGCAGAGTGTACTTGACTTGAATATTCATTAACCCTGCTCCTCCATAGTGTCTCTATTAGAGTTTTCCTAACTTCAGTGCCTCAACATAGGTAGTAAGTAAGAAACTAGAGACCTAACTAACTTTGACAAGGTAGGCAGCAGAGCCTTTTCTTACATTCATGAGAAAAATACTTAAATTCATTCCCTCACTTAGTAGGATGATTAGAAGAAAGATATTTGATTCAGCCATAAAGATAGAAAAAGTTACTTATACTGTGTATAAGTATTCTTTTCTTATACCAAATTATGCTAAAGATAGTTTCACTAAGCTAGTTATGTATACAAGAAATGTTCAAGAAATGTATACAAGAAATTCAAATTCACACAATCGGGATTTTATTTAGAGGTTCTCCTAATAGAGTAATTCTTCATTTTGCTCTATTGTCTTAAAATTTCTGTTTCAAACAGCTACATTACTTGATTAAAACAATGTTAAAATGAAAAAAAAAGAAAAAGAAATGTTCTGGACAAACTGAAATTAACCTGTTACTTTCTACTAATATAAACACAAAACAGATCAAAGATCTCTATGTAAGACTTGAAACTTTGAAACTACTACAGGAAGGAGTACGGGAAACGTTAGAAGTTATTGGCATAGATAGAAACTTTCTCAGTAGAGTTCCAGCGGCTCAACAAATCTGAGAGAAAACTGGCAAGCGAGATTCCACCACACTAAAACATTTCTGAAAAAAATCTAGTAATCAAGCTAAAAAGTTTCTGCAAAGTTCTAGCTACTAAGTCAGCCTACAAAATGAAGAAGATCTTTGCATGCTATATGTTGGACAAGAGCCTAACATCTAGAATATACAAAGATCTTAAGAAACTAAACCCTCAAAGAACCAATAATCCAATTAATAAATCAGCAAAGGAGCTAAATAGTAGAGCCTTCTCAGAAGACGATATAAAATGACTAGTAAACACATGAAGAAATGTTCAACATCCCTGGCCACAAGGGAAAGAAAAATCAAAACCACACTGAAATTCCACCTCACTCACTCATCAAGGATATAAAAACAACAGAATCTGGTTTGGGTATGGGGAAAACATAACCTGAATGCAGTGTTGGTGGGAATGTACACAGGTGAAACCACCA
This sequence comes from Perognathus longimembris pacificus, assembly GCF_023159225.1. Lineage (NCBI taxonomy): Eukaryota > Metazoa > Chordata > Mammalia > Rodentia > Heteromyidae > Perognathus > Perognathus longimembris. The sequence continues at coordinate 54,464,688 of NC_063167.1, forward strand.
TGGAAGGTAGTGGAGATTCCTCAAAAAAACTAAACATAGAACCTCTCTCTGATCTAGGGATATCACTCTTGGCCATTTATCCAAAAGTTTATAAATCAAGATATAGTAAAGACACTTGTACAGCCATGTTTACTGGTGCATTATTCATCATAGCCTAGTTATAAAAACAGTCCAGATGCCGTTCGGTGGCTGAATGCACAGTAAAAATAATATATATTGCATATATATGCATATATGTTTGTGTATACACAAAACACATACATACATTAGGAAGAATTATATTATGACATTTTCAGGGAAGTGGTTGCACCTGGAAAAAATTATGTCAATAAAGATGTGCTCAGAGAGACAAAGGATGAATATTTTTATTCACTTGTAAAAGTTTTATCTCAATTACAACATATATGTAAACATATATATATATATGGTCATATGCTTATATATGGAAACATATTAAGTCAAATTGTATATGTGCAAGGGAGGTTTTCCAATGGTGAAACTTTTTTGAACAGTTACCTTATGTTTGGTGAAAATGAATACCACAAAGTTGGAACATGTGTTGCCCAAAGGGGGTGAAGTTAAGCTGAGGAGAGTAGATAAATGGAGTGAAGTGTGGGCATATGTAATCGTAATAGTCAATATATATGTCTGAAAATGGAACTAAGTAAATTGAGAGTGTGGATAAAAGAGGTGGTTGAGAGAGATGGGGTAGAATGATTAAAGGGTGGCATTGAACAAAATGCATTGAACTCACAGACATGTTGAAATGAAACCCTTTTGTACAAATAAGTAAGGAATTTTTTATTCACTTCTTTATTGTCAAAGTGATATACAGAAGGACTACAGTTTCATACATATGGCAGTGTGTACATTTCTTTTTTTTTCAAATTTTTCTTATCAAACTGATGTACAGAGAGGTTACAGTTTCATACGTTAGGCATTGGATACATATCTTGTACTGTTTGTTACCTTGTCCCTCATACGCCCCTCCCTCCTCCCCCTTTCCATTCCCCACCACCCCCAGAGGTGTTCAGTTCACTTACACCAAACAGTTTTGCAAGTATTGCTTTTGTAGGTGTTTGTCTTTTTTTACCCTGTGTCTCTCAAATTTGGTATTCCCTTTCAATTTCCTACTTCCAATACCAGTATACATGGTTTCCAATATACTCAGATAAGATTACAGAGATAGTGTAGGTACAACCACAGGAAGGTGATACAAGAACATCATCAATAATAGAAGCTACAGATACACATGGGACGTTGAAAGTAGTTACAACTGCGATATAACAATTGTTTCCATAACATGGAGTTTGTTTCACTTAGCATCATCTTATGTGTTCATAAGGGTATAGCTATTGGGCCCTGTGATGCTCTGCTATGACTTACCTAAACCTGTACTAATTATTACCAATAAGGAAGACTATACATACAGTCCATGTTTCTTTGGGTCTGGCTCACTTCACTTAGTATAACTTTTTCCAAGTCCTTCCATTTCCTTACAAATGGGACAATGTCATTCTTTCTGATAGAGGCATAAAATTCCATTGTGTATATGTACCACATTTTCCTGATCCATTCGTCTACTGAGGGGTATCTGGGTTGGTTCCAGATTCTCGATATGACAAATTGTGCTGCGATGAACATTGTTGTGCTGGTGGCATTACTGTGATTTTGTTTGTGGTCTTTTGGATAGATACCCAAAAGTGGGGCTGCTGGGTCTGAGGAATCTCCATACTGCTTGCCAGAGTGGCTGAACCAGTTTACATTCCCACCAACAATGAATTAGGGTTCCCTTTTGGCCACATCCCCTCCAACAACTGTTATTGTTAGTTTTCTTGATATATGACATTCTTACTGGGGTGAGATGGAATCTCAATGTTGTTTTGATTTGCATTACTTTTATGGACAGTGATGTAGAGCATTTATTCATATGTCTCTTGGCCATTCTCATTTCCTCATCAGAGAAGTTTCTTTGTAAGTCTTTAGCCCACTTGATGAAGGGGCTATTGGTTCTTTGCGGTTTTGTTTTGGAAGAAGGTAATTTTTTTAGTTCTGCATATATTTTAGAGATGAGGCCTTTGTCTGTTGAATGTCCGGTAAAGATCTTCTCCCAGTCTGTGGGCTTTCTGTTTATCTTGCAAGCTATGTCCTTTGCCGTGCAGAAGCTCTGCAGTTTGATGCAGTCCCATTTGTCCAACATTTCTTTAATTTGTAGCCTTTCAGGGTCTTTGTTAAGGAAGTTCCGTCCTGCGCCAAGAAGCCCAAGTGTTTCTCCTACTCCTTCCTTTAGTGTTTTCAGGGTGTCTGTTTTGATTTCAAGGTCTTTAATCCATTTGGAATTGATTTTGGTGCAGGGTGATATATAAGGATCTAGTTTTAGTTTGTTGCATGTGTTGAGCCAGTTTTGCCAGCACCACTTGTTAAAGAGGCTATCTTTCTTCCATACTATTGTTTTAGCTCCTTTATCAAAGATTAAGTAGGCATAGTTCTGTGGGTTCATTTCTGGGTCCTCAATTCTGTTCCATTGGTCTTCAGGCCAGTTCCGGTGCCAATACCAAGCTGTTTTTATTACTATAGCTTTATAATACAGCTTGAAGTTGGGTATTGGAATTCCTCCAGCACTGTTCTTTCTGCTTAGGAGTGTTTTTGCTATTCTAGGTCTTTCATTGTTCCATATGAATTTCTAGATTGCTTCCTCTATATCATTAAAGAATGGTGTTGGGATATTAATGGGTATTGCATTGAATTTGTAGATAGCCTTTGGCAATATTGCCATTTTGATTATATTAATCCTCCCAATCCAGGAGCATGGGCGGTTTTTCCATTTCCTTAGTTCTGACTTAATTTCGCTTTTCAAGCTTTTAAAGTTCTCATTGAAAAGGTCTTTCACTTCTTTGGTTAAGGTTATTCCTAGGTTTTTGGGGGCTATTGCAAAAGGAGTTGCTTTCCTGATTTCAGCCTCGGTCTTCGGGTCATTAGCATAGAGAAAGGCCGTTGATTTTTGAAGGTTTATTTTATATCCTGCTACTTTGCTAAAGTTTTGGATCAGCTCTAGTAGCTTAGGAGTAGAGTCTATGGGGTTCTTTAGGTATAGGATCATGTCATCTGGGAAGAGAGAAAGTTTAACTTCATCTTTCCTATTTGGATCCCCTTTATATTTTCTTCTTGCCTAATTGCTCTGGCTAGGAATTCTAGTACTATGTTGAAGAGCAGGGGAGAGAGTGGACATCCCTGCCTTGTTCCTGATTTTAAAGGGAATGGCTTCAGTTTTTCACCATTTAGAGTTATGCTTGCTATTGGTTTGTCATAAACTGCCTTGATTATATTCAGGAATGTTCCCTGGAATCCCAGTTTTTCCAGGGCTTTTAATAAATGGAGGCTGGATTTTATCGAACGCTTTTTCTGCATCCAGAGATAAAACCATGAGGTTCTTTACCTTGGTCTGGTTGATGTGGTGGATTACATTAATTGACTTGCGTATATTAAACCAACTTTGCATCCCTGGGATGAATCCAGTTTGATCATGGTGTATGATTTTTTTTGATGACCTCTTGAAGTCGATTGGCCAGAATTTTGTTGAGAATTTTTGCGTCTATGTTCATCAGGGAGATCGGTCTGTAGTCCTCTTTCCGTGATGAGTCTCTGCCTGGTTTGGGGATGAGGGTTATACTGGCTTCATAGAATGAGTCTGGTAGTGAATGTTCTCTTTCAATTTCATTGAAGAGTTTGAGAAATATTGGTATGAGTTCTGTTTTGAAGGCCTTGTAGAATTCTGCAGTGAATCCGTCTGGACCTGGGCTTTTCTTGGATGGGAGATCATTTATTGCCGTTTCTATTTCAATACTGCATATGGGTCTGTTTAGGTTTAAATCTTCATGGGATTTAGGGATATGAATTTTTCCTAGGAAATCATCCATTTCTTCCAAGTTCTCGAATTTGTTGGCATGAAGGTTTGCAAAATAGTCCCTTATTATTTTCTGAATTTTGGTTATTTCTGTGGTGATGTTACCTGATTCATCTCTGATCTTTTTTATTTGGGTGTGCTGCCTTCGTTTTTTGGTCAGGATTGCCAGGGGTCTGTATATCTTTTGATTTTTTCAAAGAACCAACTCTGTTTTGTTGATTCTCTCGATGGTTTTTTTCCATCTCTAATTGATTTAATTCTAATTTGATTTTAATTATTTGCTTCTGTCTATTGACTTGGGATTTGGCTTGCTGTTCTCTCTCCAGAAAATTAAGGTGCTTCCTTAAATTACTGAGTTGCTGTTTCTCCAGTTTGTTGGTGTATGTACTCCAAGATATAAATTTTCCTCTGAGTACTGCATTTGCTGTGTCCCATAGGAGCTGGTACTTTGTGTTCTCAACTTGGTAGAAGTCCATAAACATTTGAATTTCCGTTTTAATTTCTTCAATGACCCACTGATGGTTCAGCAGTGTGTTGTTTAGTCTCCATGAATTGTAGGATTTTCTGTGGTGGCTGTTTGAGTTGAGCTCTAATTTTATTCCATTGTGGTCTGAGAGAATGCAGGGAATGGTTTTGATACTTCTGAATTTGTACAGATTTTCTTTGTGCCCTAAGATGTGATCTATTTTGGAGAATGTTCCATGTGCTGCCGAAAAGAATGTGTATTCTGTCCTTGCTGGGTGGAATATTGTGTAGATGTCCGTTAAGTCTAGTTGGTCTATGCAATTATTAAGTTCTGTCGTTTTTTTGTTCAGTTTTTGGGGGTATTGATCTGTCCAGAGGTGATAGTGGAGTGTTAAAGTCCCCAACTATCAATGTGTTTGGGTCTATGAGTGTTTTTAGAGTCAGTAGTGTTTATTTGATGAAGTTCGGTGCTCCTGCATTTGGTGTGTAGATATTTAGAATGGTTATATCTTCCTGTAGGAGAGATCCCTTTACTAGTATGTAGTAACCTTCTTTGTCTCTTCTTACCGTTTTTAATTTGAAGTCAATTTTGTCTGATACTAGGACTGCAACTCCGGCCTGCTTATGGGGGCCATTTGCTTGATAGATTTGATTCCAGCCTTTCACTTTTAGAAGATGTTTACTTTTGCTGGATCGATGTATCTCTTGGAGGCAGCAGAAAGATGGATCTTGATTTTTGATCCAACTTATGAGCCTATGTCGTTTGATTGGAGAATTAAGTCCGTAATGTTGAGAGTTAGGATTGAGAGATGATTGTTTGTTCCTTTCATTATCACTATCTTGTTTAAAGCTGTGTCTTCCCATTTCTTGATCTGATATTTACTATTTAGGGTTCATTTCTCTGTCTGTATTGGGATCTTGATTATTTTCCCTTTATAGTACATCTTTGAGGATTTTCTGAAAAGCTGGTTTGGTGGAGATATATTGCTTCAGTTTTTCCTTACTGTGGAAGACTTTTATTTGACCTTCGGCTATGAATGAGTGTTTGGCTGGGTACAGAATTCTTGGTTGGTAGTTATTTTTATTTAGTGTTTGGTATACTTCATTCCAGGCTCTCCTTGCTTTCATGGTCTCTGCTGATAAGTCTGGGGTAATTCTGATTGCTTTTCCTTTATATGTGATTGTTTTCTTCTCCCTAACAGCTTTAAGGATTCTTTCCTTGTACTCTACTGATCCTGTTTTGATCACAATGGTGGGGTCAGTGGGATGTCCTATTCTGGTCTGGTCGGTTTGGGTTTCTAAATGCTTCTTGTATCTGTATAGGCCTTTCCTTCTGGATATTTGGGAAGTTCTCAGCTAATATTCTGTTAAATAGATTGCCTATCCCATTAACCTCTTTCTCCAAGTTTTCCTCAATACCTATTATCCTTAAATTGGGCTTCCTGATCATGTCTTGAATCTCCTGTAGCGATCTGTTTTGTTGATTGTTCTGGATTTGTATTGGTTTTTGGTCTTTTTCCATAGAATCTAAGGAATCTTCAGCTCCTGAGATTTGATCCTCTGCTTCAGTTAGTCGGGACTGTAGGCTAGCTACTTGATTTCGAATCTCTTTTCCTTTTGACTGGTCTTTCCTGATGATTTCCATGTCATTTCTTAGGTCTTATATGGACTTCTTTACTTCATTAACTTCATTACTTTGGTTTTGATTGTTGTCTCTCAAATCTTTAAGCTGGGTAGCTATCTTTTCATTTGACTCTTGAAGTTCATTTATCTTTCTATTTGTGGATGCCATGAAATTCTCCATTAATTTTTGCTTTGCCTCCTCATGCTCTAGAATAATTGACTGAAGAGATTCAAACTTTTCATTTATCATGTTTATCAGAAGACTTTGTAGAGCCTTTTGGGGGTTCTCTTCTATGTCTTTGATTGACTGCTCTGCTTCCTGCTTGTTTTGAGTGGGGGATAAGACTTCATTGTTTGCCATCTTTCTTGTGTTCCTTCTGCCCATTTGAATTGGGAATGCCAGTCTACCAGCACCTGTGAGCACTGTTTAAGACCCAAAGCAGCCCTTACCAAGTACTGTTGTGTAAGTCTTACAAGTTCACAATTATATACAGATACCTTGTATACCTGTCTATAAAAATAGATTTGGTGTTCCTTAGGAATACAATTTCAATATAACTACCAATCCTGGGCCCTGTATTCAGTAGGATGCTGCCCGGACCTCAAATCTGTGTTTTCAGACGAGCAAAGTCGATTTTTCCTTCCTGGCCAGAATCCCTGTACTGTTAGAACTTACTCTGGCTGTCTTTCTAGGAGTAAAAGTTTCTATGGTGTGAGAAATCTGCAATGTCGGAGGGAGCTCAGCTAGGGCTCTGCTGCTCGTCCGCCGTCTTCCCGGAAGTCCAACCAGTGTGTACACTTCTTATCCAACTTGTTACCTCCTCCCTCATTTCCCTACCATCTTCCCCCTTCTCCATTCCCCTCCCCATGCCATACCATACCAAACCTCCATACCAAACCATACAGTTGGTTTACACCATATAGTTTTATAAGTATTGCTGTTGTACTGGTCTGTCATTTTATCCTTTGTTTCTCGGTTTTGGTATTCCCTTTCCCTTCCCTAGTTCCAGTACACTATATACAGTATCCAGGGTGCCAAAATCAGTTACAATGATATCAGGTGTAAAACCATGGGAAAAGAAAGACAAAAGATAAAGGACATGATTTCACATGGTATGTTGAAAATGACAGCATCAATGATAAGCCACTTGTTTCCAGAATTAAGGAATCTTTAAAAATAAATATATTGGAATTTTACTTATACAGTAAACCCAAAAAAAGGAGAGAAAGAGAAGAATGAGTGGTAAGAAATGACTTGTATGTGTGCTCTTCTTGACAGTGAGAGAGAATGTACAACTTTTTAAATTTTAATTTTATTGTGAAGGGGATATACAGAGGAGTTAAGTTATGTATGTAAGGTAGTGAGTACATTTCTTGTCAAATTTGTTACCCGCTCCCTCATTTTTTTTTTTGCTAGTCCTGGGCTTGAACTCGGGGCCTGAGCACTGTCCCTGGCTTCTCACTTGAGCCACAGTGCCACTTCCGGCTTTTTCTATATATGGTGCTGAGGAATTGAACCCAGGGCTTCATGTATACGAGGCAAGCACTTTACCACTAGGCCATATTCCCATCCCCTCACTTCATTTTTATCCCATTTTCCCTACTCCCAAATCCCCCTTCCCAAGTTGTACAGTTCGTTTTCAACATATTGTCTTGTGAGTATCTCTGTTGCATTGGTTCACTCTTTGTCCTTTCTCTCACCATTTTGTTATTCCCTTTCCCTTTCATAATTTAGATAAATGTATATACAAGACACAGGGTTCCAAAACCAAATACAGTGACAAAGGGGAAAAAATATGGGGGGGCGAAGAAAAAAAGAAATAACTTCCTATAGTGCAGTGAAAAAAACAACAACAAAGAAAAATCTCTTGTTTCCATATCTTGGAATTCATTTCACTTAGCATCATCTCAAATAGTCTTTAAATCCAAGAAAGGCTTTATTAAGTACTTTTCTCTGAAATATTAGAGAGCTATACTCACCCAAGCAATGAAACTGCCTTGATAGTAAAATTTCTCAGGACAGGTTCTTTTATACTGTATGAGTAAGATAGTCTCTTGGATAAGCTATTTAACTTTGTCTTGAATTCTAAGTGATGGCCAGTTGTATAAAGTGATATTTCACAGTCTTGAAGAAATCTTGAATTAGCATACCTGATGAATCTAAAGCAAGCGCTCCTCAGGTCTGTGTGATTGGGTACCCGTATCAGACAGATAAGCTCTTAGTGGAAGAGCTGGATACTTTGGCCTATGCATTATCCTCAAGGCAACCAAATGAGAATCTTTTCTTCCTGTACTCACTGAAACTAATTTTAGACTCACTTTATATTCTATTGCCAAATGCAAAGGAAATACCAGGCAGATTGGGACATGCTGTTTATCTGTGACAAGACCAACAGTAAGAATAACTAAATTCCTACTGTCTTCACACTGGAATTTTTCAGTATCTGTTTCTGAAAAAAAGTGTGAAATTAAGAAAGCAATTTTAATGCTAATTAATCAGAGATGCTTAAGACAGAAGCAAACCTTGCAAATAGAAACTGAATTGTTTTCTATTGAAAAGTTGGGATTTAAGTCCCAACTTTCAAATATTCAATATATATTTACTGTTGGCCTATTTTATTTTTCAGGTACTGTTCTAGGAGGTCTCTTTTTTCCCCAGTTCTATAACCTAAATGCCAAATACCCACCTATATATGCAAGTCCAGTCTCAGAAACTCCGACAAGATCTTTCTTTGCAAAATATGTGTGTGTGTGTGTGTTGACCTTGTTTTGTAAACAAAGATAGGCATAATACAGTTCTCTAGGGAAGTTCCTGCTGTAAATCTCCTTTCTGCCCCCTTCACTCTTCTTACTGCATACTTTCTCAGAAGACACATGGTAACTAATTGGGAACTGATTAAATTCCTGCATGTTCAGTATCTGAGTCAATGAGCAATCAGGCTGGATAAATTGGGAATGAACCAATATATGCATATGTGAAGCTTCCAAATACCTCTACATGTACCTCATAGATCATGGGAACCTATCTCTCCAGCACTGAGATGATTTATGTCAACTTGGCTTTATCCAAGTTATTAAACATCCCTGAGTATCTTTGAGGTTTATTGAAGTTAATATCTTCATGATAATCATCCTCATCAAACTTTCTTGCAAAAAAACAACATAACTTGTGCTACCTTTAGGCTGTCTCCCAGGTGCCCTTACTTTATGATCAGAACATTTGAATGGTATGTAAAATTCCACCTTGGCTGGGGATATGGCCTAGTGGCAAGAGCACTTGCCTCATATACTTGAAGCCCTGGGTTTGATTCCCCAGCAATACATACACAGAAAATGGCCAGAAGTGGCTCTGTGACTCAAGTGGCAGAGTGCTAACCTTGAGCAAAAAGAAGCCAGGGACAGTGCTCAGGCCCTGAGTCCAAGTTCCCAGGACTGGCAAAAAAAAAAAAAAAAAAGAAAATTCCACCTTCCTCGTGGTCCTCTCAAATACTGAAAGGTGGTCTGTCCACTAGAAATATCTCTGTGCAAATGACTCCTTTAACAAATCTAGAAAATCAGGAATTAATTGTGTGTGGGGGGGTCCACAGGAATTTTACACAGTAAGCCTTGTTAATTACCAGAGCCAAAGTTCTTCACTCATTTTACCTCTCACTGAGCTAGTCACTGGCTGTAGCAATTTAAGCCCTATTTCAAGCCTATCCCCCAAGGACCACCCTCTGCTTCTAATGGAGGAGCATGTGGTATAAAGAATCCCTGTACTTCACACACTGGAATGAAATGGAGAAGACTATTCCAAACCCAACACCTGCCCTCATGAGATTTCCCCAGAGATGACTGTCCGGTGACTAAACCAGAAATTCTCTCACTGTTGATAGCTAAGTGCTAAAAGAAAGAAAATTTCAGTTCCTGTTCTTCTGCTATTAACTCACCAAGGTTCATTTCTCCAGTATGACAACGTCAAGAAATCCTGATCTCTTGTAGCTGGCCAATGAACCCTTCATTTTCACTCTCACTAGGAACAAGCAAGGACACAAGGACATAACAAGGTTACAGTGGAGTAGGTGGGCATCTCAAAAGGGGCGCAGGGTGGAAGGCTCTCAGATCACTCTACACTGTGAAAGTTTATATATTAGGAAGATAAAGTCTAATGTTATAAAAGAGTGTAGAGTGAATTCACTATTCACATTTACTATACTGCAACTTCCTAGGACTTGGGTTCTATGGCCTCTTTTTAGTATGTTGGGATCCTGTTTATTTTTGATAATTGCATTCTATATTGTCAATCAAAATGAAAAGAAAATAAAGCCTTCAAAGTGGGAAATTTGGTGACCTGTTGAACCTGTCTATGAAGAACAGTTTCTATTTTCTGAGTACCTAATAATTTGAAGAGAGAATATAGAGGCAACTCCCCCACACACACACAACATACATATAACATGATGTCACTTTCGGGGTGCCCTTCTAGAGGGGGCTGGACCCGGGAACTGAAATGACGAAAATCAGGACACGGGGGATGCAAAAGCGAATAAACCAATGCACACTTTATTTTAGGAGGGTCTAGACTGTTTTAGAAATAGGGTCATAAGACATCAGTTTACAACTCCAAGAGTAAAGTTCAAACAGAAAGATATACATCATAAGATTAGACTTATCTAAGCATGGCTACATCTGTCAATACATTATAGGATTAGACTGGCCAAGGCAAGGCTACATTTATCCCCTAATTACTTGTTTGCGCTGAGTTAACTATCTTAGCCATAAAACTCCCCATACACAGTAAAACCCCCTCCCCATGCAACTGTGAAAATAAATCTTCCAAGGAATTCTCTTATCAGGGAGGAATGTCTCATGGTCAAATGGTTTCTTTCGGCCATCATACACAGAAAATTCCTTAATGGAGGTGTGCCCCCATTGGCCTATTAGTTTGCTAATAAGGCTTTGGAAAGTTAGTGTAGAGGCTGAGTCCACCACAGGTCAGAGAATCATTCTCCCACATGTCACTAAGCATAGTGTCATTTCAAATGTCTCTCTCCCTCACACCCTTCTTAGGGAATCTACTCACATTCTCTCTGTCTCTTTCTTTCCTGCTCTTTGCTCTTTACTCTCATTCACATTTGCTCTCATTGTCCCTCTCTGGCTTGCACTTGCTGGGCAGGCCTTCTGCCACTTGATCCCTGCCCCCAGATCTTTGGTCTCTCTCTCTCTAGCTCTCTCTCTCTCTCTCTCTCTCTCTCTATCTATCTATCTATCTCCCTCCCTCTCTCTCTGCTCTGCTCTCTCACTTTAGTACTTTTGTTAGTTTTTGAATAAAGTCTTCACATTTTTTACCTAAGCAGGTATTGGATCACAACTACCCTATCTAGGCTTTCTACATAGTTGTGATCACAGGCATGTGCTAACATTCCCAACTTATTAACTGAGATGAAGTCTTGGTAACTCTTTGTCCTGACCTTCCTTAATTGTGATTTTCTTCAGCTCTGACTCCCGTGTAGCTAGAATTATAGATTCACCTTAAATTTCTAGCAATGGTTCCAACAGTGAGCTGAATCATGGACCAAGTTAAGTCCCAAAGGTAGACATCTCTCTCAAGGGCACTCACTGTAAGCTGAAAAGAACAAGGACCAAAAATGTTTAGATGAGCTGGACCAATGAGAATCCTCTGCAAATACAGGAAGTAGGAAAATGATAAGCCATAGGAAATAGAATGACACAAGGTCAAGTTGACTCCTGTGGGTCATACATGGAAGGAAGAAACATGGAAAGCCATGTATGGAGCAGGAAAAAGAAAAAAGAAATGCTGCCTGGGAGAGAGGGTTAAAGGAAGGGACATTCTTGAGCTACCCCATATCATGCTGTGCTCACCCTAGATACAAGCTGACACTTTCCAGGTAGCATGTCTAGAAGGTCCTTTGGAGTCACATCTCTCAGCTTCCAGATAGAAGGGGACATCTGGTCTCTCATACCACATGAGTTTATTTACTATTCATCATAAGCTGAAACTGCTTATGATTGAACACTCGACATTAACTGTATGACACAGACTTCCAAGTCAGTTGGTAGAAAACTGTGGCCTTTATCCTGGAAAATAATTGTTTGGTCACAGGTTTATTACATTTGGGAAGTATCACTTTTGAAATGATTCTTTACTTCGATCTTGACAATAATCTCATTTTACTTCCTGTGGGATACATATTAAAGAACCCGATGCTGCATATGCTTTAGCAGAAACTCTTTGTTCTCCCTTCCTCCCTGTGAATCACCCTTATTACTTTCTCTCCATCTGGAGAAATGTTTCACACATTGTTTGGCACTGTCCCAAATATTTCACTTGGCCCTTAAGTAAAAAAGTGATGGAAGATGAGATGTTCTTTTCCATTGAAAATAAGGGACCTAAAGCACATAGAGACAGAGTGATGCACAGAAAGTTACACAGCATTAACAAATATTAGAACAGACTCAACCTAGGCCCTCTAAGTCACATCAAAGGTTCAACATAAATTGGTGAATATGTGTCTGATTTTACATCCATAATTCTTGCATTAAATTAAAAATCCTCCAATGTGATGAAATTAAGTCAAAGATCCTCTTCCTTTGCATGGAATATCTTTACACCACTAATGTGTGTTCAATTTCAGGGTTCAGGAACTCCATCACCTTATTTCAGGAGGCCAGAGAGAACCAAATCTAAGAACCTCAGTTGCCAACATATTAATAAGCACTTTAGTAATCATAGAGTGAAGTATACTATTACTTGAATTATTTATATATTCATTTCTTGGGAATATACTCAGAGTGCATTCTACATGCTAGGTGTGACTGTACAAGGTTGAGGTAAACATGGGAATTGAAACAAAGGCTGTCTTCATTAAAGGAAGACAGACAGGCAAGAGGAGATGCATAAAATGCATAAAACTGTGTGGTGATTAGGAGACTGGAGAAAAAAAGTGTGGTAATGAAATAGAGAGTGTCAGGGAGGTCATATAGATGGCTGGGCAAGGACTGAGGAACTGATGTTTAAGAGAAAACTGAATAAGATGAAGAAGCAACATGTGCAAAAATGCAGAGAAGAGAGTTCATGTGGAAGGAACAGTAAGCACAGAATGCTGGAACTGGGAGAGCTATTGCTGTGGTGTAAGAAGAGCAGAGGCCAGCATGGCTGGAGCTATGCATGGGACAGAAGTTATAGAAAATTTGAAAGGAGAGTTAGCCTTGATGGATCATACAGATCATATAGTAAGCACCCTGGACCCTTTATGAGAAGACATTGTAGTACCATTTGACACAGTATTGTTTCCTAATAAATTAGCAAAGTCAATTGAAGGATATTTGAAGAAACAATTGTAGGATGGAACAGTAAAGTGAGGAAAGAAGGGGGAAGTCACTGCTTGGTAGAAGCAGAGAGAGTGACCTTGTGCTTCACTCCTATTAGTACAAAAATACATTGTTATTCTTTTGTTTCCCCTTATCCTACTAACTCATTTCTCCATTCTTCCATGAGGCAAATGCCCTCCAAGTTTCTGATGTCCTATAGTCTTTCCACCCTTGATACCATTTAGACTCAACATGCATCATTCTTCAACACATCCCCTATCAGGGTCTTTACTTGCATACTCTGCTAATTCAATCTTTTCTTCTTACCTTACCCAACACAAATTATGCCTGCACACGAACACATCTGAAAAGAGGATGTGGGGGGTAGGTGCACTTGCTGAGTTTCAGGTTTGAAGGAGTTTTACCTCCCCAAAGATGGTGTCTTTTCTACTTTACAAAGGCATGGTCTTGACTAGAGGCAATGATACTGAGTTTCTGAGTTAAACATAGCTGTCATTTTGTTTGTTTGTTTTTGTTGGTCATAGGGCTTGAACTCTGGTCCTGGGCACTGTCCCTGAGCTCTTCAGCTCAAAGCTAGCACTCTACCAGGTGAGCCACAGTGCCACTTCCAATAACTGTCTTTTAAAAATATTCTCTGTATACCTGAATTTCCAATATAAGATGCTCTCGGGCTTCCTCCTCACTTGAAGGTTGTCCCTTTAAATATTTTGCATTGGTTGTTCATCTTGGCACACATATTAATAATGTAGGAACACCTTAACATTTCTAATTCTCCTTGCTCATACATCCACAGTCATATTTATAAGATATCTAGTTCCCTCTTTTTTACTGGATTTTCTAACATCCACATCTTCCCAAACTGAATGGTCAGCTCCCACACTATCTGGATAGGCTCTTAAATCCAACTCAGTTCTTGACAATCTATATCACTGAGATCAACTTCAAGATCTCCAAATAGCTGTTTAATAGAGATCTCAGCCTTACCAGGCCACAGACTGAATTCAGATCCCTGCCTTCTGAAATCACACTCACAGCCTTCCCATTTAAAAAAGCAATTCTCTCATTCCAGCTGCTCAGCCCAAACACCTTTTGCGTCTCACTTTTATCCAGCAGCACATGCCATTGAGGTCTACCTTCAAAATCTATCTCGAATGTAATCCTTCTCATCTCCATTATTGTACACAAGCTAAGCCATCATTCTAGCCTCTTTATTCTGGTTGGCATCCAACGGGTCTCCCGGCTCCCACTTTTCCCTTTATTTTCAGTCCTTCCTTCCTTCCTTCCTTCCTTCCTGCCTTCCCTCCCTCCTTCTTTCCCTCCTTCCTTCCTTCCTTCCTTCCTTCCTTCCTTCCTTCCTTCCTTCCTTCCTTCCTTCCTTCCTTCCTGCCTTCCCTCCCTCCCTCCTTCCTTCCTTCCTTCCTTCCTTCCTTCCTTCCTTCCTTCCCTCCCTCCCTCCCTCCTTCCCTCCCTTCCTTCCTTCCTTCCTTCCTTCCTTCCTTCCTTCCTTCCTTCCTTCCTTCCTTCCTTCCTTCCTTCTTTCCTTCCTTCCATTTTTTTGTCATTCATGAGGCCTAAACTTAGGGCTTGGGCACTATCCCTGAGCATTTGTGCTCAAGGCTAACTCTTTACCACTTTGATCTACAACTCCACTGTTGGTTTTTAGGTGGATAATTAGAGATAAGAGTCTCACAGACTTTACTGCCAAGGTTGACTTCAAATCATAATTCTCAGATCTCAGCCTCCTGAATAGCTAGGATTATAGCTATAAGCCACTAGCATCAGTTTATGTTCAATTCTTGATATGGTTCTCATACAGATTATGTGAAAACAGAAGCCCAGATCAAGTCACTCTTGTGATCAAAACATTCTAGGCTCCCAATTCCCTTCAGAGAAAAATCCAAATAGCATTATGAACTCTACATAAGTTTCTGAATCTTTCCGTGCTGTTTCTCTAAACTCGTCCTTCCATTCCTGTACTTCCAGACATGAGCTGTCTGCCTTGCTGTTTCTTGAACTTACCAGTTACATGATGTCTGTGGATCTTTGCCTTGGGTGGTTTTATCACTAGCACTTTCTCCAAAATACCTATGTAGCCCTCTCTTGTTTAAGACTTTAGTCAGTCAAGTATTACCTGAAAATCATTAATTTCCTTACCTCTTACTGTCTGTTCCCATTAAGCCCTCCCATGATGCCATCATCTTTAAACCTTTATTTATTTTTCTTAACTTTGTGATCTGTCTCCCCTCACTGTGTACAACTGCAACTCATAGAAAGCAAAGATTTTGTCCATACCTTGATAGAGAAATATCTAGAATAGTATCTGTCACATAGTAGTTGTCTAAATATATTTATTGAATAGGTAAAATACAAAAACTAAAGTGAAATCCTTATATATCATCCTGCTTCAGAATCAATTTCAAATGGATCAAAGACCTTGGAATAAAAGCAGATACCCTGAAAACATTACAAGAAGGAATAGGAGAAGCACTAGAGCTCCTTGACACAGGTAGAAACTTGCTTAATAAAGACTCAGAAACACAACAATCATGCTCGCTTCTGCAGCACATATACTAAAATTGGAACGATACAGAGAAGATTAGCATGGCCCCTGCGCAAGGATGACACGCAAATTCATGAAGCGTTCCATATTTTTAGCGAATACCAAAATCGAGAGACACAGGGTAAAAAAAGACAAACAACTACAAAAGCAATACTTGCAAAACTGGTGTAAATGAACTGAACAACTCATGGGGGTGGGGAATGAGGGATGAGGTAACAAACAGTACAAGAAATGTATCCAATGCCTAATGTATGAAACTGTAACCTCTCTGTAATTCAGTTTGATAATAAAATATATATATATATTAAATAAATAAATAAATAAAAAGAAACACAACAAATCAAAGAAAGGTTGGACAAATGAGATTGCATCAAACTGCAGAGCTTCTGCATGGCAAAGGACCTAGCTAGAAAGATAAGTAGAAAGCCTACCAATTGGGAATAGATCTTCACTAGCCATACAACAGACAAGGGCCTCATATCTAAAATATACTAGAACTCAATAAATTAAATTCCGCAGAACAAATCCTCAAAGAAACAACTGTCCCCTTAGTAAATGGGCTAAAGACTTAAAGAGAGACTTCTTTGAAAAGGAAATAAGAATGGCCAATAGACACATGAAAACTGCTCAACATCTCTGGCCATAAAAGAAATTCAAATCAAAACAACATTGAGATTCTACCTTACCCCAGTAAGAATGACCATTATCGAGAAAACTAATAGCAACAGATGTTGGTGGGGATGTGGCCAAAAGGGAACCCTACCACACAGTTGGTGGGTGTGTAATCTTGTTTAACCACTCTGGAAAACAGTATGGGGGTTCCGCAAAAGACTAAACACAGAGCTCCCCTATGACCCAGCAAACCCACTTCTGGGCATTTACCCAAAGAAGCACAAACAAGTCCATACTAAAGCTAACAGCACAACCATGTTCATTGCAGCACTATTTACCATAGCTAAAAATGGAACTAACTGAGATGCCCCTGACTAGATGAAAGGATCAAGAAAACGTGGAATACATGCACAATGGGATTCTATGGTTCCAGTAGAAAGAATGACATTGCCCCATTTGTAAGGAAATGGAAAGATTTGGAAAAAATCATTATTAAGTGAAGTGAGCCAGACTCAAAGAAACATAGATTTTAGGAGTCTATACTATTAAAGTTCATGTGACATTTGAAAGGATATGTCCTGGCCATCCCAGGGGACCATGCAGAGATAATCACAGACAGGAGAAGAAGGTTCATAAGGAGGTTTATTAGTGGGGCCATAGTTCCCACAAGAGAGGTAGCTACATGGTGTCTGCACCTTATCCAGGTGGCAGCTTCTCTCTCTGGGGGTAAAGGGGAAGTATGTAGATAGTGAGTAGGAGTGGCTCATTAAGTATGGGTGGATCTGGGGGCTAGTGGGAGGAGCTGAGGACCATCTGTTGTTTATTAATAACAGAGGAGGCTTACCAGGCCAGGAGTATATACGGAGGTGGTTTCTTCTAGAGCTACTTCCTACAGTAAAGGAGCGAAGTAGTCAGGAGTTCCTGACTCGTCATTTGTCCTGGGACCATCCAAGAAGTATTTTTTTGACAGTTTGGTTGGTAAAAGTCCTCATCATTTCCATGAGAAGGGTTATCATGGCCAGTGGGTGCCATGGTCTCCTCTGGCTACCTCCTGCAGCTTGGGTACATCAAGGAGTCAGTGGGGCTAGAGTCTTCAGGGTCCAGATCTGAACTTGGCAGAGCAGTGTAGTAAGAGGATGTCCTTGAACTGCAAGTTCCCAAGTGACATCCTGAGTGAGGGATGTTATCCTGTTAAAAGAGACTTTTGAAAAGGTCAGGCAAAAGGCTGACAAGTTCACAGGACCAGTTAACATGAACGACATGGGAGAACACACCCTGGGCACAAGCCAGAAAAGTTCCATTTGGAACATAAACCCAACTATGGCCCATTAAAGGAAGGAGGAATAACTGGACTGGGAGCAGGAAGAAAGTGTTTAGGGATAGTGGACTGGTTGGGAGTAACCAGTCAGAGGCAAATATATATATATATATATATGTGTGTGTGTGTGTGTGTGTGTGTGTGTGTGTGTGTGTGTGTGTGTATTTAGTAACAAAGGCAAGAATGCAAGTTTCTGTCCAGATGGAAAATGGACAGGTATGGACATTAGGTAGGTAAACAACTATTCCTCTTGATCTCCCGGCTCTGATTAATTTTGGAAGGGAAAGTTTAAATTGACTCCATTTAAGATGAGACTTCATCTCCTCTTACTCCTCTCCATAGTTCCTCATTGTCAGGACAGACCTCGTCCTGAAGGTCTAGGTGCTCATTGCTTGGATCTTTGCTGGTTAGTTGGGAGATGGAGTTTTAGAGGGATATTTTTTTTCTGCCCAGTCTGGCTTCAAACTGCAATCCAAGGAGTCTTAGCCATAAAAGCCCTTTTTAATTTCCAATTAAAGCAACAGGAGAACAATAGGAGTAGAGCTTACCTGTAACTTGTTGAGAATTGACCAACAAGTACTTGCCAGAGTTCTGATGTAACACTTAGAGAACAGCAGACTGAATGAGATCCATGTGCCATCAAATCAAATCATATCATTTAACCATACAGGCAGGTGGAAGAGAACACAAGTGAATAACAATCAAAAAGGCAAAGGGTCAGGACAATGTAAAACTCTCAGCTTCAGTGGATCCAAAGTGGCTGTGTTTTCCATCCCAAATCACCAGGCTTCATTAGTCATGTGTTATGGAGGCAGGCAGGAGAGATGCATCAGATCTGATCAAGGCTATCTATAGTGGCATCTCTTAGAGTCCCCTGGATAGATTGTCATACCTCCTGCTGGGTTGCCTGAAAATTTCTACACAGACTGGTTAAAGACATTTGAAATCTCCCAGTATTCCCTGGTTGCTTACTCTGAGTACTCTGGCTTTTGTAGGTTGGTGCCCTACTGGTTTAAGCAGAGTGACAACTTTAAAAAGATTTTAGAAGGCTTGGGCCTTTCCTAGTCATAAAATCCACACAGACCAAAGGCCAACCAAGTCCACTTTCTGCAGCAGCAGCATGACAGTTTCTGAGACATGGAGGGGGAAGACACCAATGCTACCCCAGTGCAACCCAGTGGTCACCAAACACAACTCTGATGCTTTTAACCTTGGAGTAAGTCTCAGTTGCAACTCTGTCATGATATGCCTGCTATTAGCCCAACTCTAATCTTGGGGGGGTGCGCAGAGCCATGGCAGGAGCACACTGGGCATGTCAAAATCTTCACAGGAAGACCACCAGTAACTCCTAGATTCCCTGAGCAGTTTTCCATGCAAGAGAGAGAGAGAGAGAGAGAGAGAGAGAGAGAGAGAGAGAGAGAGAGAGAGAGAGAGAATAAGAAATCACTAGTAGTGAAACCAGGCAGTTTGAGAGCAGACTGTGGAAGCAGCTTCCTGTAGCCATGGACAGCCACAGTCCACGCAGCTAGCACACATGTTGACCTGCATCCTATAAAGCAAAATATCAATCCTGGTCAGGAAAATCAAGGTTAGCAGCCACATTTGCACACTCATTCCAAAATGACTCAGGTCCCTTGATCTTAAAGAGTTTATGAGAGCACAGGAGAGAAAAATGGAGAAGCAAAATCTTAGTGGAGAAACAAAATGGAGAAGCAAAAAATCTTAGTCTATACCAAAGAATTGTCAGGATTAAATGTACACTTGACTTTTAACATAGATGGACATAAAGAATAACACACTGGTTTTACATCATTGTACTTTTACCATGTGCTGCATATTTGAACCTTTTGGAGTTTTTCTTAGACACATTTGCTTGCACCCAAACATGATCAGTTTGGGTTTAAAACCTGGGTTTTTTTTCTTTAGCTTGGAGTCTGGTGATAAGAGTCAGGATTGCTCCAGGCTGTTCACTGTGACTCCCCCCACAGGCTGCAAAGATCAGTTTAACACAAGACTTAAAAGTAAGTTAAAATAGTAGTCAAAAGCAAGTAATTTTGAAACCATGATGCCAGTTTTTACATGTTTTACCAACAGACAGACAGTCAGACAGACAGTTGTGCACAAGCTTTGGGGCGTGCTTAGAATTTTTTCTTTTAAATTGGCCATGTAAGTTTTCTGGAATTCCAGTGGAAAAATGATATTATTTTGCCCATATTTTAGAACCACGTGATCAGTTAGAAAACAAAAACTTTTCCAGCAAACAAAAATTTTCACAGATTATCCAGCGAGGAAATGGAGAAGCCACATTTTGAGAAACCAGTTCAGCTCCAATGGGTAGCTGAAGTGGGATGCTATGACCACAGAAGGCTTTTTTTTTTTTTTTTTTTTTTTGGCCAGTCCTGTGCCTTGGACTCAGGGCCTGAGCACTGTCCCTGGCTTCTTCCCACTCAAGGCTAGCACTCTGCCACTTGAGCCACAGTGCCACTTCTGGCCGTTTTCTGTATATGTGGTGCTGGGGAATTGAACCCAGGGCCTCATGTATATGAGGCAAGCACTCTTGCCACTAGGCCATATCCCCAGCCCTATGACCACAGAAGGTTCAGTGTTGGGCGCCCCTCTTCACCCTCATGCATATCTCGCCCCATCCCACTCAGTGGAAAAGATGGAGTGCGGCCCAGTGTGCAAACCTTGGGGGCGTGTAGTCGCAAGATGCCCCTCCTCCCCTCAGTCCCTTAAAGAACGACACAGGACGCGAGTGTGGGGATCTCGGGGTGAGCTTCTGGAACTCCCACTGGATTTACTTGGGGGGAGGGGTGGTTATATAGCAGGAATGGTGGCTGAAGTAGAGTGGGGGTTCGCTACAATGAAACAGGGTTCCCCCCAAGGGAGGGAATTCCTGGTTCCCCCAAGAGTCCACCACTCAGTCTCCAGCTACAAGGTGACAAAAACACAGTTTTATTGGGGAAGTAAAAAGTGAACAAAAAGTGAACCGACCGGCCTTTGTCGCAGCCCGGACTCGGGAGCCAAAACTGCCGACCATGTGTGCAGGAGCAGGGCCCAGACTCGGGAGCTGGGACCGCCCGCACGTGTGCAGCCCAGACTCGGGAGCTGGGACTGTGCACACCTGTGCGGCCCAGACTTGGGAGCTGGGACAGCCTCCATGTGGCCTTCCAGCCTGGTTATAAGGCAAACATCACAGACAAACTTGTCACACGCAGGTGACCAATGAAGATACAACGCTTACAGAGCATGCTAGGCCTCATGCAGGTGGCCAATAGAGTTACAGTCTGTCTCATAATATTCATTTGAACTAACCTATCATTCTAGTTAGAATTGATGCATGGGGTTGGCGGGGCTCACATGATGCGGCTCACATGATGCAGGCGGATATGCCTACTCACAGCCAGTTCCCTTGAAGCTCCCAGGCCTCAGGTGGTTAATCTACATAACTTATCATAATAAAGAGGAGGACACAGGTTCCCTTGAAGCTCCCAGGCCTCAGGTAGTCAATCTACATAGTAAAGGGAGCTTCCCTGAATAGGGTGGGGGAGGGCTTAGTGGAGATGGAGTTGGCTTCTGCTCTAATCTGAGCTGGAGTCAACCTGAAGTCCCTCCACAGCTATTGATGGCACTGGGCAGATCTGGCCTCCCCATTACAGTGGCAGGAAGGGGAGGGATTAACTGCATACTAGTGATAGGCTGACAAGCTGCTCATCATGATGATGTCACAGAACTTCCTCTATGGGCGGAGATCATGGCCCACAGAACGGCCCTCTTGGGCTCGGCCTGGTGGCATTACGATATCACAAGTGGCCAAGGTGGAAGGTGGGGCTGGTTTGCTATCTCTTCTGGTAGAACCCGGAAGGGGGTAGAAGAGGATAGCAGCCAAGCAGCCCCAGGGCGGGAGAAGGGGCCTGTCTCTTAGGTATAGCCAGACCCCGACAGTTCAGGAGGTGGGAGACAGGACACGAACAGAACACAGATATGTGGCACAGCATAATGGCGGTGGAGCTGGTCAAAGCCTTAGCTGGCTCACAGCAAGACACCTTCACTTCTGAGCATTTGACTTGCAAGGTGGCAGTTACAGAGTTTAGGGTGGGGGGCAGGGTTACTGGGAGCTTTGAGTCTCCACAATCCTGCCCTGCCTTGAGGAATTTAGCACGCCCATTGCCTGGGGGATGGGTGGACATCCACCTCCAAAACTTTTTTCGAACCTTGATGGAACCAAGATGGCACTTGGTAAAATCATTTCTATTGTCCACCACGTGGTCAATGCCAGAGAAAACTTAGGATTTAGCCAACAACAAGCAGAATTTAACCGAATCTTCAAGCTTAACAAACATCAATAACAAGAACAGCAAACCTTTCTTTGTGTCTTTCAAAGCAAATGCTAAACAAATATTGGTACCTTTGGAAGCTAGTACCAGCCCATCCTATATCACAGGCCAGCAGGCAGAGTTTAGAGAGAGGCAGAGAGAGAAAATTCCATCTGCCCAAGCGCTCATAGAAGTTATGTAAGTCCTGTAAAATATTCCATATTTGTAAGATTGGGCTCAAACTTGAGCAGCTTTTTGCCACTGTTGAGAGTCCTGAGGAATGTTAGATTGTGCCCCTCCCATGGTAAGTGATTAGTGGAGCTGAGGAGCTAAATACCAAGCGTCCTTGGTATTACTCTGGTCAGCTGAAATGTAGGAGACAATCAGTAATGAGGTTTTTCACCACGATTGCTGTGTCCCGGACGGAGCTCAGATGTTATGGTTGCTTGGAGTGGGGCTCGGAATTTGGCACCAAGATTTTTTTTCTTTTCTCTTTGTGTGGCTCTGAAGCCTTTCTAGTATGGCTCTGATGCCTTTAGTATGGCTCTGAAGCCATGACCCTGTGGCCCCACAGTAAATCAGAAAATCGGATCCGAGCCCCCAGTTAAATAATCACTCACCCTGGTTGGAGCTTCAAATCTGTTGTCATGGTGGATGGAAGTAGAGTGCTCGGTCAGGAGAAGTTACCTCGGTGGTCCTCTGGGTGGGCTTAGGACAGCAGAATAGGTCCTAGGGGCAGCTTGGACCCCCAGAAATGGGGGAGCAAATCTACCAGACAACCTATCCCAGGTTTTGGCACCAATGAAAGGATATTTCCCGGCCATCCCAGGGGATCTTGTGGAGATAATCACAGACAGGAGAAGAAGGTTCATAAGGGGGGTTATTAGTGGGGCCATAGTTCCCACGGGAGAGGGAGCTATATCGCATCTGCATCTTATCCAGTTGGCTGCTTCTCTCTCTGGGGGTAAAGGGGAAGTAGGTAGGTAGGGAGTAGGAGTGGCTCATTAGTTATAGGTGGATCCTGGGGCTAGTGGGAGGAGCTGAGGACCTAAGGCTAGGGAAATGCTAACAACCTTTACTTCAAATTTGTTCCAAAATTTAATACCAAGCAACCATGCAAAATCATTAAATAAGGATATAATGCAGGCATAGTGACTCAAGCCTGCAACTTGCTACTTGCATTGGCACTGCAATGTTAGCCACTTAGGTGGAGGTGGAGATCAGAGGACTGAGATTCCAGGCTGAAAAGTTTAAGAAATTCTATTTCCACCCACATCCCCTTGACTGGCAGATGCTTGCCTGGGGAAACACTACCAGGCAAATCAGCTGATATATCCCCTAAGATGACCAGGGAAAATATAAGATCTCCTTGGGATGTTGCTATAGCTACTATTTTTGGCTAGAGGAGACATTCTTTCTGCTGTCAGATAAGGGTAATTTGATTGGCTTAGGTAACCCAACAGGAAATAAAAAGGCAACAATGATCACCAGTACGAAGACCTGGGATGATAGTGCATCAGTGATCAGCCAATTACATTAACATATCAGCACATTCCTTTCATGTACCCAAGGTCATGTAGGTCTTTGTCTAGGTAGTAAAAGACAGGAAACTCAAAATTATGTGTGCAGCAACAAGTGCCATGATTGATTTTTGATATGGAATTAAGTTGTCAGGAGTTACAGCTTAAGGATTGCTGCAGTGAATTATATTGCTAGTTCAGCTGGAAGATACACTGCCAGAGAAGAGCTAAGCTATCTTTGGCTACTTGCCATAGTCAGAGCTTTGTTAAATGCTCCTGCTTCAGTTACCACTGTGGCAGGTGTAAGGGTTGGTGCTATACATCATGCCATTTAGATTGCAATGAGAAAAACAAAAAGGCCACCCTTTTCTTTACCAGACCATTGTGAATGAAATAATTGGGTTGATCTCAGGGAACTGTGTGTTAGCAAGCATCACTGGGTAGTCATCAGCCTCACTTGGAAAAGAGAATAGGTTATTGGGACTTCATGATGGTTAATGGTGATTTACTAGAGTAAGAGTTCACATGTTATCCTGTGGGATTATGGAGGAGTTCTTGAAGGATGCTATGCATGCATGGATTTTACATTCTAGAACATCTTCCTAGAAATACTCCAGCACTAGATTAGAGTAGGAAGACTAGGGCAGAAGGAATAGTGGGAACACTATTCACAGCAAACATTTTTTTCTACAATAGATTCCTATCAGTCCAGCTCTCTCACCCCTGGAGAAACTCAGCCATCACAGAAAAGAAACACGACCTCTGTAGCCAAAGCAATCCTCTTTCATTTCATGTCTAACACACAGTAAAGTCACTTTATAGACTGATCCTTTTTAAAAATAGATTCATGTGCTTCTTTCTTTTTGTCTCTATCCTTGGAGCTCCTAGATCCCAAGTGCTGATCTGGGGACTTATTTTCATTTGTGACTCACAAAAAATTGCTCAAATGATTGCTGAAACATACTGTTTATTAATATTCAAAAAAGAGTGTCCAGAAACATTAGAGAACCATTTTGTTGTTTTGCTTTTGCAAACACCTTATCCAGTGATTAGTTGGTAATTTTAATCCTTTAAGGAATGATATGAAGAAATATTGGCTTTTACAGAAAAAAGATCCTGTATTAATTATCCAATCAAACTCATCCAAGCTTGATTTTCTTCTACAACACTATCTTTGAAAATATTACCATTTATAATGTCTGAAATACACATAGCACTAATGTACTTTACATTAGCCAATAACTTAATCCTCATATCATTTGAAATTGGCATTGCCTTTATCTCCATTTTACAGAAAGGGAAACTGAGGCATAAAAGGCATAACTTGTCACTAGCACAGCAGAAATTTCAGTGAAGGTGATTTGTCTCCAAATTGGCTGTTCTTCATGATTATCCTGTTCTGCCTTCAATGCAAGTATTGTTTGAATGAATTCCATGTCAAAATGGAATGCTTCCAGTTAACTATTATTACCTAGTTTCAGAAATAGCCTACTACATTCTTGTCAGTTCTGATGGTTAGACACGATTTTCAATTACCTAAAATTTTTATCAATATTCCTACCCAAATAGCCCTTCAGAATAATAGTACAATCAATTGCCATTTTTCTCTGGAAGTCTGAGAATGTAGTTCAAATCCTAGAGATCTTGCCTAGCAAGACCAAAGCCCTAAGTTTAATTTCCAGTACCATAAAAAAAAAAAATATGTAGCAGTAAAATTTGTCTCCACAGACTTAAATCATGTGTCATTTTTCTCAATAAGTCTGTGTGATGAGAATTAAAAACTACTACATTTTCCTTTTATAAAAAGTTCTTTTGGTCTCACTCTGAGTTTGTATATAATTAGTACTACATTTATGTGTTCAATTATGTAAGCTTATTTAATAACAACAGTAGAAACTTACATGATTACTTGTTATTTTCTAACAAAATGAAGTTTATTTGCTACCATTCACTGAGATCTTTTTGTGTATTCATATATTATACATGCATATGTTTGTGTAGTACATTGGCTCTAGTTTCATGCTAGTCAAGAATTTAAAGAAACCTGAAGAAATCAAAGTTCAAAATGGTTAAGTTGCTCAAAGTCATAGTGATGATTTGTACCCAGTCCCCTCTGATTTAAAAATGTGTGTAAGTCTTATTGCATGTTCTTGCTTCCAATTCTTTTCATTTGTTTCTTGTTACTCAGTCCCTTCTCTCCTTGCAAATATGAGAGGAACATGGCCATGGAAAATCCCCTCATCTCAGCAGCTACTATTCCTCATTTTTATTTGACATGAATAGCAAGAAAAGGAGTTGTCCTGATATATTACCTAATCTTAGTGCAGCTTTGGCTTCATAGTGACTCTTTTTAGCCATTTCAGTTGTACAATCTGTTATTACGGTTTTTTTTTTGTGTGTGTGTTTTTCAAAAGGTAATGACTATAATAATAAAATTAAATAAAAATTAAAACACTGCCATATTAATGCAGAGAAAAGATTATTCCGAAGACCAATATATATTAGTAGGAGAGATTCTGAAGCTCTATTTTTGGTCAAGGGAGTAATACAGAGTCAAACGGCTGGCATTACTGTTTCAAGGCTGAGTAAAGGAAGGTATTTGTAAGTTGTATAAATGAGATTGAAATATGCAATTGTCAAGCCATATTAAATCTTGTGCTAAGAGGGAAGGATGGAGTGACAGTGGTGATGACCTTGAAGATTATTTTGAATTCTAAAAAAAAGTCAGAGCGGAAAAAATAATAGAATTCTCATGGCAGGATCTTGAGATAATTTCTATTCTTTTTTTTTTTTTTGTATGTCTTTATGTGTCAGTTCAATAAGTTTTACTTTTCATTAACTTAATTGAATCATTATTTACACATAAAATCACGTTGATTTTGATGAATATATACACTGATATATGATCAAGATGAACGATTTCCCATTTTACAAATAGTTTGCTCACTCTGCTTTGAAACAAATCCTATTCATACTCTAACCACTGATTCTCCTTCTCACCCTAGCTTTGCTGTTGTCTTTTAATGTCTATGTGGCAGTTTCTCAAATGGCTTTCTGTAATCTTAACCTCCCAATGTTAATACCATTTGTATTCTCCCTCCTTGAGGATAAGTAGTGCTAGTTCCAAGGTATTTGTTTCTTTTTCTTCCTTTCTTCTTCATTTTTTATTTGGTCAGCCCTAGGGCTTGGACTCAGGGCCAGAGCACTGTCCCTAGCTTCTTTTTTGCTCAAGGCTAGTACTCTACCACTTGAGCCACAGTGCCACTTCTGGCTTTTTCTGTGTATGTGGTGCTGAGGAATCAAACCCAGGGCTTCATGCATGCTAGGAAAGCACTCTATCACTAAGCCACATTCCCAGCCCTTCTTTCTTTTTTTCTCTTTTTTCTTTCTTTTTGTTTTTTTTTTGTTTTTTTGTTTTTTTGGTGCCACTCCATAGATGCTGTTCCTGACCTGTTGTGTTCAAGGTTAGCATGCTATCACTTGAGCCACAGTTTCTTTTCCAGCTTTTTTTATAATCTCACAGATTTATCTGGCTTTATATCTAGATCCTAACATCTCAGCCTCCAGAGTAGCTAGGATTACAGGCATGAGACACTGCCATCTGGCTGGTATTTGCTTCTAAATAATAAAATAATGGAGAAGGAATGTAATGTATGAATTAGGTTACCAAAGTTAATGATAAGCCAGGCACTGATGGTGATAGCTATGCTGCTATTAATATTGTTGTGTGAATCCTCTAGTGAACAGCTATTAATTTCTCTTAAGTGAATGCCTAAGAACAAAACTGCATGAGCTTATTATATGTGAGATTTAAAAAATTAGAACTACTAGAAATAGAGAGTAGAATGGTAGTTACTAGAATTTAGGGGTGAATTATGGTGAACAGATGCATGGAAAGGGGTTGTGCTAGTTAAAGGATACAATGGTTCAATATGTATAGTATAGTGTACTGAAATATCATATAATATCAGAAATACAATCAGTAAATATCAACTTAAAAATGTAAAACTAGGTTAAAGAAATCTTTCTAAAGTATAATAAAAATGATCAACACAAGTTAAGACTACAGTTTGACAAGCTGCTTAGTCAGGTTTGAAATGACCCTATAAATTTTTTGGTGGTACATAAATATTAGTGTGGACTCACCAGACATCAGTTTGCAAATCGAACAGACAATATTACTAATATGAAATATTTTATCTTTATCCTCTCTAAAGGTACTAGCTATAACTATTCTTCTAATCCTTGATGCTCCCAGAATTTTTTTTTTTTTTTGGCCAGTCCTGGGGCCTGGACTCAAGGCCTGAGAACTGTGCCTGGATTCTTTTTGCTCAAGGCTAGCACTCTGCCACTTGAGCCACAGCGCCACTGATGGCCATTTTCTGTATATGTGGTGCTGGAGAATTGAACCCAGGGCCTCATGTATACGAGACAAGCACTCTTGCCACTAGGCCATATCCCCAGCCCGCTCTCAGAATCTTTAAAAGGCAAATAAGATTATTACTCTTACCTCCTTTCCCACCATACTATTAATATACAAGCAAAAAGAAAGAGTGCACATTTTCCACAAAGTATGGCTGAGAGACAGAGGGGATAGGTATTTTCCAAAGATTAAAAAGATATCCAAAATTATAAGCCAAATATTAAGCTCATAGACTCTAGAGTCTTTAAAAGTATGAAATAAATTCCTTTTCAGACTGAAAGTACTCTTGCTGGGTGTTTTAAATCTTTCTGTATTAAACTTGATTCTTTAAAACTACAATAAAAGACACTTTTAGAAAGTATATTAATCTAGGCACCAGTGGCTCAAGCCTGTAATAATAACTACTCAGGAAGCTGAGATCTGAGGATCATGGTTTTGGTTTGTGGAAGCCACAATTTCCATTCTTTTCCAAGTTTCTTCTCCCTCCCTTCCCTTCACCAACATACCTCTGTGGACACAAGACAGTCTCCACCACTGTTTTAGAAGTGCTGAATTCCACTCTCATTGTCACTTTCTTCACATCCCTGTTAAGTCTAATCAACTTAACAATGTCTGATAGGCACCAACTCTGATTTTACAGTGATGCTACCAACTGTGAAAGATTTATAGAATAAGTTTCTTTTTTTTTAGAATTTTAAATCAGCTGGTGAGATAGAAGATAGTTCTGGTAGTTTTTGATATATCATCCAGGACTACACATATTATGCCAGATTCAAATGCTCTAAGAATCCAGAAATGTATTCATTTTTTCCAGAAATATACTCAGTACTTTTCTGTATGTGTAAGACTGTGTGTGAGTCTTGGAGAAACAGGATATGTCAGATATTCTCCTCAACCTCAGGAATGTATAAATTCCTGAAGATGGAGGAACATAAATCAATCCTCATTAGTCACTCCTGGAAATATGGGAGGATTTCACTCT
Source organism: Perognathus longimembris pacificus (assembly GCF_023159225.1). Lineage (NCBI taxonomy): Eukaryota > Metazoa > Chordata > Mammalia > Rodentia > Heteromyidae > Perognathus > Perognathus longimembris. The sequence continues at coordinate 54,493,743 of NC_063167.1, forward strand.
TATGTAGAACAGTAGGAAGCTGGCATCGTAATACATTTCTTCTCTGCAGAAAGTCAAGAGAAAGAGACTGATTCTCATCTCCTGGGAAAGGAAGTGTTTTGTTGTTGTTATTTAAAAGGAGATGGTAGAAGAATGAGGAGAAAAACAGATCAGGAAATGGAATATGCTGATAGATTTCTGATATGGCAGTTTGGATAGTTACAAGGATCCACTGTTTAGAAAGAGGTGCATCAGAAAAGTGCTAGTGGCTTACAGCTGCAATCCTAGCTACTCAGGAGACTGAGATCCAAAGTATCAAGGCTTGAAACTAGCCAGAGCAGAAAATTCTTCAAGACTCTATTTCCCTTAGCATCATCTTATATGAACATATGTACATAGCTATTGAGCTATTATGAACCTCTGCTAGGAATATCCTAGACAGATTCTAAGCAAAATGAATTCCAAGGTATGGAAACAAGAGGGTTTTGTTGTTGTCATTTTAATGTACTCTGAAATTTTTTTCTTTTTACTTTCCTATTGAATATCCCCTGTTGTTACTGTATTAGATTTCAGTACCCTGTGTATTGTATATACATTTATCTGAATTAGGAAAAGGAAAGTGAACATCAAATTGGTGAAACAAAGGATAAAGGGCAAACAAATGCAACAGCGATACTCACAAGACCAATTTGTTGGAAATTAACTGTAGAACTTTGGGGATGTGGGGTTCCGGAAGGGGAAGTGGGAGAAAAGTGAAGGAGGGTTGCAAGGATTACAAGAAATATACTCACGGGACCAGGAAGAAGGTGGAGGAGCAGCAGAGCCCTAGCTGAGCTCCCTCCAACATCGCAGTTTTCCCATCCCAGAGAAACTTTTACTCCTAGAAAGATAGCCCAAGTAAGTTATAACAGTACAGAGATTCTGGCCAGGAAGGAAAAATAGACTTTGCTGGTCTGAAAACACAGATTTGAGCTCCGGGCAGCATCCCACCACCACACCAGTGCCAGTGCCGGCACAGCGCCCCACACTCCCCACAGCTAAAGCACTCAACGGAGACCTGTGAGAAACCCTCCAGAAGGCGGCATACAGACATGGATCGCAGGCTGAGCACAGATGGGCTGAAATCACAGAGAAAGCATGAGTACCCCACTAACAACATTCTCACTAATGCCCATAGTGCAGCTTTTGGGAGGTAGCCCTTCCCCCACCACCAGAGCAAATCGCCATCTTTGACACTGGCATAGGGTCAGAACAGACTGGAACTAAAGCTGGCCTGAGAAAAGCTAGGACAAAGCAGCTATCTTTGAGAAGGGCAAGAGGAACCCACCAGTGAGAGCCTGCTCCGCCCAGGGAATGATCCCTGCCCAGGCGGGGGGCTTGTCATGGGCCTCAGCTCAATTAGAAGTGCCCCGCCCTGCCCGCTGGAATTCCCAAATTAAAAGCAAAAGTAGTGAGCAGCTACTGGCGGCACAGAACAGCCATACGGGAGAACAAACAGTTCCCCAGACAGATAAATGGTCCCGTCACAAAGGAAGCCCAATTCCCAGCCCAAAACAGAGCTGAATTCCATACCCAGCTCTGTCCACGAGGCTGCCCCGCCCAGGAGGGAGGAACTTCCCCCAGGCAAGCAACTCTCATCCGGATAAACCAGGCCAGAGGCGCCTCACCCTGCTGAGTCCACAGCCTATACAAAGCCAGGCATTAAAGGCAGCGGCCCCACAGCAGACGGAAGGAACCACGGTTCCCAAGACTTTCACATCCCCCATCTACAGTGGATGCCCAAGACTTACCTGCAAGCTGTGTGAACCACAGAGACCCAAGATTTCATTAACAGGAGAAAAGGGTCAGAGCAGATCCACCCCCTGCGAACTGAAAGCAAGTCAAACCAGCCAAGTGGCAAAATAGACTGAAGACCATCACAAGGAAACCAGAGACTGTAGAAAGCCCACCAAACAAGGAAGACTCCATTATTTTTCTCAAACATTTTTTAAGCTTTCTTTTTTTATTTTTTATGTTTTTATATTTTCATTTCTGAAACGTCGTTGTTTTGTGGGGTTTTTTTGCTTTTTTTTTTTTCTTCCATTTTTACCTGTTTGTTCTATCAAGGTTTTCTTGGTTTTTGTTTTTGGTGTTTGGTTTTTTTTTTTTTTTCTTTTTTTGGTTGTTCGTTTTTCTGATTTTTTTTTTCCTTTTTATTTTTTTAAAATATTTTTTTCTCTGTTTTGTGCATCGGTCTTCCTGTATTTTTTCTATATTTCTCTCTTTGTATTCTATTTCTTTAAAAATTACTTTCCTATAAATAACACCTCCACTCTTTACTGCTAACTCTCTATTGTCTATCATTTTAACCTTGTTCTTTCTACTGATTCTACTCTCCTCCACATTTCCACATCACTGAAACTAAACCAAAATCATCATCCCCCCATATATTTTACTCTATTCTCTTTACTACCTCGAACTAACCCTCCTGACTTACTTCCAGGACCTCCAGATTCCATTGACTCCTGGTTATTGGATAGAAGGTATCCCTGCTTACTCTGAGTGAACCAAAAGGGTTCATAGAGAAAGCCAGTCCAAAAAGAATCAAATATAAGAACAAAAATTGTTCATAAGTTTGTAACAGTAAATAAGTAACAACTGAATACAGGGCTCAGAATTGGTTGTTATCTTGAGATTGTATTCTTTAGGAACAGCAAATCTAATTTTATATACAGGTATACAAGGTATCTGTATGTAATTGTGAACTTCTAAGATTTTCACGACAGTGCTTGGTCTGCTTTGGGTCTTAAACGGTGCTCACAGGTGCATGTAGATTGGCATTCCCAATCCAAATGGGTAGAAGAAACACAAGAAAGACTGTAAACGATGGAGCCTTATCCCCCACTCAAAATAAGCAGGAAGCAGAGCAGTCAATCAAAGACATAGAAGAGAACCCTCAAAATGCTCCACAAAGTCTGCTGATAAACATGATAAATGAAAAGCTTGAATCAATAAAGCAATCCTTCCATAAAGTAATAGACGATTTCATGGCCTTGAAAAATAGAAAGATAAATGAAATTCGAGTCAAATGAAAATCAAGAGTCAAATGAGAAGATGGCTACCCAGCTTAAAGATTTGAGAGACAGCACTCAAAACCCAATTAATGAAGTTAATGAAGTAAAGAAGTCCATACAAGACCTAAGAGATGACATGGAAATCATCAGGAAAGACCAGTCAGAAGGAAAAGAGATTCAAAATCAAGTAGCTAGCCTACAATCCCGACTAACTGAAGCAGAGGATCGAATCTCAGGAGCTGAAAATTCCCTAGATTCTATGGAGAAAGATAAAAAATCAATACAAAACCAATCCAATTGACAAAACAGATCACTACAGGAGATCCAAGACACAATCAGGAAGCCCAATTTAAGGATGATAGGTATTGAGGAAAACCTGGAGAAAGAAGTTAATGGAATAGGCAACCTATTTAACAGAATATTAGCCAAGAACTTCCCAAACATCCAGAAGGAAAGGCCTAAACAGATACAAGAAGCATTTAGAAACCCAAACCATCCAGACCAGAACAGGACATCCCACCGACACATTGTGATCAAAACAGGATCAGTAGAGTACAAGGAAAGAATCCTTAAAGCTGGTAGGGAGAAGAAAACAATCACATATAAAGGAAAAGCAATCAGAATTACCCCAGACTTATCAGCAGAGACCATGAAAGCAAGGAGAGCCCGGAATGAGGTATGCCAAACCCTAAATAAAAATAACTACCAACCAAGAATACTGTACCCAGCTAAACTCTCATTCATAGCCGAAGGTCAAATAAAAGTCTTCCACAGTAAGGAAAAACTGAAACAATATATCTCCACCAAACCAGCTTTACACAAAATCCTCAAAGATGTACTATAAAGGGAAAATAATCAAGATCCCAATACAGACAGAGAAATGAACCGGAAATAGACTATCAGATCAAGAAATGGGAAGACACAGCTTTTAACAAGATAGTGATAATGAAAGGAACAAATGATCATCGCTCAATCCTAACTTTCAACATTAATGGACTTAATTCTCCAATCAAATGACATAGGCTCATAAGTTAGATAAAAAAATCAAGATCCATCTTTCTGCTGCCTCCAAGAGACACATCTATCCAGCAAAAGTAAACATCTTCTAAAAATGAAAGGATGGAATCAAATCTATCAAGCAAATGGCCCCCATAAGCAGGCTGGAGTTGCAGTCCTAGTATCAGACAAAATGACTTCAAATTAAAAAAGGTAAGAAGACACAAAGAAGGTTACTACATACTAGTAAAAGGATCTCACTTACAGGAAGATATAACCATCCTAAATATCTACACACCAAATACAGGAGCACCCAACTTCATCAAACAAACACTACTGACTCTAAAAACACTCATAGACCCAAACACATTGATAGTTGGGGACTTTAACACTCCACTATCAACTCTGGACAGATCAATACCCCCAAAACAGAACAAAGAAACCACAGATCTTAATAATTGCATAGACCAACTAGGCTTAACCGAAATCTACAGAACACTCCACCCAGCAAAAACAGAATACACATTCTTCTCCGCAGCACATGGAACATTCTCCAAAATAGATCACATCTTAGGGCACAAAGAAAATCTGTACAAATTCAGAAGTATCAAAACCATTCCCTGCATTCTCTCAGACCACAATGGAATAAAATTAGAGCTCAACTCAAACATCCACCACAGAAAATCCTACAATTCATGGAGACTAAACAACACACTGCTGAACCATCAGTGGGTCATTGAAGAAATTAAAACAGAAATTCAAATGTTTATCTAATTCAACCATGATAAGGACACAAATTACCAGCTCATTTGGGACACAACAAAGGCAGCACTCAGAGGAAAATTTATATCTCGGAGTGCATATACCAACAAACTGGAGAAACAGCAACTCAATAATTTAAGGAACCACCTTAATTTCCTTGAAAGAGAACAACAAGCTAAACCCCAAGTCAATAGACAGAAGCAAAAAATTAAAATCAAATTAGAATTAAATCAATTAGAGATGAAAAAACTATCGAAAGAATCAACAAAACAAAGAGTTCGTTCTTTGAAAAAAATCAAAAAGACAGACAGACCACTAGCAAACCTGACCAAAAGACGAAGGCAGCACACCCAAATAAAAAAGATCAGAGATAAAACAGGTAACATCACCACAGAAACAACCAAAATTCAGAACACAATAAGGGACTATTTTGCAAACCTTTATGCAAACAAATTCGAGAACTTGGAAGAAATGGATTATATCCTAGAAAAAATTCATGTCCCCAAACTCAACCATGAAGATTTAAACCTTCTAAACAGACCCATATCGAGTGTTGAAATAGAAATGGCAATAAGTGATCTCCCATCCAAGAAAAGCCCAGGTCCAGACGGATTCACAGCAGAATTCTACAAGGCCTTCAAAACAGAACTCACACCAATATTTCTCAAAACCTTCAATGAAATTGAAAGAGAACATTCACTACCAGACTCATTCTATGAAGCCAGTATAACCCTCATCCCAAAAACAGGCAGGGACTCATCATGACAAGAGGACTATAGACCGATTTCCTTGATGAACATAGACGCAAAAATTCTCAACAAAATTCTGGCCAATTGACTTCAACACGTCATCAAAAAAAGCATAACACCACAATCAAACTGGTTTCATCCCAGGGATGCAAAGTTGGTTCAATATACGCAAGTCCAATAATGTAATACACCACATCAACCAGAGCAAGGTAAAGAACCACATGGTTATATTACTGGATGCGGAAAAAGCGTTCGATAAAATCCAGCACCTATTTATGATAAAATCCCTGGAAAAACTGGGATTCAGGGAACATTCCAGAATATAATCAAGGCAGTTTATGACAAACCAACAGCAAGCATACCTCTAAACGGTGAAAAACTAAAGCCATTCCCTTTAAAATCAGGAACAACAAATAAATATTATGAGACAGACTGTAACTCTATTGGCCACCTGCGTGCGGCCTAGCATGCTCTGTAAGTATTGTATCTTCATTGGTCACCTGCATGTGACAAGTTTGTCTGTGATGTTTGCCTTATAACCAGGCTGGAAGGCCACACGTACACACGGGGTCCCAGCTCCCGAGTCTGGGCTGCACAGGTGTGCACAGTCCCAGCTCCCGAGTCTGGGCTGCACACGTGTGGGCGGTCCCAGCTCCTGAGTCTGGGCCCTGATCCTGCACTCGTGGTTGGCAGTTTCGGCTCCCGAGTCTGGGCTGCGACCAAGGCCAGTCAGTTCACTTTTTGTTCACTTTTTACTTCCCCAATAAAACTGTCTTTTTGTCACCTTATAAAAAAAATAAAAAAATAAAATAAAATCAGGAACAAGACAGGGATGTCTACTCTCTCCCCTTGTCTTCAACATAGTACTAGAATTCCTAGCCAGAGCAATTAGGCAAGAAGAAAATATATAGGGGATCCAAATAGCAAAAGACGAAGTTAAACTTTATCTCTTCGCAGATGACATGATCCTATATCTAAAGAACCCCATAGACTCTACTCCTAAGCTACTAGAGCTGATCCAAAACTTTGTCAAAGTTGCAGGATATAAAATAAACCCTCCTAAATCAATGGCCTTTGTCTATGCTAACGACCCGAAGACCGAGGCTGAAATCAGGAAAGCAACTCCTTTTGCAATAGCCTCAAAAAGCATAAAATACCTAGGAATAACCTGAACCAAAGAAGCGAAAGACCTCTATGATGAGAACTTGAAAAACATGAAAAATGAAATTAAGGCAGAACTAAAGAAATGGAAAAACCTCCCATGCTCCTGTATTGGAAGGATTAATGTAATCAAAATGGCAATATTGCCAAAGGCTATCTACAAAGTCAATGAAAAACACATCAATACCCCAACACCATTTTTAATGAAATAGAGGAAGCAATCCAGAAATTCATATGGAACAATAAAAGACCTAGAATAGCAAAAACAATCCTGAGCAGAAAGAACAGTGCTGGAGGAATTACAATACCCAACTTCAAGCTGTTTTATAAAGCTATAGTAATAAGAACAGCTTGGTATTGCCACAGAAACAGGCCTGAAGACCAATGAAACAGAATTGAAAACCCAGAAATGGACCCACAGAACTATGCCTACTTAATCTTTGATAAAGGGGCTAAAACAATAGTCTGGAAGCAAGCGAGCCTCTTTAACAAATAGTGCTGGCAAAGCTAGTTCAACACATGCAACAAAGTAAAACTAGATCCTTATATATCACCCTGCACCAAAATCAATTCCAAATGGATTAAAGACCTTGAAATCAAAGCAGACACCCTGAAAACACTAAAGGAAGGAGTAGGAGAAACACTTGGGCTCCTTGGCGCAGGATGGAACTTCCTTAACAAAGACCCAGAAAAGCTACAAATCAAAGAAAGTTTGGACAAATGAGACTGCATCAAACTGCAGAGTTTCTGCACTGCAAAGGACATAGCTCACAAGATAAATAGAAAGCCCACAGAGTGGGAGAAGATCCTTACCAGACATTCAACGGACAAAGGCCTCATATCTAAAATATATGGAGAACTAAAAGAACTACCTTCCTCCAAAACAAAACCGCAAAGAATCAATAGCCCCCTCATCAAGTTTGCTAAAGACTTAAAAAAAGACTTCTCTGATGAGGAAATGAGAATGGCCAAGAGACAGATGAAAAAGTACTCTACATCACTGGCCATAAAAGAAATGCAAATCAAAACAACGTTGAGATTCCATCTCACCCCAGTAAGAATGGCCTATATCAAGAAAACTAACAATAACAATTTTTGGAGGGGATGTGGCCAAAAAAGAACCCTACTTCATTGTTGGTGGGAATGTAAACTGGTGTAGCCACTCTGGCAAGCAGTATGGAGATTCCTCAGAAAGCTAAACATAGAACTCCCCTATGACCCAGCAGCCTCACTTTTGGGTATCTATCCAAAAGACCATGAACAAAATCACACTAAAGCCACCAGCACAACAATGTTCATTGCAGCACAATTTGTCATAGCGAGAATCCGGAACCAACCCAGATGCCCCTCAGTAGACGAATGGATCAGGAAAACGTAGTACATATACACAATGGGATGTTATGCCTCTATCAGGAAGAATGACGTTGCCCCATTTGTGGGGAAATGGAAGGACTTGGGAAAAGTTATACTAAGTGAAGTGAGCCAGACCCAAAGAAACATGGACTCTATGGTCTCGCTCATAGGGAATAATTAGCACAGGTTTAGGCAAGTCAGAGCAGAGGATCACAAGAGCCCAATAGCTATACCCTTATGAACACATAAGATGATGCTAAGTGAAATGAACTCCATGTTATGGAAATGATTCTTATAGCACAGTTGTAACTACTTTCAACGTTCCATGTGTAAATGTAGCTTCTATTGTTGATGATGTTCTTGTATCACCTTCCTGTGGTTGTACCTACACTATCTCTGTAATCTTATCTGAGTACATTGGAAACCGTGTATACTGGTATTATAACCAGGAAATTTAAAAGGGAATAGCAAAATTGAGAGACATAGGTTAAAAAAAAGACAAACAACTACAAAAGCAATACTTCTAAAACTGTTTGGTGTAAGTGATCTGAACAACTCGTGGGGGAGGGGAAGGGAAAGGGGGATAGGAAGGGGGCGGGGGGAATGAGGGACGAATTAACAAACAGTACAAGAAATGTATCCAATGCCTAATGTATGAAACTGTAACCTCTCTGTATTTCAGTTTGATAATAAAAACTTAAAAAAAAAAAGAAATATACTCACTACCTTACCTAGCAACTGTAACCCCTCCATACATCACCTTGACAATAAAAGTAAATTTCAAAAAAAGATTCAATTTCTAAAATGGGGCACAAAAATAGTGCCAGTATAATGGCTTGAGTGGTAGAGCAAGCAAGCAAGCTGAGGGAGCATGCCCTATGAGTTCAATCATAATACCACCAAAGAAGAAGAAGCAAAGAAAGAAAGAGAGATTCAGCAAAACTCTGCTCTACTAAACATGAAATCTAAGGCATATTTCAATGTCTATCATTAAACTAAAACTGATATTTGTTGTCATAATAAAGCACTTAAACACAAGATCCCCAAGAATTCATAGAATACTGAGTCAAAATTAAGGAACATGAGATGACACAGCACAATGAACAGTCTAGGCATTATAAGAATATTATATGTTAAAACTGTGAAATATACATTTTTACATGGCACATGTGAGACAGTCATGAAAATTAGTGATATGCTGATTATAAAAAGAGCTTCAGTAAATTTCAAAGAAGTATTTCCAACCACAATTTATATTCTGATCCTAATCAATATTAGTTAGAAATCAAGTTGTTACAAAATTAGTGAACTGTAAGTGTTTGGAATTTAAAATCAGGCTTTAAAACAATTACCAAAAAATCACAAAGGAAATTAGAAAATCTTTACAACTGAAAAATAATAGAAGCAGCTTTGAGTTAGAATTGTGGTATTAAAAACAATGCATTATTTAGAGGGGAATTTATAGTCCTGCATACATTAAAAAAACAGAAACAATTGAAAATTAATCAATTAATACTCAACCATTTTAGTTACTAATACAATATCAAGATAAACCCTAAAAAGCCAAAGGAAGGAACAGCATAAAAACAGAATCCAATGAAATGAAATTTTCATTCTTTAAAAAACAACTTTCTTCAAACTAAGCAAAGCTTGAAAAAATAATTATAAAATAAAAGTTACAATTTTAGAAAAGCAAAGTGGTGTATTTCCACATGAAAGAGAAATTTATGGTCACCTGCATGTCAAAAAAGGTTTGAAAACCCAAATAAGAAAGTTTTTCCAGAATTATAACTTACCAGAATTGACTAATAAGGAAATAAGAAATTGAATAGTCACTTAATCATTAATAAAATTCAGCCAGAATATTTTGGGGCTGATTTTACTAGCATGGACACAAAATACTCTAAAGATAAATTACTCTCTTCTTACACAAATAAGTTCTGCAAGTAGAGAAAAAAGAGTGCATTCTCTTTTACTTATTGAGCCTGTTATAATTTGGCTATGAAAATCTAGCAATGATATTATGAAAGAGAAAATTATATCTCAGTATCTCTTGTGAAATGTAAAACTACTAAATTATAACCAACAGATTCCAGACTATTATTAGATACCATTTTCATGACCAAGTTGCATTCATCTAAAGAAAATTAATGATAGGCTTAACATTGGAAAACACTGATAAACTTAATTTATAATCTTTATAGACAAAATAAAATGACCATAAGAACATTTGATGATTTTTTCAATAAAGCTAGAAACAAAATATCATTACTTAAAAATTCTGTAATTATGTATAAAACAACTCAAAGGGTCTTACAAAAGCATGATTACAAATATTCTTAGCATTTCTAAACATCAGTAAAACAAAATATGTGTATGCATAAGGTCAAGAAATATATATATACACATACACATATATATAGACTGTCAGTAACAAACTGAGAATATAGATCTTTTCATGACAAAATTACAAACTTTCACTGAAAGAACTTAAAATATACAAAATAAATTGAGAACCCTAACATGTTTCTGGAGAAGTTGAATCACAGAATTGACTTTTTTATGAATTGAAATTTTAAATCCTTCCCATTAAGTTATAAAAAAAAAAACAACTATAAAACTATAGCCAAAAATTCTAGCTGTGAATTGATTCAGGAGCAGATAACACAGTAGAGCAGCAGAAAAATCTATTTTAAAAAATCCATTCCATTTAGAAGATTGATGTGTGAGAAACCTGACATTGCAAATTAGTAGAACAGTGATAGATATTGTAACAAAAGGCACTGGGACAATTGTATTTGTGATACACAGAAATGAAATGGACACTTCACTTACTCCATACTCAAAAATCAATTCCAAATCATTTAAATACTTATATGTGAAAAAAGAATTACAAAACTGGCAAAACAGAAGATAGAAGAATCCCTCAATGACTTATGCATGGTAAGGTTTTGAGGCCTAGAAATATATTTTGGACACATAAAAGCAACCAATTTGATTACACAGATTAAAAAGAAAATCTTCACCAAAATATCAATAGATAGAAAGAAATAGGAATCTAGAAACTGACAAAAAGTCACTCATCACATGTATCTAACAATGAACTAGCAACCAAACAAAGTAGTATGTTGATAATGATGACAACCATAAGAACTCTCAAGCATAGTTGATAATCAATGTGGACTGTGTGAAAAGCTGTCATTACTTGGTGAATTTGAACATACCATTACCCATTACCCCTAATTATTTTTCTGAGATATAGCCAAAACAAAATGTTCTTTTTTATATATAACCACATACATTACATATGTTTATATATTATATAAATATACTAGAATACTCATAGTAGTAAACACAGCACAACCTACTATTCTTCAGTAGTAGAATGGAAAAGTCATGACATATTCAGAATATGGAATACTACAAAGCAGTTTAAATAAATAGCAACAGAAATGCACTTGACATAGATGACATTAAATTAATTTCGATAAAAAAGAAATCATTTATATGTTATGTGACTACATATGTACAAAATTGAAAATATAGCAAAATAAAACCTATTCTTAAGCAGCTTTTGTTAAGAGGCTGGGGAGATGTTGGTCAGAGACTACAAACACCAATCAGATAGGAAACATAAATGCAAGAGATCTATTGTACAACACTGAGACCACAGCAGCAACATATGTTACAAGACAATGTATTATTATATGTTCTTCAAAATTTCTGCAAAAACAGACTTTACTGCAAAGATAAGGATGTAAGATATGGCATATATTAGTTAGCTCAATTTACCTATTACATAATGCATATGTATGACAAAACACACTGTCAATAATGAACATATATTTGATTTGCCAATTTACAAAGAGTAAATGTAGAAAAGAAAACATAAGCAAGATAAGACTACATAATTAAATAAAATGTAAAACAATACATCATTAGATGCTTATCAGAGCCTTTTTATCGTAGAGATACCTGTACAAACAATATAAAAATCCAACATTAGAAATTCACCTTAAAAGATTACAGAACAAGTTAGTCCTCAGAAACAAAGTTGACTAGTGTTTCCAGGAGCTGCGGCAGGGGCAGACAAGGAGGTCTACTCAAACCACTTCTTTTGGAATTAATGAAATATTCTAAAATTAGACTCAGTGATAGTTGCACAATTGTATGAATATATTAAGGTTATCGGAATAGTATACTTTTACTAAATAACTGTCAAGTTATATATGGGAAGACAATTTTTATTACCATGTTAAGAAAAGAGAAAAATGAAAAACTTACAGAAAGTACACAGTAGATATAATTTACGGAAGAAAGATAAGCTGTACTTCAATGAATACATCCATATGCAAATGACATAACAATACATCTTTAAGGCTAAAATCTTAGTATATTTGAAGATTTATGATTGCCTGCCTTACGGAAAATTTCAAATTATCAATCTAATACTCATAAAGAGCATGACCAATAGGCATATAAATCAGCTTTTAATTATTACATTGAAACACTAAAGAAAGGACAGGTTCAGAGGCGTGGTCATGACTTCTCTATTCTCCTGCCTCCACGTGAACCAGGACCTCCCACAAGGTCTTACCATCACCAACAAATACCTGAGGACCTAGCTCCAAAATAAAAACATTGAAGGGGCTTCTGCAGGATTTCTTCACTCCAAAGGATTATTCCAGGAGGGAAAATGAGATTCATCTGTCTGTCTCTTTCTTCTCCATAAAGAACTGGTCCTGGAAACTTTCCTATATGCCAGCTGGCTGGGAAGAGCCAAACAATGATGAAGGCAACACCGTTCATTTGATGCCAGTGATCTTTGTGAATTAGCACAAAGTCATCTATGACAAAAGTTCTATTACTACTTGGGGCCCCATTAGCCAACTGGTGTGGGATGCAAGACTGTTCAATTCTTGAAGTGATCAGTAATTCAACAAGTATTCATTGAAAAGAAACATTTATCTGTCAGAAACTATAAAGATTCTGAGTATATGCAACTTTCAAAGGTGTGAGCATATGCTACTGTACAAGTGCTTTCCTAAGTGTAAATATCCAGCCCAACTATGATGACACTATCATTAGCAATACTGATACTATTGCATCTACAGTTAATTCATTCAGAAAGCTCTACAAATTCTTACTAGAAAAGATTTCTTAATTTTGTTTAGCTATACATTGGATTTTTCTCCTTCCACCAATTTAGAAATGCTAAATTTCTTTTTTTTCTAAAATATGGCTGAGAAAAGTACTACTCACAATGTATCTATGAGTTTTACTTCATTTTTTTCTACCCTCATAAATCTATGTGGGGTCATGTGACTAATACCTGCTAATGGATAAATGAAGAAAGTCTGCATCCTGTCTAATCTGAGGCCACTTAGGTGTGAATGTGCCTTTGTAATATATATTCTCTCTTTTCTAGACAAGAGAATGGAAACAAAAGATGCTGACATCCTGTGTTGCAAGATAGAGTCTTGTCCCCAAGCCATAGTTTGGATAAGAACTACTCAGGGTCCTGACAGATTCCCACAGGACTGTGTCATAGATGAGCAGTGAACATTGATTTAGCAATATAAGGAAATTTGGAGTTTTATTTAATGTAGCAGGATACTGACGGATAAAAAAATGATTGCTCCATGTACTAAGACAAAACATCAAATAAATACTCAATCCCTCTTGTATATATTGCTGGAGAAGCCAGAAAATCAAGGTACACACTCCTGATCTCAGCTCACAGCTAAGAAAACGCTCTTCCTTTCCTATGACTGATCACAAAAAGCTGAATGTGGAAGCTGACATGACAAGATTTTAATGGCCACATTCCAGGCCTTATTTATTTATTTAGCATGTCTCTGTGGAAATATGTAAATTCAGTACTGAAATAATTGGAAAATTTTGTGAGTCAATATGGAATTGCTAGTGATTTTCTTTGAGCACACAAGCATCGATTTCACTGCAGAAAGGAATTAAAAACCATATTAATGCTGCTAATGTAGTAACCATTAAATATTATGAATATACCAGTAGTGGTCTATGTAGTGATATCCTATAAGGAGAGTAAGTGAGGGGGAAAAATAAAGGCCTTGTTTAGTTTGTTGGATTTGAAAGGGTATAGCTAATCCCTAGTGCAGGAATTCTGGTATTGTATTTAGTGAAAGAAATATGTTATTTTCTCAAAGCCTGTTAAAGATACAGGAAGACATGAAAAGGGTATATCGATGCTCTCATCTACTCACCTCATCATGAACACCAAATGCTAGCAAAGAAAACATGGAAAAGTAATGCTGTATGTTAACAAAGCAAATGTCTGCTCTCCTTTCTGCAGAACACACTTTACCTAAAGTGACCTAGGCTTGAAGGATTTCTTCTGAAATGTTTTCCCTTCTGCTCTTTTACGCTTTTCCATTGCTAATCAACAGTTCTTCATCTATTCAAAAGAGCTCATTTGTTCTTTTCAGAATATAAGCATTCTCTAAAAATTAAATTCATATTGCTCTACTACCAATAGCTGCATTTATGAGCCAATTCAACATCCAAAATATTTGCCTCAGGTATTAGCTACTGGGAGTATACATTCACAAAGATGTGTAGCTGCAATATAATTCCTTATTTCTTATGAATCACCTTGCTAAACATGTTGCTTGACAGATTTTAGATTTATTTCTGTATTTTCTTAGCAACAAAACACACTTCTTAAAGAAGATAGTGTGTGCGATTACTTCCTGCCTGTAAGTTCAAGTGCACAGAAGCACAGTGGGTTGATGCTTTCTACAAGCCCTACTGTAATATAAGAAAATGTCTTTAAGCAGGGGATGTCATCTGTAATAGCCAGGGCTGGCCTTTTAAATGTCATGATGAAAGCTGAGGAAGGGGTGGGGTTCTGTTGAAAATTTTGTTCCTTAATAACTACAAGACTTACTCCTTTAATTGTGCTACAGATCAACTTCCTACCCCTTGGATTGACACGTCAAATGATAATCAGATTTTCATTTATCTGTTAAAAAAAAGATTACACATTTAGATGTACATTTGTCTTAAAAAATGACAATGTCGTATACCAGGGCACCAGTGGCTCACAGGGCCACTTGGCTGGCATAAAATGGAGCTATAACTAGAAACACAGATTTCCCAACACCAAACATTTCTACGCCACACGTGTGCAGAAAGTTGATCAGCTGAACAGCGCTAATCATTACCCAGATAATCCCTAGAGACTCATGGAAGCAAAGTTATTCATGGCGTTGCTATGGGCATTTGGAGGGGAGCTTCATAGTGATTCTACTATGTGAAGTCAAAGAACCACAGAATGGTGGCACCTGGTGTTTCAGTATGTATTTTATGAATACTATAGATACATTGTGGAGCTGGGTGCCAGTGGCTCACGCCTGTAACCCTAGTTACTCAGGAAGCTGAGATCTGAGGGTCGTAGTTCAAGACTATTTAGGCAGGAAAGTCCATGAGATTATAATAACTAATTAACTACAAAAAATAATCCAGAAGTGGAGCTGTGGCTCAAGAGGTAGAGTGCTAGCCTTGAGCAAAAGAAGCACCAGGAAAGCATCCAGGCCTTGCGTTCAAACCTCGGGACTACCAAAATAATAATAATAATAGATATTAGAATATTATCATGGAAGCTGCACCATAGCCTTTAGATAGCTTAATTGGCAAGTATTCACTGGTATATAATTGGGAAATACAAACAAAAACGGGAAAAGTCATTATAATTCTTCAGGAGAGAAATGGAGGAGAAGATACAAAGGTCATAAGGAAAAAACAGCAAATCTCTTCATTGGTACCCAACCAGAAAGGCCTGTATTTAATCTTTATTTTTTACTTTTTCCCATTCCCCCCTCTTTCTTCAGAGCTTCTAAGAAGTATATAAAATGTCTAGAATATTTTCCCCTTTTTCCTTTTTTTATAAAGCTTTAGGTTTCCCTATGAAAATAGTAAAATGACAAATCAGGATGCATGTATTAAATATTGCCACTTAAAATGACAAGGTTAGTAGACACATTAAGCAATTTAATTATACTTCTCATATAATAATTAGGGTATTTTTAGAGAATTGTTATATTTCACTACACAATAGACACTGAGATCTGAAGCAGTGCACACATCTATAATTGTAGCATGAATGCCCTCTCTCTAACCTGTGTTTCTAACCTCTTGATAACCTGACAGTGTGATCAAATGAAAGAAGGCAGAAGTTTAACTTTCAGTATCTCACCTTAGTATTTATCATCTTATACATTCTTCCACCACCCATACCCAGCATAGCAGAATACAGAAGCATCAAGTCAGGATCACTCCTAGACCACTTGAGTTCCAGAATCTGAGAAGTAAAGACTGCTTGAGTTACTGCTAACCAAAAAGAGAGGTTCATTTAAAAAAAAAAAAAGTGTGTGAACTGAACAACTCATGGGGGTGGGGGAAGGGAAGGGGGGAGGGGGGAGGGGGAATGAGGGACAAAGTAACAAACAGTACAAGAAATGTATCCAATGCCTAAGGTATGAAACTGTAACCTCCCTGTAATTCAGTTTGATAATAAAAAAAGAAAAGAAAAGAAAAAAATTAAACTGGAAAAAAAGTGTGTATCTAGTGTGTACCTGTATTTCATGGGAATGAAACTTAAATATAATCTGGGTTATAATGTATAACAGACATGCAATATTTTTATTTAAAGACCAGATCCAAAGTGCAAGGTGAAAGTTACAGGTTAGGCCAAGGAATATGGAGAAAATGTGAGTAGCCACCAGAAATCAGAGCAGGGCAGATCCACTGCCCAGTGCTTTTGGATACCATAGAAACTGTTCCTTTCCACCTGTTTTTATTGTCCCCTACCTTTGTGTAGAGTTCTCAATACTTTCCATCATCTTGAACTTAGTTGGAGAGAGATTTGGTTCAGAGGTCAGGTTAGAGAAGGGAGAAAACTGATGGACAAAACCGCTGTTTGATCATGAAGAGTAATAATCGAGTTGCATTGCTAAAAGCTGATCATCTAAGTTACCTCTCTTTGTGCACTCCGGACATTCTGTTTCCAGTTCTACCCTCTATCTGCATTCACATGAGAAAAAAGACAGGATGAAACGCAAACCAGTCAGATCCTAACTTGGAAAGAAGGCCATGAAGTATGTATAGCTATAATTATATTTTACTGAATGGATTTGTTATTCACTCTCATTGGCCTTATTAATGTTGAAGAATGTTTGGCAGTTGGATGCACTTTATTTAGATGAAGTGTTATACATGCTGATAATGACACTTATATATAAATCTCAATTGAGGACTGCAAACATCTTATTAAGTTTTTAGCCCTGAAATTTCATGTAAGGTAGGTAGATAGATAGATAGATAGATATGCATTTTATGAGTGATTGTCTGCAGAGTTTGTTAGATCTTCAAAACAGGTCTGTGACTCACCAAACAGCAAAAACATCTTCTTGTTTTACAGTCTTGTATTTATTCTATGCCCCAAACAACTTCCTTTCAGGCTAGAAGAAAATTTATTTTCCTCTTTTTTACATGGGTCAGACATCAAAGTGTCCTAAACTAGACAGAACATACCATTATAAACAGTCCCTTTCTATATTAGCTTGTGATTTAGGAAACACAGAGAACAACTGCCTTGAAACTCCAGGCAGGAAATAGGATTACTACAAATTGCAGACTGGAATAGGTGGGCATCTGTATACCAGAATTTTCTAGGCAGGATGAGGTTGACTACTGTGCTTTAACCATGTCCCTTAAGATCATTGAACAGAAGCAGGAAGAGGGACCCAAACTTTAGTTTCAGGTAGATATTTCCCAGAGAAGAATTACTTTAAGAAAATTGTCCCACAGTATACTATAATGGTGAACATGAATTATTCCTTGATGAAAACAAAAGCCTTCAAAATAAAGAAATCTTTTCCTCTGTTTTTGATTATTTAATCCTGAAAGAGAGCAGAGGGATGGACTAGAAGCCGTCCTCCAAGATCTCTGATTTTCTAACATTCTGAGTTAGCCTCTGAATTTTAGCATTCTGAGCACGGTGGTCTTATTTTATATCCCTCCAATTTACCTGGAAAATGACCAGAAATGACAAATTGTTACAAGAATGAATCTTTCCCTTCAAAACCACAGAGTGGGTATACAAGTCTTGAAGGACTAAGCCCTCTCTCCATTCTGTCAAATGCACTTAGGTAGGGCACTTTTCTTACACTTCAACTGCACTTCAATTCCTCACCCCTGGTCTAGATTATTGTTTTCAGTCAGCCTTGTTGCTTGGTTGACTACATTGGATGGATAAATCTGAACATGGAGAGGGCCAAATAAATTGTACTCATAAGTGTATATAGTTGACGACTTAATGGGACACATCCATCATTTGTGGACACAAAAATGATGATTTCATAGATCATGTAATTGTTTGGCACACCTTCTCTTGACAACTCTCATCTTTGAACTTGTACCTATTTCATTTATTGCTGCTATTTGAAACAGTTAAAATTTAGCCCACTTTTCTCCCCATGATTTATTTAGTGTTTATAAGTCTATTTTGAAATCTTCTTACACGTCTTCCATGAAAAAGATTTTACCCTTATGGTCATAGTAGAGACATCATTTACAGCTCGAGAGGTATATCTGAAAATGCATTACCTCTAAATAGCAGGATTCATCATATCTGAGTTCATACGACTGATAGCCAAAAAGTGCCATTTCATTTCAGAAGAAAAAGTGTTTCTGTCACTGTAAACAGAATGCATTATCCCCTTTTAATAACCATTCTTAAGTATGCTGCTGTATTACTTTTTCACAGCTGTATTCCAATAAGCTGTAGAGTAATTGCCAGCTCTCCTGTCTAATAGGTTCATTATTCTTTTGCCATAATTGCAGCCATTAAATGTTCAATTGTTAAATTTCCACTCCTACATTTACTTAGTGTTACATTTTATAATGGGGCATATCATTATAGCACCCTAGTGGCCATGCAGTTGTGCAAAGTATTTCTAAACGTCAATGAGATCCCCATGAAATATATCTTTATTTTTTTTTGTTTGTTAAGATATCCACCTGTCTCTCCCAAACTGTCCTCTTTTTTTAGAACTTCTAGAAATAGGTTCTTATATGTTAGTAGCTTTTACTAGATGTTAAAGACATGACCTAGGTTGGGTGTCCTGGAGTCAAATTCTCAAAATCTTCCAGCACTGCTTTCTCAGGTTACCATGATTCATTTATAACAAGACAATAGAGTGAAGATTTCACTAAGAAAATTAGAACTTAAGACCTAATAGTTTTTTCAGGAGCTCTGATTTATCTTTTATCATGTTAAATTTGTGGCGCTTTTTCATCAGGTAGAAGGTACATTGGTCAGTGATTTTCAGATTGTTAACCCATGCTCTGTAATGCTCATGATAATAAAGTGAATGCATTTCCTTTATTGCTTGACATTTCTGGATGCTGTGGTCTGGGCTCACCTGTTCTGTCTGTGGCAGCAGACTAAATTACTTGAGGAAGTTACACTTTTGGAGATGGACAGGAAAATGAGACAAGATTTTCAATTACATACAGATGATCACCCCCTTTCCCATGGCCTTTGTGTTCTCACTTTGTGGCCTCAGTGTAAGGCTGATAGTTCTTTTATAAGACATCTAGCACTTCCTAAGTATTCACACCATTAGCCAAAAACTTTGATCTAGGCCCTTTGTTATTTTTGAAGGCTTTTCTATTTCAATTAATCATCACTCTCACGATTATTTATCTCACTTTCAATCATTGCATTAGCTTTTATTTCCCTCTGAAGATGAAAATAATTTTTTACTGTTAATGCTTCAGTATTGTAATTTTTGTCCAGCTCATTTTAGTTCTATGTTACTTTGGGAATATCTTACACTTTAGAGAACATTTTATTCTTTTGGCAAGCACAATAGAAGCCTTTTTTTTTAACGTGGTTAATATTATCAGCTGTGGCAATATCAAGTTGCACCTTTCACACTGTAATAACTATTACACATACATCTACTTTTTTTTGCTCCTTGGTCTTGTAGTATTTGCTCTAGCATCATGTTTAGGTACTACGTGATTATATAAATTTTCTTGTTTACTCCCTATGAGGTAAGTACTTGCACTTTACACCTGAGGAAACTGAGACTCTGAGAGATAAAGTAGCTTATGTAAGTCAAAGCTAGTAACTGTTCAGTCTAGAACTCAAACTCTTATTTAATATTGTAGTCACCCCTTCTATCCTTCTCCCCTATTTTATCCATCCCCTCCTACCTCTCAACTTTCATAGTAGAAATCAAACTCTTATCTTACACTGTTAAAACAAGGGCATTTCTATAAACAGTGAAATGAATTAATATATACTTATAAAGCAACAAATTGCAAATAACTCTTGGGAATTATTGCACTTGCCTAGGCAGGAAGTTGGGACCAATTACTTACAAGTCACCAGGCAAAAATGACAACCACAGAGAATTCTTTCACTGTCAATTTTCTCCAAAATAAGCCCTTTCACACAATAAGCCAAAGGAAATCACTATAAAATTGACCTTCCAGTGGTTTACTGTTTACTGGTCCCAGTGACGTTCCTATAAAGAAAAAGAATTGACAAACATGTTTAACACACACACACACACACACACACACACACACACACACACACATCTCATACAAAACTCTATCAAAGTGTTCCATCCCCAAGTCTCTATCATATCCAAAACTCTATAAAAATGTCAGAGCACAGAATATTCCTTTCACATTTTGATAAGTGTGAATTTTGTAGGAAGACTACATATAATTTCATTGCTGCTAACGAAAACTACTTCTTCTGCCTTCCTTGGAGATAATGGCTGTGCATCCTTACCAAGAAAAGACATTTGCTCTTGTCAGTGAAGCAGTAAGCTATGGCACTGGGAAAAGAAACATAAAGTATTATTATTTTGACAACCATTTTCTTCCAAATCAGTACAATAACTATATCTTATTTTCTTCACCTACTCACAACACAATAGCTGAGATAGGAAGAGAAAGGATACAACAGAGGTAAGGTCGATAAGAAAGCCATATTGTGCAATTAATTAAAAGACACACATTACCTGGAGTCAAAGGAATCTCCCAGGGCTAAAGTGACTATGGAAATAATTAGAGAAAGAATGAAAAGATAGCACCCACATACCTGAAAACAGGTTTTCTAGCCATCTTAATCGTTAGGCAGGTGGTGACTTTGTGGTAACATATTTCAGAAAATGGTTCGCTACCCAACAGAGAAGTAGCAGATTGGAGAGTGGCTATCATCAGGTTTATTCAGTGCAAGATAAAATTAGTTGATCTCTTCAGAGTTTGCTGAAAGAATTTTGTATAAAGCAGTAATAAAGAACAGTACTGTGTTTTTCAAATTCTCTGTAGATTTGAGATATCAGAGATAATTAACACGATTAAAGAAAATATACACAGATCCATCACTCTGCTGTATTTATTACATTCAAAAGCATTGTGTTAGATCTTTGTGGGAGCTTCAACAGCAAACATGGCAATCATTTATTTAAGGAAATTATTCCAAATGACGAGATTTGGTAAGTGAAGATAATGAATTAAAAGAGGATGGGATTCTTTGGTGATCATCTTTTTCTAACAAGAAAATGTACAATAGTTGAGTTAGATATGGTAGTTTTAAAGAGATTTTCAAAATTCTAAAGTAAATGCTTCTGTAAGCTGGAAAACTTTCCTCAGTGATTCCATTCTCCATCCAAGCTTAATCTTAGAGAATCTAAAGAGCAGTAGAAAGATTCACTCACAATCCCCACATGATCCAGAAGCCATGTGAGGAATTCCTGGACAGAACAAAAATGACTGTCTTCCAGTACGCATGCTGGAAGCTGAAGGGGTAGAAAAATTACAAGAGTAGAGGAGAAGCAAGGAAATTGGAGAAAGTGCTTGTGTTCATCTTTGCTCACTTTACATTGCCTTCTACATGGGGCAGAAAACTAGGAGCTCCAACTGTCCATTGTTCATAAAGAAATACAATCTTTCTTGTTGCCTGTGATTCACATCTGTAATCTTAGCTCCTCAGAAGACTGAGATCTGAAGACTGCAGTTCAGAGCCAGGAAGTCTGTGAGATTCTTATCTCCAATAAACTACTCAGAAAATGCTGGAAGTAGCACTGTGGCTCAAGTGGTGGAGCACTAGCATTGAGCCCAAAGAGGATCAGGGACAGTGCCCAGGTTCAGAGTTCATGCCCCAGGTCATTAAAAAAAAAAGGGGGGGGAGAAATACAGTATTTTGCTATACTCTTGTATCTTGCTAAGTTGTCTAACCAGTTCCACAGTGTAGCTCTTTAACTTTTAACATTCCTGACCTTGAAATAAATTTTAGACTCAAATTTATAATCATTGTTTTCTAGGGAGCAATCCAGTCATCAATGCCTATGAATGAGTGAACTTGGTCATAGCTACACATGCTAAATTTGTCAATTAAAATGTCTTTACAATTGTACTATTAATAAGTGCTAGGAAATGTTACTGAGTATATAAAAATATAGAAATGGTGAAATAAAGCATAAACTAAATTAATTATTGTAGAGAAAAGCAAACCGTATTAACTCACAAAATAACTAAGTGTCGTACAATGAAAAGTAGATAAGAGCAATCTGACATGTGATAACTAGTAAGTGCACAGTAATTATCTGTCATTCATCAAATAATAAAACTGAGGACAAAAGCGCATCTGAACTCAATGATGACTGGAGAATACGATGAATTTCTAAATGCAAGTGTAAGACTTACATAGACTGTAGGACTATTTTCAAAGCAGTTTCAGAGTTTAACTTTTATCAATGCTTTTTAAAATTTTATTTATTGTCAAAGTAATGTACAGAGGGGTTACAGTTTCAAACACAAGGCAGTGAGTACATTTCTTATCAAACGTGTTACTTCCTCCTTTGTTTTTCTCCCATTTTCCCCCTCCCTACTGTCCCACCCTCCCCTGAGTTGTACAGTTGACTTACAGCATATTGTCTTGTAAGTATTGCTGTTGCATTGGTTCACCATTTACCTATTGTCTCTCCATTTTGGTGTTCCCCTTCTCTAGTTCTGATAAACATACATACAATACCCAGTGTACCAAAGTCAGTTACAGTGACATCAGTGGTAAAACCATGGGGAAGAAAGACAAAAGAAAAAGGTATAATTTCATATGGTATGTTGAAAATAACAACACAAAGATAAACCACTTATTTCCAAATCTTGTGATTAATTTCACTTAGCATCATTTTATGTGATCATGTGTACATTGGTATTGAGCTATTGTGCTCCTCTGTTAGGACTATCCTTACAAGTACTAACTGATTCTAATGAGTGAAACCATAGAATTTATGTTTCTTTGGGTCTGGCTTACTTCACTTAGTATCATTTTTCCAAGCCTTTGCATTTCCTCATGAATGGAGCCACGTCATTCTTTCTAATAGAAGCATAGAATTCCATTGTGTATAGGTACCACACTTTCTTGATCCATTCATCTACTGAGGGACATCTGGGTTGGTTCCATATTTTAGCGATGGTAAATTGTGCTGCAATAAACATAGTCTGCTTTTTTTTAATGGTGGAAATAATGATGTGTTTGAACAACTGATATTTTCTTGATAATGGTCATTCTAACTGGGGTGAGGTAAAATCTCAGTGTTGTTTTGATTTAAATTTCCTTTATAGCCAGAGATGTTGGACAATTCTTTGTGTGTCCACTGGCTATTTTTACTTCTTCTGAGAAGACATTTTTTAGTCATTAGCCCATTTAATAATTGGGTTGTTGGATTTTTGAGGGTTTGAATTTTCAAGTTCTCTATATATTCTGGATATTGGGACCCTGTCTGATTGTAGGTGGCGAAAAATAAACACTCCTCCCATTCTGTAAGCTGGCTTTTTAGCTTGTTTGCTATGTCTTTTTCCATGCAGAAACTTCAGTTTGAAGTGAGGAAGCAGCCAAAAGAGAACCCTAATATATGTTGGTGGGAAGATAAACTTATTCAACCACTCTGGAAAGCAGTGAGGAGGTTTTTCAAAAAAAAATTGATCATAGAATGACCCTGTGATCCTGAAATTCCACTCTTGGACACATACTCCAAAGATTACAAACCAGAATACAGTTAAGCCACCTGCACACCATGTTTATTGCAGCACTATTTATCACAGTAAAATATGGAATCAGCCCAGATGCTCCCCCAGTGGAGGAACAGATCAAGAAAATGTGGTATATATACACAATGGAATTTTACTCATCCATTAGAAAGAATGATGTTGTACCATTTGTAAAGAAATGGAAAGACTGGGAAAAAGTTATGTGACATGAATCAGGCCCAGAAAGACAGAGGATGTATGTTTTCCCTTATATGTGGAAGCTAGAGTTTGCTTATAAAGTCATAAGTAAATACATTAGGAATTTTGCAAGCATATACAATTATGTTAAATGAAATATTGTAGATTCAAGGAAGAATTCAAATGGGGTAATTCCTTAGAAAACCAAAATCAAAGTTCATCAAAATGAAAATACCAGGAAGCAAGGTCTCAAAAGGTGTGGGCTTGGTTCAAGAGGAAGGGGGTAAGTATAAAGAGAAGAAGGGGGAAATTTTAATCAAGAATCCTATATTAAGAATCCAATATTAAGAAGAGTGAGGGAAGGGGTTAGCTGGGAAGGGATGAGTGAGAATGTTGAAGAGGATGACATTGACCAAGATATATTCTACTCATAAACTACCTGGATAAATAACAACTCCTTTGTACAACTACAGCTACTTAAAGATAGTGATAAAAAAGAAACAATATTACAGACTCTGAAAACACTTGAGGTCTTATAAGGCTTAGTATCCTAGTTGAACAAGTGAAGCTAAATTTCCTTAAAATTCCTTTATTTCTTTTTCTTGCCTATTTTGTTGTCTTGGATTTCCAACAAATACTAAAAGAAAAGAAAATGGAAACCAGTTCCCTTTTGTTGACTTAAGAGGCAATGCTTTTAATATTTCACTTTAAAAACAACATTTGATTTTTTTAATTACTGTAAATACTTTTATGAATTAACTACCCTCCCTAGGGGTGGGGAATGTCTGGCTGTATGAGAACTATGAAATCTTTTGATGCTTGATTTGATGACTGTCAGCTATGCTTCTAGTTGGCTGTCCATAGCCACTGCCTATATTGATTATTTTGTGTGGCTCATAAAGATGTTATAAAAATACAACTGGCCCCTGGCAGAAAAAAAAAATGTCTCCTCACACAAATGTTGTGAATTTGTAAAGAAACTGTGACCTTTTCTTTAATAGATGATGAAGTAATGAATTTGTTCAATCATTTTTTTCTAACGTTAAATCAACTTTGAATCCTTGAGTCAAACCCAAGGTAGCTATGATATAATGTCCTATACATTGCTATATTCAATGGTTGATATTTTGTTGAGCTTTTTTACAGCAACGTTTAAAAGTGTTTGTTTTCTTTTTTTCATAATTCTTTTCAGTTCTTAGAATGGAAATTAGACATTCCTCTTCATATTTCTTGAATGGGCTGTGATTAGAAACACCTTTCCCTTGCACACTTGGCAAAGCCAGTCAAGTCATCTTGTCCTTGAGTTGCACTGTCAGAAGAATTTCAAGCTTCACACAAATTTCTTAATTGCAGCTTTCCTTTAACTTCTTGAGTCAAGCAGACTTTGGTAAGCTTCATTTTTCTAGAATATTACCTATCACATTTTATACTATATTTTAGTGTGCCTTATATTTTTAATAGAACATAAGCTATAACATCTATATTATCTAATTTATTTTCATAAAACTGTCTATAAACTAATAATCTCTTACCTTTCCAGGAGCACAGTTTCTGCATTAATGGTCCTTTTATGTTCTTAATACAGTTCATGTGTGCCATTTCTTCTTGTTTCTTCACTCTCACATTTGACAAATATATTATTAGCATTTTCAATGTGCCTGTGGAGGGGATGGAGGAGTAGGGAGAGATGGGAATAATGATGATATAGGGTTGACATTGATCAAGATGTGTTGTGTTCACAAACTGACAGGTTGAATTGAAACCGCTTTATGTAACTATTTAAGAATAACTGTAAACTTTTAAAAAATACTGTTAAGAGGTTTTTAAAGTGCCCAATACTTTTAATGCTCTATATTGTCTTTTTTATTATATTCGTTGATGCCTGCTAATATCTGTTATTGTTTGTATTTTTCTATTTCCAATTTTTCCGGAGTGACTTGCTTTTGAATTTTTAGTTTTTCTACTGTATGAATTTCAATATTTTCATGTTTTAAAACTATATATTTCACTTAAAGTGGTACATGTCACATACACTAACACTCAACATTTTAGTAAGTGCTAATTCATTTGACATAGGCCATTTTTGTAATTTTTACCTCTAAACATTTTCTAATTTTTAGTATGATTTCTTTTTTCAAACCACTGGTTTACTTTAAAAGTAGATATCTTCAACTTTTAAAATATGGTATATAACATTTATTTATTCCTAAGTCAATTTTATTGTAAGTCTGTCTTGTTTGAGGCTAAACTTTGAATATGTGTTGATTTGTTTCATTGAACCAAAACTGGTTCAACTTTGGCTTATGTTGCTTCAAGTAATTGCTGGAATTTTATTAATCACTTCAAATTGTTTCTGGAAAATTAGTGAAGATGGCATGATCTTTTGTCATTGATGACGACTAGACCAGGGGTGGCCTAAGCATTATTTTAGTTTAACACATCATTCATGCCTCCAATGCTATATAGTTTTCAACAATAATACTACAGAATTACTGGTTATAAGCAGAATAATAGCACTTTTCTCTCACCAAAGTTGATCTTCATGAAACACAGAGATTTTGTAATTGCCTTGTATAGTCATTTAATAGGAGAAATTTGACCTGTTAAATAATGATCATTACATTCTAATCATAATTACATTTTTATATAAAACTTAAAATTGACTATATTCTAACAGAGCTTATGTTTTGTTTCAACTTTTGGTGGAATATTGATTTTAAAAACCTTGCTGCAATGTACATTTAATGTACTTCCAGAATGTTACCTAGAGAAATTCCTCTGTGTGCATCCAGAAATATGTTCAAGGTTGTTTATAACAGTGATGATCATAATTCAAATAACTGTAAACACAAATGCCAATCAACATGAAATCGAATGAATAAGCTGTTATATATTCATGTAAACAAATACTACTCTAAATACTACTTACAGGTAAAAACAAACAAACGATAGCTGTACACATCAATAAGAATGAATCTTAAAACATGATTTTAGTGAAAAATCAAGATGCTAAAGAATACCCATGATATAATTTCATCTATGTAAATTCAAAGCCAGACAAAATTAAATATATTCTATCTAAAGATAGATATGCAATCAGGTAAAGCATTTTCAGAATAAAAGAAGGAAAGAGTAGTACACAATTTAGAATCACAATATATCGGTGAGTGGGAAGTAAAATAAGATAAACTGAACACATAGGATTCTCTAAGTTAGTGCGAATGGCTTAGTTCTTGTTTTGAGCAATGAATACTGAAGCTCTATCATGTGAAATAAAGTTAAAACTTAGAACTATTTGTAGATCAATTATGTACAATCGAGAATTATTATTAATGCATTTTTATACCTGTTTCTCATAGGAAAGGCAAGTAAAACTATGATTCCCCTCTGCCCCTCACCCTCAAAAAAGAAAAACAGAAGAGTGCAATGGCCATCAATATGAATGTAGGCATGTTTGAGAGCTTCTAAGACATGGACAATACCAGCCTGTATTAGGGCTATATAAGGCTTCACATACTAATTATTCATTAAATTGTGCTTATAAGGTTTATACATTTCCATAGAAGTTTATAACATAGTATATAGGTACAAAGTACATGCATATTACCTATTCAATTGCATATATCAAACACAAAGGAGTAAGTTCTGTTGGGAAAGGAGAATCACTGTACAGGACTCAATTATATTCTATTTAGGAACCTTATGTCAGTTGTGTTTATACTCCATCTCTGTGAGTGAGGGTGATGTGAAGACAATTGTACATGTAATACTCAGATTTATAACATTTGCATTGAACATATAATGTCATATAACCATTTTATTATAAAAGGTCACTTATAGCACACATATTTTCAACAATCTCCCTCAAGCTAAATCAACAGCATTCCCACAGGTGTTGAAAATCATTTTCATATATATCCTTTTCATCTCATTATTTATTTTCTTTTTTTTACCACCACACTGACTTTTATTTGAAGCAATAAAATATGTATTCATTTGAATCAGTGGAATATACATTAATATGATAAGAAATTTACTCAAATGACAGAGATTGTGAAGCCTCAAGATCCACAGTTAGCAAGCTACACATCCAGGAGACCTGATAGTGTAAGTTCCAGTCCAGAAGACAATTCCTTCCTTTTAAAATTTATTTTCCAGTGCTCAATAGTATTACTTTCTCTCCTATTAGGTTCCAGTACAAGTTTGATAATGTTTTTAATGTTTATTATTATAATTAGTTGTGCAAGGGGGATCATTGACATGTCCATATATATGCATGCACTGTGCCTTGACTAGACTCATCCTTCCTCTATCACTCTCCTTCATCCCTACTTCCTAACCAATATCAATATGTATCATTGTTCTTTTTTCACATATACATAAAAGATTTTTTTTTATTGAACCAACACAGATGCCCCTCAGTAGATGAATGGATCAAGAAAATGTGATATACATACACAATGGAATTCTATGCTTCTATCAGAAAGAATGGCATCACTTCGTTTTTAAGGAAATGGAGACTCTTGGAAAAAATCATATTAAGTGAAGTAAGCCGGACCCAAAGAAACATAGGCTCCATGGTTTCCCTCATTTTTAATAATTTTTATATGTCTAAGGTAGTCCTAGAAGAGCACCACAATAGCTCAATAGCTGTGTTATATAACTATATACGATGATTTAAGCAAACTCCAAGATATGGAAAAAGGGGGCTTTTCTTTGTTGCTGTTGTTTTTAGTGTACTATGTAAAGTTATTTCTTTTTCCTTTTTTTTCCCCTTTGGCTTATCCTCTGTTGTCACTGCATTTGATTTTGGTACCCTGGGTATTGTATATAGGTCTATCTAAATTAAGGAATGAAAGAGGAACGATAAAATGATGAGATAAAGGATAAAGGGTAATCCAATACAACAGTGGTATTCACAAGATAGTATGTTGGAAATGAACTTTACAACTTGGGGAAGGGAGATTAGAGGGGAGGGAAAGTGGGAGAAATACGAGGGAGGGGTAACAATGTTCAACAAGAAATGTATTCACTACTTTACTGTAACTGTAACTGTAACCCTTCAGTACATCACGTTGACAATAAGATTAAATTTATAAAAACACACAAAAATCCCTTATGCATTTATTATTTTCGTCACCCCTGATTAATTCTGCTTCCATTGCACTTGGTTTAAAATATATTTACTAAACACAAAAACTGCATATAGTTTTGTAATTTTCTTTCCACTCATATGAATATCGTTTAATACATGCAAACATACTGGATGTAACATTTTAATTTCACTATTCCCTTTAACATCATAACATGAACATTTTTCTTTCTTTTTCCTGGTCTTCACAATTATAATATTAATGGCTGAATAATATTCCACAGACTACATAAATATTCCATAACTTTTTAAACAATTTATGTGTTTTTGTACATATATCATTGCTCAGAATTTTTCGTAGTTGGTATTTTAAAGCTGTTATAATGAAACTTCCCTTCATATAGATTTCTATTTCTGTGGAATTACTTCCTTAGGATATATTCCACAAGTTGACATTTTGGGTTGAGAACAATGACCATTTCTACAGTTCTTTTTTACACTGCCATATTGCAATCAAGAAGATTATGACAGCTTACAATTGTCACCAGTAATACATAAAAGTGCTAATTTAAATGTAACCTGTTGGCATTTGTGGAGTTTACTAATTTCTGCTGTTCTGAATTCTTTCTCCTAAGATTAAAGTTCTTGACTCATTTACTTTTGGAAAATTAAGACTTGCCTTAATCTAGCTCACCACATCCTCCTCTGCTATGAGGAATTATGCTGTACAGGTTTGCTCTTGTGTCTAAGTGTATCCCAGTAGTTTTAAGAAAGAATTGTTAAGGACTTCCTTTCTTCCCACGTGGGCTTTTTACATTGGATACATGCTTGTTTGTTTTGTATTAAATCTGAAATCTTGGATCCTCAGCTTCTATCTATACTACTTTTTGTATGTCCTATTGTATGTGAAAGAATGCTCCTTTCCTTCCAATCTTTCCACCTGGGAGGGGGCAGTTTGAGGCTAGTACCCTGGATATTGCTCCATTCTGCCATTCTCATTTTGAAACACCAGAATCATAAAAATCAAACCAGTGGGGCCTGGTCCTAAAACATAGCATTGTGCTTGCATTGCTCTCTGTTTCCTAAGCCTACCACAAATACTCCAAACACACATCTTTCAAGCACCAAAATGTACATCAGCTTGTGAGCACTTAAAGGAAACTATGAATTGACACTAGAAATTTGGAAGCAATTCTACCCTGTTCCCTCAAGTTCATTCCTAAATATGTACATACCTATATTTTCTTCTTCCATCTCTGTATTTTCTCCCCTCTCTGAGTATTTGGTTGAAATATGCACATTAAGAGATCCTGAGAAAAAAAGAATCCCTAATAAAGTTTTTTAACCCTAAGGACCTACATGACACTGAAAATAGTTGTGCCACATCCAAAGAGAGAGACGCAAACAAATATTGTTGATCAAAATGTTTAATTCTACATTGTACAAGGTGTTAAAATTCCCCAAATCCCTTTTCTCACATGGCATGTGTCAGATCAAACATCTGTCAGAATGTGCTACACCATAGTGTGTGGGAACTTAACATTTCAGAAACTAGATTTTATAAGAATTATCTATGCTAGACTGTATTTCTTGTCATCATTTCTCCTCACTGCTGAATCTTTGTGCTGAACAGCAGACATACTAGACTAACACACACACACACAGTGGCAAAACTTTCAATAAATTGTCATGGTTTTCATGACATTACGTAATTTGAGAACAATTCACAGAATGGATATGTGCAATGTAATGTTCCCTTTGACATATTATCACTCTATAACATAATTCTTTAGTGTCTACGTAAGCATCAAACTAGTTTTGATAAGCTATAACATTTACCAGGAAGTATATGTCTACCTCAGTTTGGGAATTGGGTTTCTATCTGAAATGTTTCTCTTGTGAACATAGTAATAAAAATGACCTCTAATTTCAGGACACTTATCTACCAAACTACGGAAACTTCTAAATTACCCACAATAAGGACCTAACTCTATGATATTTTGAAAATACTTTTAAGGAAAATCAAATTTTCAGCCTATGTATTTTATGTAGCTGAAATGATTGTTAACTGAACAAGTGAAATAGGCTTAATTCCCAGAGCTCAATATCCTAAAAAGAAAAAAAATACAGACAAAAGCTATCATCAGATTGGATGAGGAAGTTCAAAATACAAAGAGAACATAAATGAAAATAAAAAAGACAAGGAAAACCCTGAAGCATGAGAGCAAGGTTACGTGTTATGAGGAATTCAAAAAAACTGTGTGGGAAAAGTTTTTCATAGATTTCTTCATAATGCTAGATTTAATCCTCTCTGCTAGGCCAACTCTCTCCTGCTAGACTCCACATTTATATTCATAAAAATAGACTTAAGAATGCATTCCTCCATCCTACTCCCATCAAAACAATTGTGTTTTATTTATTACACATATGTTTCTGAGTTCCAGCAGGATTGTGAGCAAGTGACTATCAGAAAACTTATGGAGTATTATGTGGCAGAAAACAGTAGAGCAATGTCTTCAACTTCATGTTGAACATAGATTTCTTTGTAAAGGGAACTAATGAAGGAAAGACTGAAACCATTTTACACATGCAAATATTTTGAAATCATACAGCTCTGGAACCACTTGCTAACAGAATCTACTTTGGTGGAAAAAAAGCAGAAGGAAGACATGGGGAAATAAAAGAAATGCTGCCCAAACAACTGATAAAACTAGAGCCATTATGTCTGTTGTATGTTTCTATTTCTCTCCATGATGGACTATCCGAGATTGAAATACCCTCTTATACTAAGCGACTGGAAAACCAAACCATACATGAAGGAAGGAAGGAAGGAAGGAAGGAAGGAAGGAAGGAAGGAAGGAAGGAAGGAAGGAAGGAAGAAAGAAAGGAAGGAAGGAAGGAAGCAAGGAAGCAAGGAAGCAAGGAAGAAAGAAAGAAAGGGAAGAAAGGAAGAAGGGAGGAAGGGAGGAAGGGGAGGGAAGGGGTGAGGGAGGAAGGGAGGGAGGGAGGAAGAGAAGGGAAGGGAAGGGAGTGGTGAGGGAGGAAGGGAGGGAGGGAAGAAGGGAGGAAGGAAGAAAGCAAGGGAGGAAGGAAGGAAGAAAGGAAGGGAGGAAGGAAGGAAGGAAGGGAGGGAGGGAGGCAGGGAGGGAGGGAAGGAGGGAAGGAGGGAGGGAGGGAAAGGAAGGGAAGGGAAGGGAAGAGAAGGGAAGGGAAGGGAAGGGAAGGAAGTGAGAAGAGAAAGAAAAGAGAGGGGAGGAGAGAGGAAACAAGGTAAAGAAATTTTAAAAGGAAAGACAAGATCAGTCTTAAACTGTTCCCAGATAATGCATAAGGTATTGAATACAGTACTGTGAAGGCTATCACCTTAGTAATAGTAACGGGACTACTCCTGATTAAGAACTCTTTTTTTTTGGTCAGTCCTGGGGCTTGGACTCAGGGCCTGAGCACTGTCCCTAACCTCACTTTGTTCAAGGCTAGTTCTCCGCCACTTGAGCCACAGGGCCATTTCTGGCCATTTTCTGTATATGTGGTGCTGGGGAATTGAACCCAGGACCCCATGCGTATGAGGCAAGCACTCTTGCCAATAGGCCACATCCCCAGCCCCTGATTAAGAACTCTTAAGACTACATTAACAAAGCTTAAAATTAAGCCATGACAGAAAATTTCTTCCAAGAAATACAACTACAACCCAGAATATAGTCCCATAGTATTCACACACACACACACACACACACACACACACACACACATACACACAGCAAAGCCTAACATCTAACAATATGCATATTGATGCCTATAGTTATAATATTTAATTTTTTTACAAAATACACTAAAAATTAAAAAATTGAAGCATATAGGAAGAGAGAAATCAGAGGCATGATATCTGAAAATGTTGACGAGGTAAAGAATTCCAAATCCCACCCCCATAATAAAAGCAGCAAAACACAACTTAATTAAACCCATACTGTCAAAAACTTAAATCAACTTTTCAGAACTCTGGAAATTAAACAAAGGCTTGTAGCAATTTGGTGTGTAAGCTACTTATGTCTCTGCTTCTAGACAATTCTGTAACTGACTAAATCAACAACAGCTTCCCACTTCCCTGATGATCCAGTGTTTCACTGTAATTAAAGGTGTACTCCTTTCTCTTAGCACCATCAGGTTTTGTTTTGGGGTTTTTGGTTTTACCATTCCTGGGGCTTGAACTCAGGGCCTGACCACTGTCCCAGGCTTCTTTTTGCCCAAGGCTAGTACTCTACCACTTGAGCCACACTGCCACTTCTGGCTTTTTCTTTATATGTGGTGCTGAG
This sequence comes from Perognathus longimembris pacificus, assembly GCF_023159225.1. NCBI lineage: Eukaryota > Metazoa > Chordata > Mammalia > Rodentia > Heteromyidae > Perognathus > Perognathus longimembris. The sequence goes on from NC_063167.1 coordinate 54,527,491, forward strand.
GAATCGAACCCAGGGCCTCATGGATATGAGGCAAGCACTCTACCACTAGGCCATATTTCCAGCCCCTCTAAGCACCATCAGGAAGAAGGGTGAAGTTTTAAACATCTTAGCTCGCTAGCAAGCATTCAGCATATTCCTTGGTGCTAATGTGGAGCTTTGGGCATAATTACCTGTCACCTGGAAGAGCTATTAGTTTCCTTCTCCTTTCCTAAAAGACAAATGTGAGAAATCGATGCATCCATCAAGATGAGGGATTAAAAGTATCTTGAAAGATGTCATTATTTACATACTTTGTGGCCCTTAACCAGTGTGACAGACCCGAACTGTGATCCAAAGAGTTCATGGCTTCAAATCTTAAAGTTCTGTCTACCAAAGCCTGGCAACAGAATTCAGTGAACAAGAAAGACAAAAGACAGCAGAGAGAAGCCATGAGATGTTTTTATCTCAATACATCTAGATGTGTCCACAGAGAAGTAGATTTCAGGGAAAATATATAGATTGGTTACAAAGACCAGCCAAGAAAAAGCAATGAAGAAAGGAAAGCAACTGCTAGTTGGGTACAAAAAAACAAAACTTCACAACAATGGCATGTGCTGCATACATGACCTCTACAGGACAGGACACCCCATCTCCTTTGTGAATATGTCAAAACTAAATCCTTGAGAAACATTACCCAAATTTTTCTGTTAGTATTTGGGTTTGAACTCCTGCTTAATGAGCAAGCACTCTAACACTTGAGCTTGGAAACAGTACTTTCTTCCTTTCGTTACGTTTTTAATATTTTTTTCTTTATTGTCAAAGTGCAGTACAGAGGGGTTACAGTTTCATATGGAAGGCAGTGAATACATTTCTTATCCAACTTGTTACCTCCTCCCTCATTTACCCAGCCTCCCTCCTCCCCTTTTCTCTCCCCCTGCCCCAATGAGTTGTACAGCTGGTTTATACCATATAGTTTTGTAAGTATTGCTGTTGTATTGGCTTGTCTTTCTATCCTTTGTCTCTCTATTCCCTTTGATATTCTCTGATATTCCCTTTCCCTTCTCTAGTTCCAATACTGGTATGAACAATATCCAGGGTACTAAAATCAGTTACAGTGATATTATTTTTATAAAAGAGTCTCACGTTTTAGCCAATGGCTCACCTGGAACTGTTATTTCCTACCTTCATCTTTCTGCCTTAGCTAGGATTACAGATGCACACTGTCATGCCCAGCTTATGTTTAAGGTGGGATCTTGCCCAAGCTAAAATTTGAACTCCAATCCTATCTCACGAGTAACTGGGATTATATGCACTACCGTACCCAGCCCAGGTTACATATATTGAAAAGATAATAATGGCAAGTGTTGGATTCAGAATACAAATCAAGTGTCTCCACAGCTCCCTTTACATACTGTCTTTACATTCATAATTTATAGGCTTTTCCCAGGTGTTATCCAGATTTTTCAGTCAAGACAAGATTTCCATACAGTCTCCACTTAGAAGAAATTGGTTTGAATGAAAATAAAACTATTTAAATTCTAGGGTTTGTTTTTTTTTTTGCTTGTTTCAATTTTCTTTTTCTCTCTTTTTTTAAAATTTTATTGTCAAACTGATGTACAGAGAGGTTACAGTTTCATACCTTAGGCATTGGATACATTTCTTGTACTGTTTGTTACCTCCTCCCTCATTCCTCCCTCCCCCTTCCCCCTTTCCATTTTCCTTTCCCCCCATAAGTTGTTCAGTTCATTTACACCAAACAGTTTTGCTAGTATTGCTTTTGTAGTCATTTGTCTTTTTACCCTGTGTCTCTCGATTTTGGTGTTCCCTTTCAGTTTCCTAGTTCTAATACCAGTATACACGGTTTCCAATGTACTCAGATAAGAAACAGAGTAAATTCTGAAACTCTGCTCTTTTCTCTTCACCTTTTACTCCCTCCTTTCCTCACTCCCTTTCTTTATGCCTCTCATGCTCCTTCTACACCCACCCCTAACTTCCCTCATCACTGTAGAGAGGAAATGCTAGCCAGCAATATGTGAGGCCAGATAAAGGGAGTAATTGGAAGAATATATGTGAAAATAAACCATGGGGAGGCATGAAAGTCAGATTCCCTACCCAAGATTGGCTTCAGTTGAGCATTAAGAACATGCAAGAGAGCCTAGATCAAGCACTTTTTGTGTAATTATCAGGAAAGTGATTTTGAAATGATCTCTTATTACTCTTCTACCTGTTCCTGCCTGAGACTTGTGCTGCCTATTTTCATATTTTACGTTCTACTAGAATTCAGGCAATATAACCCTTACATTGGCATTAACCACTAGATTTCACATCTTTTTTCCTTTGCAAATTTTTTAAGAGCTAACTGATATCTACTAATGGCATAGTGTTGGAGGAGAAAGGATTGTTGATGGCATTACCACTCACCACACACTACTTGAGATCAGTTTTTTTCTTGTTTCTTCATTAGCTTTTCTTTTTATTTCTTGCTGGTATTTGTTTTGTATCCACATCATTTATTTGACATCTCTATCACTCTTTCTAATGTTTACCTGCCTAGTAGCTACTGAAGTTTTTTCATATCTGCTTAAAATATCCAAAAGTGTGCATGAATTTTCTTCTTCCCAAAAACTTATACTAGGTTCTGTCCATACGCCTAGTTGATAGGAAGAAATATTTTCTGTGATAATGACATTCTCAAGGACACTTTAATAAATTCTCCAATAGCATCCCTAGATACATTCCTTCCATCCTGTACTCCATTTTCACATAGCAACTAGAGTTTTAGACATTTTATTTTTATTATTCCTTTATTTTTGTTATTCCTCCACTGAAAACTATGTAGTGATCAAGTGTGGTGGCACACTCTTGTAATCCCAGGGTTTGGGTAGCTGGTACAAAAGAATAAAGGCCAGCTGGGCTATATAACCAGTTCTTGTCTCAAAAAACAAACCAACACGAAATGCAAAGCAAAGCCACCCTCCCTCCAGTGGTTTTGTTCATGCATAAAAAACACTCTGTAGAAAACAGCTGATGTAAAACTGATACTCACATGACAATATGTTGATATGCTGGAAATGAACTTAGCAACATGGGGGAAGGGGAATTGGGGGAGAAGAGGGAAAGTTAGAGAAAAACGATAGCTGGGTAACAATGTTCAACAAGAAATGTACTCATTACCATACATATGTAACTGTAATCCCTCTGTACATCACCTTGACAATAAAATTAAAATTAAAAAAAAAAGAAAACAGTCCACACTTGATTTTCCTCTCCATTCTCATCCCATACATTCATTTCTTTCTCTGTCTTTTCTACCTGAGGCCTTCTTGTTCCTCCAGGCAATGAAGCTGAGCATTTGTATTAGCAGTCTTTCTTCATCAGAAGCATTCTCCAAGATCCTTCCATGGCCAGTTTATTGTGTTCTTCAATCTAATGTCGAATGCCATTTTCTGAAGGAAGACCTTCTACTCATCCAAATGAAAGCTATGAGTCTTAAGCCTTGCCTATCACATAAGTCTGGTGGGTTTTCATGATTTTCTGTCTTCTTTATACTCTAACTAGGAGTGCCTTAGTGACATAGGAAGTTTTCCTCTTTTAGTCATGATTTCCATTCTAGAAATATATTATTTTAAGTACATGTGAAATAGATGAATACATAGCTATGATTCCCTTCTTTTTATTAATTTAATTTTATTGCCAAGATGTCATAGAGGGGATACATACAGCCTTACTACATATATAAGGGTGTGAGCATATTTCTTGTCAAACTTGTTACCTCCCCACTCATTTTTCTCCAACCTTCTGTCCTCCCAAATCCTCCCCTCCCCAAGTTGAATAGGTAGTTTACAACAAATTGTCTTGTCAATATCGCTTTCGCATTTATTCGCTTTTAGCCCTTTGTCTCACCATTTTGATGTTCCCCTTCCATCTTCCATTCCCTAATTCAGACAAATGTATATACAATACCCAGGGTACCAAAATCAAATAGTGACAACAGGGGAAAAACCACAGAGAAGAAAAAAGAGATAATTTCACATAGTACGTTAAAAATAACAATGATAAGCCATTTGGTTCCATATTTGGCAGTTCATTTTGCCTGGCATCATCTTATATGATCAAATATACATAGTCTGTGTGATATTGTGATCCTTTGCTAGGAATATCCTAGACATATACGAATTATTACCAAGGAGGGAAACCATAGGAATCTATGTTTCCATGGGTCTGGCTCACTTCCCTTAGTATATTTTTTTCCAAGTCTTTCCATTTCCTGTGAATGGAGCAATGTCATTTTTTATGATAAAAGCATAGAATTCCATAATGTATATATACCACAATTTCTTGATTAATTTATCTGCTGAAGGGTATCAGGATTTCTTTCATATTTTGTGTATATGGTTCCATATATGTATATATGGTAAATAATGCTGCATTGAACATGGTTGTGCTGAAAGCTTTAGTCTGGGCTTGCTTGTTCTCCTTTGGGTAAATGCCCAGAAGTGGGGTTGCTTGATCATAAGGGGGCTCTATGTTTAGTTTTTTGAAGAACATCCATACTGCTTTCTAGAGTGGTTGAACAAGGTGACACTCTCACCAACAGTGTAGTAGGGTTCCCTTTTGGCCACATCCCCAACAGCATCTGTTGCTATCAGTTTTCTTGATAATGGCCACTCTTACAAGGGTAAGGTGGTCTCAATGTTGTTTTGATTTGCATTTCTTTTATGGCCAGACATGTCGAGAACTTCATGTATCTATTGGCCATTTTCAATTCTGCTTCAGAAAAGTCTCTCTTTAGTCTTTAGCCCATTCATTAATGGAGCAGTTCTTTGAGGATTTGTTTTAGGGGAACTTAATTTTTTGAGTTCTAATTATATGTTAGATATGAGGCCCTTGTCTGTTGTATAGCTAGTAAAGATCTTTTCCCAATCTGTGGCCTTTCTATTTATATTGTTACCTATGTCCTTTACCATGCAGAAACTCTGCAGTTTGATTCAATGCCATTTTTCTAGGCTTTCTTTGATTCATTGTGTTTCTGGGTCATTAACAAGAAAGTTTCAACCTGTGCCAAGGAGACCTATTGTTTCTCATATTCCTTCCTGCAATGTTATCAGGGTATTTGCTTTTATTTCAAGGTCTTTGATCCACTTGGAATTGATCCTGGTGCAGGGTGATATAAAAGGATCTAGATTTAGTTATTTACAGTTGTTTCACCAATTTTACCAGCACCATTTGTTGAAAAGGCTAACTTTCTTCCATATTATTTTTTGTGGCTCGCTTATCAAAGATTAGGTGACCATAGTTCTGCATATTCATTTCTGGGTCTTCAGTTCTACTCCACTGGTACTCAGGTCTGTTCTTGTGTCAGTACCAAGTTGTTGTTTTTTAATTATTGCTATAGCTTTGTAATCGAGTTTGAAGTTTGGTTTTGATATTCCTCCAGCACTGTTCTTCCTCCTAAGGATTGCTTTTTGCTTTTCAGGGTCTTTTATCATTCCATGTGAATTTTTAGATTGCTTCCTCTATTTCATAAAATAATGGTTTGGGGATATTGATGGGTGTGGCATTGAATTTGTAAATAGTTTTTGGCAGTATTGTCATTTGCACAACATTAATCCTCCCAATCCAGGAGGACTGGGAGTTTCCTGTGACCCTGTCCCCTGTCCTTACCCTATTTAGGTCTAGGCCAACTCAAAGGCCATTATGCCATACCACCTGTCTTTGTGTTCTTGTCCTTTCTCCTGGGTCCTGGCTCTTTTCTGGACACCATGGCATCCCACTTCAGCTCTCCACTGGAGCTGAATTGGTTTGTTGGTATTGTTTTTGTTCTTGATTTCCTCTTTGGCCTGTTTTCTAACTGTGTTAAGTGTATTTGCAGGCTGCAGGCCTTTGTAACAATTGTCTGCCTGCAGACTACTAATGCTCCAATAAAGTTGCCAAGATTCGACCTCTCAAAGAAACTGGTGTATAGTTCTCTTTCTTTGATAAATCTGTCTGGTTTGGAAAGAATGTTATGCTGGCTTCATAGAATGGGTTTGGTAGTGAACTTTCAATTTTATTGAAGAGTTTGAGGAGTATTGGTGTGAGTTCTGCTTTGATGTCTTTATAAAATTCAGCTGTGAAACCATCTGGTCCTGAACTTTCTTGGATGGGAGGTCTCTTATTGCCGTGTCTACTTCATTACTTGATATGTCTACTTAGTAGTTTTAAATCTTTTTGGTTTAGTTGGGCATATCAATATTTGCTAGAAATTCATCCATTTCTTCCAGATTTTCAAATTTGTTTGCCCAAAAGTTGGAAAAGGGCCGAGTGCTAGCCTTGAGCAAAAAGAAGCCAGGGACAGTTCTCAGGCCCTGAGTTCAAGGCCCAGGACTGGAAAAAAAAAATTCATTTAAAAGGTTGGAAAAGTATTTCCTTATAATGTTCTGAATCTTGCTTGTTTCTGTTGTGATGTTTCCATTCTCATCTCTGATTTTGTATTTATATATGTGTGCTCCCTTCTTTTTTGGTAAGATTTGCTAAGGGTCTGTCAATTTTGTTCATTTTTTTTTTGAAGAACCAACTCTTTCTCCTATTGATTCTTTCTATGATTTTTTTGGATTATAATTCATTTAATTCTGATTTATTTTTAACATTTGTTTCCATCTACTGGCTCGGGGTTTGGTCTATTGATCTTTTTCCAGGAGCTTAAGGAGCATCATTAAGTTGTTGGGTTGAGATTTCTCCAATTTGTTGATATAGGCACTCAGAGCTATAAATTTTCCTCTGAAAACTGCCTTTGCTGTGTCCCAGAGGAGCTGGTATTTTGTGAGCTCATTTTGGTTAAATACCATAAACATTTGAATTTCAGTTTTGATGTCTTCAATGACCCATTGGCGATTCAACACTGTGTTGTTCAGTCTCCATGAATTACAGACTTTTCTGTGGTGGATTTTGGTGTTGAGTTCTAATTTTATTCCATTGTGGTCTGAGAGAATCCAGGAAATAACTTCAATATTTCTGAATGTGCATAGATTTGCTTGTGACCTAAAAATATGATCTATTTTGGAGAATGATCCATGTGCTGCCAAGATGAACATATATTCTGGTGTTGGTGAGTGGAATATTCTGTAGATAACAGTTAAGTCCAGTTGATCTATGCAGTTGTTTACTTCTGAGGTTTCTGTGTTGTGTTTTTTGGTGTTGAATTTTCTAGAGGTGACAGTGTCCTCTTAAAGTCTCCAATAACCAATGTGTTTAGATTTGTGTGTTTTGTTTGCCAGTAGTGTTTGTTTGATAAAGTTGAGTGTTCCAGCATTTGGTATATAGAAATTTATGACAGTTATATCCTCCTGCAGGAGAGATCCCTTTATTAGTATGTAAGAACCTTCTTTGTCTCTTCTCATAATTTTAATTTGAAGTCAATTTTATTGCAACTCCAGCCTGTTTATGGGGGCCATTAGCTTGATAGATTTTATTCTAGCCTTTCACTTTCAGAATATGTTTGCTTTCTCTTGAAGATGGCAGAAAGATGGATCTTGCTTTTTGATCCAACTTTTCAGTCTATGTCATTTAATTGGAAAGTTAAGAACATTAATATTGAGAGTTAGGATTGAGAGCTGTTAGTTCATTATATTTATCTTTATAAGGCTGTGCCTTGTCAATTCTTGCTATAATTACTTGTTTTTCTATTTAGGATCCATTTCTCTCCCAGTATCATGTTCTTGTTTGTTTTCAATGTGTAGAATATCTTTGAGAATTTTCTGTAATGCTGGGTTTTTTTGGTAGAGATATATCTTTTCAATTATTCCTTGCTCTGGAAGGTTTTTATTTGTCCCTTTGCTATGAATTATAGCTTAGATGGGTGCAGTATTCTTGCTTCATAGTTATTTTCCTTAGGGTGTGGCATATCTCATTCCAGGCTTTCCTTGTCTCTGCTGAGAAATCTGCAATTATTCTGATTGGTTTTCCTTTATAAATTGTTCTCTTCTCCCTGGCAGCTTTAAGGATCCTTTCTTTGGTCTCTATTGATCCTGTACAGATTACAGTATGTTGGTAGGATGTCCTGCTCTGGTCTGGACTGTTGGTGGTTCCAAAAGCTTCTTGTGTCTGGATGGGTCTACCCTTCCGAATATTTGGGAATTTTTCTGCTGGGATTTTGTTTAGCATATTTCCTATTTCTCAAACTTTCTTCTTTAGGTTCTCCTCAATACCCATAACCCTTAAATTAGACTTTCTGATTCTATCTTGGAATTTCTGAAGTTAACTTGTCTCATTTTTTAAATTGGTTTTGGATGGGTTTTTTTTGTTGTTGTTGTTCTTTCTCCATAAAGTCTAGCCGCTCTTCAATTCCAGAGATTTGGTCTTCTACATCATCTAATCTGCTTTCTAAACTTCTACTTTGTTGTTTATCTCCCTTCTTTCTAGTTAGTCATTTTTATGCCTTCCATCTCTCTCCTGTAGCTTTCTTTTAGATCTTTTATGGATTTTTTTTTACCTCATTCATTTGATTCTGAGTGCTTTCCTTCAAATCTTTTAGCTGAGTGGCCATCCTTTCATTGACTCCTTTTCTATCTTTTGCAATTCATTCAGCTTTCTGTTTGTGGAAGCCATGAATTCTTCTATTAATCTTTAGATAGCTTTACCAAGCACATGTATAGCTATATGTTGGCTTTTAATCTTTTCATTCATCATATTTACCTGTAGTGTTTGTTGAGCATTTTGAGAACTGTCCTCTAAGTTTTGATTGACTGCTCTTTTGCCTGTTTATTTTGAGTTGGAGTTGAGATTGCCTGACTTGCTTTTTTGATGGGTTTTTTCTGCTTCTTTGGCAAAGAAAGCAAATTCAATAGCATATCAGAACACAATTTTCAGACCTGAACCAAACCTACCCCAAGCCCCATACTTACACAGACTTTAGAGGTTCAAAATCATTGGTAGGTAATTTCACTCTCTCCTTTTTTGGATATAAAACAGATCAAATACCACCACATAACACAGTTTTAAGACCAAAACCAACCCTAGCTCTATAATGGCATGGATATTAGAGGTTCAAAATGTTACATAGTTATTACTCTATCTCTGCTTTTCTTTGATAGGGAAGGGATATTGTGATTCTGAAGTCAGATTATATATAACTATAACCAGTGAACAAATCTGTCACAATCAATCTGGGCTGAAAGGATGACTCAATGAACCCCTTTGACACAATCAAAACGAATACAGATACAGTCTAGCTCAACAAGTAGGGACCAATGGACTAACAAGATCCAAGAAGGAGTGGAGGACCAGAAATTTATAGGTATAAGGAAAACTACAAGGAAAAAATAAGAGTAGAGGAATGAAGGGAATGAAAGGAGTAGAAGGATGATAATGGAGACCTAAATTCAGAGAAAGGGAGAAGAAGAAAAAAATAAAAATCTGAAAAACAATAAAAGAAAGAAATAGGAAATTTTAAAAATATATAAGTATAAAGGAATAATAAAAAATTAAATGTACTAAACTTGAGAGATAGAGGTTTCAGTAATCAGAGTCGGAATTATGTATGTACACAATGAAAGAGGAACCCAAAAATTGATGTTGGTTATATATCTAGGAATGAAGCAGAAAAAGAAAAGTTAATCAAACTAAGAAAAAGAGGGGAAAAATAAAAGTAATGAAAAAATTTAATACATATATATATAATTAGAAAAAAGAATTCTTCAATTTATTTGGGTGGTCATGTGTCTCCCCTTTGTCAACTATCCAGTTTCTTGATGGAGCCTCTGGTTTCCTTGTGGTGTTCAGTTTTCTGTGGCCTAGTTGGTTCCTTAAATCAGTTTGTTTGTGCGGCAGAAGAAAAAATTCTGCCTTACAAACCTCCTTCCTTCCAGACTAATTTATTGCAGGAGGGAGGTGGCTGTTTTCTGTAGCTTGTAGTCACAAGGAGCTTTGTGTGGGGGTGGAGTTGAGGCCTGTGCAGATAGTGGCTTTTCCCAAAGGGGCTAGCTACTGAGCCACTCTTTGGCCCAGCCTCAAGCCGCTCTCTGCTTTTACAGCCTAACTAGTTTGTTTTTATTTTAACTCCTGCAGGGGCAGTTCTGCAGAGGGGTGGGACCACCTCTGGCTGTGTTTACCTGAGGCAGAAAGTAGTCCTGCCCTGGGACCTTCTCCTGGGCAGAGCTGACATTCACTGCTCAGCCTTTGCCTGGTTGAAAGATGGCACTGCCAACACTGCTTCAAGTTATCTGCTATCCTCTCTGGTAGGGTTTGTGCCAGAATATAAAATGGTGCTCTTCTCCAGTGGTGGGGGAAGGGCTACCTTCCAAATGTTGTTCTATAAGCAGAAGTGAGAATATCTTTTATGGGATATTCATGCTTTCCCTTGGTTTTTTGGGCCATCTGTGATCCACATCTGTCTGTGGCCAGCAGGCTGAAGGTTTCTGCTCCTAGTCACCTTATGGATGCTGGAGGTGAATGGAAAGAGCCCACTCTGTCTCCTCCACCCTTATCCTGGTTCTGTCTGCTACTGTGGCAGCAGCCACAGCCACAGCAGCCACTGCCACTGGCGTGCACTCAAATCTATCTTCTTAAGCAGGCTATTGAAATGTTTCCTCTCTGGTCAAAATCTCTATTATGCCTCACTTGGTGTGATTCTCTACCTGCGGAATTTTTGCTGGAGTACTAAAACTGAGTTCTGGGAGAGAGCTCATTAAGTGCCCAGCTGCACTTCCACCAGCTTCCCTCTATTTTGCCATGATACCTTTCTAACCGGAAACAAAAAATAGGGCAGATTATAGCAAATATCTGTTTTAGAAGTGTAAGTATGTATGCTAGGTGCCTGTGTGATCATATGAATATGTTTACAAAAACACATAAGTAGCAAATCTATGTAACAATAGTAGTCTCTAGGTGATTATAAACCCTAACTTTTTCATTCCTTTGTACAATGTCTTTAATTTGTAAATGTTTGTCCTTAACCATGTATTACCAAATCAAATACTTACTGCTTGAAATTTTTTTGTGTGTGCCACTGGGAATGAAACTCAGACCCTGGCACATTGCTAAATGTTTATCCCTTTGCCCTCTAACCCAGGTCTCACTCTGCCTGAACACCTTAAGTATTAGCTTCCTGATATTACTTTTGCTAGGCTGTAAGTTCAAATGAGTTACACCAAAAGCATTCTTCCCTGCACAGATCATTCTTTAGTTAACACAAATTCACACATACACACACACACACACGCATAGATATGACCCTGTATGTGAACACATATTTATTTATAAATTAGTTCTAATTTCCACATATATAGGAAAACATGCATGTCTCCCAGCCTGATTTACTTCACTTAACATAATTTATTCCAGGCTATCCATTTCTTAACACGTATATAATATTATGTAATATTATTCTCCCTGATGGATGTGTAAACTTATATATACATATATATACACACACATATATGTACAGACAGACACACACACATAATATTTTCTTTCTGTATAACCCAATAACATCTTCCCCAATCGACAGGTATAGCACCTGGAATTTTAGCCACTGAGTGACTAGCCTCTGTCTGATTTGTGAGAGTAGGTAACACATTATCACACAATGACTGCCACATCATGAAGCAAAACCCAACTGACAATGAAACATCTACCCTCAAGAAACATCCAGTGTTGCTTTCAAACACAAAACAAAAACAATGTGTAACAAATCAAGTGAGCTCCCAACCCCTTGAAGCATGCAAGCACACAATAAAGCTCTATTGAATAGAATGGAATATTACAGGATTTGTTGCCTACAATAAAGTAAAAGGCAGAACACTCTGTTTGATGTCTGTATTTTGGAATAACTCTGAGGCCCATGGCCTTTGCAAAATGACCTCATCAACCACTAAACTTGGTGATTGGAAAAGGATGGAAATCATGGAATGAAAGCTAAGGTAACTGTGACCCTGGTGTCATTTTGCTGTCACTTCCACAATACTGACTTCTTACTTCATAATGAAGAGCTGGCAGAACAGCTCAACTGGAAAGAAGAATTAGATGCTTTTGAGTTTCTCCTTGCTTTACAGTTCTTTCAGGGTCCAAGGCATTTCAGTTGTAACCACTGTCATTTTCCCTTTCATGGTAATGACAGCCAAGTCAGCTTTGGTTATGTGGTTATGCAAAATCAATTGTTCAATACTGTAATTATCAGCCATACTGAAGAAATTGAATTTAATGATGAGAATCAGCAAGCCCAACACATATGATATATTATGGGCAGGAGGCAGGGACTGGGGGAGGGAGCATGAGTTGTTAACTGAAAGGACTTGAGCTGCTGCAATTTTCATGATGATGAATTGTTGACCCAGGAGAGATTTTCTGGCCTGTCCGCTATCATCTCATTCTGCTAGGGCAATTCCAGAGTAAGCAACTGAGGCTGTTACTGAAATATGAAGGGGGGAATGAAAGCTAAAGAGTACCAGGCTAAAGCATAGACTGTTTTCCAATCAATAATCTGCACTTGTGCAAGAGATGTTGGAATATATAGAATGAATCTCTCTGGTTCATTTTTATTAAGGTGAAGTGGGCTTTGCAGCTCTTATGATCAACTGATGGCAACTCAGGAGAAGAAACCTTGTGGGGGTGGGGGGGACTCTCTCAAGGGTAGCTTGAAATCTATCATGTCCATCCAAACACCCCCAACACACTACAATACTGAAGATTCTTTCAGCACAAGCCTTCCATCTGGACAGGAGCAAAGAGAACTGAGTATGCTTCCTGTATACTTCATGATGATAGAAATTGTCTGTAAATTTCCCATTCCACAATTTTACTTAAAAGTGCTGTGTGTGTAAGATCACAAAAGGAAATTCTTATGGATGAGACTGGAATCATAATCACATATTTTCTATTCAAGTTTAGCATAATTCTACACAATTCTTCCTTATGGAGAGAAGGGGGTGGGTCTGTAAAGAAAACAATCCAGATTCATGAAGTGAAATTGAAAAGCAGATGGGAGATGTATGATTGCTTACAAACATGTCAAAGAGGTAGCAGTAAGATATACGATCTAAATTTTTTCTCCTTCAACATTTGAGCCCCCTCAACTCTAACCTGTATGTGGAGAGAGCATATGAACTGACAGCAGTAGATCAGCACAGTAAAGCCTCATTATGTCCATTGTCACTACAAGTTTCCTGCATTCCAAGTGAATCAATTTTGACAATCTCTTCCCATTATGAAATGCCTTGAATTGTAGCACTGCTGGGCCCAAGTCCTCATTTAGAACCATCACACTGAGAATGTGCCTCCATTCTAGTTCTTCCACATTTCCTGTCTTACCTGTTGCTGTCATTTTGTCTTAAAGGGGCCTTTCTGGGGATGATTGAAAATTGAGGACAAAGCAGACCCTCAATAAGTATCTGTTCAAAAAAATAAAATTAAACTGGGAAATGATCTGCAACTTTCACATCATAGTAACATGCTTTCAGCACAATGAAATGTATCAACTAAATTCTAAGGGTTATTGGCTACAACAGGGAGTAAAACTTTTGGAAACAGCCATTTTAATACAAATTAACCATCTGATGCTTTTGTGAAAACTTCTTTTCAGTCACTGTATTTCTGTATTAGGGCAGGACAGCTATCCAGCAATATATTAGTTAACATAATTTTTGACACTACACATATGAGCATAATGGTGTTTGTAATGACATTTAGAGAGCCCCTTGTTCGGACATTTTACTAATCATTCCAACCTAGAACCTGTTTTACTAGACAGCTTTGTTTTGTATAGTAATGTGACAAGGTTTGTCTTACGTATGAACACTGGAATATTAAATGAATATTTTAAGGCTGCATATGCCACTAAGGTGGTCAAAGAGAGCATGCCAAATACAGATTTTCAGACTCCACCCTTTTAATCTGTCATTTTATTTAACCTATGTTTACAGAAACATACAATGACTGACAAATTGGAATCATTAGCTTACAATAGACAGAGCTCGCATGGAGATCTGTTAATAGACTGTAACTTCACTATCTTTCTAATCAATGTTTAAATTTTCTTCACCCCAAGCATGTTTAGATAGTAATAACACAAGTTTGACAGTGCCATTTTGTTTAGAACCTTAGGAAAATATTGTACAGAAGGAAATTCTTCCTTAAAATCACTACAAAATTACTTTTTAAAAACAACTTGCTATCTAAAACAGGATAAATCCCCTATAATCCCTTCATTTTAAATACTATTTACCATTATCAAGTTACCCATGCTAAACTTGCTATAATCAGAACTCATTTTTCTTTGTCTTACTTAGTTGCCTCATAAGCTGAAATTTATTTCATTGCATTGGTTCCTGCCTAGACTTGTCTCCAGCATTACAGAGAGCACTTAATTAAATCAGCTCATTCCATGTTGTGCCCAAGTTTCCAAATGCAGGCACTGAGGTTTGGGAGACAAGGTTGATGTTTTGTTGAGAGATAGGGCTGGGTGCCCTACACCCTTCCAAGCCTTATTGAACTTGCAGGTCAAGAGACCTTATCAAAAAACCATCCCAATTGTCCTGTAATAATCTCACAAAATTCTTGACAGGTAATATCCATTAACAAAAAAAATAAACTTCACCAAAGCAGGACAGAAACTTTTCTTAATATGATTTCCTATTCAGTTAAGTACTGTTATGGTTGGTTCAACAGGATGCAAAAGTCAGTGGATTAATCTACTGAGCTCATAATTCAATGGATTATTTCATTGAGTTCATAGATAAACTATTAGAGGAAGTTGGTCATTGGGGGTATTCCTTTGAAGGATGTGTCTTGACCTCAAACTTTTTTTCAGTTCTTTCTGCTTCCTGACTGCCTTGGGGAGAACAGCTTTCCTCCACCATCCCCTTCTGCCCTTTCACAGTGTTTTTGACTCATTACTTGCCTAAAGACATTAGAGATACATTACCACTGGCTGAACCTTCTGAAATCATGAGCCAAAGTAAATATTTCCTCCTTTAAGTTTTTTTCTCATGTACTTTGCCATTGCAATGGAAAACTGACTAACATGGGTACCTCAACTTTATGCTTCCTAGAATCTGGACACAGCTTTATCAGAAACCTACTTGCCACATGTATGGAATTCATCTAATTAAAACATTGAGCCACTTGAATCCCAAGGCTAAATACTTTCTTTGTCATCACTTCATCACATTACAATGCTATCACAGGATGAAAGCACAGAAAAGCACTTGGTATGTGATATGCATACAATGACTGGTTAATCAATTAATTATTGTATGACTCATTAATTAGATTGTTTATGAGGCAGGAGTATAGCATTAGGGATTTACTTTTTTATTTGCTTTTTTTTTTTTAATACACAGAGAATGGGACAAGAGTTCCAAGAGAATTGATGCAGCCAATCATCTCAGTGCTATGTTTAGAAATAAAGCTCCAATGTTCACAAGAGCTTCATTTTTGTACAGGTTCACTACATTTTTAATTCACTACAGAGGTTTCAGGTTTATTCAGAGCTAATTAATTTTTTATGATTGATTTAAACAAATTAACGCTTTAAAAATCTTAGGTTCTATAATGATTCAATAACAAAGAAATGCTACATTCTCTCATCCCACCATTTCCATTCTTATTTTTTTCAACAATTAATTCATTTATTGATAATTTTTAACTCTATGTCATGTTTACTTTCAGCATCCTTTTCATCAGATAGTGAAAACTCCATATTAATTCAAAATTTTGTCTTATATTTTATTCGGTTTTATTTCATTCCTTTGGAGTAAGAACACTTAGTATGAGATTTACCTCCTGAACAAAATTCCCAGTACATAATACATAACTACTGATTATAGGTTCAATGTTGAACAAATTTAATAACACCCTATTGCACACTTCCCCGGCCCCTGACAATCATATTCCTTCATGTTTCTGTGGATCTCACCATTTCTGAGGCCTAAAATCATAACAGCTTACTATTTGTCCCTATTTATCTCTCTCTCTCTATTTAACTGGCTCATTTCCCTTAGCTTTAATGTTCCCAGTTCATCTCTGTTCTCATACATTACAGAATTCCATGCTTGTAAAACTGTTAACTTGACTTCCTGTATCCTAAATTTGGGCTTCATTGTTTAAAACTTTTATTCTAAAGGTGATATTCAGTGGCGTTATATAAGTCAGGTAATTAGTGCATTTCTTTTTGAACGACATCACCTCTTCCCTCATTTTCTCCTATTTTTTCTTTCCCAGGCCTCAGGCCCCACAAGTTGTATAGTTGATTTTCAATGTGGTGTCTAAAGAGTATTTGCATTTGTTCGCTCTTTGTTCCACCATTTATGTGCTCCCCCTTACCCTCTCCCAAACAGATAAACTTACATATAAAACAAAAGGATCATAAAGAAAAACAGCAATGAAGGAGGGGGGAAAACCAAAAAAAAAAGTCCCTTTTCATTTTTTGGAGTTTGATAAGCATCATAGCTTATAAGCATTGATTAGTATAAGCCTACTGGGGTTTGTGATCCTAAGAGTATCATCCCTTGGACTCACTGTATGAATGTCTAGAATCCTGTATAATTTATCATGTCCAAATGTATTTTTGTGTCTTTTAGCACCAGGTAAATTTACTTGTAAATTTATAGGTGCATTCTTGCTACAACTAATGAGGGGAACAAAAGACTAAACACAGAGTTTCCCTCTGACCCAGAAATTCCACTGCTGAGCCTTTATCCTATAGCTCAAGTTACTTGAGCTGATCCCAAACTTTGGCAAAGTAGCAGGGAATAAAATAAACCCACAAAAAATCAGTAGGTTTTCTGTATGCCAACAATGAGAAGATAGAACTGAAGTCAGGAAAAACACCATTTGTAATACCCAAGAAGGAGGAGGAGGGGGAGGAGGGGGAAGAGGAGGAGAAGGAGGAAGAAGAAAGAGAAAGAAAGAAAGAAAGAAAGAAAGAAAGAAAGAAAGAAAGAAAGAAAGAAAGAAAGAAAGAAAGAAAGAAAGAAAGAAAGAAAGAAAGAAAGAAAGGAGGAAGGAAGGAAGGAAGGAAGGAAGGAAGGAAGGAAGGAAGGAAGGAAGGAACCTAGGAATTAACAAAAGATATGAAGGATCTCTATTGTGAAAACTGTAAAAATTTGAAAAAAATAAATGAAGCAGATTTAAAGAAATAGGAAAAACCTCCCATGCCCCTGAATTGAATGGGTTAACATCATGAAAATGGCAATACTGCCCAAAGCAATTTACAAAGTCAATGCAATTTCCTTCAAAATCCCAACAAGATTACTTAATGAAAGAGAAAGCAACCCAGAAATTCATATGGAATAATAAACGATTCTGAATAGCAAAACAATCCCTACCAGGAAGAACAGTGTTGGAGGATTATCAATAGCAAATGTCAAACTCTATTCCAAAGCTATAGTTAGTAATAGAAACAGCTTGGTATTGACACAAGAATAGTCCAAACGATGAATGGAACAGAATAGAAGACCCAGAAATAAACTCATAGACCTAGAGCTACCTAATATTTGATAAGGAACCAAAAACACAGGATGGAAAAAAAGACAACCTTTTCCACAAATAGTTCTGGCTATACACATGTGGAAAATGGAAGCTAGAACCTAAATCAGAGACCTCAATGTAAGGCAAGATACCATGAAAATATTACAGGAAGGGGTAGAGGAAAGATTAAGTTTTCTCAGAATGGGTTGAAACTTCCTACACCAAGATCTAGAATCACAACAATCAAAGAAATACTGGATAAATGGAATTGCATCAAAATGAAAAATTTCTCCATGGCAAAGGACATATCTAGCAAAATAAGTAGAAATTCCACAGAATGCTAGATTAATTTTTTACTAGCTATGCATCAGGCAAGAGCCTCATATCTAAAATATACTTGGAGCGCAAAAAATTAAACTTCATGAAAATAAGTTTTCTCATCTCCTTTGCATTCCTTTTGTTATTTTTCTAGTCTTATGTCTGAATTATCTCCAGTGGCTATCCTCTTCCTTAAGGATTTTTCCCATTCTTTCAATCTGTATTGAGTGTTTTTATTGGGAGGTAAAGGAAATTATGGCATTTACTACTGCAAGATATCAGTTCTTTTCTTTTTCAGGCAGCTGGAATGTGTCAGACTCATCAAAGTTTCAGGTGGGTGAGAAAGAAACCAATCTTAAGGAGTGTTCTTGTTATAGTTAGGATGCTGGAAATCTGAATCAATCTGCTATCTTTTTCCTGGGTAAAATTACCTGCTTTGGGAACTCTTCCTCATTGTATTGGACAGCAATGGAGTCAGATTAAAGAGTATCACAAATCTGCTTGTTGGCTTTAGTAAGTCTTAAGGTTTTGTGTTTGTTGTTGTTTGCTTTTACTTTCCCTCAATGTCTAGGAACCTTTCAATTAGTTTTTTATTTTTCAAAATGAGAGTTTGTGAACTGTTGCTGATTTGGAGTTTTGTTTTCAGAGTAAAGATCTAGGCCTTCCTATTTCATCATTCAACTGAAATCATAGTCAGACATTTGTAATAAGCACATACTCCACTTTAGGAACTAAAGTCATCATTTTAGACACAGCAGAATCATTATACTATTTTTACATGGTTTTATTATCATTCATATTTTATAGACAGGAAAATTTAGGTTCAGAAAATTTGAATAGTTGGTTCAATATCACAGAACTATTATGTGCAGGGCAGGAATTCTAAACCAGGCCTGTCTAATCACTACGGTACATCTTAAGCAGCATGATTCTGTTGGAAGATAAGGGAAGATACGGAAAAGAGAGGAGAGACAAGCTGTCATACCTGCTGGGCTTCAAGGTAGTGATTATATCACCAATCAGACAAAGGTTAAGATAAATGGTATAGATAGCATAGACTTTTCCACTGAGGTTGTCATATACATGCAACTTATGTATACCTTGAACCATGCTTTGTGCTACAAGGAACAAAATCAGATATAGAACCCAAAATAGAGAGACGTTCAAAGTGAAAGTAATATAAATACATCTTTAGAATTTTCTAGAAACACTGGGAAGAGTCAATTGGTACAGTCTAGAGACTAGAAAGGCTCTTGACCAAACTATTACATGAGAATTAGATATAAAAGGAAAATTAATAAGAGGTTTCCTAACTGAAAGAATAGGATATGTAAAAACTCAGACTTGAAATCATATGGTGGATGCAAAAACCTAAAAATACCAACATGTTGCTCAAGTCCTTGAAATGATAATTAGAGAGTGAGCAGATGAGTAAGGAAACCATATGCCTAAAATTTTCTCAGATGGAACAGCTTTATGTCTGTTGTTTCAGTTAAGTTATCAATAGCACCTCTATTTCACACTTAAAAGTATATTTGTTAGGCTTAAAAACTATATAGCCAACTTGTAATCATGTAACAAATGAAAATATCCATAACATAAAAAGTCACAGAATCATTATGTCACACTAAGAAGTTTCAGAAAGTATACTAGACAGTAGGTGGATTAGGCAATGCACAATGTTTTTAATTTAATTTTATTCTCAAGGTGATGTACACAAAGTTACAGTTGCACAGGTAACATAGTGAATACATTTCTTTTCAAACTTGTTACCTCCTCCTTCATTTTTCTCCCACCTTCCCTCCTCCCCAATTCTCCTCACACCCAAGGTGTACTGTTAATTTCAAACATATTGTCGTGTAAGTACCACTGTTGCATTAATATGCCTTTTATCCTTTGTCTCACCAAATTGATGTTCCCTCTCCCTTCCCTAATTCAGATAAATGTATATACAATACTCAGGTTACCAAAATCAAATACAATGACAACAGAGGATAAATCATAGGGAAGAAAAATGCAAAAAAGAAAGAAAGAAAGAAAGAATCTCTCAGAGTACATTAAAAGTAACAGCAATGAAAACCCTCTTGTTTCCATATCTTGGAGTTCATTTCACTTAGCATCATCTTGTATGATCCTCTGCTAGGAATATTTTAGACACATACTAATTATTACCAAGGAGGGAAACCATAGATAGACTCTGTTTCTTTGGGTGTGGCTCACTTCACTTAATATAATTTTTCCAAGTCTTTCCGTTTCCTTATGAATGGGGCAATGTCATTCTTTCTGATGGAAGCACAGAATTCCAATTTTTTGATCCATTCATCTACGGAGAGGCATCTGCGTTAGTTCCATATTTTAGCTTTGGTAAATAATACTACAATGAACAAGGTTGTGCTGGTAGCTTTAGTATGGGTTTATGTGTGCTCCTTTGGGTAAATGTCCAGAAGTGGGTTTACTGGGTCATAGGGGAACTCTATGTTTAGTCTTTTGAAGAACCCCCATTGTGCTTTCCAGAGTGGTTGAACAAGTTGACACTCTCACCAACAGTGTAGTAGGGTTCTCTTTAGGCCACATCCCCACCAGCCTCTGTTATTAGTTTTCTAGAGTTATTAGAGTTCTGCTTTGAAGGCCTTATAGAATTTAGCTGTGAATCCTTCTGGTCCTGGACTTTTCTTGGATGGGAGGACTCTTATTGTGGTTTCTATTTAATTACTAGATATAAGTCTACTTAATAAGTGTAAATCTTCTTGGTCTAGTTGGGGCATATCTATATTTGCTAGAAATTCATCCATTTCTTCCAGATTCTCAAATTTGTTTGCACAAATGTTGTAGGAGTAATTCCCTTATAATGTTCTAAATCTTGCTTGTTTCTGTTGTGATCTTTCCATTCTCATCTCTGATTTAGTTTATTCAAGTGTGCTCTCTTCTTTTTTGATAAGATTTGCTAAGGGTCTGTCAAGTTTGTTAATTTTTTTGAAGAACCAACTCTTTCTTTTGTTGATTCTTTCTATGGTTTTTGGACTCTAATTCATTTAACTCTGATTTAATTGTTTTCCTTATTGTCAAAGTGAAGTACAGAGGCATTAGTTTCATATGTAAGGTAGTGAGTATATTTCTTATCCAATTGTTTCCATCTACTAGTTTGGGGTTTGGTCTGTTGCTCTTTTTCAAGGAGCTTAAAGTGCATCATTGAATTGATGGATTGAGATTTCTTTAATTTGTTGATATAGGCACTCAGATCTATAAATTTTCCGCTGAGAAATGCCTTTGCCGTGTCCCAGAAGAGCTGGTATTTTGTGTTCTCATTTTGGTTAAATACCACAAACATTTGAATTTCAGTTCTGATGTCTTCAATGACCCACTTGTGATTCAACAATGTGTTGTTCAGTCTCCACGAGTTACAGGCTTTTCTATGGTGGATTTTGGTGTTGAGTTCTAATTTTGTTCCATTGTGGTCTGAGAGAATGCAGGGAATGATTTTAATGTTTCTGAATGTTTACAGATTAGCTTTTTGCCATAAATGTGATCTATTTTGGAGGATGATCCATATGTTACTGAGAATGTATATTCTGGTGTTCGTGGGTGGAATATTTTGAGATGTCCATTAAGTCCAGTTGACCTATGCAATTGTTTAGTTCTGAGGTGTTCTGTTGAGTTTTTGCCATGTTGACCTATCCAGTGGTGAAAGTGGTGTGTTAAAATCTCCAGCAATCAATGGGTTTAGATTTTTCTGTTTTTATTGTCAGTAGTGTTTGTTTGATGAAGTTGGGTGCTCTGACATTTGGTGTGTAGATATTTAGGATAGTGGTATCCCCTTGGTTTTTCAGACTGTCTTCTGTCTGCATTTATCCGTGGCCAGCAGGCTGAAGGTCTCTGCTCCTTGGCATCCTATGAGCACTGGAGGTAAATGGAGAGCTACAGGCTCTGTCTCCACTGCCCTTATCCTAGTTGTGTCTGCTGCTGTGGTGGCAGCCATTGCTGCCACTGCCACTGCTGCCGCTGGCATGTGCTCAAATCTGTCTTCTTATGCAGGCTGCTTAAATATTTCCTCTTTGGCCGAAATCTCTGTATTATTATGCCTCACTTGATGTGACTCTAGCTGTAGACTTTTCACTGGAACACTAAAACTGGGTTCTTGGAGACAGCTCAGTTAGTGAGCACCTCGGCCACCTTCCCAGCATCTCCTCACACAAACTTTTTAAAAGCAATGTTTATGCATCCATTTTGATGTATATTGGGAAAAGAAACACAAATTACATGCCCAATTCATGATTTCATCAATTTAACTTCCTTGGATAGACTAAAATAGTTATTTTTCTGGTCGTACATCCTACTCAGCCTCATGAATTTCAGACTTAGAGTTTGGCAGAAATATCTCAAATCTTGAATCAACTGAAAATTCTCTCATAAGTCTTTCAATGAAAATAACACATGATATATGAATTCCTTGTATGGGCTCTCTTAAAATTTAATGTTTATTGGTTTCAATGTACTTTTTTTTTTCAATAAGACACTTTCAATAAGACTCTTAGAGACACTGAAGTTGAAGACAGATACAACTGTCCTACACCAGGGAAGTCCATGGAAATATCACCATTTTTCTCTTCTTCTTAAAGCTCCACTCTGATCCCTGATTGGAGTTAAGGAAACAATGTAAAATGGAGAAAACCTGTAAAGAAATTATTTTAATAAGTAAGATAAAACTTAGAAAAGACTTTAAACTGAAATGTGAAAATACAATGAAAGGATGATATTCAAGGTGGAAGAAAATAATGGTTCATGATACAACTTAAGTCTAAGATCTCTGACTTAATCAATTGAGTTGAAAGTAGCAATATAGGACTATATAGCCCAATGACTATAGAAGCTACATGTGTGAAGTATAAGACGCCTTCACAATAAAATGTAAACAATAATAAAATAAAAAAAGAATAACTAGCTCATCTCACATACAAATAGGTAGGTAAGCTGTTTAGAAGAAAGTGTCTGATTTAGATGCAGTAGAACTTGGCTCCCATTTTAGTTTTGTTACTTACTTCTTGAAAAATGTGCATAATGTATTAGAAAGTTGTTTTGAGAATTAAATGAGAGGCTATGTGTGAAAGCACTTGTAAATTGTGAAGTGTCAGTTGTTATTTTGAAGTAAATAAGCAGAAGTGATAATGAATTCAAAGAGTTTAGCGATTATACATCTAAAAGGCACATGCTTTCAGAGACAGACCACATGTGCTCTCTTCTCATTGTATCATACTTATTCTATCACCCACAGTTGAAAAATCTATTATTTTTAAATATAGAAAATAACTTTGATAAACCATTTCAGAATTTTTAAACCCTCAACATTATCAATACTTTGCCTCATTTTATGATGTTACAACTCAATTTCTTCTATATGTTTGCATCACATATTCTTGGAAACCTTTTAGAGGGATTTTAATCTCTTCCTGGGGGATAAAATGGTATTTTGTTTTGTAAGTTATTGATAAGTGATTGCATGAATATATTTCTCAGAATATCTGGATGAAAACAATTATTATTTCCTAGATTCTTTTTGGAAAAAGTAAATTATAAATTGGGAAGCTGTCTTAGTGGTTTATGTTAATAATGCTAGCTACTCAGAGCATTGCGATCTCAGTATTGTAGTTCAAAGCCATCCTGAAGAACACAAATTTGGAAGACTCTTAATGTTCAATTAGACAACAAAAGGTCAGAACTAAAAGTGTGGCTTAAGTGGTAGAAAACTAACTGCGATCAGAAAAAGCTCAGCAATAAGGCCCTGAGTTCAAGCCTCTGTCTAAGGACAAGAGAAACAACAACAAAAGCAATACTTGCAAAACTGTTTGGTGTGAGTGAACTGAACACCGCAGGGGGGGGAAAGGGGGAGCGGGGAGGGGGGTATGAGGGACAAGGTAACAAACAGTACAAGAAAAGTATCCAATGCCTAACGTATGAAACTGTAACCTCTCTGTACATCAGTTTTATAATAAAAACTTAAAAAAATTTAAAAAAAAGAACTAACTAAGGAAGATTTACCTGTTCCTTAGGAAGCCTTGCTCTTAAGTGATCTCAGATTAATCATCAACCACCTGAGCACTATCTTCTTTTTTTCCCTGATATATACCAAAGTTCTTTTTTTTTTCCTTTATTGTCAAAGTGAATTACAGAGGGGTTACAGTTTCATATGTAAGGCAGCTGAGCACTATTTTCTTAATCTAGTAGGCAAGAATCCAGTGGTGCCTGCTGTCATTCTACCACAGGTCAAGGTGGAGTTATAGAGATGAGAACTAAAACATCAAGAAAGGCAATGGAATGGAACACATTTTGAGAATTGTAAAAACCCATACCATAACATCTCAGGGGGGGAAAGGGTAAGGGGGAGGGGGGAAGGGGTATGAGGGACAAGGTAACAAACAGTACAAGAAATGTATCCAATGCCTAATGTATGAAACTGTAACCTCTCTGTACATCAGTTTGATAATAAAAATTTGAAAAAAAAAGTATTTGTATCATACACCTAGGAATGTGTACATATGCCCTACAAGAAATGTTTATCACACATTAACTTATTAGATCTTCTCTGGAGCCTTATGAGGTATGTATGTCATCATTTCAGAGAAAGAATATATAGAAGACATAAAAAGATCAAATCACATGCTCAGAATGCTATAGCCAATGAGTGATGAGATCAAATCCCAGTTCTACTGATTGCTACTTGAGCATTCATTCCTCATTACATGTGTGCTTTGGAGCACTTACTATATATGATGAATTAGATATCTGAGAAAAAATTATGAAGGAGGAAACAAACACCATGCCCTCTTTCCATTTACTTTCCAAACACTCACAGTAAGAGTCCATAATCCAGTAAAGAAGAAAACTGAAAGTAATTACAACAGTGATATAACACTCGTTTCCATAACATGGAGTTCATTTCAGTTAGCATCATCTTATGCGTTTATAGGGGCATAGCTATTAGGCTCTTATGATCCTCTGCTGTGACTCGCCTAAACCTGTGTTAATTATTCCCTATGAGGGAAACCATAGAGTCCATGTTTCTTTGGGTCTGGCTCACTTCACTTAGTACTGTATATACTGGTATTAGAACTAGGGAAGTGAAGGGGAATATCAAAATCGAGGGAGACAAAGGATTAAAAAGACAAACGACTCCAAAAGCAATACTTGCAAAACCATTTGTGTAAAACAACTGAACAACTCATGGGGGGAGAGGGAAAAGGGGAGGGGAAGGGGGGAATGAGGGAGGAGGTAACAAACAGTACAAGAAATGTACCCAAGGCCTAACATATGATACTGTAACCTCCTCTCTGTACATCAATTTGACAATAAAATTAAAAAGAAAAAGAAAAAAAGAGTTTCCTTCCACATCAAAAGAAAAAAAAATGAAAACTGAAGAAGGTCTGTAAGACTGAAGCTGATTTCTGCACTATCATTTCATCTATAGGTCGGTCCAGTTATCTGCTTGTTGTATATGTCAAAAGCATAAAATATCTTATGAGACATTTTATTTTTAAAAAGTAATAAATTTGGAAAAATTTACATCCCACACATTATAACCTGAGGAAAACACAAGGTCTCTCCGTTCAATATCCTTACCCAAAATATCCAATTCTCCATATTGAAAATGGGCAGTAGGGTGACCATTTTCTCCTATTATGACCAAAGCTATCCAAATTATGGTATACTTGGTTAAGATTTTAGGGGAAAAAATTATGATAGAAAAGGATATTCAGCTAGCAGATTTCTTGCCATTTATCTGCCTTCAGTTGCCACATAGTTCTGTTTCTTCTTGGAACTGGATGGGATAGTCAGAGGAGGACAAATCTAATCATGCCATGATCATGAGGAAGAATGTCCAGCAGAAAAGATGGAAACAGTAAATCAGATAAGAAAGTGAAGTCTAGGCCCTGAATGACATCATGGAGGAACCCTACAGAACTGGCATATCTACCTCCAAACTTGTCTGCATAAAAGAAGTATAACTTGGGCTGGGAATGTACAGTGCATGAAGCCCTGGGTTCGATTCCTCAGCACCACATAAAGAGAAAAAACTGGAAGTGGTGCTATGGCTTAAGAGGTAGAGTGCTAGCCTCGAGCAAAAGAAATCAGTGCTCAAGCCCTGATTCCAAGCCCCAGGACTGGCATAAAAAAAAAAAGAAGTAAAACTTTTCTGTTAAATAAAACTATTCTGAGGTCAAATTTCTGTTACATGCAACTAAACACAATTACCAATGTACGTGAAGCTATTGTTTTATCAGCTCTATTGTTTTATCAGTCAGCATTCTGTGACATAGAGAACATTGACAAATGACACAGAGCTACCCAAAGCTTAATGTGTGTTCCTAGTGCTTTTTTTGCCTGTCCTCTTTTTGTGCTACATTTGTAATTTGCAATGAATAATAACAATCTATAAAATCTTTACAAATTCTATTGATAACACAATTTTAGTGATGGTATGCTACTTTCAAGGGTGACTGGTTGGTGTTTGTGCCATCATTCTATTTGGGCAATATTCTACAGATAAAATATGTAAAGTCTACACTTACTGATAGGAGTATGTGGCATACTAGAAACAATATTTTAGAAAAGATTCCCATGTAAGTCTTATGCTAGGAATGCAAGAAAAATTATTTCCAAGATTAGTCTATTTATACAGTTATAGATGCACACTATCTGAATACAAATACAAGCAAGTTTTAATGTCATGGCCTGCCAAGATCCAATGAAAAGACAATGGAGGATCTCTGCCAAAGTAGAGAGTAGGCATTCAAGCTTGTCACAAATCCAAGCAGGGAAAGGAATGTGGGTTTCATTCTGATAGCTTCAAATCCTCTGAGATACAAATCACTTTTTCAATGGGTCCCAAAGGACACAAGAGTGGTAGCATTGCTAGTTCAATGTCTCTCTGCTGAAGCCTGTTCCAGAGTATTGACCATATGACTGTCCTCTAACAAGCTGCAGTGGAAACAGTTCTGACCCTTGTCAAGAACTTCAGGACATGCGCGACAGGAATTCTATTTTCATCAGCCAAGCTTACATGTGCAAATGTGGAACTGACAAGTATAGAAAGTAGCCAGACATTCAAGGGCAAGAGGCCATAGTCTAAAGTAGGTTGTTCTATAAGCTTTCAAAAATGTATACCTAAAAGCTAATCACACATTGCTTTTCAAAAAAGCATTACCATTTAAATTCAAACTGATGTATCAAATTCTAGTGGTGATAGGTACTTCTATACCTAAAACCTCAGAATTATATATTTTTTTATTTTTATCTTTTACTGTTTTAGGGGTCAATGTAATGAGGGGAAGAGCAAAAGAAGGAAGATCTCTATGACTTCTTGCCAAGAAAGCAATCTCTAAATAGGAAAACAACTCTGAATAAAACCTTTCACAGATTTCTCAGGGAAACAAGGAGTTGTTACTTTAAATTTAGAGAAAGTAAAACCATTTTGATTCATTCCACAAATATTTATTGAATGTTGATGATTTATTGGACTGGTGTTTTTGTCTTTTATCCATTGATTATATTGTTCATCCTTTACTATAAACATAAGGGTTTTGCACCATACAGATTACAAATGGCAATTTTTACCCTGGCGTGAACTTCCTAATCATGCTTCCTAGGCTCATTCTCTCTCTCCAACCTTTTCTTTTTCCTACTCCACTTCCATCCAATCTACCTGCATCTTTTAAATTTAGAAAGAACACGTGCAAATTTTGCTAAGTAAAGCAAATAGGATTTAAATCCTCTGCTAGTGAAGTCATACCATGCATTCCAAAGCCCAGTCTTAAACGCTGTTTTAAAATGACCTCCTGTATGATTCATCACATTGTTTGTTCTCCTGCCATTAACTCAGACTTAATTATGTGACCTCCTGTGCTCCCCATCTAAGATTGTAGGGCGAGTCCAGCATCCTAACAGGCATGCTGTTTTTTGGTACAGTTAGCTTTCATCATTGTACTGAAATACACAGAAAGTCACTTCAGGTCATCAGTACCCCAAACCTAATCTCAAAAGCAGTCTGCTTGGTGCTTCTATATAGATTTCTAGTTCCAGACAGAGTTCCTGAGTTACAAGGAATTTCCTGTTTGACTAAGTCCGTGTAAACTTACAAAATAGTATAATATCTATAGATGAGAAGCATGATGAAGTTGCTCTGAACAGAACAGAAAGGTCCAAATTGATTCCAAGAGATAGAGTATGCTGTAGCCATGAACTTGTGTCAGGGAATTCTTTTAACACATTGACATTTCACTGGCCATATTTTCCCATTTCTCATTGAGATGCAGCTGGTTGTTAGGACATCATTTCCCTGGGTATCATTTTTCAATCTTTAGTTTTCATTTTCCTCTCTTTCGTCTTCTTTTTTTCTTTTTTTATTCCAGTTTCTCCAAATCCTTGTGGTCTCATTGTCCCAAAGACATTCTTCAATGTTCTTCAAGTTCAAAAGTAAGTTTAACTTACTCGTTGCTGATGGATGTAATACATAAAGATTGTCCAGTGTCTTAGTCATATGTACACCTGATCATATTGTGATGTGCTAATTTCTCATGGTTTTTATTGTGCTTTTGAAATAAAAATCAACTTCCTCAGCAAGACCTTCATGTAGTCATTATTGAGAGAAAGTTCTGTGGTAGGCATGATTCTAACACAGAGATATAATGTTAAACAAAATATCCTATATTCTCATGGAACTTTTTATTACAAAAGAGAAAATAATAATTTATACAAATTTACATATTACATAATTTATAATACAATGTTATTATGATATATTATTTATAATGTTATATACTCAAATCTATATACTATAATACACACTACTGTTCTCTTCTTTTTTTTCTGGCAACAGAGTTTGGACTCAGGACCTCACTTATGTTCAACTGCATTTGCTGGGCTGGTATTCTCCCTTTCCATCTCAGTTTTGTTCTGGTTATTTTTGGAGATGGAGTCTTGAAAATTTTCTGCCTGGACTGTATTTGAATGGCAATCCTCAGTGGAATACAATAATAATATAACAAATTATTATGTGCTTTATAATATAAATATAATTGTCACTTAAAATATGAAGAAAATAAGTTATAAGGAGAGGAAATGATAGAGTGGGAGCTTTTTAGCGAGCAGGCCTAGGGAAAACTTCTTTGAAAGAGTGATATTTTGCCTTAGACAGAAATGAAAAGAATAATAAACACTTAAGGTTAAATTGTTACTACTTGTATGAATGCATTTATTCCTTGAGAAAGGAAATTTGCTAATGAGAATTATTTTCAACAGTAGTCTGTGTATTTCTAAATACTGCTTCCTTGTAGACTAAATTTTTTACTTGTATATGCCTTGTAAAACATCTTACCATCTAAGAGAACAAAGTTCCGTCCTTCTAGTGAATCCTTCTATTCCTACTATTCTGGATGTGGTAGCACACACCTGTAATCCCCAGTACTCAGGAGGCAGAGGCTGAAGGATCTTGAGTTCAAACCAGCCTGGGTCTACATAGCAAAACTCTGCTCAAAATCAGAGCTTCAGTGGGCTGGAAAATATGAATACTGTGAGATCCTGAGAAATTTGATTTCTCAGGTTAAAAAAGTAAGACCATCTACTTCCTAAGTATATCTCTTAATACTCCTTCAAAACCCAAAATGTATATAATTTTTACTTCATTTTTGAGTAATATGGTGTGATCTATAGGAAACGAGCACTAAGATGACAGAAAGTCTATTAAGGAAATAATATTTAAGTAGTAGAGAAGGTAATTAATAATAATAGACAAATGTGAAATGTTTTAAAATTTAATTGTAACTTGACATTTTCTAAATTATGTATGCTAAGAAGTTGAAAGCTTAATGCTTCAATGTTTTGTTTTTCAGTTGTTCATGAATTCTAATTGTTATAGTTTTAGAAATCCTAAGAAATGGCCCTATCAGTTACAAATGCAGTAAATAAGGAGACATTAGGAAACAGTACCTAATTTCCTATATGTAAACACGTATGTTCTTATTACAGATGAAGAAATTAATAAACAATTATAGTCAAAAGTATTCAGTGGAAAAGCAGAGATTAGCTCCCTAGCAGTTTGATATCAGAAGCCATACTTTTAATTATTACACTCCACTGTACTTTCTTTTTATCTGGTACCAAGGTTTGGACTCAGGTCCTTACACTCCCTCACTGGTGGGCTGTTACTCTCCCTTTTGGCTCATGCCTCCAGCCCAGCTTTTTGCTCATTAATTTTGGGAATGTAGCTTGGTAGACTTTTTTTCTTGGCTGAACTACAATCTTCTGAATTTTAGTCTTCTAATTAGATAAAATTACAGGTGTAAGCCACTAGTGCCCAGATTACTAATTATGCATTCTTCTAAAGAGACAGTCTAGATGAAAGCAAATTCAAACTTAGTAGATGTATGGGGTGGGGAGAGAGAGAAAGAAGAGTCTGAAGAATTTCTATAGATTTTCAGAATAAGTGTATCTCTTCACCAAAATATAAATATTCATATTAGAGGTCAAGTAAGATACATTATATAATACACTTTAGTAAGTATATACACATATATATATGCATACATGGTCTTTAGTAAATATATGTGTATATATGTACTACATACATATATGTACGAATACATATATGTATATATTTACTATATATATGTGTGTACTTACTATGGAATTACATATCTGTTTAACCCAATAGTGTAGGAAAGGATCAAAGACCATACCTAAAACTGTACAGCAATTTTGTGCTCATACCAGCTTCAAACATGGGGGTGAAAGGGGGAAGAAGTTCAATTTTGTGTCTGTGCTAAAATGAGTCAATTTTAGGTTTGATAGGCTAAAAGTATGTCCAATAGACCCATGCCAAATAGTAATGATACACATGTCCAGTGAGTAGCATGAAAAATTAGGCTGTTGAATATGTATATGTAAGAGATAGATGTAAATTCATATTTTTACTACCCATGAAGGGAAAATGAGATCCTGAAAAATAAAGACTGCCATAAAGCATATGTTGTGGATTCTAGAGGGTATTTTTTACTAGTGATAGGAAAAGAAGCTTCTATTCACCATGCAGAAAAGAGAAATTGCATCTGGTCCACTATAATAGCTTTCTAGAAAACCCTGTAGTCATTAACTAAGATGTAGTTAGTATTGTTCAGTGGGTAGACTCTTATGAGACTGACTATGCATGGTAACTTTTCACTGTTCTGGCCAGGATTTTCAGATAGTCATGGTCACTATCAGGGGTAGGCTCAGCCTAGTTTGTTCTCTTGAAGCTATAAAGGTCTGCTTATATCCTGGTTAAGTTAATTTTATAAAGAGTAATTGTTATGTCCAAGGCATTTGGAATAGGTCATCTGCATAAGGATTTGAAGATCAATAGAAGTCTATACTCTTCAAAAACCTGATTTAAAAATATATAACTCTAATCAGGGAAAAAAATGAAATTCATTCAAACCAAACAAAATTGTTTTAAAAAGGGGGAGAGTGTTGGGAAGAAAAATAACAGAGGGCATGAATATGATCAATGTACATTATGTTTATTATATGTATAGCATATGTATTATGTGTATTGTATGTATATCAAAGAACCCCCTTTATATAATTAATATACACTGATTTTTAAAATAGGGGGGAAATGTAAACTTCACTTCAGTGACATTTCAGTGAGAAGTTATAAGAACCCAGGGTATCAGTACTACCATAGAACTGGGCACAGATTCTACAGTGTGTTCCCTCCATCTCAGAGAGGAGGAGAACTCAGCATCCTACTACTTCTGTGAACTAGACCCTGTTGCTGCAACTCTCACCACTGTATCAGAATGAAGTCCGCATAGTCCTGGCTTCTCTCCCTCACCGTCAGCTTGCTGCAAGACTAGAAAGTACCTCTTATTGCAGGCACTGAATGGTGCGTTCACACCTTAGCATCCAGGATATGAGAAAACAATCATAACCTTTTCAGCTTCTCTAATAGAAGCCAGGTTTTGACAATTTTATTGGGCTTTCACACCAAAGATAAAAGAAAAAAAGGAGAGAGGAGGTGTTCAGATACTAGAAGATCACAGCAATAGTTGATAACATCAAGCAAG
Organism: Perognathus longimembris pacificus; assembly: GCF_023159225.1. Taxonomy (NCBI): domain Eukaryota; kingdom Metazoa; phylum Chordata; class Mammalia; order Rodentia; family Heteromyidae; genus Perognathus; species Perognathus longimembris. The sequence goes on from NC_063167.1 coordinate 54,559,323, forward strand.
CTATACTGGACACCCACCTGAAGAGGAGGAGATTTGTGGTCAGCTCATTTGGGCTTGCGAATCTTCTTTTCTTTGTTCAATGAGATAATGCCTCTTATCGCTTGTTACCATCATGTACCCTCTTTTATCTCAGAGCATTTTGCATTTTCCTCTGGTGAAATAATCTAAGCTGGGTCTCTTAGATTTATTTAATCATGCTATTTTCATTTGTGCCCAACAACATAATCAAGGCTATATTGAAGGTCCAAATGTTTAATTAAAGGAATAATAGTATTGCTTTTAAATTAGGAGATAGTGTGGAAGGAAAGTAGATATTGTAACTTGATTTTTCAAAGGAACAATTAGAGATAATTCTGGAGGTGAATAGTTCATCTTACAGCCAAAACACATATAAGACTGTAGATGTACAGGTGACACAATTGGCTATTTGTTTTCTAACAAGCAACAAAGTAAAACACAATAAATACAATGATGCATTCTTTCAGACAACAATAAAATGCAATAAACACAAAGCCTCAACTGTGCATTTAACAGGATATTATTTTTCAGAGTTCTCTAAGAGAGTCTGATGCTCTCTTGATTTCCTATTAAGTAGGAAATTTTCATTAACTAAAAAAAAAAAACAATAAACTAGATGATCACATCACTCAAATGCTGATATCAAAGAGTCAAGTCATTCCATCTGAATTTCAGGTCATATATGCAAAGGTGTACTAAAAATTCTAACTAGATACCCACAAGTGCAGAACCTTCAACACTTTCCTGAATGAATTCATTACTATCTCTCCAATCCCTATAATGCCCACATGTGCCTGGACAACTCCTCAAAATTTTGCAGCAAGTCTTCCCCTGTCTATACAGTATAATATCCCTGAAATGCTATGTGTCCTTGATATGTTTTGTCTGTTTCTCAGTATCCCTAAGTCCCAATCATCTCATGAAGGCAGCATGGGTGTATGCTCATCCATGCCTCTCCAGCAGGACCTGTTGCCCACCCTCAGAGCCATTTTCACCCAGCAGTCAGAAGGGTCTTCTGAAACACAGAATTCATCACAGCTCCTTCATGCATAGACCTTTGGATTGAGGCTAATGTAGTTTTGACTTTGACTTAGTAGGATGGTCATGGGCAAGTTATTCAACTTTTCTGAGCTTCAGCATCTACATTTTAAAACAAAAAACAATTCTACCTCTTTGAAAATTGAGACAAGTCTAAGGATTAAGTGAGAAAATGTGTCCTAAGTGCCTAGCCCATTAGCTAGCATAAAATAATCCTTCAGTGAAAGTTTCCCTAATCATTATCAAGAATTCGTCTTTCAGTTTGGGCATTCAATCAATGGAGAATTCTAATACAAAAGAAGTTCCTTTTGAAAAAAAAAAAGTAAAGAAAATACAAAGAGAAAGGAAGAAGGGAAGAAAGGAAGGAAGGAACGAAGGGAGAAGGAAGGAATGAAGGAACAAAGGAACGGGGGGGGGGAGGACAACAGATAAAGGATTATTCTCATGCCATAGGAGTGCCTTGTAACTAATGACACCCTAGAAATCTCCTAAGGGGAAAGGGAACTGTTTACTCCTCAGAGGGAACAGGAATAGAAGGAAACCCTCCACTGAGATGCATGAGCAGTGACAACAGCAGTAGCAGCTGCACCACCATTAAATGTTTCACAGGTATTCATTCATTTATGTATTCATCAAATATTTATTAAGTACTTACCACATGTTCTATGCTTCTTGCTTAGAATTCCAAGAATGGAATTTAAAGTATGCTTTTAGAGGAGTTCACAATTTCGTCAGAAAAAAATCATAATTAAATGTGCTTTATATGATACTATAAACACATTCCATGTCCTTTGAGACCTAAAAGACCTCTATAGAGTGAGGGAAATGACAAGGGTACAAGGAAGGTCAGAGGGGTGGCAGGGACTTTGCCTATAGCAGCAGTTCACTGACAGACTCTGATGGGGAAGTTCTCTGAGGGGAAGTTCTGGTTGAGATCCAGCTATGATCAGAGGTGAGCTTTTCAGTATGGCTGAGGCATGTGCCTCCAGTTGTGACTGGCCTTACACTGTACTAGGACACCAATTCAGGGCAACAGTAAGCTTCATATTATTAATTCTGGAGCCCTCCTTCTCCAGTGTTCAAGCATACCTCATTCAAAACACCACCATTATCCCTGTTGTTCCCGTTATCACAAAAATGCACAAGCAAGCCTAAAATATCCTGTCTGTGGGGCTCCTCTTTGAATCTTCCAGATCAAATACTCCAAATGATGAAGTACTATGTGACTTGTTAGAAGGACAGCAGAGGCAAGGAAGTGAGAAATTTATAAAAGGCCACAATGAAATTGACTGTGTTATATCCTTGTGCCAAGTAGCAGAATTTTCTGTGTTCTCAGTGCTTCATGAGGTGGGCGGCCACCAAGGGCTCTCAATCATCTCTGAGGTTTCTCTGACTCTCTGTCTATCCCTCTCTTTCCTCTTCTTCCTTTGTCAGCTTTGCTCCCCATCACTCCTCATATCTATGTTCAGTCATCCAAACTATTGTTCAAGAAAACTATTCTTCCCACATAATTTTGCTCATCACTTATCCATGGCATTGTCTTCAGCTCAGTCACTGACTGCCTCAGAAAAAGGAGGGGGAGATAAATTCCTCATTCTAGTCTTGTCTCCCTTTCAATGAGACCTACAGTTTCCCTTTTATTTTTACTAATATAAAGTCATAATAACTGAAGTTATTTCTATATCCACCTTTACCTATAAGACTTCCAGAAAGTTTCTTAACCTTTTTGTGCTTCCATTTCTTCATTTATAAAATAGATGAAATCATAGTTTCTACTCAATATTGTTTAATGATTGGATGACACTTAGAACAATTGCTTAGCATAAAATAAATGGCATTACTGTGATTTCTATGAAGCAAGCACACTTCAAAGAAAAATACTTATTAATTTTTCTTGAGAAAAACTTCCATATATTTACAGGAAAGGATATTTTTCACAAGTGGCATAGTTTTGGATTTATTCTTTATGTTTACTAATAAACCTGCCCCCTACACACACACACACACACACGCACACACACACACACACACACACACACTGCACTGAGAAACACTTAAATTCTTTGGCCCCATCTGAACCTGACTAAGATGAGAATAAGTCCAGCAAATGGGCCTTCTCCTCATTGCTGAGAAGGAAAGACAGCAGCTGTCATACTACAGCGCTCATTAAGCTCTTTGTTCTCTTAAAGCCACTTTGAAGTATTTTAAGATCATCATAAAGGCCTGTGGATTATACTAGAATGGCAGATGTTAATCCAGAGGCAGGAAGTATCCAATAAGATTCTTGAAAGAGAAAAAACTGGTCAAATTATATTTTGTAAAAAGAATTCTGACAGCCTTTTACACCAATTTATTGGATTGGAAGTTAAGAATAACTGCAGACAGGAACAGTATATAGTATGCTGATCAAATAGTCCAGGCAAGAGATAAAAAAGTCTGGCTTGAGCATGGAAAAAGAAATTGATTAGATTTCCAGGAGACATTCCAGAACTTAACAGTATAAGGGAAGAACAGAATGTATTTAACTTGGACAACTAGGTGGATGGTAGTGCCTTCAAATGGAAAACTGAAGGCACCTAGAGGTTAGGGAACTAGCCTTCCTGTGCCTGTGCTGTGTTTGAAGGCATGGACAGAAACATTGATTCGCCTCTTAGTTGGATATTTTAGAAGACAAAGACCTAAAAGATGTCTATATAGAGGGAGGCCAAAGGAATGGGATTGTCCAAGGGTAAGAAGTAAAGTAGGCTTCCTCTGTTCAGTTTGTTCATTTAAATGTCTTTGGGAGTGTAAGGGGAGGCACAGAAATGGAGAGAGAAGGGGTGAACAAATGGAGCAATGGTACTTACTGGATAGTATGTTGAAAATGAGCTCTACAAACATATGGGTGGTGTTGGAAGGGAAAAACTTGGAGAGAGCAAGAGAAGGGGTTCCATTGTCCAAAAAGAAATGGACTCTTTACCTGACTTATGCAAGTGCAACCCCTCTGTATAATAACATTTTAAATAAGTAAAGTAGGAAAGGAAAATGAACCAAAGATGAAACTGAAACATGCTGGACAGATGTAGCAGATCATCTGGATTAAGGAGAGAAGCCCCCAAATATTGAGAAGAGGCTAAGCATAGCCACAGGCCATGGAGCAGCACTGCTGTTGTTGGTAGTAGTATAAGTAGTGGAAGGCATGGTTAAAAAGGCAATGGGACAAGCAGCAAAGTTAGTGTCATAGAATAACAGAGAGAAAAGTGTTTATGCAGAGATCTGAAGTAAGAGAACAGAAGTATGTGACTAATCTGGGAGAATTATGTTCCAGGGGCAGAGGCATCACATGCAAAAGCCATAGAGCAACACTGCTGCTTGTGCACTAAGTAGTCTACAAGCTTCTGAAGCCAGGACAGGAAATAAAAGGGATGGAGTAGGAAGTGAGGCAAGAGACTTGGTCTTGGGCCAGACCACGCAGGTCTCGCTGAGAGGTCATATGACCACTGTGAAGAAGCTATTTTGTTCAACAATTAACAGAATGCTGATGACCACCAGGAGAGCCATTCAGTCAAATGTTATGGAAGGAAGCCAAATAGACTTCAGGAACTGAGTAGATAGCACAAGAGAGGTAAAATAGTGCCTGCAAACTCTCTTTCAAGATGTGTGTCATCAAGGAAAGAGAAAAGGCAGGAGCTGAGTGGGACTGCTGGCTTCAGTCAGGACAGGCAAAGTATTGAGTTAAGACAGAACTGGATCTATGTTGTAGAATGAGAGAAGATAAGGACTGGAAAGGGCCTTGTCTCAAGCATGAGGCTGAGAGAGTAGAAGCCCACACCTAAGATCTTTACAAAGGCAGTGGGAGATATTAAGAGCCCATGGTTCAATGAGAATTGAGGCAGAACTTCTGGACATGGTGGAGAATGGAACTGTCCAGCCAAACACATTAAAGGAAATGGGGAAACAAGAAAGGAATAGGAGCCACTGGGAAGCCAATGCCCGCACACTATTGATAAGCTGTAGTAGAAAGACATTGGTGATTATCAGAAAAAAATCCACACTATACAATCTCTATACCCTTAACTGCACACACTCATAACTAGTTGAATACATGTACAATTGGCCCATATCTATTTCCCTTGTGTATGGCATTCTGAGAAAGCCTCTCTTTCAAATCTAGATGGCTGCTATATACTTAAGTTGAAAGTATCTTCAGCTATCAGGATGTTACAGCATAACTTAGTAAACTGTCTCTGGCACCAGACTGCCTGCCATTTCCTAGCTCTGTGACTGTGAACAAGTTACTTGACCTGTCTGTGCCTCATCTGTAAAATGTATACAATCTCCTACAGGGTTACTACAAACATTTATAAATCTCTTAGAAAAATGATTGGCAATATGACGTTTATTGATGTTTATTAAAAATAAAATTCTCAAATGGGGAGAGAAAAAACCCTAAAAACAAAAATAAAATTCTCATTTGGTCAATAATAATGCTAACAGTTGGATATGAATTAGTCTAATCCTCATTTTGAAAACTTGAAGATGGGTTTTATTGTTTCTGTTTTATAAATGAAGCAGGCTCAGAATGAGTAAGTGAGCAACTGCACTGATGTAAATGTGTGTGTCCTCCCAAACTTAACCTTAAAACTTAACCCTCAATGGGATGATACCCAGAGGAAGGAAATTTGAGAGGTAACTAGGTCAAGAAGGCAGGGCCCTTGTAAATGCAACTCATCCCCTTACAGAAGAAGCCCAGGGAGCTGGACTGTCCTTTCTGCAATGTGATGGCACAATGAGAAGGCTCCATCTAGAAAGAATGGACTTTCAGCACAAACCCAATGTGACAGTGCCCTCACTGTGGACCATAAGCACCAAGAGAAGTAGCCATATATTGATCATAACACATCTAGTTCGTGTTATTTTGTTATAGGAACCTGAATGAACTAAGACATTGGCTTTTCCAAGTTCGCATATTAACAAGGAATAAAAGCTGGAATTTGAGTTCCTGTGTGCCTATTCCCAAAGCATATGCCTTCTTTCACTGAGTCATGATGCACGCTGTAAAGGCTATATCTATGTGGTAATTTCAAGGTACCAAGTCATTTGTGTACTTACTGCTACATCCATTTGAGTGGTTTATATATGTTTCTGTATCTCTGCTGTCAAATCCAAATCATAGTTACAAGTGCATGCATATGCACACACACACGCACACATGCACACATACACACACACACACACACACACACACACACACCACATATCACAAACACTAAGCTTAATATTGAATCATAGCCAAGGTTTTGAGGTTAAGTTTAATGCATTTTAGTTTAGGGTTGGTTGTTTTAAATCTTTTATGGTATTTGATACATTAACTTTCTGCTACCTTGCTGTATTTTCAAAATGTCAGTTGAAATGATTGATTTGTACTCACCTTTTAGAAAGTTGCTCAAACTTTACAACAAAACATATAAGACTGATGAGGAAAAGCAATGTATTTCCTTTAGCTACAGCACTTTTCTAGGCTGGATCCCTGGCTGGTGAGCAGCTTGCAGCTGATCCATATTGGGCTATTTAGTTCAGCATACTGGAGATGGTATTATCACAGATCTGCACCATGGAGGAAGAGGGAAGGTTGAACAACCACATACACTCACTCTCAAACTCAGTGAGTTCAGTTGGCTGAGGTTTCTCTCTTTATTTCATTTTTTTCTTTCTTCCTGCCTCCCTTTCTTCTTTTCTTTTTTATACAAATGAAAAATGAGGGTACTTAAATAAACTGAATTATTTGGGGTACTCAGAAATGTATCATTTTACCAGCATCCCTTACAGAATTCTAAATGACAACTAGCAGAATCATTAAAGCATAACAAATCTACCCACTTCATTCTGAGGTTTTTTTCTTAGAAAGCAGCATCTCCATAGATTTAACATCAGTGGATATTCAAGATCACATGACACATTTCCATCAAGGGGCCTGACAGGCACATTCAACGTCTAGCCTTATGACTAACAAGCAGATGCTCAGCTCTTCACCTATCAAGCACAGTCTTTGTAGTCTTTGGTGGGGATTAATTGATCTCATATAATAAAGCATTTGCAACAAGCCTGGTACATAGTACTCAAATCATGCAAGGCTATGGTAACACACTGACCATTTATCTTCTAAAGTGAGGCTTTGGGAATAGCCTTTACTTTTGTAAGCAACATCATTAGTGCTTGGTCGTTAGAGAGGTTGATATTTTTAGGCATAGTTAGTTGATTGTGTTAACATTCTTACTAGGGAAGTTTAAAAGTTTACATGAAGCCAGGTGTTAGTGGCTCATACCTGTAATCCTAACCACACAGGAAGCTGAAAGCTGAGGATTATGGTTTAAGGTGATCCTAGGCAGACAAATCCATAACTTCTTACCCCAAATTACCCAGAAAAAAGCCAGAAATGGAGGTGTGGCTCAAGTGCCAACCTTGAATATAAAAGTCAAATGAGAGTGTGAGTATCAAGCAGGCTCTAAGTTCAGGTTGCAGCATTAGCACACACACACACACACACACACACACACACACACAGAGCTTAAATGGTGCTACTGGTGGATGGTGATTCTTGGCTTGTTTTATCAATTACTGTCATTTGAATATAGTTGCCTGACAACGAAGTATATTTACAAGTTTCTATCGGTCTCTAAACTATTTTTTTAGCCTTTAAAAAAAATTTTATTGTCAAAGTGATGTACAGAAGGGTTACAATTTCATTCATTAGGCCTACTATTTTTTTAATACTTACTATCCCATAGAATCTCCAAATTTGGGTAATCATTATTCAACCTTAGAAAATTCTCTCAGCAAAATAGCTGCATCAGCCACTCATATGTAACCACAGAACATTGCATTTTAATTCAAGCTATTGGGAACCAAGAATACAATACAGGCAGGCTAGAGTAACTCCTGGGACGCTTTTGCCAGCCTATGTAATTAAAGACTGCAGTGGTTATTCAGGCAAGGCGAAGGATTATCATCAGCTTAAGTAATGAAACGAGTTTTATAATTTGAGCATTTGGGAATGAAAGAATGCAATGTGACCATTTGCTTTTGAAAATACATGGTTGGCCCAAGCATTTTCTTTTAAGTGTGAAATAGCATCAATTTACTGAGAATTAAACTCACCCAGAAAAATGTAGAAAACCTTAAATTGAACCCTAAAGTTCTTAAAATCTTATATTTCTGTGACTGTGTTCTTGGACTATGTTCTTCTTCACTGCTGCACTCATAAGCCCATTAAAAATTATTTATTCCTTAAAACAACGTTCTCTTGAACAAGTTTATTTCCTGGGGCTGCCATGACAAAGCACCTCAATCTAAGAAGCTTAAGTGGCATTCTGGAGACCAGAATTGTATCATTGAGTGCCCTCAAAAGCCTTGTCCTAGAACTTTCTCATAGCTTCTGTTAGTCCTTGGGCTGTATCAGAATAACCCAAGTCTTCACAGGCATTCTCTTGAGTGTGTTATCTGTCTCTGGGTCCATATTCTCCTTTTCATGGGGATGTCTGCCAGATTGTTCTGTGATTTCTCCTAGTCCAGCATAGCTTTTTTTTTGTTTAATATTTTTACTATCTTTAAGTAGTTGTAAAAAGGAGTTTCCATCAGCAAAGCAGTTTATGAATACAGTGCATCTTGATCAATGTCACTCCTTTCAACATTCTCACTCACCCTTCCTAACCCACTTCTTCCCTCATCTTCTCTAACTTTTTAGGATATACATTGAACTTTTTGGCCATTTAACAAAGCAGTTTATATATACCATGCATCTTGATCTATGTCATTCCTTCAACATTTTCACCACTACCTCCTCCCCTTTGGACCACTCCTTCCTTTATTTTTCCTAATTTTGTGGTATATACAATGAATTCTTCGTTGCATTCTGCTCCCTTTCCCTTTTCATTCATCTATCTCTTCTCTTGTTCCTCCCTTCCCCCCCCCCCCCCTTGCAAGTACCCATTTCCTGAGAGAATAGACTCCATGGAGAACTCAAAGAATATAATTCTTTAGACAGACTAAGCCAACATCCAGCATAGCCTTATCTTAACACATTATGTACCCAACTCTATTTCCGAAGATCACTTTCTGGGGTAGTTTGGAGTGAGAACCTCGGTAATATGAATTGGGGACATAAAATTCACCTCATATCAAATACTCTTTTCCAAAGCGTTCAACACAGATACACAAACACACACACACACACTTATACATACATACACACACACACACACTTTTGTGCTATTTCCATGATCTTCCTCCGCAAGGTATATCAGTGTGTTAAAAAATACTAGGCCACTTACAATTTAAAAAAAGAACTTATGAAAAGAAAACAAGCTTTATCCAAACCACAAGCTTCCTAAATTTAGGTAGCTTGGGAATCTATTTTCATGACATCGTTCGCATCACACTTGTGTTCTACAGGATAGCTCTCAAAAGAAAACCCCCAAACATAATCAGCCCAGCCCAAGGGGCAGCCCACGACTTCAACCATAGTCCTTGTCTAAAACCACAGTGAGAATACATTGCCTGCAAGCCAGCAAGGCTATTGAGGCCCATAACCCTTTCGCCTCTCAGATCTCTTTGGGAGGAGAGAGGGAGGGTTACAAAGTCATAGCTCTCCACAGCAACTATGACAGACCCCAAATCAAGTGGCAAAAAGGGAGGCTGTCATTACAGGAGGTGATGGGGGCTGGGGCGGGGGCAGCACGAAGCTGACATTCTGCTGCTCTAGAAATGAGGTCACGCTTTCGAGTGCAGACTATTGCTGATTACTGGTGGTTGCAGGAAACAAGAGAGCCTGGAGGAGGCTGGCTCCCGAGTGGAAGGAAAAGGAGAGGGGGACGGGTTCCAGAGTTGTTCTTGCTGCTAAGGACAATCAGCCCCACAGCTGGCTGCCGGGGCCAAGCCCATCCATAGCCGCAGGGCTCCAGGCACGCGTGGGCTCAGGGCGCACAGGGGCCCTGGCAGCTGCAGCCCTGCCCCGCTAATCCAGCTCTTGCTCTGCGCCATCCCCCAGCTTGGCAGATCAGGAAAGAAGTCTGTGGGCTGACACCGATGCACTTTCCTTTTCAAACAGCTGCTGCCTTTATTGGACGCCTGACTTTTGCGATTAACTTTGGCTTGTACTTGTGCCATATGCCTTTCCCAAAAGCGGCTTTCGTTCCGGGTGCAAGCTGAGCACGGGCGATTTCATTAATCCGGCACTGTCTGCTCTCAGCAGCTTGGTTCACCACTGTGCCTGCAATTGGCATTTTGCTCGCCTCCGTTGGCCCGCCTAGAACAATTGCTGGCCTTTTTGTCTCGACAGGCTCATTATCGATTTAGCCCGTGGACTCATATCACACATAGCAGAGGCACCGTCTTCATTTAGCCCTAATAGAAAAATATGCTAAATAGGACAACACCTGTGGAGTCCTCTTCAGAGCTGGTGTGGAAAGAGAGAAAGAATGGTTGCCTTGCAGAGGGGAGAGCAGACCAGCGATATTTAATTGGAAAGCAAACTGCCCCCCCCCACCCCGCCCAATATGTGGCAAGAGTGGGAGGTGATGCCTGCATTTTGATGAGAAACAAACTTTGAATAAATAATTTGAAAAAAAATATGAAGGAAGACTACAAAGTCTGTTGGTCTGGTTTGGGGCAAGAGGAGTGATGTTTTTTGGAGGGGGTTGCTTTTTGTTTTTGTTTTTAACAAAGCCCACTGGACTGAGCCCTACAAGTATCTATAAAAGGAGATATGAGCCTGTAATAAAGGGTAATTGGCATCCTCTGGTTTAAAAATGAGTCTGCATGCGAACTTCTGGAGCATTCATCCTCTAAATCCCTAACCTATCCACATGAAACAGCTGCTTACCAGGTTAAACGATTAGCTGAGTAGAAAGATCAAAGATTGTGATGGCAGAACAATGTGTCATAAAACTCATGCAAGCAGTGTCTGGATTCTAAACTTGAGTTACCATGTAGCCATTAATCATTAAAAAAGAATCATATCCTTCCTTATTCTCATGGGCCAGATAACTAAGGCATAGGCTCACAGATCTAGCAAACACATATATGCACAGACACTCACAGAAATGTTGCTGGAGTTTCTGTCCTATTTAGACAATGAAATGACTCTATCTTTCCTCTAAACCTGCTTTGTACAAGGAAAAGATATGTCTACCTGCCTCATGTATCCATCCCACTTCAAGGGAGGATAGTAAACAAAATGTGCATGGATGGAATGTATTGGGGAAAATGATGAGAAAATATGACTCCTCCTGGTGAGAAATTGAAGCCAGTAAGATTGTTGTACAAAATTGGATTGTTCTTTAGTCAGCAACATAGCATAAATTCTGCCTTGGAAACCAAACCAAAGGATTTGCAGAAAGTGTGGGGTCCAGGAAAGAAAAAGAAACACAGGAGGGTGGCTAGTGATTCCCTGCAAGTGAGCTGGGGTGTTCTTTAAAACTGCATCATTATGATAGGCTCCCTGCAGGGCTTTTTCTAAGCAATCCCTGATAAATGCCCTCAGAGTTGAAACATGTTGTAAGTTCAAGGAAGAATAAATTTCTGAGATGGAATACACGACTTCTTTGGGATATGTGAATCAGGTTTGGAAGGGGAAAGGTTGAAGAAGGGCGTTTGATACTAGACATTACAGTTTATATAGGAGACAAAATGTGATGGAAATCTAACTCTGTGTGAGCAAAGTTGCAATATTTTGCAAAGCTATCAGAAGCAAAGAGAAAAAAGCAATCCAAGTATTCTCTTTCTAACTGCATTTCTCTCCTTACCCTCCAAAGCCACTCATTTTTGTTATTGTCATTGCTGTTTTCACTAAGAAATCCACTTTCACAATGGTATAGAGGTACTGAAATGACCCATTTATATTCAAATACTCTTTATTTGTTAATGAGACTAAATGTAAGTGGCATAACATTGGGAGCCTCTGATTTCTCTCAGAAGGTCCTGTGCTCTAACACAGTGGGGTTTTTGGCTGGATATCACCTAGGATGTTTGATAATGATACTGATGTTTGATCCTCTCAGCAGAGATTTTATTCTGATTTTTTTAATTGACTGAGGCTGTAGTGTATAGCACTGTGATTTTTGAAGTTCCTTTAATTTACAGCCAAAGCTGAGAACTGATGTGAGACTATCCCACAGCATTTGAATTTACTGTCCTTTCAGGTATATTACTCTAGTATCCTGTTCTAGATATTACAGGATTCTACACAGATAGCTCTCCTGAACCACCACTGATGCCACACGTCTACCTCAGTGAATAGGCCTGGTTTACTTTCCAAGATGAGCCAGGACAGCTACCCTTCCCTATTTTCTGACTGCCTAGTCTCGCCAACTTCAGTAAACTCATCTGTGTTTCAGCACATTGCAATTTAACAGAAGAGTTAGTACATTTAAGAAAGCATTTGCAAGTCCAAATGAGAACAGAGGCTCAATAAATTAGACTACCCTGAACCTTAGAAGGGAAGCTATCCCTTGGTCTTTTTCCCACCATTTGCTTATGTTCACTACCATCATGGTGATGAGCTCCTCTCCTATCCCCTCAAAGGCCAGCTTTCTAAAATCTTAGTAGAAATCTATTTTCTCCAGGAAAACTGCATTCCTTCCTGCTCCCAGGCCATTCCCATCCCCCCCACACACACACATACACAATATCACAGAATGGTTTCTTTCAGTCTTGAGAAGTTGCCATATGTGAAGGCAGATAAGCAACGATGCTCTAGCCCTCCAAGCCTCTCTACTTGCCAGGAAAGAAATGGGACCTAGTTCCATGAGCAAGGGAGGTCTTTATTTCTTAGTTTTCTTTCCTGTAATTCACTACTAAAGCATCACTAAGAGTGACTCCAACTAAAACATTCCAATTATTCAATATATCCCAGGGCTGGATTACTGTCCACTCTGTGCATGCATCAGTATAGTCTTAGCCTGTGATCTCAAACTTCAATGGTTTTAGAGCTCAAGGCACTCTGAGGGAGTTGAGAGCATGAGTTCAAGACACTAGACATTACTAAAGGTCTAAAAATAAAAATAAAAATGTTCTAGCAAGCAAAAAAGTATATGTGAAGACCTACATCAGCTTCCTGTACACCATTTTGAAATTCTTATCAAAATCCACAGTGAGAAAGGAGTATTTCTTCAATTAACATTTAAGACATACAGCTAGACTTGGAGGAAGTCATTATTGATCTCAGACAGTTGTTTAGTTCACTAATGCCCCATTGTGCAGCTGGACAGTCGCTTGAATCTTACTATCTTAGCATTAGTGGAGGTAATCTATGTACCCCTGCTTATTTATCTTCACTCCTACACTTTCAATCAAGCTGCTCCCTACCCCAACACTCCCTCTACTTCCTTTCACTAATACCTATGTATACCTCAATTTCCACTTTAGGTGCTACTTGTTTTGCTATAATTTCTCTATCATACTTCTCATGCTTTACCTTCTATTATTACTGTTCTATTAACACCCTCTATTTAGTGGTCCATGGATATTTTCACAAATTTAAATGTCTTCTCTAGGCACACTGATCAAACTGAAAACAACTTGAAAGTCAAAAAGCCAAGATCAGTGGTACAGACCTATAATCCCAGTACATGGGATGTAGAGACAGGAGGGTCACAAGTTGGAGAACCATCAGAAGTAAATAGTGAGACTCTTGTCTCAGAACATAAAGTTTAAAATGCATGAATAAGTCAGACAATATTGTTGGTTGGTGAAGTTGCACAACTGGAAAACACAACTAGTGGTAGTAAAGCTCTGTAACAGAGATTCAGTTCTTAGGTATTAATTCTAGATACTTCATTTCAAATATGTGCAAGGAGATGTTGATAATAATGTATGTGGCTTTACCTTTTATCATGCTTTTTGTTAGGAAAATGGACTATTCAATTGTGTGAACTGCTCTGTTTATAAAATGTGATACTATACAACAATCAAAATGAAGACATTAAAGCTACATGTACCAATGTTTGTCTCACAAGTGCAATTTTTAGAGAAAAGAGCTCATGTTATAAAGGATTACATGAAGCATGGTATAGTTCCTAGGAGGCTTAAGTATATTAAAATTATGCGATATGTTTAGAAACACATAAAGGATTAACTTGCTATGAAAAGGGGCCCATAAAGAAGTGGTTTAAATAACAACAACAACAACAACAAAAAGACCAATGGGTAGGCAGGATTTGCTTTCTGCGACAATAAAACATGATCTATTTCTTGCTACTGTCTTGCTTTGGGTAGCTTTCTGGTAATCTCTGATGTCCTTAGCTTGGAGGAATACCCCTTTGATCTTTTCTTTTTGTTTTGCCAAGTTGCAAAACGACCACCAAGAAGGCCACCGAGACTCAGATGTTCCGAAATGCAAAAGCAAGGCAAGACTTTATTCAGGCGAGCTGCAACTCGGGCCTCGTCCTACCCACCGACACAGCGGAGGTTAGGAGGAAGCCCCGAGCTGCGAATGCACAGGGCTTATAAAGGCAAAAAACAAAGTTACAGCCATCAGGTGTTCAAGTAAAACAAAAACAAAGTCACAGCCATCAGGTGTTCAAGCAAGACAAAAAACAAAGTTACAGCCATCCGGTGTTCAAGCAAGACAAAACACAAAGTTACAGCAATCAGGTGTTCAAGCAAGCAAGATTAGGACATGGGTACAAATCTGATTGGCTCAGGGCTCAAGGCACGGGGCTCGAGGCATTCTGGGGGCAGTTAGAGTTAAGCATTCCCAGTGGTTAGAGTTCTTGACTGGCTGGGCCCTAATAAGCTTGTCCTGGGTTTGCTCACAGAGCCTGCTTATCTCAGGTTCACGTGGTAAAGTGGGGCCTGACTTCAAAGTCTGGCTCTTCACTTTTATCTTCTCATGGCATTCTCCCTGTGTCCGAACTTTCTCTTTTTATATGGACATAGTCATGTTGGATTAAGGTTCACCCTAATGATCACTTCTTAACATAATCATTTGCAAAGACCCTATTTCCAAATGAAAACCCCATTCATAGGTACTGGGGTTAGGATTTAAACAATTTTTAAGGAACACAATAAAATGTATAACATAAGCATACATAGAAATTTATGGTAATGATAAATTCCACATCAGGACAGCAATTACTTTACAGTAGTAGAGAGAGGATGTACTCAAGGAGGGACTAACAGGGCTTTGACAGCCAGGAGAATATTTTTAAGCTGATAATGCTAGTGATGTTGATGATGACAGTTCTTTACAGTTATTTTTAATGTAAAATGCTTCATAATATTTGTAAAACATATATTACACACTTCATTATGATTACAATACATTGCATGATAAAATGTCTGAAAGTAGGGTACTCTATCAGAGGCTTAAAATATTAGCCATGTGCCAGATATCTAAATATTGCTGAGAAATTTGAATGACAAAGGCAAATCCTCAGATCAATTGTTGAGTTGTGCATTATTATCATTACTTGGAGATGAGAAAACTGAGGCACAAATGAGGAAATGGTTTCTGATTGCATTGCAGTATGTGTGAATAGCCATGAGGACCTTAACCAAATAGTAAAATCTTCAAATTACCTGGTCTACAGGAATGAAACTGAAGACCCCAGAGATCCAAAGAAATCTTATAATTGGGTGTTCAGTTAATGAGGCAGTGATACTCCTATGTTCAAAAACCTCACTGTCTTTGCTAACAAAGTCACTATTCAAAGAATCTACAGACCAAGGTAATAACAGGTTGAGATCATACCAATGCAAATCCCACTAGCTGGAATCACATGAAGATGACCTGGGTATAGGAAGTAGCCTGGAAGAATTATGGGAATTGCATCATCACTATGCTAAAAGCATGTAATTTTTTAATGGAAGAACTTAGAAGGGATAAAGGGGCATATAGTATGACATACCCCAAGGGATAAGGATATCTGGTAAATCTTCTCAATTTCCAATTATATCCCCTTGTCTCTTAGTCCACAGAATGAGCCCTTCTCATCAATTTTCTACTGTATGTCCCTCTCTCTCACTGAGTTTGAGTAGACCCAGGATGAACAGCAGACTAAAGCTTACCAACCAGATGCAGACAAGGAAATGGGACTGAGAAGTTTGAAGTCTCTGCAATTGAATGAAAACAGAACTTGGGTACTGTGAGGTGATCACCTTCTACCTGTGAGATAAGACACCTAGGAAGAGAGGTGGAGCAGGAGGAAGAAACAAGTGCTAGTGAATCATGAGAAGATAGTATGAGACTCATGAGAAGATAGGTAGTAAAATAAGAAAATACCCAAGGGTTTTCTGGGTACACTTCAGGACCCTCTCGAGGATCTATCTGCATTCCTACCTTTAGATCCTATGAAAGATTCCTGTATCCCTAAACATCCATTTTTAATTGAATAAGATCAAGTTAGTTCCTATTAGGTGGAACCCAAGAAACCTGACTGATACAGTTTGGCAGATGGTGGCAACAAAGCACAAAAGCAAAAGGAACCGGATTTCTCAGCTAACAGGTGGCAGCAGTGATGTATCCAGTCCCATTCTTTCAGCCTCGCCTACTCAGTACCTTTACATTCCACTCAGCAGACATATTTCCATTTTTTTCAACTCAGAATGAGCAACAAATGAACAAAACAAAACCTTCTAAATTATCTGTTTAAACCAAATGGAGCTGGAGAGCCTCCAGCTACCCACTCAGCCACCTTCAAGTAGCTGCCCACCCCCCTACCCCTGCAATCCCACAGAGCTAAGTGGGAACAACCAAGCCAATAAGAATTCTGCTTTGGAATCCTGTACTGAAGACAGGGAGATGAGACACTGAAACAAGGGGAAGGGGAAAGCGTTTTAAGGCTGAGAAGCTTGAGTGCCAAAGGGTGAACTGTCAAAAAGAAGAGGCAAGAATGGGCAGAACTACTGAATAGCACCTTTAACCCCCCTAAAGACTGTATTTGTCCCTATTGAACAAGAAAACTTTAAGATCAGACTCATGTATTGGCCTGTCTCCATGTCTACCAGTACCCCACACTGGCATTAAACAGCATCATCTTTAAGGAATATACAGA